>NW_027288622.1:0-600000 GCF_037038585.1 Patagioenas fasciata
TTGGGGTTAGGTTTAGATTTTAGGTTTAGATTTGGGGTTAGGTTTAGATTTGGGGTTAGGTTTAGATTTTAGGTTTAGATTTGGGGTTAGGTTTAGATTTTAGGTTTAGATTTGGGGTTAGGTTTAGATTTGGGCTTAGGTTTAGATTTTAGGTTTAGATTTGGGGTTAGGTTTAGATTTTAGGTTTAGATTTGGGGTTAGGTTTAGATTTGGGGTTAGGTTTAGATTTTAGGTTTGGATTTGGGGTTAGGTTTAGATTTTAGGTTTAGATTTGGGGTTAGGTTTAGACATGGGGTTAGGTTTAGATTTTAGGTTTAGATTTGGGGTTAGGTTTAGATTTTAGGTTTAGATTTGGGGTTAGGTTTAGATTTGGGGTTAGGTTTAGATTTTAGGTTTATATTTGGGGTTAGGTTTAGATTTTAGGTTTAGATTTGGGGTTAGGTTTAGATTTTAGGTTTAGATTTGCGGTTAGGTTTAGATTTGGGGTTAGGTTTAGATTTTAGGTTTAGATATGGGGTTAGGTTTAGATTTAAGGTTTAGATTTGGGGTTAGGTTTAGATTTGGGGTTAGGTTTAGATTTTAGGTTTAGATTTGGGGTTAGGTTTAGATTTTAGGTTTAGATTTGGGGTTAGGTTTAGATTTTTGGTTTAGATTTGGGGTTAGGTTTAGATTTGGGGTTAGGTTTAGATTTTAGGTTTAGATATGGGGTTAGGTTTAGATTTAAGGTTTAGATTTGGGGTTAGGTTTAGATTTGGGGTTAGGTTTAGATTTTAGGTTTAGATTTGGGGTTAGGTTTAGATTTTAGGTTTAGATTTGGGGTTAGGTTTAGATTTTTGGTTTAGATTTGGGGTTAGGTTTAGATTTTAGGTTTAGATTTGGGGTTAGGTTTAGATTTTAGGTTTAGATTTGGGGTTAGGTTTAGATTTTAGGTTTAGATTTGGGGTTAGGTTTAGATTTTAGATTTATATTTGGGGTAAGGTTTAGATTTGGGGTTAGGTTTAGATTTTAGGTTTAGATTTGGGGTTAGGTTTAGATTTTAGGTTTAGATATGGGGTTAGGTGTAGATTTGGGGTTAGGTTTAGATTTTAGGTTTAGATTTGGGGTTAGGTTTAGATTTTAGGTTTAGATTTGGGGTTAGGTTTAGATTTTAGGTTTAGATTTGGGGTTAGGTTTAGATTTGGGCTTAGGTTTAGATTTTAGGTTTAGATTTGGGGTTAGGTTTAGATTTTAGGTTTAGATTTGGGGTTAGGTTTAGATTTGGGGTTAGGTTTAGATTTTAGGTTTGGATTTGGGGTTAGGTTTAGATTTTAGGTTTAGATTTGGGGTTAGGTTTAGACATGGGGTTAGGTTTAGATTTTAGGTTTAGATTTGGGGTTAGGTTTAGATTTTAGGTTTAGATTTGGGGTTAGGTTTAGATTTGGGGTTAGGTTTAGATTTTAGGTTTAGATTTGGGGTTAGGTTTAGATTTTAGGTTTAGATTTGGGGTTAGGTTTAGATTTTAGGTTTAGATTTGGGGTTAGGTTTAGATTTTAGGTTTAGATTTGCGGTTAGGTTTAGATTTGGGGTTAGGTTTAGATTTTAGGTTTAGAATTGGGGTTAGGTTTAGATTTTAGGTTTAGATTTGGGGTTAGGTTTAGATTTGGGGTTAGGTTTAGATGTTAGGTTTAGATTTGGGGTTAGGTTTAGATTTTAGGTTTAGATTTGGGGTTAGGTTTAGATTTGGGGTTAGGTTTAGATTTGGAGTTAGGTTTAGATTTGAGGTTTAGATTTGGAGTTAGGTTTAGATTTGGGGTTAAGTTTAGATTTTAGGTTTAGATTTGGGGTTATGTTTAGAGTTTAGGTTTAGATTTGGGGTTAGGTTTAGATTTTAGGTTAAGATTTGTGCTTGGGTTTACATTTGGGGTTAGGTTTAGATTTTAGGTTTAGATTTGGGGTTAGGTTTAGATTTTAGGTTTAGATTTGGGGTTAGGTTTAGATTTGGGGTTAGGTTTAGATTTTAGGTTTAGATTTGGGGTTAGGTTTAGATTTTAGGTTCAGATTTCGGGTTAGGTTTAGATTTTAGGTTCAGATTTGGGGTTAGGTTTAGATTTTAAGTTTAGATTTGGGGTTTAGATTTGGGGTTAGGTTTAGATTTGGGGTTTAGATTTGGGGTTAGGTTTAGATTTTAGGGTTAGATTTGGGGTTAGGTTTAGATTTTAGGTTTAGATTTGGGTTAGGTTTAGATTTTAGGATTAGATTTGGGGTTAGGTTTAGATTTTAGGTTTAGATTTGGGGTTAGGTTTAGACTTGGGGTTAGGTTTAGATTTTAGGTTTAGATTTGGGGTTAGGTTTAGATTTTAGGTTTACATTTGGGGTTAGGTTTAGATTTTAGGTTTAGATTTGGGGTTAGGTTTAGATTTTAGGTTTAGATTTGGGGTTAGGTTTAGATTTGGTGTTAGGTTTAGATTTTAGGTTTAGATTTGGGGTTAGGTTTAGATTTTAGGTTTAGATTTGGGGTTAGGTTTAGATTTGGTGTTAGGTTTAGATTTTAGGTTTAGATTTGGGGTTAGGTTTAGATTTTAGGTTTAGATTTGGGGTTAGGTTTAGATTTTAGGTTTAGATTTGGGGTTAGGTTTAGATTTGGGGTTAGGTTTAGATTTTAGGTTTAGATATGGGGTTAGGTTTAGATTTAAGGTTTAGATTTGGGGTTAGGTTTAGATTTGGGGTTAGGTTTAGATTTTAGGTTTAGATTTGGGGTTAGGTTTAGATTTTAGGTTTAGATTTGGGGTTAGGTTTAGATTTTTGGTTTAGATTTGGGGTTAGGTTTAGATTTTAGGTTTAGATTTGGGGTTAGGTTTAGATTTTAGGTTTAGATTTGGGGTTAGGTTTAGATTTTAGGTTTAGATTTGGGGTTAGGTTTAGATTTTAGATTTATATTTGGGGTAAGGTTTAGATTTGGGGTTAGGTTTAGATTTTAGGTTTAGATTTGGGGTTAGGTTTAGATTTTAGGTTTAGATATGGGGTTAGGTGTAGATTTGGGGTTAGGTTTAGATTTTAGGTTTAGATTTGGGGTTAGGTTTAGATTTGGGGTTAGGTTTAGATTTTAGGTTTAGATTTGGGGTTAGGTTTAGATTTTAGGTTTAGATTTGGGGTTAGGTTTAGATTTGGGCTTAGGTTTAGATTTTAGGTTTAGATTTGGGGTTAGGTTTAGATTTTAGGTTTAGATTTGGGGTTAGGTTTAGATTTGGGGTTAGGTTTAGATTTTAGGTTTGGATTTGGGGTTAGGTTTAGATTTTAGGTTTAGATTTGGGGTTAGGTTTAGACATGGGGTTAGGTTTAGATTTTAGGTTTAGATTTGGGGTTAGGTTTAGATTTTAGGTTTAGATTTGGTGTTAGGTTTAGATTTGGGGTTAGGTTTAGATTTTAGGTTTATATTTGGGGTTAGGTTTAGATTTTAGGTTTAGATTTGGGGTTAGGTTTAGATTTTAGGTTTAGATTTGCGGTTAGGTTTAGATTTGGGGTTAGGTTTAGATTTTAGGTTTAGAATTGGGGTTAGGTTTAGATTTGGGGATAGGTTTAGATTTTAGGTTTAGATTTGGGGTTAGGTTTAGATTTTAGGTTTAGATTTGGGGTTAGGTTTAGATTTGGGGCTAGGTTTAGATTTTAGGTTTAGATTTGGGGTTAGGTTTAGATTTTAGGTTTAGATTTGGGGTTAGGTTTAGATTTGGGGTTAGGTTTAGATTTTAGGTTTAGATTTGGGGTTAGGTTTAGATTTTAGGTTTAGATTTGGGGTTAGGTTTAGATTTGGGGTTAGGTTTAGATTTTAGGTTTGGATTTGGGGTTAGGTTTAGATTTTAGGTTTAGATTTGGGGTTAGGTTTAGACTTGGGGTTAGGTTTAGATTTTAGGTTTAGATTTGGGGTTAGATTTAGATTTTAGGTTTAGATTTGCGGTTAGGTTTAGATTTTAGGTTTAGATTTGGGGTTAGGTTTAGATTTTAGGTTTAGATTTGGGGTTAGGTTTAGATTTTAGGTTTAGATTTAAGGTTTAGATTTGGGGTTAGGTTTAGATTTGGGGTTAGGTTTAGATTTTAGGTTTAGATTTGGGGTTAGGTTTAGATTTTAGGTTTAGATTTGGGGTTAGGTTTAGATTTGGGGTTAGGTTTAGATTTTAGGTTTAGATTTGGGGTTAGGTTTAGATTTGGGGTTAGGTTTAGATTTTAGGTTTAGATTTGGGGTTAGGTTTAGATTTGGGGTTAGGTTTAGATTTTAGGTTTAGATTTGGGGTTAGGTTTAGATTTTTGGTTTAGATTTTAGGTTTAGATTTGGGGTTAGGTTTAGATTTGGGGTTAGGTTTAGATTTTAGGTTTAGATTTGGGGTTAGGTTTAGATTTTAGGTTTAGATTTGGGGTTAGGTTTAGATTTGGGGTTAGGTTTAGATTTTAGGTTTAGATTTGGGGTTAGGTTTAGATTTTAGGTTTAGATTTGGGGTTAGGTTTAGATTTTAGGTTTAGATTTGGGGTTAGGCTTAGATTTGGGGTTAGGTTTAGATTTTAGGTTTAGATTTGGGGTTAGGTTTAGATTTGGGGTTAGGTTTAGATTTTAGGTTTAGATTTGGGGTTAGGTTTAGATTTTAGGTTTAGATTTGGGGTTAGGTTTAGATTTGGGGTTAGGTTTAGATTTTAGGTTTAGATTTGGGGTTAGGTGTAGATTTGGGGTTAGGTTTAGATTTTAGGTTTAGATTTGGGTTAGGTTTAGATTTGGGGTTAGGTTTAGATTTTAGGTTTAGATTTGGGGTTAGGTTTAGATTTTAGGTTTAGATTTGGGGTTAGGTTTAGATTTGGGCTTAGGTTTAGATTTTAGGTTTAGATTTGGGGTTAGGTTTAGATTTTAGGTTTAGATTTGGGGTTAGGTTTAGATTTGGGGTTAGGTTTAGATTTTAGGTTTGGATTTGGGGTTAGGTTTAGATTTTAGGTTTAGATTTGGGGTTAGGTTTAGACATGGGGTTAGGTTTAGATTTTAGGTTTAGATTTGGGGTTAGGTTTAGATTTTAGGTTTAGATTTGGGGTTAGGTTTAGATTTGGGGTTAGGTTTAGATTTTAGGTTTAGATTTGGGGTTAGGTTTAGATTTTAGGTTTAGATTTGGGGTTAGGTTTAGATTTTAGGTTTAGATTTGGGGTTAGGTTTAGATTTTAGGTTTGGATTTGCGGTTAGGTTTAGATTTGGGGTTAGGTTTAGATTTTAGGTTTAGAATTGGGGTTAGGTTTAGATTTTAGGTTTAGATTTGGGGTTAGGTTTAGATTTGGGGTTAGGTTTAGATGTTAGGTTTAGATTTGGGGTTAGGTTTAGATTTTAGGTTTAGATTTGGGGTTAGGTTTAGATTTGGGGTTAGGTTTAGATTTGGAGTTAGGTTTAGATTTGAGGTTTAGATTTGGAGTTAGGTTTAGATTTGGGGTTAAGTTTAGATTTTAGGTTTAGATTTGGGGTTAGGTTTAGAGTTTAGGTTTAGATTTGGGGTTAGGTTTAGATTTTAGGTTAAGATTTGTGCTTGGGTTTACATTTGGGGTTAGGTTTAGATTTTAGGTTTAGATTTGGGGTTAGGTTTAGATTTTAGGTTTAGATTTGGGGTTAGGTTTAGATTTGGGGTTAGGTTTAGATGTTAGGTTTAGATTTGGGGTTAGGTTTAGATTTTAGGTTCAGATTTCGGGTTAGGTTTAGATTTTAGGTTCAGATTTGGGGTTAGGTTTAGATTTTAAGTTTAGATTTGGGGTTTAGATTTGGGGTTAGGTTTAGATTTGGGGTTTAGATTTGGGGTTAGGTTTAGATTTTAGGGTTAGATTTGGGGTTAGGTTTAGATTTTAGGTTTAGATTTGGGGTTAGGTTTAGATTTTAGGATTAGATTTGGGGTTAGGTTTAGATTTTAGGTTTAGATTTGGGGTTAGGTTTAGACTTGGGGTTAGGTTTAGATTTTAGGTTTAGATTTGGGGTTAGGTTTAGATTTTAGGTTTACATTTGGGGTTAGGTTTAGATTTTAGGTTTAGATTTGGGGTTAGGTTTAGATTTTAGGTTTAGATTTGGGGTTAGGTTTAGATTTGGTGTTAGGTTTAGATTTTAGGTTTAGATTTGGGGTTAGGTTTAGATTTTAGGTTTAGATTTGGGGTTAGGTTTAGATTTGGTGTTAGGTTTAGATTTTAGGTTTAGATTTGGGGTTAGGTTTAGATTTTAGGTTTAGATTTGGGGTTAGGTTTAGATTTTAGGTTTAGATTTGGGGTTAGGTTTAGATTTGGGGTTAGGTTTAGATTTTAGGTTTAGATATGGGGTTAGGTTTAGATTTAAGGTTTAGATTTGGGGTTAGGTTTAGATTTGGGGTTAGGTTTAGATTTTAGGTTTAGATTTGGGGTTAGGTTTAGATTTTAGGTTTAGATTTGGGGTTAGGTTTAGATTTTTGGTTTAGATTTGGGGTTAGGTTTAGATTTTAGGTTTAGATTTGGGGTTAGGTTTAGATTTTAGGTTTAGATTTGGGGTTAGGTTTAGATTTTAGGTTTAGATTTGGGGTTAGGTTTAGATTTTAGATTTATATTTGGGGTAAGGTTTAGATTTGGGGTTAGGTTTAGATTTTAGGTTTAGATTTGGGGTTAGGTTTAGATTTTAGGTTTAGATATGGGGTTAGGTGTAGATTTGGGGTTAGGTTTAGATTTTAGGTTTAGATTTGGGGTTAGGTTTAGATTTGGGGTTAGGTTTAGATTTTAGGTTTAGATTTGGGGTTAGGTTTAGATTTTAGGTTTAGATTTGGGGTTAGGTTTAGATTTGGGCTTAGGTTTAGATTTTAGGTTTAGATTTGGGGTTAGGTTTAGATTTTAGGTTTAGATTTGGGGTTAGGTTTAGATTTGGGGTTAGGTTTAGATTTTAGGTTTGGATTTGGGGTTAGGTTTAGATTTTAGGTTTAGATTTGGGGTTAGGTTTAGACATGGGGTTAGGTTTAGATTTTAGGTTTAGATTTGGGGTTAGGTTTAGATTTTAGGTTTAGATTTGGGGTTAGGTTTAGATTTGGGGTTAGGTTTAGATTTGGGGTTTATATTTGGGGTTAGGTTTAGATTTTAGGTTTAGATTTGGGGTTAGGTTTAGATTTTAGGTTTAGATTTGCGGTTAGGTTTAGATTTGGGGTTAGGTTTAGATTTTAGGTTTAGAATTGGGGTTAGGTTTAGATTTGGGGATAGGTTTAGATTTTAGGTTTAGATTTGGGGTTAGGTTTAGATTTTAGGTTTAGATTTGGGGTTAGGTTTAGATTTGGGGCTAGGTTTAGATTTTAGGTTTAGATTTGGGGTTAGGTTTAGATTTTAGGTTTAGATTTGGGGTTAGGTTTAGATTTGGGGTTAGGTTTAGATTTTAGGTTTAGATTTGGGGTTAGGTTTAGATTTTAGGTTTAGATTTGGGGTTAGGTTTAGATTTTAGGTTTGGATTTGGGGTTAGGTTTAGATTTTAGGTTTAGATTTGGGGTTAGGTTTAGACTTGGGGTTAGGTTTAGATTTTAGGTTTAGATTTGGGGTTAGATTTAGATTTTAGGTTTAGATTTGCGGTTAGGTTTAGATTTTAGGTTTAGATTTGGGGTTAGGTTTAGATTTTAGGTTTAGATTTGGGGTTAGGTTTAGATTTTAGGTTTAGATTTAAGGTTTAGATTTGGGGTTAGGTTTAGATTTGGGGTTAGGTTTAGATTTTAGGTTTAGATTTGGGGTTAGGTTTAGATTTTAGGTTTAGATTTGGGGTTAGGTTTAGATTTGGGGTTAGGTTTAGATTTTAGGTTTAGATTTGGGGTTAGGTTTAGATTTGGGGTTAGGTTTAGATTTTAGGTTTAGATTTGGGGTTAGGTTTAGATTTTAGGTTTAGATTTGGGGTTAGGTTTAGATTTGGGGTTAGGTTTAGATTTTAGGTTTAGATTTGGGGTTAGGTTTAGATTTTTGGTTTAGATTTTAGGTTTAGATTTGGGGTTAGGTTTAGATTTGGGGTTAGGTTTAGATTTTAGGTTTAGATTTGGGGTTAGGTTTAGATTTTAGGTTAAGATTTGGGTTTTAGATTTGGGGTTAGGTTTAGATTTGGGGTTTAGATTTGGGGTTAGGTTTAGATTTTAGGTTTAGATTTGGGGTTAGGTTTAGATTTTAGGTTTAGATTTGGGGTTAGGTTTAGATTTGGGGTTAGGTTTAGATTTTAGGTTTAGATTTGGGGTTAGGTTTAGATTTTAGGTTTAGATTTGGGGTTAGGTTTAGATTTTAGGTTTAGATTTGGGGTTAGGCTTAGATTTGGGGTTAGGTTTAGATTTTAGGTTTAGATTTGGGGTTAGGTTTAGATTTGGGGTTAGGTTTAGATTTTAGGTTTAGATTTGGGGTTAGGTTTAGATTTTAGGTTTAGATTTGGGGTTAGGTTTAGATTTGGGGTTAGGTTTAGATTTTAGGTTTAGATTTGGGGTTAGGCTTAGATTTTAGGTTTAGATTTGGGGTTAGGTTTAGATTTGGTGTTAGGTTTAGATTTTAGGTTTAGATTTGGGGTTAGGTTTAGATTTTAGGTTTAGATTTGGGGTTAGGTTTAGATTTTAGGTTTAGATTTGGGGTTAGGTTTAGATTTGGGGTTAGGTTTAGATTTTAGGTTTAGATATGGGGTTAGGTTTAGATTTAAGGTTTAGATTTGGGGTTAGGTTTAGATTTGGGGTTAGGTTTAGATTTTAGGTTTAGATTTGGGGTTAGGTTTAGATTTTAGGTTTAGATTTGGGGTTAGGTTTAGATTTTTGGTTTAGATTTGGGGTTAGGTTTAGATTTTAGGTTTAGATTTGGGGTTAGGTTTAGATTTTAGGTTTAGATTTGGGGTTAGGTTTAGATTTTAGGTTTAGATTTGGGGTTAGGTTTAGATTTTAGGTTTATATTTGGGGTAAGTTTAGATTTGGGGTTAAGTTTAGATTTTAGGTTTAGATTTGGGGTTAGGTTTAGATTTTAGGTTTAGATATGGGGTTAGGTGTAGATTTGGGGTTAGGTTTAGATTTTAGGTTTAGATTTGGGGTTAGGTTTAGATTTGGGGTTAGGTTTAGATTTTAGGTTTAGATTTGGGGTTAGGTTTAGATTTTAGGTTTAGATTTGGGGTTAGGTTTAGATTTGGGCTTAGGTTTAGATTTTAGGTTTAGATTTGGGGTTAGGTTTAGATTTTAGGTTTAGATTTGGGGTTAGGTTTAGATTTGGGGTTAGGTTTAGATTTTAGGTTTGGATTTGGGGTTAGGTTTAGATTTTAGGTTTAGATTTGGGGTTAGGTTTAGACATGGGGTTAGGTTTAGATTTTAGGTTTAGATTTGGGGTTAGGTTTAGATTTTAGGTTTAGATTTGGGGTTAGGTTTAGATTTTAGGTTTATATTTGGGGTTAGGTTTAGATTTTAGGTTTAGATTTGGGGTTAGGTTTAGATTTTTGGTTTAAATTTGGGGTTAGTTTTAGATTTTAGGTTTAGATTTAAGGTTTAGTTTTGGGGTTAGGTTTAGATTTTAGGCTTAGATTTGGGGTTAGGTTTAGATTTGGGGTTAGGTTTAGATTTTAGGTTTAGATTTGGAGTTAGGTTTAGATTTGGGGTTAGGTTTAGATTTTAGGTTTAGATTTGGGGTTAGGTTTAGATTTGGGGTTTGGTTTAGATTTGGGGTTTAGATTTGGGGTTAGGTTTAGATTTTAGGGTTAGATTTAGGGTTAGGTTTAGATTTTAGGTTTAGATTTGGGGTTAGGTTTAGATTTGGGGTTAGGTTTAGATTTTAGGTTTAGATTTGGGGTTAGGTTTAGACTTGGGGTTAGGTTTAGATTTTAGGTTTAGATTTGGGGTTAGGTTTAGATTTTAGGTTTAGATTTGTGGTTAGGTTTAGATTTGGGGTTAGGTTTAGATTTTAGGTTTAGATTTGGGGTTAGGTTTAGATTTTTGGTTTAGATTTTAGGTTTAGATTTGGGGTTAGGTTTAGATTTGGGGTTAGGTTTAGATTTTAGGTTTAGATTTGGGGTTACGTTTAGATTTTAGGTTAAGATTTGGGTTTTAGATTTGGGGTTAGGTTTAGATTTGGGGTTTAGATTTGGGGTTAGGTTTAGATTTTAGGTTTAGATTTGGGGTTAGGTTTAGATTTTAGGTTTAGATTTGGGGTTAGGTTTAGATTTTAGGTTTAGATTTGGGGTTAGGTTTAGATTTTAGGTTTAGATTTGGGGTTAGGCTTAGATTTGGGGTTAGGTTTAGATTTTAGGTTTAGATTTGGGGTTAGGTTTATATTTGGGGTTAGGTTTAGATTTTAGGTTTAGATTTGGGGTTAGGTTTAGATTTTAGGTTTAGATTTGGGGTTAGGTTTAGATTTGGGGTTAGGTTTAGATTTTAGGTTTAGATTTGGGGTTAGGCTTAGATTTTAGGTTTAGATTTGGGGTTAGGTTTAGATTTGGGGTTAGGTTTAGATTTTAGTTTTAGATTTGGGGTTAGGTTTAGATTTTAGGTTTAGATTTGGGGTTAGGTTTAGATTTGGGGTTAGGTTTAGATGTTAGGTTTAGATTTGGGGTTAGGTTTAGATTTTAGGTTTAGATTTGGGGTTAGGTTTAGATTTGGGGTTAGGTTTAGATTTGGAGTTAGGTTTAGATTTGAGGTTTAGATTTGGAGTTAGGTTTAGATTTGGGGTTAAGTTTAGATTTTAGGTTTAGATTTGGGGTTAGGTTTAGAGTTTAGGTTTAGATTTGGGGTTAGGTTTAGATTTTAGGTTAAGATTTGTGCTTGGGTTTACATTTGGGGTTAGGTTTAGATTTTAGGTTTAGATTTGGGGTTAGGTTTAGATTTTAGGTTTAGATTTGGGGTTAGGTTTAGATTTGGGGTTAGGTTTAGATTTTAGGTTTAGATTTGGGGTTAGGTTTAGATTTTAGGTTCAGATTTCGGGTTAGGTTTAGATTTTAGGTTCAGATTTGGGGTTAGGTTTAGATTTTAAGTTTAGATTTGGGGTTTAGATTTGGGGTTAGGTTTAGATTTGGGGTTTAGATTTGGGGTTAGGTTTAGATTTTAGGGTTAGATTTGGGGTTAGGTTTAGATTTTAGGTTTAGATTTGGGGTTAGGTTTAGATTTTAGGATTAGATTTGGGGTTAGGTTTAGATTTTAGGTTTAGATTTGGGGTTAGGTTTAGACTTGGGGTTAGGTTTAGATTTTAGGTTTAGATTTGGGGTTAGGTTTAGATTTTAGGTTTAGATTTGGGGTTAGGTTTAGATTTTAGGTTTAGATTTGGGGTTAGGTTTAGATTTTAGGTTTAGATTTGGGGTTAGGTTTAGATTTGGTGTTAGGTTTAGATTTTAGGTTTAGATTTGGGGTTAGGTTTAGATTTTAGGTTTAGATTTGGGGTTAGATTAGATTTGGTGTTAGGTTTAGATTTTAGGTTTAGATTTGGGGTTAGGTTTAGATTTTAGGTTTAGATTTGGGGTTAGGTTTAGATTTTAGGTTTAGATTTGGGGTTAGGTTTAGATTTGGGGTTAGGTTTAGATTTTAGGTTTAGATATGGGGTTAGGTTTAGATTTAAGGTTTAGATTTGGGGTTAGGTTTAGATTTGGGGTTAGGTTTAGATTTTAGGTTTAGATTTGGGGTTAGGTTTAGATTTTAGGTTTAGATTTGGGGTTAGGTTTAGATTTTTGGTTTAGATTTGGGGTTAGGTTTAGATTTTAGGTTTAGATTTGGGGTTAGGTTTAGATTTTAGGTTTAGATTTGGGGTTAGGTTTAGATTTTAGGTTTAGATTTGGGGTTAGGTTTAGATTTTAGATTTATATTTGGGGTAAGGTTTAGATTTGGGGTTAGGTTTAGATTTTAGGTTTAGATTTGGGGTTAGGTTTAGATTTTAGGTTTAGATATGGGGTTAGGTGTAGATTTGGGGTTAGGTTTAGATTTTAGGTTTAGATTTGGGGTTAGGTTTAGATTTGGGGTTAGGTTTAGATTTTAGGTTTAGATTTGGGGTTAGGTTTAGATTTTAGGTTTAGATTTGGGGTTAGGTTTAGATTTGGGCTTAGGTTTAGATTTTAGGTTTAGATTTGGGGTTAGGTTTAGATTTTAGGTTTAGATTTGGGGTTAGGTTTAGATTTGGGGTTAGGTTTAGATTTTAGGTTTGGATTTGGGGTTAGGTTTAGATTTTAGGTTTAGATTTGGGGTTAGGTTTAGACATGGGGTTAGGTTTAGATTTTAGGTTTAGATTTGGGGTTAGGTTTAGATTTTAGGTTTAGATTTGGGGTTAGGTTTAGATTTGGGGTTAGGTTTAGATTTTAGGTTTATATTTGGGGTTAGGTTTAGATTTTAGGTTTAGATTTGGGGTTAGGTTTAGATTTTAGGTTTAGATTTGCGGTTAGGTTTAGATTTGGGGTTAGGTTTAGATTTTAGGTTTAGAATTGGGGTTAGGTTTAGATTTTAGGTTTAGATTTGGGGTTAGGTTTAGATTTGGGGTTAGGTTTAGATGTTAGGTTTAGATTTGGGGTTAGGTTTAGATTTTAGGTTTAGATTTGGGGTTAGGTTTAGATTTGGGGTTAGGTTTAGATTTGGAGTTAGGTTTAGATTTGAGGTTTAGATTTGGAGTTAGGTTTAGATTTGGGGTTAAGTTTAGATTTTAGGTTTAGATTTGGGGTTAGGTTTAGAGTTTAGGTTTAGATTTGGGGTTAGGTTTAGATTTTAGGTTAAGATTTGTGCTTGGGTTTACATTTGGGGTTAGGTTTAGATTTTAGGTTTAGATTTGGGGTTAGGTTTAGATTTTAGGTTTAGATTTGGGGTTAGGTTTAGATTTGGGGTTAGGTTTAGATTTTAGGTTTAGATTTGGGGTTAGGTTTAGATTTAAGGTTCAGATTTCGGGTTAGGTTTAGATTTTAGGTTCAGATTTGGGGTTAGGTTTAGATTTTAAGTTTAGATTTGGGGTTTAGATTTGGGGTTAGGTTTAGATTTGGGGTTTAGATTTGGGGTTAGGTTTAGATTTTAGGGTTAGATTTGGGGTTAGGTTTAGATTTTAGGTTTAGATTTGGGGTTAGGTTTAGATTTTAGGATTAGATTTGGGGTTAGGTTTAGATTTTAGGTTTAGATTTGGGGTTAGGTTTAGACTTGGGGTTAGGTTTAGATTTTAGGTTTAGATTTGGGGTTAGGTTTAGATTTTAGGTTTAGATTTGGGGTTAGGTTTAGATTTTAGGTTTAGATTTGGGGTTAGGTTTAGATTTTAGGTTTAGATTTGGGGTTAGGTTTAGATTTGGTGTTAGGTTTAGATTTTAGGTTTAGATTTGGGGTTAGGTTTAGATTTTAGGTTTAGATTTGGGGTTAGGTTTAGATTTGGTGTTAGGTTTAGATTTTAGGTTTAGATTTGGGGTTAGGTTTAGATTTTAGGTTTAGATTTGGGGTTAGGTTTAGATTTTAGGTTTAGATTTGGGGTTAGGTTTAGATTTGGGGTTAGGTTTAGATTTTAGGTTTAGATATGGGGTTAGGTTTAGATTTAAGGTTTAGATTTGGGGTTAGGTTTAGATTTGGGGTTAGGTTTAGATTTTAGGTTTAGATTTGGGGTTAGGTTTAGATTTTAGGTTTAGATTTGGGGTTAGGTTTAGATTTTTGGTTTAGATTTGGGGTTAGGTTTAGATTTTAGGTTTAGATTTGGGGTTAGGTTTAGATTTTAGGTTTAGATTTGGGGTTAGGTTTAGATTTTAGGTTTAGATTTGGGGTTAGGTTTAGATTTTAGATTTATATTTGGGGTAAGGTTTAGATTTGGGGTTAGGTTTAGATTTTAGGTTTAGATTTGGGGTTAGGTTTAGATTTTAGGTTTAGATATGGGGTTAGGTGTAGATTTGGGGTTAGGTTTAGATTTTAGGTTTAGATTTGGGGTTAGGTTTAGATTTGGGGTTAGGTTTAGATTTTAGGTTTAGATTTGGGGTTAGGTTTAGATTTTAGGTTTAAATTTGGGGTTAGGTTTAGATTTGGGCTTAGGTTTAGATTTTAGGTTTAGATTTGGGGTTAGGTTTAGATTTTAGGTTTAGATTTGGGGTTAGGTTTAGATTTGGGGTTAGGTTTAGATTTTAGGTTTGGATTTGGGGTTAGGTTTAGATTTTAGGTTTAGATTTGGGGTTAGGTTTAGACATGGGGTTAGGTTTAGATTTTAGGTTTAGATTTGGGGTTAGGTTTAGATTTTAGGTTTAGATTTGGGGTTAGGTTTAGATTTGGGGTTAGGTTTAGATTTTAGGTGTATATTTGGGGTTAGGTTTAGATTTTAGGTTTAGATTTGGGGTTAGGTTTAGATTTTAGGTTTAGATTTGCGGTTAGGTTTAGATTTGGGGTTAGGTTTAGATTTTAGGTTTAGAATTGGGGTTAGGTTTAGATTTGGGGATAGGTTTAGATTTTAGGTTTAGATTTGGGGTTAGGTTTAGATTTTAGGTTTAGATTTGGGGTTAGGTTTAGATTTGGGGCTAGGTTTAGATTTTAGGTTTAGATTTGGGGTTAGGTTTAGATTTTAGGTTTAGATTTGGGGTTAGGTTTAGATTTGGGGTTAGGTTTAGATTTTAGGTTTAGATTTGGGGTTAGGTTTAGATTTTAGGTTTAGATTTGGGGTTAGGTTTAGAGTTGGGGTTAGGTTTAGATTTTAGGTTTGGATTTGGGGTTAGGTTTAGATTTTAGGTTTAGATTTGGGGTTAGGTTTAGACTTGGGGTTAGGTTTAGATTTTAGGTTTAGATTTGGGGTTAGATTTAGATTTTAGGTTTAGATTTGCGGTTAGGTTTAGATTTTAGGTTTAGATTTGGGGTTAGGTTTAGATTTTAGGTTTAAATTTGGGGTTAGGTTTAGATTTTAGGTTTAGATTTAAGGTTTAGATTTGGGGTTAGGTTTAGATTTGGGGTTAGGTTTAGATTTTAGGTTTAGATTTGGGGTTAGGTTTAGATTTTAGGTTTAGATTTGGGGTTAGGTTTAGATTTGGGGTTAGGTTTAGATTTTAGGTTTAGATTTGGGGTTAGGTTTAGATTTGGGGTTAGGTTTAGATTTTAGGTTTAGATTTGGGGTTAGGTTTAGATTTTAGGTTTAGATTTGGGGTTAGGTTTAGATTTGGGGTTAGGTTTAGATTTTAGGTTTAGATTTGGGGTTAGGTTTAGATTTTTGGTTTAGATTTTAGGTTTAGATTTGGGGTTAGGTTTAGATTTGGGGTTAGGTTTAGATTTTAGGTTTAGATTTGGGGTTAGGTTTAGATTTTAGGTTAAGATTTGGGTTTTAGATTTGGGGTTAGGTTTAGATTTGGGGTTTAGATTTGGGGTTAGGTTTAGATTTTAGGTTTAGATTTGGGGTTAGGTTTAGATTTTAGGTTTAGATTTGGGGTTAGGTTTAGATTTGGGGTTAGGTTTAGATTTGGGGTTAGGTTTAGATTTTAGGTTTAGATTTGGGGTTAGGTTTAGATTTTAGGTTTAGATTTGGGGTTAGGCTTAGATTTGGGGTTAGGTTTAGATTTTAGGTTTAGATTTGGGGTTAGGTTTAGATTTGGGGTTAGGTTTAGATTTTAGGTTTAGATTTGGGGTTAGGTTTAGATTTTAGGTTTAGATTTGGGGTTAGGTTTAGATTTGGGGTTAGGTTTAGATTTTAGGTTTAGATTTGGGGTTAGGCTTAGATTTTAGGTTTAGATTTGGGGTTAGGTTTAGATTTGGGGTTAGGTTTAGATTTTAGGTTTAGATTTGGGGTTAGGTTTAGATTTTAGGTTTAGATTTGGGGTTAGGTTTAGATTTTAGGTTTAGATTTGGGGTTAGGTTTAGATTTGGGGTTAGGTTTAGATGTTAGGTTTAGATTTGGGGTTAGGTTTAGATTTTAGGTTTAGATTTGGGGTTAGGTTTAGATTTGGGGTTAGGTTTAGATTTGGAGTTAGGTTTAGATTTGAGGTTTAGATTTGGAGTTAGGTTTAGATTTGGGGTTAAGTTTAGATTTTAGGTTTAGATTTGGGGTTAGGTTTAGAGTTTAGGTTTAGATTTGGGGTTAGGTTTAGATTTTAGGTTTAGATTTGGGGTTAGGTTTAGATTTGGGGTTAGGTTTAGATTTTAGGTTTAGATTTGGGGTTAGGTTTAGATTTTAGGTTTAGATTTGGGGTTAGGTTTAGATTTGGGGTTAGGTTTAGATTTTAGGTTTAGATTTGGGGTTAGGTTTAGATTTTAGGTTCATGTTTCGGATTAGGTTTAGATTTTAGGTTCAGATTTGGGGTTAGGTTTAGATTTTAAGTTTAGATTTGGGGTTTAGATTTGGGGTTAGGTTTAGATTTGGGGTTTAGATTTGGGGTTAGGTTTAGATTTTAGGGTTAGATTTGGGGTTAGGTTTAGATTTTAGGTTTAGATTTGGGGTTAGGTTTAGATTTTAGGTTTAGATTTGGGGTTAGGTTTAGATTTTAGGTTTAGATTTGGGGTTTGGTTTAGATTTGGTGTTAGGTTTAGATTTTAGGTTTAGATTTGGGGTTAGGTTTAGATTTTAGGTTTAGATTTGGGGTTAGGTTTAGATTTTAGGTTTAGATTTGGGGTTAGGTTATAGATTTGGTGTTAGGTTTAGATTTTAGGTTTAGATTTGGGGTTAGGTTTATATTTTAGGTTTAGATTTGGGGTTAGGTTTAGATTTTAGGTTTAGATTTGGGGTTAGGTTTAGATTTGGGGTTAGGTTTAGATTTTAGGTTTAGATATGGGGTTAGGTTTAGATTTAAGGTTTAGATTTGGGGTTAGGTTTAGATTTGGGGTTAGGTTTAGATTTTAGGTTTAGATTTGGGGTTAGGTTTAGATTTTAGGTTTAGATTTGGGGTTAGGTTTAGATTTTTGGTTTAGATTTGGGGTTAGGTTTAGATTTTAGGTTTAGATTTGGGGTTAGGTTTAGATTTTAGGTTTAGATTTGGGGTTAGGTTTAGATTTTAGGTTTAGATTTGGGGTTAGGTTTAGATTTTAGGTTTATATTTGGGGTAAGTTTAGATTTGGGGTTAGGTTTAGATTTTAGGTTTAGATTTGGGGTTAGGTTTAGATTTTAGGTTTAGATATGGGGTTAGGTGTAGATTTGGGGTTAGGTTTAGATTTTAGGTTTAGATTTGGGGTTAGGTTTAGATTTGGGGTTAGGTTTAGATTTTAGGTTTAGATTTGGGGTTAGGTTTAGATTTTAGGTTTAGATTTGGGGTTAGGTTTAGATTTGGGCTTAGGTTTAGATTTTAGGTTTAGATTTGGGGTTAGGTTTAGATTTTAGGTTTAGATTTGGGGTTAGGTTTAGATTTGGGGTTAGGTTTAGATTTTAGGTTTGGATTTGGGGTTAGGTTTAGATTTTAGGTTTAGATTTGGGGTTAGGTTTAGACATGGGGTTAGGTTTAGATTTTAGGTTTAGATTTGGGGTTAGGTTTAGATTTTAGGTTTAGATTTGGGGTTAGGTTTAGATTTGGGGTTAGGTTTAGATTTTAGGTTTATATTTGGGGTTAGGTTTAGATTTTAGGTTTAGATTTGGGGTTAGGTTTAGATTTTAGGTTTAGATTTGCGGTTAGGTTTAGATTTGGGGTTAGGTTTAGATTTTAGGTTTAGATTTGGGGTTAGGTTTAGATTTGGGGATAGGTTTAGAATTTAGGTTTAGATTTGGGGTTAGGTTTAGATTTTAGGTTTAGATTTGGGGTTAGGTTTAGATTTGGGGCTAGGTTTAGATTTTAGGTTTAGATTTGGGGTTAGGTTTAGATTTTAGGTTTAGATTTGGGGTTAGGTTTAGATTTGGGGTTAGGTTTAGATTTTAGGTTTAGATTTGGGGTTAGGTTTAGATTTTAGGTTTAGATTTGGGGTTAGGTTTAGATTTGGGGTTAGGTTTAGATTTTAGGTTTGGATTTGGGGTTAGGTTTAGATTTTAGGTTTAGATTTGGGGTTAGGTTTAGACTAGGGGTTAGGTTTAGATTTTAGGTTTAGATTTGGGGTTAGGTTTAGATTTTAGGTTTAGATTTGGGGTTAGGTTTAGATTTTAGGTTTAGATTTGGGGTTAGGTTTAGATTTTAGGTTTAGATTTGGGGTTAGGTTTAGATTTGGGGTTAGGTTTAGATTTTAGGTTTGGATTTGGGGTTAGGTTTAGATTTTAGGTTTAGATTTGGGGTTAGGTTTAGACTAGGGGTTAGGTTTAGATTTTAGGTTTAAATTTGGGGTTAGGTTTAGATTTTAGGTTTAGATTTAAGGTTTAGATTTGGGGTTAGGTTTAGATTTTAGGTTTAGGTTTGGGGTTAGGTTTAGATTTGGGGTTAGGTTTAGATTTTAGGTTTAGATTTGGGGTTAGGTTTAGATTTGGGGTTAGGTTTAGATTTTAGGTTTAGATTTGGGGTTAGGTTTAGATTTGGGGTTAGGTTTAGATTTTAGGTTTAGATTTGGGGTTAGGTTTAGATTTTAGGTTTAGATTTGGCGTAAGGTTTAGATTTGGGGTTAGGTTTAGATTTTAGGTTTAGATTTGGGGTTAGGTTTAGATTTGGGGTTAGGTTTAGATTTTAGGTTTAGATTTGGGGTAAGGTTTAGATTTTAGGTTTAGATTTGGGGTTAGGTTTAGATTTTAGGTTTAGATTTGGGGTTAGGTTTAGATTTTAGGTTTAGATTTGGGGTTAGGTTTAGATTTTGGGGTTAGGTTTAGATTTTAGGTTTAGATTTGGGGTTAGGTTTAGATTTTAGGTTTAGATTTGGGGTTAGGTTTAGATTTAAGGTTTAGATTTGGGGTTAGGTTTAGATTTGGGGTTAGGTTTAGATTTTAGGTTTAGATTTGGGGTTAGGTTTAGATTTGGGGTTAGGTTTAGATTTTAGGTTTAGATTTGGGGTTAGGTTTAGATTTGGGGTTAGGTTTAGATTTGGGGTTAGGTTTAGATTTTAGGTTTGGATTTGGGGTTAGGTTTAGATTTTAGGTTTAGATTTGGGGTTAGGTTTAGACATGGGGTTAGGTTTAGATTTTAGGTTTAGATTTGGGGTTAGGTTTAGATTTTAGGTTTAGATTTGGGGTTAGGTTTAGATTTGGGGTTAGGTTTAGATTTGGGGCTAGGTTTAGATTTTAGGTTTAGATTTGGGGTTAGGTTTAGATTTTAGGTTTAGATTTGGGGTTAGGTTTAGATTTGGGGTTAGGTTTAGATTTTAGGTTTAGATTTGGGGTAAGGTTTAGATTTTAGGTTTAGATTTGGGGTTAGGTTTAGATTTTAGGTTTAGATTTGGGGTTAGGTTTAGATTTTAGGTTTAGATTTGGGGTTAGGTTTAGATTTTGGGGTTAGGTTTAGATTTTAGGTTTAGATTTGGGGTTAGGTTTAGATTTTAGGTTTAGATTTGGGGTTAGGTTTAGATTTTAGGTTTAGATTTGGGGTTAGGTTTAGATTTAAGGTTTAGATTTGCGGTTAGGTTTAGATTTGGGGTTAGGTTTAGATTTTAGGTTTAGATTTGGGGTTAGGTTTAGATTTGGGGTTAGGTTTAGATTTTAGGTTTAGATTTGGGGTTAGGTTTAGATTTGGGGTTAGGTTTAGATTTGGGGTTAGGTTTAGATTTTAGGTTTGGATTTGGGGTTAGGTTTAGATTTTAGGTTTAGATTTGGGGTTAGGTTTAGATTTTAGGTTTAGATTTGCGGTTAGGTTTAGATTTGGGGTTAGGTTTAGATTTTAGGTTTAGAATTGGGGTTAGGTTTAGATTTGGGGATAGGTTTAGATTTTAGGTTTAGATTTGGGGTTAGGTTTAGATTTTAGGTTTAGATTTGGGGTTAGGTTTAGATTTGGGGCTAGGTTTAGATTTTAGGTTTAGATTTGGGGTTAGGTTTAGATTTTAGGTTTAGATTTGGGGTTAGGTTTAGATTTGGGGTTAGGTTTAGATTTTAGGTTTAGATTTGGGGTTAGGTTTAGATTTTAGGTTTAGATTTGGGGTTAGGTTTAGATTTGGGGTTAGGTTTAGATTTTAGGTTTGGATTTGGGGTTAGGTTTAGATTTTAGGTTTAGATTTGGGGTTAGGTTTAGACTTGGGGTTAGGTTTAGATTTTAGGTTTAGATTTGGGGTTAGATTTAGATTTTAGGTTTAGATTTGCGGTTAGGTTTAGATTTTAGGTTTAGATTTGGGGTTAGGTTTAGATTTTAGGTTTAAATTTGGGGTTAGGTTTAGATTTTAGGTTTAGATTTAAGGTTTAGATTTGGGGTTAGGTTTAGATTTGGGGTTAGGTTTAGATTTAGGTTTAGATTTGGGGTTAGGTTTAGATTTTAGGTTTAGATTTGGGGTTAGGTTTAGATTTGGGGTTAGGTTTAGATTTTAGGTTTAGATTTGGGGTTAGGTTTAGATTTGGGGTTAGGTTTAGATTTTAGGTTTAGATTTGGGGTTAGGTTTAGATTTTAGGTTTAGATTTGGGGTTAGGTTTAGATTTGGGGTTAGGTTTAGATTTTAGGTTTAGATTTGGGGTTAGGTTTAGATTTTTGGTTTAGATTTTAGGTTTAGATTTGGGGTTAGGTTTAGATTTGGGGTTAGGTTTAGATTTTAGGTTTAGATTTGGGGTTAGGTTTAGATTTTAGGTTAAGATTTGGGTTTTAGATTTGGGGTTAGGTTTAGATTTGGGGTTTAGATTTGGGGTTAGGTTTAGATTTTAGGTTTAGATTTGGGGTTAGGTTTAGATTTTAGGTTTAGATTTGGGGTTAGGTTTAGATTTGGGGTTAGGTTTAGATTTTAGGTTTAGATTTGGGGTTAGGTTTAGATTTTAGGTTTAGATTTGGGGTTAGGTTTAGATTTTAGGTTTAGATTTGGGGTTAGGCTTAGATTTGGGGTTAGGTTTAGATTTTAGGTTTAGATTTGGGGTTAGGTTTAGATTTGGGGTTAGGTTTAGATTTTAGGTTTAGATTTGGGGTTAGGTTTAGATTTTAGGTTTAGATTTGGGGTTAGGTTTAGATTTGGGGTTAGGTTTAGATTTTAGGTTTGGATTTGGGGTTAGGCTTAGATTTTAGGTTTAGATTTGGGGTTAGGTTTAGATTTGGGGTTAGGTTTAGATTTTAGGTTTAGATTTGGGGTTAGGTTTAGATTTTAGGTTTAGATTTGGGGTTAGGTTTAGATTTGGGGTTAGGTTTAGATGTTAGGTTTAGATTTGGGGTTAGGTTTAGATTTGGGGTTAGGTTTAGATTTGGAGTTAGGTTTAGATTTGAGGTTTAGATTTGG
This sequence comes from Patagioenas fasciata, assembly GCF_037038585.1. Lineage (NCBI taxonomy): Eukaryota > Metazoa > Chordata > Aves > Columbiformes > Columbidae > Patagioenas > Patagioenas fasciata. The sequence goes on from NW_027288622.1 coordinate 21,114, forward strand.
AGTTAGGTTTAGATTTGGGGTTAAGTTTAGATTTTAGGTTTAGATTTGGGGTTAGGTTTAGAGTTTAGGTTTAGATTTGGGGTTAGGTTTAGATTTTAGGTTTAGATTTGGGGTTAGGTTTAGATTTGGGGTTAGGTTTAGATTTTAGGTTTAGATTTGGGGTTAGGTTTAGATTTTAGGTTTAAATTTGGGGTTAGGTTTAGATTTTAGGTTTAGATTTAAGGTTTAGATTTGGGGTTAGGTTTAGATTTTAGGTTTAGGTTTGGGGTTAGGTTTAGATTTGGGGTTAGGTTTAGATTTTAGGTTTAGATTTGGGGTTAGGTTTAGATTTGGGGTTAGGTTTAGATTTTAGGTTTAGATTTGGGGTTAGGTTTAGATTTGGGGTTAGGTTTAGATTTTAGGTTTAGATTTGGGGTTAGGTTTAGATTTTAGGTTTAGATTTGGGGTTAGGTTTAGATTTTAGGTTTATATTTGGCGTAAGGTTTAGATTTGGGGTTAGGTTTAGATTTTAGGTTTAGATTTGGGGTTAGGTTTAGATTTGGGGTTAGGTTTAGATTTTAGGTTTAGATTTGGGGTAAGGTTTAGATTTTAGGTTTAGATTTGGGGTTAGGTTTAGATTTTAGGTTTAGGTTTGGGGTTAGGTTTAGATTTTAGGTTTAGATTTGGGGTTAGGTTTAGATTTTGGGGTTAGGTTTAGATTTTAGGTTTAGATTTGGGGTTAGGTTTAGATTTTAGGTTTAGATTTGGGGTTAGGTTTAGATTTTAGGTTTAGATTTGGGGTTAGGTTTAGATTTAAGGTTTAGATTTGGGGTTAGGTTTAGATTTGGGGTTAGGTTTAGAGTTTAGGTTTAGATTTGGGGTTAGGTTTAGATTTGGGGTTAGGTTTAGATTTTAGGTTTAGATTTGGGGTTAGGTTTAGATTTGGGGTTAGGTTTAGATTTGGGGTTAGGTTTAGATTTTAGGTTTGGATTTGGGGTTAGGTTTAGATTTTAGGTTTAGATTTGGGGTTAGGTTTAGACATGGGGTTAGGTTTAGATTTTAGGTTTAGATTTGGGGTTAGGTTTAGATTTTAGGTTTAGATTTGGGGTTAGGTTTAGATTTGGGGTTAGGTTTAGATTTGGGGCTAGGTTTAGATTTTAGGTTTAGATTTGGGGTTAGGTTTAGATTTTAGGTTTAGATTTGGGGTTAGGTTTAGATTTGGGGTTAGGTTTAGATTTTAGGTTTAGATTTGGGGTAAGGTTTAGATTTTAGGTTTAGATTTGGGGTTAGGTTTAGATTTTAGGTTTAGATTTGGGGTTAGGTTTAGATTTTAGGTTTAGATTTGGGGTTAGGTTTAGATTTTGGGGTTAGGTTTAGATTTTAGGTTTAGATTTGGGGTTAGGTTTAGATTTTAGGTTTAGATTTGGGGTTAGGTTTAGATTTTAGGTTTAGATTTGGGGTTAGGTTTAGATTTAAGGTTTAGATTTGGGGTTAGGTTTAGATTTGGGGTTAGGTTTAGATTTTAGGTTTAGATTTGGGGTTAGGTTTAGATTTGGGGTTAGGTTTAGATTTTAGGTTTAGATTTGGGGTTAGGTTTAGATTTGGGGTTAGGTTTAGATTTGGGGTTAGGTTTAGATTTTAGGTTTGGATTTGGGGTTAGGTTTAGATTTTAGGTTTAGATTTGGGGTTAGGTTTAGATTTTAGGTTTAGATTTGCGGTTAGGTTTAGATTTGGGGTTAGGTTTAGATTTTAGGTTTAGAATTGGGGTTAGGTTTAGATTTGGGGATAGGTTTAGATTTTAGGTTTAGATTTGGGGTTAGGTTTAGATTTTAGGTTTAGATTTGGGGTTAGGTTTAGATTTGGGGCTAGGTTTAGATTTTAGGTTTAGATTTGGGGTTAGGTTTAGATTTTAGGTTTAGATTTGGGGTTAGGTTTAGATTTGGGGTTAGGTTTAGATTTTAGGTTTAGATTTGGGGTTAGGTTTAGATTTTAGGTTTAGATTTGGGGTTAGGTTTAGATTTGGGGTTAGGTTTAGATTTTAGGTTTGGATTTGGGGTTAGGTTTAGATTTTACATTTAGATTTGGGGTTAGGTTTAGACTTGGGGTTAGGTTTAGATTTTAGGTTTAGATTTGGGGTTAGATTTAGATTTTAGGTTTAGATTTGCGGTTAGGTTTAGATTTTAGGTTTAGATTTGGGGTTAGGTTTAGATTTTAGGTTTAGATTTGGGGTTAGGTTTAGATTTGGGGTTAGGTTTAGATTTTAGGTTTAGATTTGGGGTTAGGTTTAGATTTGGGGTTAGGTTTAGATTTTAGGTTTAGATTTGGGGTTAGGTTTAGATTTTAGGTTTAGATTTGGGGTTAGGTTTAGATTTGGGGTTAGGTTTAGATTTTAGGTTTAGATTTGGGGTTAGGTTTAGATTTTTGGTTTAGATTTTAGGTTTAGATTTGGGGTTAGGTTTAGATTTGGGGTTAGGTTTAGATTTTAGGTTTAGATTTGGGGTTAGGTTTAGATTTTAGGTTAAGATTTGGGTTTTAGATTTGGGGTTAGGTTTAGATTTGGGGTTTAGATTTGGGGTTAGGTTTAGATTTTAGGTTTAGATTTGGGGTTAGGTTTAGATTTTAGGTTTAGATTTGGGGTTAGGTTTAGATTTGGGGTTAGGTTTAGATTTTAGGTTTAGATTTGGGGTTAGGTTTAGATTTTAGGTTTAGATTTGGGGTTAGGTTTAGATTTTAGGTTTAGATTTGGGGTTAGGCTTAGATTTGGGGTTAGGTTTAGATTTTAGGTTTAGATTTGGGGTTAGGTTTAGATTTGGGGTTAGGTTTAGATTTTAGGTTTAGATTTGGGGTTAGGTTTAGATTTTAGGTTTAGATTTGGGGTTAGGTTTAGATTTGGGGTTAGGTTTAGATTTTAGGTTTAGATTTGGGGTTAGGCTTAGATTTTAGGTTTAGATTTGGGGTTAGGTTTAGATTTGGGGTTAGGTTTAGATTTTAGGTTTAGATTTGGGGTTAGGTTTAGATTTTAGGTTTAGATTTGGGGTTAGGTTTAGATTTTAGGTTTAGATTTGGGGTTAGGTTTAGATTTGGGGTTAGGTTTAGATGTTAGGTTTAGATTTGGGGTTAGGTTTAGATTTTAGGTTTAGATTTGGGGTTAGGTTTAGATTTGGGGTTAGGTTTAGATTTGGAGTTAGGTTTAGATTTGAGGTTTAGATTTGGAGTTAGGTTTAGATTTGGGGTTAAGTTTAGATTTTAGGTTTAGATTTGGGGTTAGGTTTAGAGTTTAGGTTTAGATTTGGGGTTAGGTTTAGATTTTAGGTTTAGATTTGGGGTTAGGTTTAGATTTGGGGTTAGGTTTAGATTTTAGGTTTAGATTTGGGGTTAGGTTTAGATTTTAGGTTTAGATTTGGGGTTAGGTTTAGATTTGGGGTTAGGTTTAGATTTTAGGTTTAGATTTGGGGTTAGGTTTAGATTTTAGGTTCATGTTTCGGGTTAGGTTTAGATTTTAGGTTCATATTTGGGGTTAGGTTTAGATTTTAAGTTTAGATTTGGGGTTTAGATTTGGGGTTAGGTTTAGATTTGGGGTTTAGATTTGGGGTTAGGTTTAGATTTTAGGGTTAGATTTGGGGTTAGGTTTAGATTTTAGGTTTAGATTTGGGGTTAGGTTTAGATTTTAGGATTAGATTTGGGGTTAGGTTTAGATTTTAGGTTTAGAATTGGGGTTAGGTTTAGATTTGGGGTTAGGTTTAGATTTTAGGTTTAGATTTGGGGTTAGGTTTAGATTTTAGGTTTAGATTTGGGGTTAGGTTTAGATTTTAGGTTTAGATTTGGGGTTAGGTTTAGATTTTAGGTTTAGATTTGGGGTTAGGTTTAGATTTGGTGTTAGGTTTAGATTTTAGGTTTAGATTTGGGGTTAGGTTTAGATTTTAGGTTTAGATTTGGGGTTAGGTTTAGATTTTAGGTTTAGATTTGGGGTTAGGTTTAGATTTGGGGTTAGGTTTAGATTTTAGGTTTAGATATGGGGTTAGGTTTAGATTTAAGGTTTAGATTTGGGGTTAGGTTTAGATTTGGGGTTAGGTTTAGATTTTAGGTTTAGATTTGGGGTTAGGTTTAGATTTTAGGTTTAGATTTGGGGTTAGGTTTAGATTTTTGGTTTAGATTTGGGGTTAGGTTTAGATTTGGGGTTAGGTTTAGATTTTAGGTTTAGATTTGGGGTTAGGTTTAGATTTTAGGTTTAGATTTGGGGTTAGGTTTAGATTTTAGGTTTATATTTGGCGTAAGGTTTAGATTTGGGGTTAGGTTTAGATTTTAGGTTTAGATTTGGGGTTAGGTTTAGATTTGGGGTTAGGTTTAGATTTTAGGTTTAGATTTGGGGTAAGGTTTAGATTTTAGGTTTAGATTTGGGGTTAGGTTTAGATTTTAGGTTTAGGTTTGGGGTTAGGTTTAGATTTTAGGTTTAGATTTGGGGTTAGGTTTAGATTTTGGGGTTAGGTTTAGATTTTAGGTTTAGATTTGGGGTTAGGTTTAGATTTTAGGTTTAGATTTGGGGTTAGGTTTAGATTTTAGGTTTAGATTTGGGGTTAGGTTTAGATTTAAGGTTTAGATTTGGGGTTAGGTTTAGATTTGGGGTTAGGTTTAGATTTTAGGTTTAGATTTGGGGTTAGGTTTAGATTTGGGGTTAGGTTTAGATTTTAGGTTTAGATTTGGGGTTAGGTTTAGATTTGGGGTTAGGTTTAGATTTGGGGTTAGGTTTAGATTTTAGGTTTGGATTTGGGGTTAGGTTTAGATTTTAGGTTTAGATTTGGGGTTAGGTTTAGACATGGGGTTAGGTTTAGATTTTAGGTTTAGATTTGGGGTTAGGTTTAGATTTTAGGTTTAGATTTGGGGTTAGGTTTAGATTTGGGGTTAGGTTTAGATTTGGGGATAGGTTTAGATTTTAGGTTTAGATTTGGGGTTAGGTTTAGATTTTAGGTTTAGATTTGGGGTTAGGTTTAGATTTGGGGTTAGGTTTAGATTTTAGGTTTAGATTTGGGGTAAGGTTTAGATTTTAGGTTTAGATTTGGGGTTAGGTTTAGATTTTAGGTTTAGATTTGGGGTTAGGTTTAGATTTTAGGTTTAGATTTGGGGTTAGGTTTAGATTTTGGGGTTAGGTTTAGATTTTAGGTTTAGATTTGGGGTTAGGTTTAGATTTTAGGTTTAGATTTGGGGTTAGGTTTAGATTTTAGGTTTAGATTTGGGGTTAGGTTTAGATTTAAGGTTTAGATTTGGGGTTAGGTTTAGATTTGGGGTTAGGTTTAGATTTTAGGTTTAGATTTGGGGTTAGGTTTAGATTTGGGGTTAGGTTTAGATTTTAGGTTTAGATTTGGGGTTAGGTTTAGATTTGGGGTTAGGTTTAGATTTGGGGTTAGGTTTAGATTTTAGGTTTGGATTTGGGGTTAGGTTTAGATTTTAGGTTTAGATTTGGGGTTAGGTTTAGATTTTAGGTTTAGATTTGCGGTTAGGTTTAGATTTGGGGTTAGGTTTAGATTTTAGGTTTAGAATTGGGGTTAGGTTTAGATTTGGGGATAGGTTTAGATTTTAGGTTTAGATTTGGGGTTAGGTTTAGATTTTAGGTTTAGATTTGGGGTTAGGTTTAGATTTGGGGCTAGGTTTAGATTTTAGGTTTAGATTTGGGGTTAGGTTTAGATTTTAGGTTTAGATTTGGGGTTAGGTTTAGATTTGGGGTTAGGTTTAGATTTTAGGTTTAGATTTGGGGTTAGGTTTAGATTTTAGGTTTAGATTTGGGGTTAGGTTTAGATTTGGGGTTAGGTTTAGATTTTAGGTTTGGATTTGGGGTTAGGTTTAGATTTTAGGTTTAGATTTGGGGTTAGGTTTAGACTTGGGGTTAGGTTTAGATTTTAGGTTTAGATTTGGGGTTAGATTTAGATTTTAGGTTTAGATTTGCGGTTAGGTTTAGATTTTAGGTTTAGATTTGGGGTTAGGTTTAGATTTTAGGTTTAAATTTGGGGTTAGGTTTAGATTTTAGGTTTAGATTTAAGGTTTAGATTTGGGGTTAGGTTTAGATTTGGGGTTAGGTTTAGATTTAGGTTTAGATTTGGGGTTAGGTTTAGATTTTAGGTTTAGATTTGGGGTTAGGTTTAGATTTGGGGTTAGGTTTAGATTTTAGGTTTAGATTTGGGGTTAGGTTTAGATTTGGGGTTAGGTTTAGATTTTAGGTTTAGATTTGGGGTTAGGTTTAGATTTTAGGTTTAGATTTGGGGTTAGGTTTAGATTTGGGGTTAGGTTTAGATTTTAGGTTTAGATTTGGGGTTAGGTTTAGATTTTTGGTTTAGATTTTAGGTTTAGATTTGGGGTTAGGTTTAGATTTGGGGTTAGGTTTAGATTTTAGGTTTAGATTTGGGGTTAGGTTTAGATTTTAGGTTAAGATTTGGGTTTTAGATTTGGGGTTAGGTTTAGATTTGGGGTTTAGATTTGGGGTTAGGTTTAGATTTTAGGTTTAGATTTGGGGTTAGGTTTAGATTTTAGGTTTAGATTTGGGGTTAGGTTTAGATTTGGGGTTAGGTTTAGATTTTAGGTTTAGATTTGGGGTTAGGTTTAGATTTGGGGTTAGGTTTAGATTTGGGGTTAGGTTTAGATTTTAGGTTTAGATTTGGGGTTAGGTTTAGATTTTAGGTTTAGATTTGGGGTTAGGTTTAGATTTGGGGTTAGGTTTAGATGTTAGGTTTAGATTTGGGGTTAGGTTTAGATTTTAGGTTTAGATTTGGGGTTAGGTTTAGATTTGGGGTTAGGTTTAGATTTGGAGTTAGGTTTAGATTTGAGGTTTAGAATTGGAGTTAGGTTTAGATTTGGGGTTAAGTTTAGATTTTAGGTTTAGATTTGGGGTTAGGTTTAGAGTTTAGGTTTAGATTTGGGGTTAGGTTTAGATTTTAGGTTTAGATTTGGGGTTAGGTTTAGATTTGGGGTTAGGTTTAGATTTTAGGTTTAGATTTGGGGTTAGGTTTAGATTTTAGGTTTAGATTTGGGGTTAGGTTTAGATTTGGGGTTAGGTTTAGATTTTAGGTTTAGATTTGGGGTTAGGTTTAGATTTTAGGTTCATGTTTCGGGTTAGGTTTAGATTTTAGGTTCAGATTTGGGGTTAGGTTTAGATTTTAAGTTTAGATTTGGGGTTTAGATTTGGGGTTAGGTTTAGATTTGGGGTTTAGATTTGGGGTTAGGTTTAGATTTTAGGGTTAGATTTGGGGTTAGGTTTAGATTTTAGGTTTAGATTTGGGGTTAGGTTTAGATTTTAGGATTAGATTTGGGGTTAGGTTTAGATTTTAGGTTTAGAATTGGGGTTAGGTTTAGATTTGGGGTTAGGTTTAGATTTTAGGTTTAGATTTGGGGTTAGGTTTAGATTTTAGGTTTAGATTTGGGGTTAGGTTTAGATTTTAGGTTTAGATTTGGGGTTAGGTTTAGATTTTAGGTTTAGATTTGGGGTTAGGTTTAGATTTGGTGTTAGGTTTAGATTTTAGGTTTAGATTTGGGGTTAGGTTTAGATTTTAGGTTTAGATTTGGGGTTAGGTTTAGATTTTAGGTTTAGATTTGGGGTTAGGTTTAGATTTGGGGTTAGGTTTAGATTTTAGGTTTAGATATGGGGTTAGGTTTAGATTTAAGGTTTAGATTTGGGTTTAGGTTTAGATTTGGGGTTAGGTTTAGATTTTAGGTTTAGATTTGGGGTTAGGTTTAGATTTTAGGTTTAGATTTGGGGTTAGGTTTAGATTTTTGGTTTAGATTTGGGGTTAGGTTTAGATTTGGGGTTAGGTTTAGATTTTAGGTTTAGATTTGGGGTTAGGTTTAGATTTGGGGTTAGGTTTAGAATTTAGGTTTAGATTTGGGGTAAGGTTTAGATTTTAGGTTTAGATTTGGGGTTAGGTTTAGATTTTAGGTTTAGGTTTGGGGTTAGGTTTAGATTTTAGGTTTAGATTTGGGGTTAGGTTTAGATTTTGGGGTTAGGTTTAGATTTTAGGTTTAGATTTGGGGTTAGGTTTAGATTTTAGGTTTAGATTTGGGGTTAGGTTTAGATTTGGGGTTAGGTTTAGATTTGGGGTTAGGTTTAGATTTTAGGTTTGGATTTGGGGTTAGGTTTAGATTTTAGGTTTAGATTTGGGGTTAGGTTTAGACATGGGGTTAGGTTTAGATTTTTGGTTTAGATTTGGGGTTAGGTTTAGATTTTAGGTTTAGATTTGGGGTTAGGTTTAGATTTGGGGTTAGGTTTAGATTTGGGGCTAGGTTTAGATTTTAGGTTTAGATTTGGGGTTAGGTTTAGATTTTAGGTTTAGATTTGGGGTTAGGTTTAGATTTGGGGTTAGGTTTAGATTTTAGGTTTAGATTTGGGGTAAGGTTTAGATTTTAGGTTTAGATTTGGGGTTAGGTTTAGATTTTAGGTTTAGATTTGGGGTTAGGTTTAGATTTTAGGTTTAGATTTGGGGTTAGGTTTAGATTTTGGGGTTAGGTTTAGATTTTAGGTTTAGATTTGGGGTTAGGTTTAGATTTTAGGTTTAGATTTGGGGTTAGGTTTAGATTTAAGGTTTAGATTTGGGGTTAGGTTTAGATTTGGGGTTAGGTTTAGATTTTAGGTTTAGATTTGGGGTTAGGTTTAGATTTGGGGTTAGGTTTAGATTTTAGGTTTAGATTTGGGGTTAGGTTTAGATTTGGGGTTAGGTTTAGATTTGGGGTTAGGTTTAGATTTTAGGTTTGGATTTGGGGTTAGGTTTAGATTTTAGGTTTAGATTTGGGGTTAGGTTTAGATTTTAGGTTTAGATTTGCGGTTAGGTTTAGATTTGGGGTTAGGTTTAGATTTTAGGTTTAGATTTGGGGTTAGGTTTAGATTTGGGGATAGGTTTAGATTTTAGGTTTAGATTTGGGGTTAGGTTTAGATTTTAGGTTTAGATTTGGGGTTAGGTTTAGATTTGGGGCTAGGTTTAGATTTTAGGTTTAGATTTGGGGTTAGGTTTAGATTTTAGGTTTAGATTTGGGGTTAGGTTTAGATTTGGGGTTAGGTTTAGATTTTAGGTTTAGATTTGGGGTTAGGTTTAGATTTTAGGTTTAGATTTGGGGTTAGGTTTAGATTTGGGGTTAGGTTTAGATTTTAGGTTTGGATTTGGGGTTAGGTTTAGATTTTAGGTTTAGATTTGGGGTTAGGTTTAGACTTGGGGTTAGGTTTAGATTTTAGGTTTAGATTTGGGGTTAGATTTAGATTTTAGGTTTAGATTTGCGGTTAGGTTTAGATTTTAGGTTTAGATTTGGGGTTAGGTTTAGATTTTAGGTTTAAATTTGGGGTTAGGTTTAGATTTTAGGTTTAGATTTAAGGTTTAGATTTGGGGTTAGGTTTAGATTTGGGGTTAGGTTTAGATTTAGGTTTAGATTTGGGGTTAGGTTTAGATTTTAGGTTTAGATTTGGGGTTAGGTTTAGATTTGGGGTTAGGTTTAGATTTTAGGTTTAGATTTGGGGTTAGGTTTAGATTTGGGGTTAGGTTTAGATTTTAGGTTTAGATTTGGGGTTAGGTTTAGATTTTAGGTTTAGATTTGGGGTTAGGTTTAGATTTGGGGTTAGGTTTAGATTTTAGGTTTAGATTTGGGGTTAGGTTTAGATTTTTGGTTTAGATTTTAGGTTTAGATTTGGGGTTAGGTTTAGATTTGGGGTTAGGTTTAGATTTTAGGTTTAGATTTGGGGTTAGGTTTAGATTTTAGGTTAAGATTTGGGTTTTAGATTTGGGGTTAGGTTTAGATTTGGGGTTTAGATTTGGGGTTAGGTTTAGATTTTAGGTTTAGATTTGGGGTTAGGTTTAGATTTTAGGTTTAGATTTGGGGTTAGGTTTAGATTTGGGGTTAGGTTTAGATTTTAGGTTTAGATTTGGGGTTAGGTTTAGATTTTAGGTTTAGATTTGGGGTTAGGTTTAGATTTTAGGTTTAGATTTGGGGTTAGGCTTAGATTTGGGGTTAGGTTTAGATTTTAGGTTTAGATTTGGGGTTAGGTTTAGATTTGGGGTTAGGTTTAGATTTTAGGTTTAGATTTGGGGTTAGGTTTAGATTTTAGGTTTAGATTTGGGGTTAGGTTTAGATTTGGGGTTAGGTTTAGATTTTAGGTTTGGATTTGGGGTTAGGCTTAGATTTTAGGTTTAGATTTGGGGTTAGGTTTAGATTTGGGGTTAGGTTTAGATTTTAGGTTTAGATTTGGGGTTAGGTTTAGATTTTAGGTTTAGATTTGGGGTTAGGTTTAGATGTTAGGTTTAGATTTGGGGTTAGGTTTAGATTTTAGGTTTAGATTTGGGGTTAGGTTTAGATTTGGGGTTAGGTTTAGATTTTAGGTTTAGATTTGGGGTTAGGTTTAGATTTTAGGTTTAGATTTGGGGTTAGGTTTAGATTTGGGGTTAGGTTTAGATTTTAGGTTTAGATTTGGGGTTAGGTTTAGATTTTAGGTTCATGTTTCGGGTTAGGTTTAGATTTTAGGTTCAGATTTGGGGTTAGGTTTAGATTTTAAGTTTAGATTTGGGGTTTAGATTTGGGGTTAGGTTTAGATTTGGGGTTTAGATTTGGGGTTAGGTTTAGATTTTAGGGTTAGATTTGGGGTTAGGTTTAGATTTTAGGTTTAGATTTGGGGTTAGGTTTAGATTTTAGGATTAGATTTGGGGTTAGGTTTAGATTTTAGGTTTAGAATTGGGGTTAGGTTTAGATTTGGGGTTAGGTTTAGATTTTAGGTTTAGATTTGGGGTTAGGTTTAGATTTTAGGTTTAGATTTGGGGTTAGGTTTAGATTTTAGGTTTAGATTTGGGGTTAGGTTTAGATTTGGTGTTAGGTTTAGATTTTAGGTTTAGATTTGGGGTTAGGTTTAGATTTTAGGTTTAGATTTGGGGTTAGGTTTAGATTTTAGGTTTAGATTTGGGGTTAGGTTTAGATTTGGGGTTAGGTTTAGATTTTAGGTTTAGATATGGGGTTAGGTTTAGATTTAAGGTTTAGATTTGGGGTTAGGTTTAGATTTGGGGTTAGGTTTAGATTTTAGGTTTAGATTTGGGGTTAGGTTTAGATTTTAGGTTTAGATTTGGGGTTAGGTTTAGATTTTTGGTTTAGATTTGGGGTTAGGTTTAGATTTTAGGTTTAGATTTGGGGTTAGGTTTAGATTTTAGGTTTAGATTTGGGGTTAGGTTTAGATTTTAGGTTTAGATTTGGGGTTAGGTTTAGATTTTAGGTTTATATTTGGGGTAAGTTTAGATTTGGGGTTAGGTTTAGATTTTAGGTTTAGATTTGGGGTTAGGTTTAGATTTTAGGTTTAGATTTGGGGTTAGGTTTAGATTTGGGGTTAGGTTTAGATTTTAGGTTTAGATTTGGGGTTAGGTTTAGATTTTAGGTTTAGATTTGGGGTTAGGTTTAGATTTGGGCTTAGGTTTAGATTTTAGGTTTAGATTTGGGGTTAGGTTTAGATTTTAGGTTTAGATTTGGGGTTAGGTTTAGATTTGGGGTTAGGTTTAGATTTTAGGTTTGGATTTGGGGTTAGGTTTAGATTTAAGGTTTAGATTTGGGGTTAGGTTTAGACATGGGGTTAGGTTTAGATTTTAGGTTTAGATTTGGGGTTAGGTTTAGATTTTAGGTTTAGATTTGGGGTTAGGTTTAGATTTGGGGTTAGGTTTAGATTTTAGGTTTATATTTGGGGTTAGGTTTAGATTTTAGGTTTAGATTTGGGGTTAGGTTTAGATTTTAGGTTTAGATTTGCGGTTAGGTTTAGATTTGGGGTTAGGTTTAGATTTTAGGTTTAGATTTGGGGTTAGGTTTAGATTTGGGGTTTAGATTTGGGGTTAGGTTTAGATTTTAGGTTTAGATTTGGGGTTAGGTTTAGATTTTAGGTTTAGATTTGGGGTTAGGTTTAGATTTGGGGTTAGGTTTAGATTTTAGGTTTAGATTTGGGGTTAGGTTTAGATTTTAGGTTTAGATTTGGGGTTAGGTTTAGATTTTAGGTTTAGATTTGGGGTTAGGCTTAGATTTGGGGTTAGGTTTAGATTTTAGGTTTAGATTTGGGGTTAGGTTTAGATTTGGGGTTAGGTTTAGATTTTAGGTTTAGATTTGGGGTTAGGTTTAGATTTTAGGTTTAGATTTGGGGTTAGGTTTAGATTTGGGGTTAGGTTTAGATTTTAGGTTTGGATTTGGGGTTAGGCTTAGATTTTAGGTTTAGATTTGGGGTTAGGTTTAGATTTGGGGTTAGGTTTAGATTTTAGGTTTAGATTTGGGGTTAGGTTTAGATTTTAGGTTTAGATTTGGGGTTAGGTTTAGATTTTAGGTTTAGATTTGGGGTTAGGTTTAGATTTGGGGTTAGGTTTAGATGTTAGGTTTAGATTTGGGGTTAGGTTTAGATTTTAGGTTTAGATTTGGGGTTAGGTTTAGATTTGGGCTTAGGTTTAGATTTGGAGTTAGGTTTAGATTTGAGGTTTAGATTTGGAGTTAGGTTTAGATTTGGGGTTAAGTTTAGATTTTAGGTTTAGATTTGGGGTTAGGTTTAGAGTTTAGGTTTAGATTTGGGGTTAGGTTTAGATTTTAGGTTTAGATTTGGGGTTAGGTTTAGATTTGGGGTTAGGTTTAGATTTTAGATTTAGATTTGGGGTTAGGTTTAGATTTTAGGTTTAGATTTGGGGTTAGGTTTAGATTTGGGGTTAGGTTTAGATTTTAGGTTTAGATTTGGGGTTAGGTTTAGATTTTAGGTTCATGTTTCGGGTTAGGTTTAGATTTTAGGTTCAGATTTGGGGTTAGGTTTAGATTTTAAGTTTAGATTTGGGGTTTAGATTTGGGGTTAGGTTTAGATTTGGGGTTTAGATTTGGGGTTAGGTTTAGATTTTAGGGTTAGATTTGGGGTTAGGTTTAGATTTTAGGTTTAGATTTGGGGTTAGGTTTAGATTTTAGGATTAGATTTGGGGTTAGGTTTAGATTTTAGGTTTAGAATTGGGGTTAGGTTTAGATTTGGGGTTAGGTTTAGATTTTAGGTTTAGATTTGGGGTTAGGTTTAGATTTTAGGTTTAGATTTGGGGTTAGGTTTAGATTTTAGGTTTAGATTTGGGGTTAGGTTTAGATTTTAGGTTTAGATTTGGGGTTAGGTTTAGATTTGGTGTTAGGTTTAGATTTTAGGTTTAGATTTGGGGTTAGGTTTAGATTTTAGGTTTAGATTTGGGGTTAGGTTTAGATTTTAGGTTTAGATTTGGGGTTAGGTTTAGATTTGGGGTTAGGTTTAGATTTTAGGTTTAGATATGGGGTTAGGTTTAGATTTAAGGTTTAGATTTGGGGTTAGGTTTAGATTTGGGGTTAGGTTTAGATTTTAGGTTTAGATTTGGGGTTAGGTTTAGATTTTAGGTTTAGATTTGGGGTTAGGTTTAGATTTTTGGTTTAGATTTGGGGTTAGGTTTAGATTTTAGGTTTAGATTTGGGGTTAGGTTTAGATTTTAGGTTTAGATTTGGGGTTAGGTTTAGATTTTAGGTTTAGATTTGGGGTTAGGTTTAGATTTTAGGTTTATATTTGGGGTAAGTTTAGATTTGGGGTTAGGTTTAGATTTTAGGTTTAGATTTGGGGTTAGGTTTAGATTTTAGGTTTAGATATGGGGTTAGGTGTAGATTTGGGGTTAGGTTTAGATTTTAGGTTTAGATTTGGGGTTAGGTTTAGATTTGGGGTTAGGTTTAGATTTTAGGTTTAGATTTGGTGTTAGGTTTAGATTTTAGGTTTAGATTTGGGGTTAGGTTTAGATTTGGGCTTAGGTTTAGATTTTAGGTTTAGATTTGGGGTTAGGTTTAGATTTTAGGTTTAGATTTGGGGTTAGGTTTAGATTTGGGGTTAGGTTTAGATTTTAGGTTTGGATTTGGGGTTAGGTTTAGATTTAAGGTTTAGATTTAAGGTTAGGTTTAGACATGGGGTTAGGTTTATATTTTAGGTTTAGATTTGGGGTTAGGTTTAGATTTTAGGTTTAGATTTGGGGTTAGGTTTAGATTTGGGGTTAGGTTTAGATTTTAGGTTTATATTTGGGGTTAGGTTTAGATTTTAGGTTTAGATTTGGGGTTAGGTTTAGATTTTAGGTTTAGATTTGCGGTTAGGTTTAGATTTGGGGTTAGGTTTAGATTTTAGGTTTAGATTTGGGGTTAGGTTTAGATTTGGGGATAGGTTTAGATTTTAGGTTTAGATTTGGGGTTAGGTTTAGATTTTAGGTTTAGATTTGGGGTTAGGTTTAGATTTGGGGCTAGGTTTAGATTTTAGGTTTAGATTTGGGGTTAGGTTTAGATTTTAGGTTTAGATTTGGGGTTAGGTTTAGATTTGGGGTTAGGTTTAGATTTTAGGTTTAGATTTGGGGTTAGGTTTAGATTTTAGGTTTAGATTTGGGGTTAGGTTTAGATTTGGGGTTAGGTTTAGATTTTAGGTTTGGATTTGGGGTTAGGTTTAGATTTTAGGTTTAGATTTGGGGTTAGGTTTAGACTTGGGGTTAGGTTTAGATTTTAGGTTTAGATTTGGGGTTAGGTTTAGATTTTAGGTTTAGATTTGGGGTTAGGTTTAGATTTTAGGTTTAGATTTGGGGTTAGGTTTAGATTTTAGGTTTAAATTTGGGGTTAGGTTTAGATTTTAGGTTTAGATTTAAGGTTTAGATTTGGGGTTAGGTTTAGATTTTAGGTTTAGGTTTGGGGTTAGGTTTAGATTTGGGGTTAGGTTTAGATTTTAGGTTTAGATTTGGGGTTAGGTTTAGATTTGGGGTTAGGTTTAGATTTTAGGTTTAGAATTGGGGTTAGGTTTAGATTTGGGGTTAGGTTTAGATTTTAGGTTTAGATTTGGGGTTAGGTTTAGATTTTAGGTTTAGATTTGGGGTTAGGTTTAGATTTTAGGTTTATATTTGGCGTAAGGTTTAGATTTGGGGTTAGGTTTAGATTTTAGGTTTAGATTTGGGGTTAGGTTTAGATTTGGGGTTAGGTTTAGATTTTAGGTTTAGATTTGGGGTAAGGTTTAGATTTTAGGTTTAGATTTGGGGTTAGGTTTAGATTTTAGGTTTAGATTTGGGGTTAGGTTTAGATTTTAGGTTTAGATTTGGGGTTAGGTTTAGATTTTGGGGTTAGGTTTAGATTTTAGGTTTAGATTTGGGGTTAGGTTTAGATTTTAGGTTTAGATTTGGGGTTAGGTTTAGATTTTAGGTTTAGATTTGGGGTTAGGTTTAGATTTAAGGTTTAGATTTGGGGTTAGGTTTAGATTTGGGGTTAGGTTTAGATTTTAGGTTTAGATTTGGGGTTAGGTTTAGATTTGGGGTTAGGTTTAGATTTTAGGTTTAGATTTGGGGTTAGGTTTAGATTTGGGGTTAGGTTTAGATTTTAGGTTTGGATTTGGGGTTAGGTTTAGATTTTAGGTTTAGATTTGGGGTTAGGTTTAGACTTGGGGTTAGGTTTAGATTTTAGGTTTAGATTTGGGGTTAGGTTTAGATTTTAGGTTTAGATTTGGGGTTAGGTTTAGATTTTAGGTTTAGATTTGGGGTTAGGTTTAGATTTGGGGTTAGGTTTAGATTTTAGGTTTAGATTTGGGGTTAGGTTTAGATTTTAGGTTTAGATTTGGGGTTAGGTTTAGATTTGGGGTTAGGTTTAGATTTTAGGTTTATATTTGGGGTTAGGTTTAGATTTTAGGTTTAGATTTGGGGTTAGGTTTAGATTTTAGGTTTAGATTTGGGGTTAGGTTTAGATTTGGGGTTAGGTTTAGATTTTAGGTTTAGATTTGGGGTTAGGTTTAGATTTGGGGATAGGTTTAGATTTTAGGTTTAGATTTGGGGTTAGGTTTAGATTTGGGGTTAGGTTTAGATTTGGGGTTAGGTTTAGATTTTAGGTTTAGATTTGGGGTTAGGTTTAGATTTTAGGTTTAGATTTGGGGTTAGGTTTAGATTTGGGGTTAGGCTAGGTTTTAGGTTTAGATTTGGGGTTAGGTTTAGATTTTAGGTTTAGATTTGGGGTTAGGTTTAGATTTGGGGTTAGGTTTAGATTTGAGGTTAGGTTTAGATTTTAGGTTTAGATTTGGTGTTAGGTTTAGATTTTAGGTTTAGATTTGGGGTTAGGTTTAGATTTGGGGTTAGGTTTAGATTTTAGGTTTAGATTTGGGGTTAGGTTTAGATTTTAGGTTTAGATTTGGGGTTAGGTTTAGATTTTAGGTTTAGATTTTAGGTTTAGATTTGGGGTTAGGTTTAGATTTGGGGTTAGGTTTAGATTTTAGGTTTAGATTTGGGGTTAGGTTTAGATTTTAGGTTTAGATTTGGGGTTAGGTTTAGATTTGGGGTTAGGTTTAGATTTTAGGTTTAGATTTGGGGTTAGGTTTAGATTTTAGGTTTAGATTTGGGGTTAGGTTTAGATTTTAGGTGTATATTTGGGGTTAGGTTTAGATTTTTTGGTTTAGATTTGGGGTTAGGTTTAGATTTTAGGTTTAGATTTGGGGTTAGGTTTAGATTTGGGTTTAGGTTTAGATTTTAGGTTTAGATTTGGGATTAGGTTTAGATTTGGGGTTAGGTTTAGATTTTAGGTTTAGATTTTAGGTTTAGATTTGGGGTTAGGTTTAGATTTTAGGTTTAGATTTGGGGTTAGGTTTAGATTTTAGGTTTAGATTTGGGATTAGGTTTAGATTTGGGGTTAGGTTTAGATTTTAGGTTTAGATTTGGGGTTAGGTTTAGATTTGGGGTTAGGTTTAGATTTTAGGTTTAGATTTGGGGTTAGGTTTAGATTTGGGGTTAGGTTTAGATTTTAGGTTTAGATTTGGGGTTAGGTTTAGATTTGGGGTTAGGTTTAGATTTTAGGTTTAGATTTGGGGTTAGGTTTAGATTTTAGGTTTAGATTTGGGGTTACGTTTAGATTTTAGGTTTATATTTAAGGTTAGGTTTAGATTTGGGGTTAGGTTTAGATTTTAGGTTTAGATTTGGGGTTAGGTTTAGATTTTAGGTTTAGATTTGGGGTTAGGTTTAGATTTTAGGTTTAGATTTGGGTTTAGGTTTAGATTTTAGGTTTAGATTTGGGGTTAAGTTTAGATTTGGGGTTAGGTTTAGATTTTAGGTTTAGATTTGGGGTTAGGTTTAGATTTGGGGTTAGGTTTAGATTTTAGGTTTAGATTTGGGGTTAGGTTTAGATTTTAGGTTTAGATTTGGGGTTAGGTTTAGATTTGGGGTTAGGTTTAGATTTGGGGTTAGGTTTAGATTTTAGGTTTAGATTTGGGTTTAGGTTTAGATTTTAGGTTTAGATTTTATGTTTAGATTTGGGGTTAGGTTTAGATTTTAGGTTTAGATTTAAGGTTAGGTTTCGATTTCAGGTTACGTTTAGATTTTAGGTTTAGATTTGGGGTTAGGTTTAGATTTTAGGTTTAGATTTGGGGTTAGGTTTAGATTTCAGGTTTAGATTTGGGGTTAGGTTTAGATTTTAGGTTTAGATTTGGGGTTAGGTTTAGATTTGGGGTTAGGTTTAGATTTTAGGTTTAGATTTGGGGTTAGGTTTAGATTTGGGGTTAGGTTTAGATTTTAGGTTTAGATTTGGGGTTAGGTTTAGATTTTAGGTTTAGATTTGGGGTTAGGTTTAGATTTGGGGTTAGGTTTAGATTTTAGGTTTAGATTTGGGGTTAGGTTTAGATTTTAGGTTTAGATTTGGGGTTAGGTTTAGATTTTAGGTTTAGATTTGGGGTTAGGTTTAGATTTTAGGTTTATATTTGGGGTTAGGTTTAGATTTTTTGGTTTAGATTTGGGGTTAGGTTTAGATTTTAGGTTTAGATTTGGGGTTAGGTTTAGAATTTAGGTTTAGATTTGGGATTAGGTTTAGATTTGGTGTTAGGTTTAGATTTTAGGTTTAGATTTTAGGTTTAGATTTGGGGTTAGGTTTAGATTTTAGGTTTAGATTTGGGATTAGGTTTAGATTTGGTGTTAGGTTTAGATTTTAGGTTTAGATTTTAGGTTTAGATTTGGGGTTAGGTTTAGATTTTAGGTTTAGATTTGGGGTTAGGTTTAGATTTGGGGTTAGGTTTAGATTTTAGGTTTAGATTTGGGGTTAGGTTTAGATTTGGGGTTAGGTTTAGATTTTAGGTTTAGATTTGGGGTTAGGTTTAGATTTTAGGTTTAGATTTGGGGTTAGGTTTAGATTTCAGGTTTAGATTTGGGTTTAGGTTTAGATTTTAGGTTTAGATTTGGGGTTAAGTTTAGATTTGGGGTTAGGTTTAGATTTTAGGTTTAGATTTGGGGTTAGGTTTAGATTTGGGGTTAGGTTTAGATTTTAGGTTTAGATTTGGGGTTAGGTTTAGATTTTAGGTTTAGATTTGGGGTTAGGTTTAGATTTGGGGTTAGGTTTAGATTTGGGGTTAGGTTTAGATTTTAGGTTTAGATTTGGGTTTAGGTTTAGATTTTAGGTTTAGATTTTATGTTTAGATTTGGGGTTAGGTTTAGATTTTAGGTTTAGATTTAAGGTTAGGTTTCGATTTCAGGTTACGTTTAGATTTTAGGTTTAGATTTGGGGTTAGGTTTAGATTTTAGGTTTAGATTTGAGGTTAGGTTTAGATTTCAGGTTTAGATTTGGGGTTAGGTTTAGATTTTAGGTTTAGATTTGGGGTTAGGTTTAGATTTGGGGTTAGGTTTAGATTTTAGGTTTAGATTTGGGGTTAGGTTTAGATTTGGGGTTAGGTTTAGATTTTAGGTTTAGATTTGGGGTTAGGTTTAGATTTTAGGTTTAGATTTGGGGTTAGGTTTAGATTTGGGGTTAGGTTTAGATTTTAGGTTTAGATTTGGGGTTAGGTTTAGATTTTAGGTTTAGATTTGGGGTTAGGTTTAGATTTTAGGTTTAGATTTGGGGTTAGGTTTAGATTTTAGGTTTATATTTGGGGTTAGGTTTAGATTTTTTGGTTTAGATTTGGGGTTAGGTTTAGATTTTAGGTTTAGATTTGGGGTTAGGTTTAGAATTTAGGTTTAGATTTGGGATTAGGTTTAGATTTGGTGTTAGGTTTAGATTTTAGGTTTAGATTTTAGGTTTAGATTTGGGGTTAGGTTTAGATTTTAGGTTTAGATTTGGGATTAGGTTTAGATTTGGTGTTAGGTTTAGATTTTAGGTTTAGATTTTAGGTTTAGATTTGGGGTTAGGTTTAGATTTTAGGTTTAGATTTGGGGTTAGGTTTAGATTTGGGGTTAGGTTTAGATTTTAGGTTTAGATTTGGGGTTAGGTTTAGATTTGGGGTTAGGTTTAGATTTTAGGTTTAGATTTGGGGTTAGGTTTAGATTTTAGGTTTAGATTTGGGGTTAGGTTTAGATTTGGGGTTAGGTTTAGATTTTAGGTTTAGATTTGGGGTTAGGTTTAGATTTTAGGTTTAGATTTGGGGTTAGGTTTAGATTTTAGGTGTATATTTGGGGTTAGGTTTAGATTTTTTGGTTTAGATTTGGGGTTAGGTTTAGATTTTAGGTTTAGATTTGGGGTTAGGTTTAGATTTGGGGTTAGGTTTAGATTTTAGGTTTAGATTTGGGATTAGGTTTAGATTTGGGGTTAGGTTTAGATTTTAGGTTTAGATTTTAGGTTTAGATTTGGGGTTAGGTTTAGATTTTAGGTTTAGATTTGGGGTTAGGTTTAGATTTTAGGTTTAGATTTGGGATTAGGTTTAGATTTGGGGTTAGGTTTAGATTTTAGGTTTAGATTTGGGGTTAAGTTTAGATTTTAGGTTTAGATTTGGGGTTAGGTTTAGATTTCAGGTTTAGATTTGGGGTTAGGTTTAGATTTTAGGTTTAGATTTGGGGTTAGGTTTAGATTTGGGGTTAGGTTTAGATTTTAGGTTTAGATTTGGGGTTAGGTTTAGATTTTAGGTTTAGATTTGGGGTTAGGTTTAGATTTGGGGTTAGGTTTAGATTTTAGGTTTAGATTTGGGGTTAGGTTTAGATTTTAGGTTTAGATTTGGGGTTAGGTTTAGATTTTAGGTTTATATTTAAGGTTAGGTTTCGATTTCGGGTTACGTTTAGATTTTAGGTTTAGATTTGGGGTTAGGTTTAGATTTTAGGTTTAGATTTGGGGTTAGGTTTAGATTTCAGGTTTAGATTTGGGGTTAGGTTTAGATTTTAGGTTTAGATTTGGGGTTAAGTTTAGATTTGGGGTTAGGTTTAGATTTTAGGTTTAGATTTGGGGTTAGGTTTAGATTTGGGGTTAGGTTTAGATTTTAGGTTTAGATTTGGGGTTAGGTTTAGATTTTAGGTTTAGATTTGGGGTTAGGTTTAGATTTGGGGTTAGGTTTAGATTTGGGGTTAGGTTTAGATTTTAGGTTTAGATTTGGGTTTAGGTTTAGATTTTAGGTTTAGATTTTAGGTTTAGATTTGGGGTTAGGTTTAGATTTTAGGTTTAGATTTAAGGTTAGGTTTCGATTTCAGGTTACGTTTAGATTTTAGGTTTAGATTTGAGGTTAGGTTTAGATTTTAGGTTTAGATTTGAGGTTAGGTTTAGATTTCAGGTTTAGATTTGGGGTTAGGTTTAGATTTTAGGTTTAGATTTGGGGTTAGGTTTAGATTTGGGGTTAGGTTTAGATTTTAGGTTTAGATTTTGGGTTAGGTTTAGATTTGGGGTTAGGTTTAGATTTTAGGTTTAGATTTGGGGTTAGGTTTAGGTTTTAGGTTTAGATTTGGGGTTAGGTTTAGATTTGGGGTTAGGTTTAGATTTTAGGTTTAGATTTGGGGTTAGGTTTAGATTTTAGGTTTAGATTTGGGGTTAGGTTTAGATTTTAGGTTTAGATTTGGGGTTAGGTTTAGATTTTAGGTTTATATTTGGGTTTAGGTAAGATTTTTTGGTTTAGATTTGGGGTTAGGTTTAGATTTTAGGTTTAGATTTGGGGTTAGGTTTAGATTTTAGGTTTAGATTTGGGATTAGGTTTAGATTTGGGGTTAGGTTTAGATTTTAGGTTTAGATTTTAGGTTTAGATTTGGGGTTAGGTTTAGATTTTAGGTTTAGATTTGGGGTTAGGTTTAGATTTTAGGTTTAGATTTGGGATTAGGTTTAGATTTGGGGTTAGGTTTAGATTTTAGGTTTAGATTTGGGGTTAGGTTTAGATTTTAGGTTTAGATTTGGGGTTAGGTTTAGATTTTAGGTTTAGATTTGAGGTTAGGTTTAGATTTCAGGTTTAGATTTGGGGTTAGGTTTAGATTTTAGGTTTAGATTTGGGGTTAGGTTTAGATTTTAGGTTTAGATTTGAGGTTAGGTTTAGATTTCAGGTTTAGATTTGGGGTTAGGTTTAGATTTTAGGTTTAGATTTGGGGTTAGGTTTAGATTTGGGGTTAGGTTTAGATTTTAGGTTTAGATTTGGGGTTAGGTTTAGATTTGGGGTTAGGTTTAGATTTTAGGTTTAGATTTGGGGTTAGGTTTAGATTTTAGGTTTAGATTTGGGGTTAGGTTTAGATTTGGGGTTAGGTTTAGATTTTAGGTTTAGATTTGGGGTTAGGTTTAGATTTTAGGTTTAGATTTGGGGTTAGGTTTAGATTTTAGGTTTATATTTGGGGTTAGGTTTAGATTTTAGGTTTAGATTTTAGGTTTAGATTTGGGGTTAGGTTTAGATTTTAGGTTTAGATTTGGGGTTAGGTTTAGATTTGGGGTTAGGTTTAGATTTTAGGTTTAGATTTGGGGTTAGGTTTAGATTTGGGGTTAGGTTTAGATTTTAGGTTTAGATTTGGGGTTAGGTTTAGATTTTAGGTTTAGATTTGGGGTTAGGTTTAGATTTGGGCTTAGGTTTAGATTTTAGGTTTAGATTTGGGGTTAGGTTTAGATTTTAGGTTTAGATTTGGGGTTAGGTTTAGATTTTAGGTTTAGATTTGGGGTTAGGATTAGATTTTAGGTGTATATTTGGGGTTAGGTTTAGATTTTTTGGTTTAGATTTGGGGTTAGGTTTAGATTTTAGGTTTAGATTTGGGGTTAGGTTTAGATTTGGGGTTAGGTTTAGATTTTAGGTTTAGATTTGGGATTAGGTTTAGATTTGGGGTTAGGTTTAGATTTTAGGTTTAGATTTTAGGTTTAGATTTGGGGTTAGGTTTAGATTTGGGGTTAGGTTTAGATTTTAGGTTTAGATTTGGGGTTAGGTTTAGATTTTAGGTTTAGATTTGGGGTTAGGTTTAGATTTTCGGTTTATATTTAAGGTTAGGTTTCGATTTCGGGTTACGTTTAGATTTTAGGTTTAGATTTGGGGTTAGGTTTAGATTTTAGGTTTAGATTTGGGGTTAGGTTTAGATTTCAGGTTTAGATTTGGGGTTAGGTTTAGATTTTAGGTTTAGATTTGGGGTTAAGTTTAGATTTGGGGTTAGGTTTAGATTTTAGGTTTAGATTTGGGGTTAGGTTTAGATTTGGGGTTAGGTTTAGATTTTAGGTTTAGATTTGGGGTTAGGTTTAGATTTTAGGTTTAGATTTGGGGTTAGGTTTAGATTTGGGGTTAGGTTTAGATTTGGGGTTAGGTTTAGATTTTAGGTTTAGATTTGGGTTTAGGTTTAGATTTTAGGTTTAGATTTTAGGTTTAGATTTGGGGTTAGGTTTAGATTTTAGGTTTAGATTTAAGGTTAGGTTTCGATTTCAGGTTACGTTTAGATTTTAGGTTTAGATTTGGGGTTAGGTTTAGATTTTAGGTTTAGATTTGAGGTTAGGTTTAGATTTCAGGTTTAGATTTGTTTTTAGGTTTAGATTTTAGGTTTAGATTTGGGGTTAGGTTTAGATTTGGGGTTAGGTTTAGATTTTAGGTTTAGATTTTGGGTTAGGTTTAGATTTGGGGTTAGGTTTAGATTTTAGGTTTAGATTTGGGGTTAGGTTTAGATTTTAGGTTTAGATTTGGGGTTAGGTTTAGATTTGGGGTTAGGTTTAGATTTTAGGTTTAGATTTGGGGTTAGGTTTAGATTTTAGGTTTAGATTTGGGGTTAGGTTTAGATTTTAGGTTTAGATTTGGGGTTAGGTTTAGATTTTAGGTTTATATTTGGGGTTAGGTTTAGATTTTTTGATTTAGATTTGGGGTTAGGTTTAGATTTTAGGTTTAGATTTGGGGTTAGGTTTAGATTTTAGGTTTAGATTTGGGATTAGGTTTAGATTTGGGGTTAGGTTTAGATTTTAGGTTTAGATTTTAGGTTTAGATTTGGGGTTAGGTTTAGATTTTAGGTTTAGATTTGGGGTTAGGTTTAGATTTTAGGTTTAGATTTGGGGTTAGGTTTAGATTTTAGGTTTAGATTTGAGGTTAGGTTTAGATTTCAGGTTTAGATTTGGGGTTAGGTTTAGATTTTAGGTTTAGATTTGGGGTTAGGTTTAGATTTTAGGTTTAGATTTGAGGTTAGGTTTAGATTTCAGGTTTAGATTTGGGGTTAGGTTTAGATTTTAGGTTTAGATTTGGGGTTAGGTTTAGATTTTAGGTTTAGATTTGGGGTTAGGTTTAGATTTCAGGTTTAGATTTGGGGTTAGGTTTAGATTTTAGGTTTAGATTTGGGGTTAGGTTTAGATTTGGGGTTAGGTTTAGATTTTAGGTTTAGATTTGGGGTTAGGTTTAGATTTTAGGTTTAGATTTGGGGTTAGGTTTAGATTTTAGGTTTAGATTTGGGGTTAGGTTTAGATTTTAGGTTTAGATTTGGGGTTAAGTTTAGATTTTAGGTTTAGGTTTGGGGTTAGGTTTAGATTTGTTTTTAGGTTTAGATTTTAGGTTTAGATTTGGGGTTAGGTTTAGATTTTAGGTTTAGATTTGGGGTTAGGTTTAGATTTTAGGTTTAGATTTGGGGTTAGGTTTAGATTTTAGGTTTATATTTAAGGTTAGGTTTCGATTTCGGGTTACGTTTAGATTTTAGGTTTAGATTTGGGGTTAGGTTTAGATTTTAGGTTTAGATTTGGGGTTAGGTTTAGATTTCAGGTTTAGATTTGGGGTTAGGTTTAGATTTTAGGTTTAGATTTGGGGTTAAGTTTAGATTTGGGGTTAGGTTTAGATTTTAGGTTTAGATTTGGGGTTAGGTTTAGATTTGGGGTTAGGTTTAGACTTGGGGTTAGGTTTAGATTTTAGGTTTAGATTTGGGGTTAGGTTTAGATGTTAGGTTTAGATTTGGGGTTAGGTTTAGATTTGGGGTTAGGATTAGATTTTAGGTTTAGATTTGGGGTTAGGTTTAGATTTGGGGTTAGGTTTAGATTTTAGGTTTAGATTTGGGGTTAGGTTTAGATTTTAGGTTTAGATTTGGGGTTAGGTTTAGATTTTAGGTTTAGATTTGGGGTTAGGTTTAGATTTTAGGTTTAGATTTGGGATTAGGTTTAGATTTGGGGTTAGGTTTAGATTTTAGGTTTAGATTTGGGGTTAGGTTTAGATTTGGGGTTAGGTTTAGATTTTAGGTTTAGATTTGGGATTAGGTTTAGATTTGGGGTTAGGTTTAGATTTTAGGTTTAGATTTTAGGTTTAGATTTGGGGTTAGGTTTATATTTTAGGTTTAGATTTGGGGTTAGGTTTAGATTTTAGGTTTAGATTTGGGATTAGGTTTAGATTTGGGGTTAGGTTTAGATTTTAGGTTTAGATTTGGGGTTAGGTTTAGATTTTAGGTTTAGATTTGGGGTTAGGTTTAGATTTCAGGTTTAGATTTGGGGTTAGGTTTAGATTTTAGGTTTAGATTTGGGGTTAGGTTTAGATTTGGGGTTAGGTTTAGATTTTAGGTTTAGATTTCGAGTTAGGTTTAGATTTGGGGTTAGGTTTAGATTTTAGGTTTAGATTTGGGGTTAGGTTTATATTTTAGGTTTAGATTTGGGGTTAGGTTTAGATTTTAGGTTTAGATTTGGGGTTAGGTTTAGATTTGGGGTTAGGTTTAGATTTTAGGTTTGGATTTGGGGTTAGGTTTAGATTTTAGGTTTAGATTTGGGGTTAGGTTTAGATTTGGGGTTAGGTTTAGATTTTAGGTTTAGATTTGGGGTTAGGTTTAGATTTTAGGTTTAGATTTGGGGTTAGGTTTAGATTTTAGGTTTATATTTAAGGTTAGGTTTCGATTTCGGGTTACGTTTAGATTTTAGGTTTAGATTTGGGGTTAGGTTTAGATTTTAGGTTTAGATTTGGGGTTAGGTTTAGATTTCAGGTTTAGATTTGGGGTTAGGTTTAGATTTTAGGTTTAGATTTGGGGTTAGGTTTAGATTTGGGGTTAGGTTTAGATTTTAGGTTTAGATTTGGGGTTAGGTTTAGATTTTAGGTTTAGATTTGGGGTTAGGTTTAGATTTTAGGTTTAGATTTGGGGTTAGGATTAGATTTGGGGTTAGGTTTAGATTTGGGGTTAGGTTTAGATTTTAGGTTTAGATGTGGGTTTAGGTTTAGATTTTAGGTTTAGATTTTAGGTTTAGATTTGGGGTTAGGTTTAGATTTTAGGTTTAGATTTAAGGTTAGGTTTCGATTTCGGGTTACGTTTAGATTTTAGGTTTAGGTTTGGGGTTAGGTTTAGATTTTAGGTTTAGATTTGAGGTTAGGTTTAGATTTCAGGTTTAGATTTGGGGTTAGGTTTAGATTTTAGGTTTAGATTTGGGGTTAGGTTTAGATTTGGGGTTAGGTTTAGATTTTAGGTTTAGATTTGGGGTTAGGTTTAGATTTGGGGTTAGGTTTAGATTTTAGGTTTAGATTTGGGGTTAGGTTTAGATTTGGGGTTAGGTTTAGATTTTAGGTTTAGATTTGGGGTTAGGTTTAGATTTTAGGTTTAGATTTGGGGTTAGATTTAGATTTTAGGTTTAGATTTGGGGTTAGGTTTATATTTTAGGTTTATATTTGGGGTTATGTTTAGATTTTTTGGTTTAGATTTGGGGTTAGGTTTAGATTTTAGGTTTAGATTTGGGGTTAGGTTTAGATTTTAGGTTTAGATTTGGGATTAGGTTTAGATTTGGGGTTAGGTTTAGATTTGGGGTTAGGTTTAGATTTTAGGTTTAGATTTTAGGTTTAGATTTGGGGTTAGGCTTAGATTTTAGGTTTAGATTTGGGGTTAGGTTTAGATTTTAGGTTTAGATTTGGGGTTAAGTTTAGATTTGTGGTTAGGTTTAGATTTTAGGTTTAGATTTGGGGTTAGGTTTAGATTTTAGGTTTAGATTTGGGGTTAGGTTTAGATTTTAGGTTTAGATTTGGGGTTAGGTTTAGATTTGGGGTTAGGTTTAGATTTTAGGTTTGGATTTGGGGTTAGGTTTAGATTATAGGTTTAGATTTGGGGTTAGGTTTAGACTTGTGGTTAGGTTTAGATTTTAGGTTTAGATTTGGGGTTAGGTTTAGATTTTAGGTTTATATTTGGGGTTAGGTTTAGATTTTAGGTTTAGATTTGGGGTTAGGTTTAGATTTGGGGTTAGGTTTAGATTTTAGGTTTAGATTTGGGGTTAGGTTTAGATTTGGGGTTATGTTTAGATTTTAGGTTTAGATTTGGGGTTAGGTTTAGATTTGGGGTTAGGTTTAGATTTTAGGTTTAGATTTGGGGTTATGTTTAGATTTGGGGTTAGGTTTAGATTTTAGGTTTAGATTTGGGGTTAGGTTTAGATTTTAGGTTTAGATTTGGGGTTAGGTTTAGATTTTAGGTTTAGATTTGGGGTTAGGTTTAGATTTGGGGTTAGGTTTAGATTTTAGGTTTAGATTTGGGGTTAGGTTTAGATTTTAGGTTTATATTTGGGGTAAGGTTTAGATTTGGGGTTAGGTTTAGATTTTAGGTTTAGATTTGGGGTTAGGTTTAGATTTGGGGTTAGGTTTAGATTTTAGGTTTAGATTTGGGGTTAGGTTTAGATTTTAGGTTTAGATTTGGGGTTAGGTTTAGATTTGGGGTTAGGTTTAGATTTTAGGTTTAGATTTAAGGTTAGGTTTAGATTTTAGGTTTAGATTTGGGGTTAGGTTTAGATTTTAGGTTTAGATTTGGGGTTAGGTTTAGATTTGGGGTTAGGTTTAGATTTTAGGTTTAGATTTGGGGTTAGGTTTAGATTTTAGGTTTAGATTTGGGGTTAGGTTTAGATTTGGGGTTAGGTTTAGATTTTAGGTTTAGATTTGGGGTTAGGTTTAGATTTGGGGTTAGGTTTAGATTTTAGGTTTAGATTTGGGGTTAGGTTTAGATTATAGGTTTAGATTTGGGGTTAGGTTTAGATTTGGGGTTAGGTTTAGATTTTAGGTTTAGATTTGGGGTTAGGTTTAGATTATAGGTTTAGATTTGGGGTTAGGTTTAGATTTGGGTTTAGGTTTAGATTTTAGGTTTAGATTTGGGGTTAGGTTTAGATTTGGGGTTAGGTTTAGATTCTAGGTTTAGATTTGTGGTTAGGTTTAGATTTGGGGTTAGGTTTAGATTTTAGGTTTAGATTTGGGGTTAGGTTTAGATTTGGGGTTAGGTTTAGATTTTAGGTTTAGACTTGGGGTTAGGTTTAGATTTTAGGTTTAGATTTTAGATTTAGATTTGGGGTTAGGTTTAGATTTTAGGTTTAGATTTGGGGTTAGGTTTAGATTTTAGGTTTAGATTTAAGGTTAGGTTTCGATTTCGGGTTACGTTTAGATTTTAGATTTAGATTTGGGGTTAGGTTTAGATTTGGGGTTAGGTTTAGATTTTAGTTTTAGATTTAAGGTTAGGTTTCGATTTCGGGTTAGGTTTAGATTTTAGGTTTAGATATGGGGTTAGGTTTAGATTTTAGGTTTAGATTTGGGGTTAGGTTTAGATTTGGGGTTAGGTTTAGACTTGGGTTTAGGTTTAGATTTTAGGTTTAGATTTGGGGTTAGGTTTAGATTTTAGGTTTAGATTTGGGGTTAGATTTAGATTTGGGGTTAGGTTTAGATTTTAGGTTTAGATTTGGGGTTAGGTTTAGATTTGGGTTTAGGTTTAGATTTTAGGTTTAGATTTGGGGTTAGGTTTAGATTTTAGGTTTAGATTTGGGGTTAGGTTTAGATTTGGGGTTAGGTTTAGATTTTAGGTTTGGATTTGGGGTTAGGTTTAGATTTTAGGTTTAGATTTTAGATTTAGATTTGGGGTTAGGTTTAGATTTTAGGTTTAGATTTGGGGTTAGGTTTAGATTTTAGGTTTAGATTTAAGGTTAGGTTTCGATTTCGGGTTACGTTTAGATTTTAGATTTAGATTTGGGGTTAGGTTTAGATTTTAGGTTTAAATTTGGGGTTAGGTTTAGATTTTAGGTTTAGATTTGGGGTTAGGTTTAGATTTGGGGTTAGGTTTAGATTTTAGGTTTAGATTAGGGGTTAGGTTTAGATTTGGAGTTAGGTTTAGATTCTAGGTTTAGATTTGGGGTTAGGTTTAGATTTGGGGTTAGGTTTAGATTTTAGGTTTAGATTTGGGGTTAGGTTTAGATTTGGGGTTAGGTTTAGATTTTAGGTTTAGATTTGGGGTTAGGTTTAGATTTTAGGTTTAGATTTGGGTTTAGGTTTAGATTTGGGGTTAGGTTTAGATTTTAGGTTTAGATTTGGGGTTAGGTTTAGATTTTAGGTTTAGATTTGGGGTTAGGTTTAGATTTTAGGTTTAGATTTGGGGTTAGGTTTAGATTTTTTGGTTTAGATTTGGGGTTAGGTTTAGATTTTAGGTTTAGATTTGGGGTTAGGTTTAGACTTGGGGTTAGGTTTAGATTTTAGGTTTAGATTTGGGATTAGGTTTAGATTTGGGGTTAGGTTTAGATTTTAGGTTTAGATTTGGGGTTAGGTTTAGATTTTAGGTTTAGATTTGGGCTTAGGTTTAGATTTTAGGTTTAGTTTAGGGGTTAGGTTTAGATTTCAGGTTTAGATTTGGGGTTAGGTTTAGATTTTAGGTTTAGATTTGGGGTTAGGTTTAGATTTGGGGTTAGCTTTAGATTTTAGGTTTAGATTTGGGGTTAGGTTTAGATTTGGGGTTAGGTTTAGATTTTAGGTTTAGATTTGGGGTTAGGTTTAGATTTTAGGTTTAGATTTGGGGTTAGGTTTAGATTTTAGGTTTAGATTTGGGGTTAGGTTTAGATTTGGGGTTAGGTTTAGATTTTAGGTTTAGATTTGGGGTTAGGTTTAGATTTGGGGTTAGGTTTAGATTTTAGGTTTAGATTTGGGGTTAGGTTTAGATTTTAGGTTTAGATTTGGGGTTAGGTTTAGATTTTAGGTTTAGATTTTAGGTTTAGATTTGGGGATAGGTTTAGATTTTAGGTTTAGATTTGGGGTTAGGTTTAGATTTTAGGTTTAGATTTGGGGTTAGGTTTAGATTTTAGGTTTAGATTTGGGTTTAGGTTTAGATTTGGGGTTAGGTTTAGATTTTAGGTTTAGATTTGGGGTTAGGTTGCGATTTTTTGGTTTAGATTTGGGGTTAGGTTTAGATTTTAGGTTTAGATTTGGGGTTAGGTTTAGATTTGGGGTTAGGTTTAGATTTTAGGTTTAGATTTGGGATTAGGTTTAGATTTGGGGTTAGGTTTAGATTTTAGGTTTAGATTTGGGGTTAGGTTTAGATTTTAGGTTTAGATTTGGGCTTAGGTTTAGATTTTAGGTTTAGTTTAGGGGTTAGGTTTAGATTTCAGGTTTAGATTTGGGGTTAGGTTTAGATTTTAGGTTTAGATTTGGGGTTAGGTTTAGATTTGGGGTTAGCTTTAGATTTTAGGTTTAGATTTGGGGTTAGGTTTAGATTTGGGGTTAGGTTTAGATTTTAGGTTTAGATTTGGGGTTAGGTTTAGATTTTTGGTTTAGATTTGGGGTTAGGTTTAGATTTTAGGTTTAGATTTGGGGTTAGGTTTAGATTTGGGGTTAGGTTTAGATTTTAGGTTTAGATTTGGGGTTAGGTTTAGATTTGGGGTTAGGTTTAGATTTTAGGTTTAGATTTGGGGTTAGGTTTAGATTTTAGGTTTAGATTTGGGGTTAGGTTTAGATTTTAGGTTTAGATTTTAGGTTTAGATTTGGGGATAGGTTTAGATTTTAGGTTTAGATTTGGGGTTAGGTTTAGATTTTAGGTTTAGATTTGGGGTTAGGTTTAGATTTTAGGTTTAGATTTGGGTTTAGGTTTAGATTTGGGGTTAGGTTTAGATTTTAGGTTTAGATTTGGGGTTAGGTTTAGATTTGGGGTTAGGTTTAGATTTTAGGTTTAGATTTGGGGTTAGGTTTAGATTTGGGGTTAGGTTTAGATTTTAGGTTTAGATTTGGGGTTAGGTTTAGATTTGGGGTTAGGTTTAGATTTTAGGTTTAGATTTGGGGTTAGGTTTAGATTTTAGGTTTAGATTTGGGGTTAGGTTTAGATTTGGGGTTAGGTTTAGATTTTAGGTTTAGATTTGGGGTTAGGTTTAGATTTTAGGTTTAGATTTAAGGTTAGGTTTCGATTTCGGGTTACGTTTAGATTTTAGGTTTAGATTTGGGGTTAGGTTTAGATTTTAGGTTTAGATTTGAGGTTAGGTTTAGATTTCAGGTTTAGATTTGGGGTTAGGTTTAGATTTTAGGTTTAGATTTGGGGTTAGGTTTAGATTTGGGGTTAGGTTTAGATTTTAGGTTTAGATTTGGGGTTAGGTTTAGATTTGGGGTTAGGTTTAGATTTTAGGTTTAGATTTGGGGTTAGGTTTAGATTTGGGGTTAGGTTTAGATTTTAGGTTTAGATTTGGGGTTAGGTTTAGATTTGGGGTTAGATTTAGATTTTAGGTTTAGATTTGGGGTTAGGTTTAGATTTTAGGTTTATATTTGGGGTTAGGTTTAGATTTTAGGTTTAGATTTGGGGTTAGGTTTAGATTTTAGGTTTAGATTTGGGGTTAGGTTTAGATTTTAGGTTTAGATTTGGGATTAGGTTTAGATTTGGGATTAGGTTTAGATTTGGGGTAGGGTTTAGATTTTAGGATTAGATTTTAGGTTTAGATTTAGGGTTAGGCTTAGATTTTAGGTTTAGATTTGGGGTTAGGTTTAGATTTTAGGTTTAGATTTGGGGTTAAGTTTAGATTTGTGGTTAGGTTTAGATTTTAGGTTTAGATTTGGGGTTAGGTTTAGATTTTAGGTTTAGATTTGGGGTTAGGTTTAGATTTTAGGTTTAGATTTGGGGTTAGGTTTAGATTTGGGGTTAGGTTTAGATTTTAGGTTTGGATTTGGGGTTAGGTTTAGATTATAGGTTTAGATTTGGGGTTAGATTTAGACTTGTGGTTAGGTTTAGATTTTAGGTTTAGATTTGGGGTTAGGTTTAGATTTGGGGTTAGGTTTAGATTTTAGGTTTAGATTTGGGGTTAGGTTTAGATTTGGGGTTAGGTTTAGATTTTAGGTTTAGATTTGGGGTTAGGTTTAGATTTTAGGTTTAGATTTGGGGTTAGGTTTAGATTTTAGGTTTAGATTTTAGGTTTAGATTTGGGGATAGGTTTAGATTTTAGGTTTAGATTTGGGGTTAGGTTTAGATTTTAGGTTTAGATTTGGGGTTAGGTTTAGATTTTAGGTTTAGATTTGGGTTTAGGTTTAGATTTGGGGTTAGGTTTAGATTTTAGGTTTAGATTTGGGGTTAGGTTTAGATTTGGGGTTAGGTTTAGATTTTAGGTTTAGATTTGGGGTTAGGTTTAGATTTGGGGTTAGGTTTAGATTTTAGGTTTAGATTTGGGGTTAGGTTTAGATTTTAGGTTTAGATTTTAGGTTTAGATTTGGGGATAGGTTTAGATTTTAGGTTTAGATTTGGGGTTAGGTTTAGATTTTAGGTTTAGATTTGGGGTTAGGTTTAGATTTTAGGTTTAGATTTGGGGTTAGGTTTAGATTTGGGGTTAGGTTTAGATTTTAGGTTTAGATTTGGGGTTAGGTTTAGATTTTAGGTTTAGATTTTAGATTTAGATTTGGGGTTAGGTTTAGATTTTAGGTTTAGATTTGGGGTTAGGTTTAGATTTTAGGTTTAGATTTAAGGTTAGGTTTCGATTTCGGGTTACGTTTAGATTTTAGATTTAGATTTGGGGTTAGGTTTAGATTTTAGGTTTAAATTTGGGGTTAGGTTTAGATTTTAGGTTTAGATTTGGGGTTAGGTTTAGATTTGGGGTTAGGTTTAGATTTTAGGTTTAGATTTGGGGTTAGGTTTAGATTTGGGGTTAGGTTTAGATTCTAGGTTTAGATTTGGGGTTAGGTTTAGATTTGGGGTTAGGTTTAGATTTTAGTTTTAGATTTAAGGTTAGGTTTCGATTTCGGGTTAGGTTTAGATTTTAGGTTTAGATATGGGGTTAGGTTTAGATTTTAGGTTTAGATTTGGGGTTAGGTTTAGATTTGGGGTTAGGTTTAGACTTGGGTTTAGGTTTAGATTTTAGGTTTAGATTTGGGGTTAGGTTTAGATTTTAGGTTTAGATTTGGGGTTAGATTTAGATTTGGGGTTAGGTTTAGATTTTAGGTTTAGATTTGGGGTTAGGTTTAGATTTGGGTTTAGGTTTAGATTTTAGGTTTAGATTTGGGGTTAGGTTTAGATTTTAGGTTTAGATTTGGGGTTAGGTTTAGATTTGGGGTTAGGTTTAGATTTTAGGTTTGGATTTGGGGTTAGGTTTAGATTTTAGGTTTAGATTTTAGATTTAGATTTGGGGTTAGGTTTAGATTTTAGGTTTAGATTTGGGGTTAGGTTTAGATTTTAGGTTTAGATTTAAGGTTAGGTTTCGATTTCGGGTTACGTTTAGATTTTAGATTTAGATTTGGGGTTAGGTTTAGATTTTAGGTTTAAATTTGGGGTTAGGTTTAGATTTTAGGTTTAGATTTGGGGTTAGGTTTAGATTTGGGGTTAGGTTTAGATTTTAGGTTTAGATTAGGGGTTAGGTTTAGATTTGGAGTTAGGTTTAGATTCTAGGTTTAGATTTGGGGTTAGGTTTAGATTTGGGGTTAGGTTTAGATTTTAGGTTTAGATTTGGGGTTAGGTTTAGATTTGGGGTTAGGTTTAGATTTTAGGTTTAGATTTGGGGTTAGGTTTAGATTTTAGGTTTAGATTTGGGTTTAGGTTTAGATTTGGGGTTAGGTTTAGATTTTAGGTTTAGATTTGGGGTTAGGTTTAGATTTTAGGTTTAGATTTGGGGTTAGGTTTAGATTTTAGGTTTAGATTTGGGGTTAGGTTTAGATTTTTTGGTTTAGATTTGGGGTTAGGTTTAGATTTTAGGTTTAGATTTGGGGTTAGGTTTAGACTTGGGGTTAGGTTTAGATTTTAGGTTTAGATTTGGGATTAGGTTTAGATTTGGGGTTAGGTTTAGATTTTAGGTTTAGATTTGGGGTTAGGTTTAGATTTTAGGTTTAGATTTGGGCTTAGGTTTAGATTTTAGGTTTAGTTTAGGGGTTAGGTTTAGATTTCAGGTTTAGATTTGGGGTTAGGTTTAGATTTTAGGTTTAGATTTGGGGTTAGGTTTAGATTTGGGGTTAGCTTTAGATTTTAGGTTTAGATTTGGGGTTAGGTTTAGATTTGGGGTTAGGTTTAGATTTTAGGTTTAGATTTGGGGTTAGGTTTAGATTTTAGGTTTAGATTTGGGGTTAGGTTTAGATTTTAGGTTTAGATTTGGGGTTAGGTTTAGATTTGGGGTTAGGTTTAGATTTTAGGTTTAGATTTGGGGTTAGGTTTAGATTTGGGGTTAGGTTTAGATTTTAGGTTTAGATTTGGGGTTAGGTTTAGATTTTAGGTTTAGATTTGGGGTTAGGTTTAGATTTTAGGTTTAGATTTGGGGTTAGGTTTAGATTTTAGGTTTAGATTTTAGGTTTAGATTTGGGGATAGGTTTAGATTTTAGGTTTAGATTTGGGGTTAGGTTTAGATTTTAGGTTTAGATTTGGGGTTAGGTTTAGATTTTAGGTTTAGATTTGGGTTTAGGTTTAGATTTGGGGTTAGGTTTAGATTTTAGGTTTAGATTTGGGGTTAGGTTTAGATTTTAGGTTTAGATTTGGGGTTAGGTTTAGATTTTAGGTTTAGATTTGGGGTTAGGTTGCGATTTTTTGGTTTAGATTTGGGGTTAGGTTTAGATTTTAGGTTTAGATTTGGGGTTAGGTTTAGATTTGGGGTTAGGTTTAGATTTTAGGTTTAGATTTGGGATTAGGTTTAGATTTGGGGTTAGGTTTAGATTTTAGGTTTAGATTTGGGGTTAGGTTTAGATTTTAGGTTTAGATTTGGGCTTAGGTTTAGATTTTAGGTTTAGTTTAGGGGTTAGGTTTAGATTTCAGGTTTAGATTTGGGGTTAGGTTTAGATTTTAGGTTTAGATTTGGGGTTAGGTTTAGATTTGGGGTTAGCTTTAGATTTTAGGTTTAGATTTGGGGTTAGGTTTAGATTTGGGGTTAGGTTTAGATTTTAGGTTTAGATTTGGGGTTAGGTTTAGATTTTTGGTTTAGATTTGGGGTTAGGTTTAGATTTTAGGTTTAGATTTGGGGTTAGGTTTAGATTTGGGGTTAGGTTTAGATTTTAGGTTTAGATTTGGGGTTAGGTTTAGATTTGGGGTTAGGTTTAGATTTTAGGTTTAGATTTGGGGTTAGGTTTAGATTTTAGGTTTAGATTTGGGGTTAGGTTTAGATTTTAGGTTTAGATTTTAGGTTTAGATTTGGGGATAGGTTTAGATTTTAGGTTTAGATTTGGGGTTAGGTTTAGATTTTAGGTTTAGATTTGGGGTTAGGTTTAGATTTTAGGTTTAGATTTGGGTTTAGGTTTAGATTTGGGGTTAGGTTTAGATTTTAGGTTTAGATTTGGGGTTAGGTTTAGATTTGGGGTTAGGTTTAGATTTTAGGTTTAGATTTGGGGTTAGGTTTAGATTTGGGGTTAGGTTTAGATTTTAGGTTTAGATTTGGGGTTAGGTTTAGATTTGGGGTTAGGTTTAGATTTTAGGTTTAGATTTGGGGTTAGGTTTAGATTTTAGGTTTAGATTTGGGGTTAGGTTTAGATTTGGGGTTAGGTTTAGATTTTAGGTTTAGATTTGGGGTTAGGTTTAGATTTTAGGTTTAGATTTAAGGTTAGGTTTCGATTTCGGGTTACGTTTAGATTTTAGGTTTAGATTTGGGGTTAGGTTTAGATTTTAGGTTTAGATTTGAGGTTAGGTTTAGATTTCAGGTTTAGATTTGGGGTTAGGTTTAGATTTTAGGTTTAGATTTGGGGTTAGGTTTAGATTTGGGGTTAGGTTTAGATTTTAGGTTTAGATTTGGGGTTAGGTTTAGATTTGGGGTTAGGTTTAGATTTTAGGTTTAGATTTGGGGTTAGGTTTAGATTTGGGGTTAGGTTTAGATTTTAGGTTTAGATTTGGGGTTAGGTTTAGATTTGGGGTTAGATTTAGATTTTAGGTTTAGATTTGGGGTTAGGTTTAGATTTTAGGTTTATATTTGGGGTTAGGTTTAGATTTTAGGTTTAGATTTGGGGTTAGGTTTAGATTTTAGGTTTAGATTTGGGGTTAGGTTTAGATTTTAGGTTTAGATTTGGGATTAGGTTTAGATTTGGGATTAGGTTTAGATTTGGGGTAGGGTTTAGATTTTAGGATTAGATTTTAGGTTTAGATTTAGGGTTAGGCTTAGATTTTAGGTTTAGATTTGGGGTTAGGTTTAGATTTTAGGTTTAGATTTGGGGTTAAGTTTAGATTTGTGGTTAGGTTTAGATTTTAGGTTTAGATTTGGGGTTAGGTTTAGATTTTAGGTTTAGATTTGGGGTTAGGTTTAGATTTTAGGTTTAGATTTGGGGTTAGGTTTAGATTTGGGGTTAGGTTTAGATTTTAGGTTTGGATTTGGGGTTAGGTTTAGATTATAGGTTTAGATTTGGGGTTAGATTTAGACTTGTGGTTAGGTTTAGATTTTAGGTTTAGATTTGGGGTTAGGTTTAGATTTGGGGTTAGGTTTAGATTTTAGGTTTAGATTTGGGGTTAGGTTTAGATTTGGGGTTAGGTTTAGATTTTAGGTTTAGATTTGGGGTTAGGTTTAGATTTTAGGTTTAGATTTGGGGTTAGGTTTAGATTTTAGGTTTAGATTTTAGGTTTAGATTTGGGGATAGGTTTAGATTTTAGGTTTAGATTTGGGGTTAGGTTTAGATTTTAGGTTTAGATTTGGGGTTAGGTTTAGATTTTAGGTTTAGATTTGGGTTTAGGTTTAGATTTGGGGTTAGGTTTAGATTTTAGGTTTAGATTTGGGGTTAGGTTTAGATTTGGGGTTAGGTTTAGATTTTAGGTTTAGATTTGGGGTTAGGTTTAGATTTGGGGTTAGGTTTAGATTTTAGGTTTAGATTTGGGGTTAGGTTTAGATTTTAGGTTTAGATTTGGGGTTAGGTTTAGATTTTAGGTTTAGATTTTAGGTTTAGATTTGGGGATAGGTTTAGATTTTAGGTTTAGATTTGGGGTTAGGTTTAGATTTTAGGTTTAGATTTGGGGTTAGGTTTAGATTTTAGGTTTAGATTTGGGTTTAGGTTTAGATTTGGGGTTAGGTTTAGATTTTAGGTTTAGATTTGGGGTTAGGTTTAGATTTGGGGTTAGGTTTAGATTTTAGGTTTAGATTTGGGGTTAGGTTTAGATTTGGGGTTAGGTTTAGATTTTAGGTTTAGATTTGGGGTTAGGTTTAGATTTGGGGTTAGGTTTAGATTTTAGGTTTAGACTTGGGGTTAGGTTTAGATTTTAGGTTTAGATTTGGGGTTAGGTTTAGATTTGGGGTTAGGTTTAGATTTTAGGTTTAGATTTGGGGTTAGGTTTAGATTTTAGGTTTAGATTTAAGGTTAGGTTTCGATTTCGGGTTACGTTTAGATTTTAGGTTTAGATTTGGGGTTAGGTTTAGATTTTAGGTTTAGATTTGAGGTTAGGTTTAGATTTCAGGTTTAGATTTGGGGTTAGGTTTAGATTTTAGGTTTAGATTTGGGGTTAGGTTTAGATTTGGGGTTAGGTTTAGATTTTAGGTTTAGATTTGGGGTTAGGTTTAGATTTGGGGTTAGGTTTAGATTTTAGGTTTAGATTTGGGGTTAGGTTTAGATTTGGGGTTAGGTTTAGATTTTAGGTTTAGATTTGGGGTTAGGTTTAGATTTGGGGTTAGATTTAGATTTTAGGTTTAGATTTGGGGTTAGGTTTAGATTTTAGGTTTATATTTGGGGTTAGGTTTAGATTTTAGGTTTAGATTTGGGGTTAGGTTTAGATTTTAGGTTTAGATTTGGGGTTAGGTTTAGATTTTAGGTTTAGATTTGGGGTTAGGTTTAGATTTGGGGTTAGGTTTAGATTTGGGGTAGGGTTTAGATTTTAGGATTAGATTTTAGGTTTAGATTTAGGGTTAGGCTTAGATTTTAGGTTTAGATTTGGGGTTAGGTTTAGATTTTAGGTTTAGATTTGGGGTTAAGTTTAGATTTGTGGTTAGGTTTAGATTTTAGGTTTAGATTTGGGGTTAGGTTTAGATTTTAGGTTTAGATTTGGGGTTAGGTTTAGATTTTAGGTTTAGATTTGGGGTTAGGTTTAGATTTGGGGTTAGGTTTAGATTTTAGGTTTGGATTTGGGGTTAGGTTTAGATTATAGGTTTAGATTTGGGGTTAGATTTAGACTTGTGGTTAGGTTTAGATTTTAGGTTTAGATTTGGGGTTAGGTTTAGATTTTAGGTTTATATTTGGGGTTAGGTTTAGATTTTAGGTTTAGATTTGGGGTTAGGTTTAGATTTGGGGTTAGGTTTAGATTTTAGGTTTAGATTTGGGGTTAGGTTTAGATTTCGGGTTAGGTTTAGATTTTAGGTTTAGATTTGGGGTTAGGTTTAGATTTTAGGTTTAGATTTGGGGTTAGGTTTAGATTTTAGGTTTAGATTTGGGGTTAGGTTTAGATTTTTTGGTTTAGATTTGGGGTTAGGTTTAGATTTTAGGTTTAGATTTGGGATTAGGTTTAGATTTGGGGTTAGGTTTAGATTTTAGGTTTATATTTTAGGTTTAGATTTGGGGTTACTTTTAGATTTTAGGTTTAGATTTGGGGTTAGGTTTAGATTTTAGGTTTAGATTTGAGGTTAGGTTTAGATTTCAGGTTTAGATTTGGGGTTAGGTTTAGATTTTAGGTTTAGATTTGGGGTTAGGTTTAGATTTGGGGTTAGGTTTAGATTTTAGGTTTAGATTTGGGGTTAGGTTTAGATTTGGGGTTAGGTTTAGATTTTAGGTTTAGATTTGGGGTTAGGTTTAGATTTGGGGTTAGGTTTAGATTTTAGGTTTAGATTTGGGGTTAGGTTTAGATTTTAGGTTTAGATTTGGGGTTAGATTTAGATTTTAGGTTTAGATTTGGGGTTAGGTTTATATTTTAGGTTTAGATTTGGGGTTAGGTTTAGATTTTTTGGTTTAGATTTGGGGTTAGGTTTAGATTTTAGGTTTAGATTTGGGGTTAGGTTTAGATTTTAGGTTTAGATTTGGGATTAGGTTTAGATTTGGGATTAGGTTTAGATTTGGGGTTAGGTTTAGATTTTAGGTTTAGATTTTAGGTTTAGATTTGGGGTTAGGCTTAGATTTTAGGTTTAGATTTGGGGTTAGGTTTAGATTTTAGGTTTAGATTTGGGGTTAAGTTTAGATTTGTGGTTAGGTTTAGATTTTAGGTTTAGATTTGGGGTTAGGTTTAGATTTTAGGTTTAGATTTGGGGTTAGGTTTAGATTTTAGGTTTTGATTTGGGGTTAGGTTTAGATTTGGGGTTAGGTTTAGATTTTAGGTTTGGATTTGGGGTTAGGTTTAGATTATAGGTTTAGATTTGGGGTTAGGTTTAGACTTGTGGTTAGGTTTAGATTTTAGGTTTAGATTTGGGGTTAGGTTTAGATTTTAGGTTTAGATTTGGGGTTAGGTTTAGATTTTAGGTTTAGATTTGGGGTTAGGTTTAGATTTGGGGTTAGGTTTAGATTTTAGGTTTAGATTTGGGGTTAGGTTTAGATTTGGGGTTAGGTTTAGATTTTAGGTTTAGATTTGGGGTTAGGTTTAGATTTTAGGTTTAAATTTGAGGTTAGGTTTAGATTTTAGGTTTAGATTTGGGGTTAGGTTTAGATTTGGGGTTAGGTTTAGATTTTAGGTTTAGATGTGGGGTTATGTTTAGATTTGGGGTTAGGTTTAGATTTTAGGTTTAGATTTGGGGTTAGGTTTAGATTTGGGGTTAGGTTTAGATTTTAGGTTTAGATTTGGGGTTAGGTTTAGATTTTAGGTTTAGATTTGGGGTTAGGTTTAGATTTGGGGTTAGGTTTAGATTTTAGGTTTAGATTTGGGGTTAGGTTTAGATTTTAGGTTTAGATTTGGGGTTAGGTTTAGATTTTAGGTTTATATTTGGGGTTAGGTTTAGATTTGGGGTTAGGTTTAGATTTTAGGTTTAGATTTGGGGTTAGGTTTAGATTTTAGGTTTAGATTTGGGGTTAGGTTTAGATTTGGGGTTAGGTTTAGATTTTAGGTTTAGATTTAAGGTTAGGTTTAGATTTTAGGTTTAGATTTGGGGTTAGGTTTAGATTTTAGGTTTAGATTTGGGGTTAGGTTTAGATTTGGGGTTAGGTTTAGATTTTAGGTTTAGATTTGGGGTTAGGTTTAGATTTTAGGTTTAGATTTGGGGTTAGGTTTAGATTTGGGGTTAGGTTTAGATTTTAGGTTTAGATTTGGGGTTAGGTTTAGATTTTAGATTTAGATTTGGGGTTAGGTTTAGATTTGGGGTTAGGTTTAGATTTTAGGTTTAGATTTAAGGTTAGGTTTAGATTTTAGGTTTAGATTTGGGGTTAGGTTTAGATTTTAGGTTTAGATTTGGGGTTAGGTTTAGATTTGGGGTTAGGTTTAGATTTTAGGTTTAGATTTGGGGTTAGGTTTAGATTTTAGGTTTAGATTTGGGGTTAGGTTTAGATTTGGGGTTAGGTTTAGATTTTAGGTTTAGATTTGGGGTTAGGTTTAGATTTGGGGTTAGGTTTAGATTTTAGGTTTAGATTTGGGGTTAGGTTTAGATTTTAGGTTTAGATTTGGGGTTAGGTTTAGATTTGGGGTTAGGTTTAGATTTTAGGTTTAGATTTGGGGTAAGGTTTAGATTATAGGTTTAGATTTGGGGTTAGGTTTAGATTTTAGGTTTAGATTTTAGGTTTAGATTTTAGGTTTAGATTTCGGGTTACGTTTAGATTTTAGGTTTAAATTTGGGGTTAGGTTTAGATTTTAGGTTTAGATTTGGGGTTAGGTTTAGATTTGGGTTTAGGTTTAGATTTTAGGTTTAGATTTGGGGTTAGGTTTAGATTTGGGGTTAGGTTTAGATTTTAGGTTTAGATTTGGGGTTAGGTTTAGATTTTAGGTTTAGATTTTGGGTTAGGTTTAGATTTGGGGTTAGGTTTAGATTTTAGGTTTAGATTTAAGGTTAGGTTTCGATTTCGGGTTACGTTTAGATTTTAGATTTAGATTTGGGGTTAGGTTTAGATTTTAGGTTTAAATTTGGGGTTAGGTTTAGATTTTAGGTTTAGATTTGGGGTTAGGTTTAGATTTGGGGTTAGGTTTAGATTTTAGGTTTAGATTTGGGGTTAGGTTTAGATTTGGGGTTAGGTTTAGATTTTAGGTTTCGATTTGGGGTTAGGTTTAGATTTGGGGTTAGGTTTAGATTTTAGTTTTAGATTTAAGGTTAGGTTTCGATTTCGGGTTACGTTTAGATTTTAGGTTTAGATTTGGGGTTAGGTTTAGATTTTAGGTTTAGATTTGGGGTTAGGTTTAGATTTCAGGTTTAGATTTGGGGTTAGGTTTAGATTTTAGGTTTAGATTTGGGGTTAGGTTTAGATTTGGGGTTAGGTTTAGATTTGGGGTTAGGTTTAGATTTTAGGTTTAGATTTGGGGTTAGGTTTAGATTTGGGGTTAGGTTTAGACTTGGGGTTAGGTTTAGATTTTAGGTTTAGATTTGGGGTTAGGT
Organism: Patagioenas fasciata; assembly: GCF_037038585.1. NCBI lineage: Eukaryota > Metazoa > Chordata > Aves > Columbiformes > Columbidae > Patagioenas > Patagioenas fasciata. The sequence continues at coordinate 61,779 of NW_027288622.1, forward strand.
TTAGATTTTAGGTTTAGATTTGGGGTTAGATTTAGATTTGGGGTTAGGTTTAGATTTTAGGTTTAGATTTGGGGTTAGGTTTAGATTTGGGGTTAGGTTTATATTTTAGGTTTAGATTTGGGGTTAGGTTTAGATTTTAGGTTTAGATTTCGGGTTAGGTTTAGATTTGGGGTTAGGTTTAGATTTTAGGTTTAGATTTGGGGTTAGGTTTAGATTTTAGGTTTAGATTTTAGATTTAGATTTGGGGTTAGGTTTAGATTTTAGGTTTAGATTTGGGGTTAGGTTTAGATTTTAGGTTTAGATTTTAGGTTTCGATTTCGGGTTACGTTTAGATTTTAGATTTAGATTTGTGGTTAGGTTTAGATTTTAGGTTTAAATTTGGGGTTAGGTTTAGATTTTAGGTTTAGATTTGGGGTTAGGTTTAGATTTGGGGTTAGGTTTAGATTTTAGGTTTAGATTTGGGGTTAGGTTTAGATTTGGGGTTAGGGTTAGATTCTAGGTTTAGATTTGGGGTTAGGTTTAGATTTGGGGTTAGGTTTAGATTTTAGGTTTAGATTTGGGGTTAGGTTTAGATTTTAGGTTTAGATTTGGGGTTAGGTTTAGATTTCGGGTTAGGTTTAGATTTTAGGTTTAGATTTGGGGTTAGGTTTAGATTTTAGGTTTAGATTTGGGGTTAGGTTTAGATTTTAGGTTTAGATTTGGGGTTAGGTTTAGATTTTTTGGTTTAGATTTGGGGTTAGGTTTAGATTTTAGGTTTAGATTTGGGGTTAGGTTTAGATTTGGGGTTAGGTTTAGATTTTAGGTTTAGATTTGGGATTAGGTTTAGATTTGGGGTTAGGTTTAGATTTTAGGTTTATATTTTAGGTTTAGATTTGGGGTTACTTTTAGATTTTAGGTTTAGATTTGGGGTTAGGTTTAGATTTTAGGTTTAGATTTGAGGTTAGGTTTAGATTTCAGGTTTAGATTTGGGGTTAGGTTTAGATTTTAGGTTTAGATTTGGGGTTAGGTTTAGATTTGGGGTTAGGTTTAGATTTTAGGTTTAGATTTGGGGTTAGGTTTAGATTTGGGGTTAGGTTTAGATTTTAGGTTTAGATTTGGGGTTAGGTTTAGATTTGGGGTTAGGTTTAGATTTTAGGTTTAGATTTGGGGTTAGGTTTAGATTTTAGGTTTAGATTTGGGGTTAGATTTAGATTTTAGGTTTAGATTTGGGGTTAGGTTTATATTTTAGGTTTATATTTGGGGTTAGGTTTAGATTTTTTGGTTTAGATTTGGGGTTAGGTTTAGATTTTAGGTTTAGATTTGGGGTTAGGTTTAGATTTTAGGTTTAGATTTGGGATTAGGTTTAGATTTGGGATTAGGTTTAGATTTGGGGTTAGGTTTAGATTTTAGGTTTAGATTTTAGGTTTAGATTTGGGGTTAGGCTTAGATTTTAGGTTTAGATTTGGGGTTAGGTTTAGATTTTAGGTTTAGATTTGGGGTTAGGTTTAGATTTTAGGTTTAGATTTGGGGTTAGATTTAGATTTTAGGTTTAGATTTGGGGTTAGGTTTAGATTTGGGGTTAGGTTTAGATTTTAGGTTTAGATTTGGGGTTAGGTTTAGATTTGGGGTTAGGTTTAGATTTTAGGTTTAGATTTGGGGTTAGGTTTAGATTTTAGGTTTAAATTTGAGGTTAGGTTTAGATTTTAGGTTTAGATTTGGGGTTAGGTTTAGATTTGGGGTTAGGTTTAGATTTTAGGTTTAGATTTGGGGTTAGGTTTAGATTTGGGGTTAGGTTTAGATTTGAGGTTTAGATTTGGGGTTAGGTTTAGATTTGGGGTTAGGTTTAGATTTTAGGTTTAGATTTGGGGTTAGGTTTAGATTTTAGGTTTAGATTTGGGGTTAGGTTTAGATTTGGGGTTAGGTTTAGATTTTAGGTTTAGATTTGGGGTTAGGTTTAGATTTTAGGTTTAGATTTGGGGTTAGGTTTAGATTTTAGGTTTATATTTGGGGTAAGATTTAGATTTGGGGTTAGGTTTAGATTTTAGGTTTAGATTTGGGGTTAGGTTTAGATTTGGGGTTAGGTTTAGATTTTAGGTTTAGATTTGGGGTTAGGTTTAGATTTTAGGTTTAGATTTGGGGTTAGGTTTAGATTTGGGGTTAGGTTTAGATTTTAGGTTTAGATTTAAGGTTAGGTTTAGATTTTAGGTTTAGATTTGGGGTTAGGTTTAGATTTTAGGTTTAGATTTGGGGTTAGGTTTAGATTTGGGGTTAGGTTTAGATTTTAGGTTTAGATTTGGGGTTAGGTTTAGATTTTAGGTTTAGATTTGGGGTTAGGTTTAGATTTGGGGTTAGGTTTAGATTTTAGGTTTAGATTTGGGGTTAGGTTTAGATTTGGGGTTAGGTTTAGATTTTAGGTTTAGATTTGGGGTTAGGTTTAGATTTTAGGTTTAGATTTGGGGTTAGGTTTAGATTTGGGGTTAGGTTTAGATTTTAGGTTTAGATTTGGGGTTAGGTTTAGATTATAGGTTTAGATTTTGGGTAAGGTTTAGATTTGGGGTTAGGTTTAGATTTTAGGTTTAGATTTGGGGTTAGGTTTAGATTTTAGGTTTAAATTTGGGGTTAGGTTTAGATTTTAGGTTTAGATTTGGGGTTAGGTTTAGATTTGGGTTTAGGTTTAGATTTTAGGTTTAGATTTGGGGTTAGGTTTAGATTTGGGGTTAGGTTTAGATTCTAGGTTTAGATTTGGGGTTAGGTTTAGATTTGGGGTTAGGTTTAGATTTTAGGTTTAGATTTGGGGTTAGGTTTAGATTTTAGGTTTAGATTTTGGGTTAGGTTTAGATTTGGGGTTAGGTTTAGATTTTAGGTTTAGATTTGGGGTTAGGTTTAGATTTTAGGTTTAGATTTGGGGTTAGGTTTAGATTTGGGGTTAGGTTTAGATTTTAGGTTTAGATTTGGGGTTAGGTTTAGATTTTAGGTTTAGATTTGGGGTTAGGTTTAGATTTTAGGTTTAGATTTGGGGTTAGGTTTAGATTTGGGGTTAGGTTTAGATTTTAGGTTTAGATTTGGGGTTAGGTTTAGATTTTAGGTTTAGATTTGGGGTTAGGTTTAGATTTGGGGTTAGGTTTAGATTTTAGGTTTAGATTTGGGGTTAGGTTTAGATTTGGGGTTAGGTTTAGATTTTAGGTTTAGATTTGGGGTTAGGTTTAGATTTTAGGTTTAGATTTGGGGTTAGGTTTAGATTTGGGGTTAGGTTTAGATTTTAGGTTTAGATTTGGGGTTAGGTTTAGATTATAGGTTTAGATTTTGGGTAAGGTTTAGATTTGGGGTTAGGTTTAGATTTTAGGTTTAGATTTGGGGTTAGGTTTAGATTTTAGGTTTAAATTTGGGGTTAGGTTTAGATTTTAGGTTTAGATTTGGGGTTAGGTTTAGATTTGGGTTTAGGTTTAGATTTTAGGTTTAGATTTGGGGTTAGGTTTAGATTTGGGGTTAGGTTTAGATTCTAGGTTTAGATTTGGGGTTAGGTTTAGATTTGGGGTTAGGTTTAGATTTTAGGTTTAGATTTGGGGTTAGGTTTAGATTTTAGGTTTAGATTTTGGGTTAGGTTTAGATTTGGGGTTAGGTTTAGATTTTAGGTTTAGATTTGGGGTTAGGTTTAGATTTGGGGTTAGGTTTAGATTTTAGGTTTAGACTTGGGGTTAGGTTTAGATTTTAGGTTTAGATTTTAGATTTAGATTTGGGGTTAGGTTTAGATTTTAGGTTTAGATTTGGGGTTAGGTTTAGATTTTAGGTTTAGATTTAAGGTTAGGTTTCGATTTCGGGTTAGGTTTAGATTTTAGATTTAGATTTGGGGTTAGGTTTAGATTTTAGGTTTAGATTTGGGGTTAGGTTTAGATTTTAGGTTTAGATTTGGGGTTAGGTTTAGATTTGGGGTTAGGTTTAGATTTTAGGTTTAGATTTGGGGTTAGGTTTAGATTTGGGGTTAGGTTTAGATTCTAGGTTTAGATTTGGGGTTAGGTTTAGATTTGGGGTTAGGTTTAGATTTTAGTTTTAGATTTAAGGTTAGGTTTCGATTTCGGGTTACGTTTAGATTTTAGGTTTAGATTTGGGGTTAGGTTTAGATTTTAGGTTTAGATTTGGGGTTAGGTTTAGATTTCAGGTTTAGATTTGGGGTTAGGTTTAGATTTTAGGTTTAGATTTGGGGTTAGGTTTAGATTTGGGGTTAGGTTTAGATTTGGGGTTAGGTTTAGATTTTAGGTTTAGATTTGGGGTTAGGTTTAGATTTGGGGTTAGGTTTAGACTTGGGGTTAGGTTTAGATTTTAGGTTTAGATTTGGGGTTAGGTTTAGATTTTAGGTTTAGATTTGGGGTTAGATTTAGATTTGGGGTTAGGTTTAGATTTTAGGTTTAGATTTGGGGTTAGGTTTAGATTTGGGGTTAGGTTTAGATTTTAGGTTTAGATTTGGGGTTAGGTTTAGATTTTAGGTTTAGATTTGGGGTGAGGTTTAGATTTGGGGTTAGGTTTAGATTTTAGGTTTAGATTTGGGGTTAGGTTTAGATTTTAGGTTTAGATTTTAGATTTAGATTTGGGGTTAGGTTTAGATTTTAGGTTTAGATTTGGGGTTAGGTTTAGATTTTAGGTTTAGATTTGGGGTTAGGTTTAGATTTTAGGTTACGTTTAGATTTTAGATTTAGATTTGGGGTTAGGTTTAGATTTTAGGTTTAAATTTGGGGTTAGGTTTAGATTTTAGGTTTAGATTTGGGGTTAGGTTTAGATTTGGGGTTAGGTTTAGATTTTAGGTTTAGATTTGGGGTTAGGTTTAGAATTGGGGTTAGGTTTAGATTCTAGGTTTAGATTTGGGGTTAGGTTTAGATTTGGGGTTAGGTTTAGATTTTAGGTTTAGATTTGGGGTTAGGTTTACATTTGGGGTTAGGTTTAGATTTTAGGTTTAGATTTGGGGTTAGGTTTAGATTTGGGGTTAGGTTTAGATTTGGGGTTAGGTTTAGATTTTAGGTTTAGATTTGGGGTTAGGTTTAGATTTTAGGTTTAGATTTGGGGTTAGGTTTAGATTTTTTGGTTTAGATTTGGGGTTAGGTTTAGATTTTAGGTTTAGATTTGGGGTTAGGTTTAGATTTGGGGTTAGGTTTAGATTTTAGGTTTAGATTTGGGATTAGGTTTAGATTTGGGGTTAGGTTTAGATTTTACGTTTAGATTTTAGGTTTAGATTTGGGGTTAGGTTTAGATTTCAGGTTTAGATTTGGGGTTAGGTTTAGATTTTAGGTTTAGATTTGGGGTTAGGTTTAGATTTGGGGTTAGGTTTAGATTTGGGGTTAGGTTTAGATTTTAGGTTTAGATTTGGGGTTAGGTTTAGATTTGGGGTTAGGTTTAGACTTGGGGTTAGGTTTAGATTTTAGGTTTAGATTTGGGGTTAGGTTTAGATTTTAGGTTTAGATTTGGGGTTAGATTTAGATTTGGGGTTAGGTTTAGATTTTAGGTTTAGATTTGGGGTTAGGTTTAGATTTTAGGTTTAGATTTGGGGTTAGGTTTAGATTTTAGGTTACGTTTAGATTTTAGATTTAGATTTGGGGTTAGGTTTAGATTTTAGGTTTAGATTTGGGGTTAGGTTTAGATTTTAGGTTTAGATTTGGGGTTAGGTTTAGATTTTAGGTTTAGATTTTAGATTTAGATTTGGGGATAGGTTTTGATTTTAGGTTTAGATTTGGGGTTAGGTTTAGATTTTAGGTTTAGATTTTAGGTTTCGATTTCGGGTTACGTTTAGATTTTAGATTTAGATTTGTGGTTAGGTTTAGATTTTAGGTTTAGATTTGGGGTTAGGTTTAGATTTTAGGTTTAGATTTGGGGTTAGGTTTAGATTTGGGGTTAGGTTTAGATTTTAGGTTTAGATTTGGGGTTAGGTTTAGATTTGGGGTTAGGGTTAGATTCTAGGTTTAGATTTGGGGTTAGGTTTAGATTTGGGGTTAGGTTTAGATTTTAGGTTTAGATTTGGGGTTAGGTTTAGATTTTAGGTTTAGATTTGGGGTTAGGTTTAGATTTCGGGTTAGGTTTAGATTTTAGGTTTAGATTTGGGGTTAGGTTTAGATTTTAGGTTTAGATTTGGGGTTAGGTTTAGATTTTAGGTTTAGATTTGGGGTTAGGTTTAGATTTTTTGGTTTAGATTTGGGGTTAGGTTTAGATTTTAGGTTTAGATTTGGGGTTAGGTTTAGATTTGGGGTTAGGTTTAGATTTTAGGTTTAGATTTGGGATTAGGTTTAGATTTGGGGTTAGGTTTAGATTTTAGGTTTATATTTTAGGTTTAGATTTGGGGTTACTTTTAGATTTTAGGTTTAGATTTGGGGTTAGGTTTAGATTTTAGGTTTAGATTTGAGGTTAGGTTTAGATTTCAGGTTTAGATTTGGGGTTAGGTTTAGATTTTAGGTTTAGATTTGGGGTTAGGTTTAGATTTGGGGTTAGGTTTAGATTTTAGGTTTAGATTTGGGGTTAGGTTTAGATTTGGGGTTAGGTTTAGATTTTAGGTTTAGATTTGGGGTTAGGTTTAGATTTGGGGTTAGGTTTAGATTTTAGGTTTAGATTTGGGGTTAGGTTTAGATTTTAGGTTTAGATTTGGGGTTAGATTTAGATTTTAGGTTTAGATTTGGGGTTAGGTTTATATTTTAGGTTTATATTTGGGGTTAGGTTTAGATTTTTTGGTTTAGATTTGGGGTTAGGTTTAGATTTTAGGTTTAGATTTGGGGTTAGGTTTAGATTTTAGGTTTAGATTTGGGATTAGGTTTAGATTTGGGATTAGGTTTAGATTTGGGGTTAGGTTTAGATTTTAGGTTTAGATTTTAGGTTTAGATTTGGGGTTAGGCTTAGATTTTAGGTTTAGATTTGGGGTTAGGTTTAGATTTTAGGTTTAGATTTGGGGTTAGGTTTAGATTTTAGGTTTAGATTTGGGGTTAGGTTTAGATTTTAGGTTTAGATTTGGGGTTAGGTTTAGATTTGGGGTTAGGTTTAGATTTTAGGTTTAGATTTGGGGTTAGGTTTAGATTTGGGGTTAGGTTTAGATTTTAGGTTTAGATTTGGGGTTAGGTTTAGATTTTAGGTTTAAATTTGAGGTTAGGTTTAGATTTTAGGTTTAGATTTGGGGTTAGGTTTAGATTTGGGGTTAGGTTTAGATTTTAGGTTTAGATTTGGGGTTAGGTTTAGATTTGGGGTTAGGTTTAGATTTGAGGTTTAGATTTGGGGTTAGGTTTAGATTTGGGGTTAGGTTTAGATTTTAGGTTTAGATTTGGGGTTAGGTTTAGATTTTAGGTTTAGATTTGGGGTTAGGTTTAGATTTGGGGTTAGGTTTAGATTTTAGGTTTAGATTTGGGGTTAGGTTTAGATTTTAGGTTTAGATTTGGGGTTAGGTTTAGATTTTAGGTTTATATTTGGGGTAAGATTTAGATTTGGGGTTAGGTTTAGATTTTAGGTTTAGATTTGGGGTTAGGTTTAGATTTGGGGTTAGGTTTAGATTTTAGGTTTAGATTTGGGGTTAGGTTTAGATTTTAGGTTTAGATTTGGGGTTAGGTTTAGATTTGGGGTTAGGTTTAGATTTTAGGTTTAGATTTAAGGTTAGGTTTAGATTTTAGGTTTAGATTTGGGGTTAGGTTTAGATTTTAGGTTTAGATTTGGGGTTAGGTTTAGATTTGGGGTTAGGTTTAGATTTTAGGTTTAGATTATAGGTTTAGATTTTGGGTTAGGTTTAGATTTGAGGTTAGGTTTAGATTTGGGGTTAGGTTTAGATTTTAGGTTTAGATTTGGGGTTAGGTTTAGATTTGGGGTTAGGTTTAGATTTTAGGTTTAGATTTGGGGTTAGGTTTAGATTTTAGGTTTAGATTTGGGGTTAGGTTTAGATTTGGGGTTAGGTTTAGATTTTAGGTTTAGATTTGGGGTTAGGTTTAGATTATAGGTTTAGATTTTGGGTAAGGTTTAGATTTGGGGTTAGGTTTAGATTTTAGGTTTAGATTTGGGGTTAGGTTTAGATTTTAGGTTTAAATTTGGGGTTAGGTTTAGATTTTAGGTTTAGATTTGGGGTTAGGTTTAGATTTGGGTTTAGGTTTAGATTTTAGGTTTAGATTTGGGGTTAGGTTTAGATTTGGGGTTAGGTTTAGATTCTAGGTTTAGATTTGGGGTTAGGTTTAGATTTGGGGTTAGGTTTAGATTTTAGGTTTAGATTTGGGGTTAGGTTTAGATTTTAGGTTTAGATTTTGGGTTAGGTTTAGATTTGGGGTTAGGTTTAGATTTTAGGTTTAGATTTGGGGTTAGGTTTAGATTTTAGGTTTAGATTTGGGGTTAGGTTTAGATTTGGGGTTAGGTTTAGATTTTAGGTTTAGATTTAAGGTTAGGTTTAGATTTTAGGTTTAGATTTGGGGTTAGGTTTAGATTTTAGGTTTAGATTTGGGGTTAGGTTTAGATTTGGGGTTAGGTTTAGATTTTAGGTTTAGATTTGGGGTTAGGTTTAGATTTTAGGTTTAGATTTGGGGTTAGGTTTAGATTTGGGGTTAGGTTTAGATTTTAGGTTTAGATTTGGGGTTAGGTTTAGATTTGGGGTTAGGTTTAGATTTTAGGTTTAGATTTGGGGTTAGGTTTAGATTTTAGGTTTAGATTTGGGGTTAGGTTTAGATTTGGGGTTAGGTTTAGATTTTAGGTTTAGATTTGGGGTTAGGTTTAGATTATAGGTTTAGATTTTGGGTAAGGTTTAGATTTGGGGTTAGGTTTAGATTTTAGGTTTAGATTTGGGGTTAGGTTTAGATTTTAGGTTTAAATTTGGGGTTAGGTTTAGATTTTAGGTTTAGATTTGGGGTTAGGTTTAGATTTGGGTTTAGGTTTAGATTTTAGGTTTAGATTTGGGGTTAGGTTTAGATTTGGGGTTAGGTTTAGATTCTAGGTTTAGATTTGGGGTTAGGTTTAGATTTGGGGTTAGGTTTAGATTTTAGGTTTAGATTTGGGGTTAGGTTTAGATTTTAGGTTTAGATTTTGGGTTAGGTTTAGATTTGGGGTTAGGTTTAGATTTTAGGTTTAGATTTGGGGTTAGGTTTAGATTTTAGGTTTAGATTTGGGGTTAGGTTTAGATTTGGGGTTAGGTTTAGATTTTAGGTTTAGACTTGGGGTTAGGTTTAGATTTTAGGTTTAGATTTTAGATTTAGATTTGGGGTTAGGTTTAGATTTTAGGTTTAGATTTGGGGTTAGGTTTAGATTTTACGTTTAGATTTAAGGTTAGGTTTCGATTTCGGGTTACGTTTAGATTTTAGATTTAGATTTGGGGTTAGGTTTAGATTTTAGGTTTAAATTTGGGGTTAGGTTTAGATTTTAGGTTTAGATTTGGGGTTAGGTTTAGATTTGGGGTTAGGTTTAGATTTTAGGTTTAGATTTGGGGTTAGGTTTAGATTTGGGGTTAGGTTTAGATTCTAGGTTTAGATTTGGGGTTAGGTTTAGATTTGGGGTTAGGTTTAGATTTTAGTTTTAGATTTAAGGTTAGGTTTCGATTTCGGGTTACGTTTAGATGTTAGGTTTAGATTTGGGGTTAGGTTTAGATTTTAGGTTTAGATTTGGGGTTAGGTTTAGATTTCAGGTTTAGATTTGGGGTTAGGTTTAGATTTTAGGTTTAGATTTGGGGTTAGGTTTAGATTTGGGGTTAGGTTTAGATTTGGGGTTAGGTTTAGATTTTAGGTTTAGATTTGGGGTTAGGTTTAGATTTGGGGTTAGGTTTAGACTTGGGGTTAGGTTTAGATTTTAGGTTTAGATTTGGGGTTAGGTTTAGATTTTAGGTTTAGATTTGGGGTTAGATTTAGATTTGGGGTTAGGTTTAGATTTTAGGTTTAGATTTGGGGTTAGGTTTAGATTTGGGGTTAGGTTTAGATTTTAGGTTTAGATTTGGGGTTAGGTTTAGATTTTAGGTTTAGATTTGGGGTGAGGTTTAGATTTGGGGTTAGGTTTAGATTTTAGGTTTAGATTTGGGGTTAGGTTTAGATTTTAGGTTTAGATTTGGGGTTAGGTTTAGATTTGGGGTTAGATTTAGATTTGGGGTTAGGTTTAGATTTTAGGTTTAGATTTGGGGTTAGGTTTAGATTTTAGGTTTAGATTTGGGGTTAGGTTTAGATTTTAGGTTACGTTTAGATTTTAGATTTAGATTTGGGGTTAGGTTTAGATTTTAGGTTTAGATTTGGGGTTAGGTTTAGATTTTAGGTTTAGATTTGGGGTTAGGTTTAGATTTTAGGTTTAGATTTTAGATTTAGATTTGGGGTTAGGTTTAGATTTTAGGTTTAGATTTGGGGTTAGGTTTAGATTTTAGGTTTAGATTTTAGGTTTCGATTTCGGGTTACGTTTAGATTTTAGATTTAGATTTGTGGTTAGGTTTAGATTTTAGGTTTAGATTTGGGGTTAGGTTTAGATTTTAGGTTTAGATTTGGGGTTAGGTTTAGATTTGGGGTTAGGTTTAGATTTTAGGTTTAGATTTGGGGTTAGGTTTAGATTTGGGGTTAGGGTTAGATTCTAGGTTTAGATTTGGGGTTAGGTTTAGATTTGGGGTTAGGTTTAGATTTTAGGTTTAGATTTGGGGTTAGGTTTAGATTTTAGGTTTAGATTTGGGGTTAGGTTTAGATTTCGGGTTAGGTTTAGATTTTAGGTTTAGATTTGGGGTTAGGTTTAGATTTTAGGTTTAGATTTGGGGTTAGGTTTAGATTTTAGGTTTAGATTTGGGGTTAGGTTTAGATTTTTTGGTTTAGATTTGGGGTTAGGTTTAGATTTTAGGTTTAGATTTGGGGTTAGGTTTAGATTTGGGGTTAGGTTTAGATTTTAGGTTTAGATTTGGGATTAGGTTTAGATTTGGGGTTAGGTTTAGATTTTAGGTTTATATTTTAGGTTTAGATTTGGGGTTACTTTTAGATTTTAGGTTTAGATTTGGGGTTAGGTTTAGATTTTAGGTTTAGATTTGAGGTTAGGTTTAGATTTCAGGTTTAGATTTGGGGTTAGGTTTAGATTTTAGGTTTAGATTTGGGGTTAGGTTTAGATTTGGGGTTAGGTTTAGATTTTAGGTTTAGATTTGGGGTTAGGTTTAGATTTGGGGTTAGGTTTAGATTTTAGGTTTAGATTTGGGGTTAGGTTTAGATTTGGGGTTAGGTTTAGATTTTAGGTTTAGATTTGGGGTTAGGTTTAGATTTTAGGTTTAGATTTGGGGTTAGATTTAGATTTTAGGTTTAGATTTGGGGTTAGGTTTATATTTTAGGTTTATATTTGGGGTTAGGTTTAGATTTTTTGGTTTAGATTTGGGGTTAGGTTTAGATTTTAGGTTTAGATTTGGGGTTAGGTTTAGATTTTAGGTTTAGATTTGGGATTAGGTTTAGATTTGGGATTAGGTTTAGATTTGGGGTTAGGTTTAGATTTTAGGTTTAGATTTTAGGTTTAGATTTGGGGTTAGGCTTAGATTTTAGGTTTAGATTTGGGGTTAGGTTTAGATTTTAGGTTTAGATTTGGGGTTAGGTTTAGATTTTAGGTTTAGATTTGGGGTTAGGTTTAGATTTTAGGTTTAGATTTGGGGTTAGGTTTAGATTTGGGGTTAGGTTTAGATTTTAGGTTTAGATTTGGGGTTAGGTTTAGATTTGGGGTTAGGTTTAGATTTTAGGTTTAGATTTGGGGTTAGGTTTAGATTTTAGGTTTAAATTTGAGGTTAGGTTTAGATTTTAGGTTTAGATTTGGGGTTAGGTTTAGATTTGGGGTTAGGTTTAGATTTTAGGTTTAGATTTGGGGTTAGGTTTAGATTTGGGGTTAGGTTTAGATTTGAGGTTTAGATTTGGGGTTAGGTTTAGATTTGGGGTTAGGTTTAGATTTTAGGTTTAGATTTGGGGTTAGGTTTAGATTTTAGGTTTAGATTTGGGGTTAGGTTTAGATTTGGGGTTAGGTTTAGATTTTAGGTTTAGATTTGGGGTTAGGTTTAGATTTTAGGTTTAGATTTGGGGTTAGGTTTAGATTTTAGGTTTATATTTGGGGTAAGATTTAGATTTGGGGTTAGGTTTAGATTTTAGGTTTAGATTTGGGGTTAGGTTTAGATTTGGGGTTAGGTTTAGATTTTAGGTTTAGATTTGGGGTTAGGTTTAGATTTTAGGTTTAGATTTGGGGTTAGGTTTAGATTTGGGGTTAGGTTTAGATTTTAGGTTTAGATTTAAGGTTAGGTTTAGATTTTAGGTTTAGATTTGGGGTTAGGTTTAGATTTTAGGTTTAGATTTGGGGTTAGGTTTAGATTTGGGGTTAGGTTTAGATTATAGGTTTAGATTTTAGGTTTAGATTTGGGGTTAGGTTTAGATTTGAGGTTAGGTTTAGATTTGGGGTTAGGTTTAGATTTTAGGTTTAGATTTGGGGTTAGGTTTAGATTTGGGGTTAGGTTTAGATTTTAGGTTTAGATTTGGGGTTAGGTTTAGATTTTAGGTTTAGATTTGGGGTTAGGTTTAGATTTGGGGTTAGGTTTAGATTTTAGGTTTAGATTTGGGGTTAGGTTTAGATTTTAGGTTTAGATTTGGGGTTAGGTTTAGATTTGGGGTTAGGTTTAGATTTTAGGTTTAGATTTGGGGTTAGGTTTAGATTTTAGGTTTAAATTTGGGGTTAGGTTTAGATTTTAGGTTTAGATTTGGGGTTAGGTTTAGATTTTAGGTTTAGATTTGGGGTTAGGTTTAGATTTTAGGTTTAGATTTGGGGTTAGGTTTAGATTTTAGGTTTATATTTGGGGTAAGATTTAGATTTGGGGTTAGGTTTAGATTTTAGGTTTAGATTTGGGGTTAGGTTTAGATTTGGGGTTAGGTTTAGATTTTAGGTTTAGATTTGGGGTTAGGTTTAGATTTTAGGTTTAGATTTGGGGTTAGGTTTAGATTTGGGGTTAGGTTTAGATTTTAGGTTTAGATTTAAGGTTAGGTTTAGATTTTAGGTTTAGATTTGGGGTTAGGTTTAGATTTTAGGTTTAGATTTGGGGTTAGGTTTAGATTTGGGGTTAGGTTTAGATTTTAGGTTTAGATTTTAGGTTTAGATTTGGGGTTAGGTTTAGATTTGAGGTTAGGTTTAGATTTGGGGTTAGGTTTAGATTTTAGGTTTAGATTTGGGGTTAGGTTTAGATTTGGGGTTAGGTTTAGATTTTAGGTTTAGATTTGGGGTTAGGTTTAGATTTTAGGTTTAGATTTGGGGTTAGGTTTAGATTTGGGGTTAGGTTTAGATTTTAGGTTTAGATTTGGGGTTAGGTTTAGATTATAGGTTTAGATTTTGGGTAAGGTTTAGATTTGGGGTTAGGTTTAGATTTTAGGTTTAGATTTGGGGTTAGGTTTAGATTTTAGGTTTAAATTTGGGGTTAGGTTTAGATTTTAGGTTTAGATTTGGGGTTAGGTTTAGATTTGGGTTTAGGTTTAGATTTTAGGTTTAGATTTGGGGTTAGGTTTAGATTTGGGGTTAGGTTTAGATTCTAGGTTTAGATTTGGGGTTAGGTTTAGATTTGGGGTTAGGTTTAGATTCTAGGTTTAGATTTGGGGTTAGGTTTAGATTTGGGGTTAGGTTTAGATTTTAGGTTTAGATTTGGGGTTAGGTTTAGATTTTAGGTTTAGATTTTGGGTTAGGTTTAGATTTGGGGTTAGGTTTAGATTTTAGGTTTAGATTTGGGGTTAGGTTTAGATTTTAGGTTTAGATTTGGGGTTAGGTTTAGATTTGGGGTTAGGTTTAGATTTTAGGTTTAGATTTAAGGTTAGGTTTAGATTTTAGGTTTAGATTTGGGGTTAGGTTTAGATTTTAGGTTTAGATTTGGGGTTAGGTTTAGATTTGGGGTTAGGTTTAGATTTTAGGTTTAGATTTGGGGTTAGGTTTAGATTTTAGGTTTAGATTTGGGGTTAGGTTTAGATTTGGGGTTAGGTTTAGATTTTAGGTTTAGATTTGGGGTTAGGTTTAGATTTGGGGTTAGGTTTAGATTTTAGGTTTAGATTTGGGGTTAGGTTTAGATTTTAGGTTTAGATTTGGGGTTAGGTTTAGATTTGGGGTTAGGTTTAGATTTTAGGTTTAGATTTGGGGTTAGGTTTAGATTATAGGTTTAGATTTTGGGTAAGGTTTAGATTTGGGGTTAGGTTTAGATTTTAGGTTTAGATTTGGGGTTAGGTTTAGATTTTAGGTTTAAATTTGGGGTTAGGTTTAGATTTTAGGTTTAGATTTGGGGTTAGGTTTAGATTTGGGTTTAGGTTTAGATTTTAGGTTTAGATTTGGGGTTAGGTTTAGATTTGGGGTTAGGTTTAGATTCTAGGTTTAGATTTGGGGTTAGGTTTAGATTTGGGGTTAGGTTTAGATTTTAGGTTTAGATTTGGGGTTAGGTTTAGATTTTAGGTTTAGATTTTGGGTTAGGTTTAGATTTGGGGTTAGGTTTAGATTTTAGGTTTAGATTTGGGGTTAGGTTTAGATTTTAGGTTTAGATTTGGGGTTAGGTTTAGATTTGGGGTTAGGTTTAGATTTTAGGTTTAGACTTGGGGTTAGGTTTAGATTTTAGGTTTAGATTTTAGATTTAGATTTGGGGTTAGGTTTAGATTTTAGGTTTAGATTTGGGGTTAGGTTTAGATTTTAGGTTTAGATTTAAGGTTAGGTTTCGATTTCGGGTTACGTTTAGATTTTAGATTTAGATTTGGGGTTAGGTTTAGATTTTAGGTTTAAATTTGGGGTTAGGTTTAGATTTTAGGTTTAGATTTGGGGTTAGGTTTAGATTTGGGGTTAGGTTTAGATTTTAGGTTTAGATTTGGTGTTAGGTTTAGATTTGGGGTTAGGTTTAGATTCTAGGTTTAGATTTGGGGTTAGGTTTAGATTTGGGGTTAGGTTTAGATTTTAGTTTTAGATTTAAGGTTAGGTTTCGATTTCGGGTTACGTTTAGATGTTAGGTTTAGATTTGGGGTTAGGTTTAGATTTTAGGTTTAGATTTGGGGTTAGGTTTAGATTTCAGGTTTAGATTTGGGGTTAGGTTTAGATTTTAGGTTTAGATTTGGGGTTAGGTTTAGATTTGGGGTTAGGTTTAGATTTGGGGTTAGGTTTAGATTTTAGGTTTAGATTTGGGGTTAGGTTTAGATTTGGGGTTAGGTTTAGACTTGGGGTTAGGTTTAGATTTTAGGTTTAGATTTGGGGTTAGGTTTAGATTTTAGGTTTAGATTTGGGGTTAGATTTAGATTTGGGGTTAGGTTTAGATTTTAGGTTTAGATTTGGGGTTAGGTTTAGATTTGGGGTTAGGTTTAGATTCTAGGTTTAGATTTGGGGTTAGGTTTAGATTTGGGGTTAGGTTTAGATTCTAGGTTTAGATTTGGGGTTAGGTTTAGATTTGGGGTTAGGTTTAGATTTTAGGTTTAGATTTGGGGTTAGGTTTAGATTTTAGGTTTAGATTTTGGGTTAGGTTTAGATTTGGGGTTAGGTTTAGATTTTAGGTTTAGATTTGGGGTTAGGTTTAGATTTTAGGTTTAGATTTGGGGTTAGGTTTAGATTTGGGGTTAGGTTTAGATTTTAGGTTTAGATTTAAGGTTAGGTTTAGATTTTAGGTTTAGATTTGGGGTTAGGTTTAGATTTTAGGTTTAGATTTGGGGTTAGGTTTAGATTTGGGGTTAGGTTTAGATTTTAGGTTTAGATTTGGGGTTAGGTTTAGATTTTAGGTTTAGATTTGGGGTTAGGTTTAGATTTGGGGTTAGGTTTAGATTTTAGGTTTAGATTTGGGGTTAGGTTTAGATTTGGGGTTAGGTTTAGATTTTAGGTTTAGATTTGGGGTTAGGTTTAGATTTTAGGTTTAGATTTGGGGTTAGGTTTAGATTTGGGGTTAGGTTTAGATTTTAGGTTTAGATTTGGGGTTAGGTTTAGATTATAGGTTTAGATTTTGGGTAAGGTTTAGATTTGGGGTTAGGTTTAGATTTTAGGTTTAGATTTGGGGTTAGGTTTAGATTTTAGGTTTAAATTTGGGGTTAGGTTTAGATTTTAGGTTTAGATTTGGGGTTAGGTTTAGATTTGGGTTTAGGTTTAGATTTTAGGTTTAGATTTGGGGTTAGGTTTAGATTTGGGGTTAGGTTTAGATTCTAGGTTTAGATTTGGGGTTAGGTTTAGATTTGGGGTTAGGTTTAGATTTTAGGTTTAGATTTGGGGTTAGGTTTAGATTTTAGGTTTAGATTTTGGGTTAGGTTTAGATTTGGGGTTAGGTTTAGATTTTAGGTTTAGATTTGGGGTTAGGTTTAGATTTTAGGTTTAGATTTGGGGTTAGGTTTAGATTTGGGGTTAGGTTTAGATTTTAGGTTTAGACTTGGGGTTAGGTTTAGATTTTAGGTTTAGATTTTAGATTTAGATTTGGGGTTAGGTTTAGATTTTAGGTTTAGATTTGGGGTTAGGTTTAGATTTTAGGTTTAGATTTAAGGTTAGGTTTCGATTTCGGGTTACGTTTAGATTTTAGATTTAGATTTGGGGTTAGGTTTAGATTTTAGGTTTAAATTTGGGGTTAGGTTTAGATTTTAGGTTTAGATTTGGGGTTAGGTTTAGATTTGGGGTTAGGTTTAGATTTTAGGTTTAGATTTGGTGTTAGGTTTAGATTTGGGGTTAGGTTTAGATTCTAGGTTTAGATTTGGGGTTAGGTTTAGATTTGGGGTTAGGTTTAGATTTTAGTTTTAGATTTAAGGTTAGGTTTCGATTTCGGGTTACGTTTAGATGTTAGGTTTAGATTTGGGGTTAGGTTTAGATTTTAGGTTTAGATTTGGGGTTAGGTTTAGATTTCAGGTTTAGATTTGGGGTTAGGTTTAGATTTTAGGTTTAGATTTGGGGTTAGGTTTAGATTTGGGGTTAGGTTTAGATTTGGGGTTAGGTTTAGATTTTAGGTTTAGATTTGGGGTTAGGTTTAGATTTGGGGTTAGGTTTAGACTTGGGGTTAGGTTTAGATTTTAGGTTTAGATTTGGGGTTAGGTTTAGATTTTAGGTTTAGATTTGGGGTTAGATTTAGATTTGGGGTTAGGTTTAGATTTTAGGTTTAGATTTGGGGTTAGGTTTAGATTTGGGGTTAGGTTTAGATTTTAGGTTTAGATTTGGGGTTAGGTTTAGATTTTAGGTTTAGATTT
The DNA here is from genome assembly GCF_037038585.1 of Patagioenas fasciata. NCBI lineage: Eukaryota > Metazoa > Chordata > Aves > Columbiformes > Columbidae > Patagioenas > Patagioenas fasciata. Next base: position 78,872 of record NW_027288622.1, read on the forward strand.
GGGGTGAGGTTTAGATTTGGGGTTAGGTTTAGATTTTAGGTTTAGATTTGGGGTTAGGTTTAGATTTTAGGTTTAGATTTTAGATTTAGATTTGGGGTTAGGTTTAGATTTTAGGTTTAGATTTGGGGTTAGGTTTAGATTTTAGGTTTAGATTTGGGGTTAGGTTTAGATTTTAGGTTACGTTTAGATTTTAGATTTAGATTTGGGGTTAGGTTTAGATTTTAGGTTTAAATTTGGGGTTAGGTTTAGATTTTAGGTTTAGATTTGGGGTTAGGTTTAGATTTGGGGTTAGGTTTAGATTTTAGGTTTAGATTTGGGGTTAGGTTTAGAATTGGGGTTAGGTTTAGATTCTAGGTTTAGATTTGGGGTTAGGTTTAGATTTGGGGTTAGGTTTAGATTTTAGGTTTAGATTTGGGGTTAGGTTTACATTTGGGGTTAGGTTTAGATTTTAGGTTTAGATTTGGGGTTAGGTTTAGATTTGGGGTTAGGTTTAGATTTGGGGTTAGGTTTAGATTTTAGGTTTAGATTTGGGGTTAGGTTTAGATTTTAGGTTTAGATTTGGGGTTAGGTTTAGATTTTTTGGTTTAGATTTGGGGTTAGGTTTAGATTTTAGGTTTAGATTTGGGGTTAGGTTTAGATTTGGGGTTAGGTTTAGATTTTAGGTTTAGATTTGGGATTAGGTTTAGATTTGGGGTTAGGTTTAGATTTTACGTTTAGATTTTAGGTTTAGATTTGGGGTTAGGTTTAGATTTTAGGTTTAGATTTGGGGTTAGGTTTAGATTTTAGGTTTAGATTTGGGGTTAGGTTTAGATTTTAGGTTTAGATTTGGGGTTAGGTTTAGATTTTAGGTTTAGATTTGGGGTTAGGTTTAGATTTCAGGTTTAAATTTGGGGTTAGGTTTAGATTTTAGGTTTAGATTTGGGATTAGGTTTAGATTTGGGGTTAGGTTTAGATTTTACGTTTAGATTTTAGGTTTAGATTTGGGGTTAGGTTTAGATTTTAGGTTTAGATTTGGGGTTAGGTTTAGATTTTAGGTTTAGATTTGGGGTTAGGTTTAGATTTGGGGTTAGGTTTAGATTTTAGGTTTAGATTTGGGTTTAGGTTTAGATTTGGGTTTAGGTTTAGATTTTAGGTTTAGATTTGGGATTAGGTTTAGATTTGGGGTTAGGTTTAGATTTTACGTTTAGATTTTAGGTTTAGATTTGGGGTTAGGTTTAGATTTTAGGTTTAGATTTGGGGTTAGGTTTAGATTTTAGGTTTAGATTTGGGGTTAGGTTTAGATTTGGGGTTAGGTTTAGATTTTAGGTTTAGATTTGGGGTTAGGTTTAGATTTTAGGTTTAGATTTGGGGTTAGGTTTAGATTTTAGGTTTAGATTTGGGGTTAGGTTTAGATTTAAGGTTAGGTTTAGATTTTAGGTTTAGATTTGGGGTTAGGTTTAGATTTGGGGTTAGGTTTAGATTTTAGGTTTAGATTTGGGGTTAGGTTTAGATTTTATGTTTAGATTTGGGGTTAGGTTTAGATTTGGGGTTAGGTTTAGATTTTAGGTTTAGATTTGGGGTTAGGTTTAGATTTGGGGTTAGGTTTAGATTTTAGGTTTAGATTTGGGGTTAGGTTTAGATTTGGGGTTAGGTTTAGATTTTAGGTTTAGATTTGGGGTTAGGTTTAGATTTTAGGTTTAGATTTGGGGTTAGGTTTAGATTTGGGGTTAGGTTTAGATTTTAGGTTTAGATTTGGGGTTAGGTTTAGATTTTAGGTTTAAATTTGGGGTTAGGTTTAGATTTTAGGTTTAGATTTGGGGTTAGGTTTAGATTTGGGTTTAGGTTTAGATTTTAGGTTTAGATTTGGGGTTAGGTTTAGATTTGGGGTTAGGTTTAGATTTTAGGTTTAGATTTGGGGTTAGGTTTAGATTTTAGGTTTAAATTTGGGGTTAGGTTTAGATTTTAGGTTTAGATTTGGGGTTAGGTTTAGATTTGGGGTTAGGTTTAGATTCTAGGTTTAGATTTGGGGTTAGGTTTAGATTTGGGGTTAGGTTTAGATTTTAGGTTTAGATTTGGGGTTAGGTTTAGATTTTAGGTTTAGATTTTGGGTTAGGTTTAGATTTGGGGTTAGGTTTAGATTTTAGGTTTAGATTTGGGGTTAGGTTTAGATTTTAGGTTTAGATTTGGGGTTAGGTTTAGATTTGGGGTTAGGTTTAGATTTTAGGTTTAGACTTGGGGTTAGGTTTAGATTTTAGGTTTAGATTTTAGATTTAGATTTGGGGTTAGGTTTAGATTTTAGGTTTAGATTTGGGGTTAGGTTTAGATTTTAGGTTTAGATTTAAGGTTAGGTTTCGATTTCGGGTTACGTTTAGATTTTAGATTTAGATTTGGGGTTAGGTTTAGATTTTAGGTTTAAATTTGGGGTTAGGTTTAGATTTTAGGTTTAGATTTGGGGTTAGGTTTAGATTTGGGGTTAGGTTTAGATTTTAGGTTTAGATTTGGGGTTAGGTTTAGATTTGGGGTTAGGTTTAGATTCTAGGTTTAGATTTGGGGTTAGGTTTAGATTTGGGGTTAGGTTTAGATTTTAGTTTTAGATTTAAGGTTAGGTTTCGATTTTGGGTTACGTTTAGATTTTAGGTTTAGATTTGGGGTTAGGTTTAGATTTTAGGTTTAGATTTGGGGTTAGGTTTAGATTTCAGGTTTAGATTTGGGGTTAGGTTTAGATTTTAGGTTTAGATTTGGGGTTAGGTTTAGATTTGGGGTTAGGTTTAGATTTGGGGTTAGGTTTAGATTTTAGGTTTAGATTTGGGGTTAGGTTTAGATTTGGGGTTAGGTTTAGACTTGGGGTTAGGTTTAGATTTTAGGTTTAGATTTGGGGTTAGGTTTAGATTTTAGGTTTAGATTTGGGGTTAGATTTAGATTTGGGGTTAGGTTTAGATTTTAGGTTTAGATTTGGGGTTAGGTTTAGATTTGGGGTTAGGTTTAGATTTTAGGTTTAGATTTGGGGTTAGGTTTAGATTTTAGGTTTAGATTTGGGGTGAGGTTTAGATTTGGGGTTAGGTTTAGATTTTAGGTTTAGATTTGGGGTTAGGTTTAGATTTTAGGTTTAGATTTTAGATTTAGATTTGGGGTTAGGTTTAGATTTTAGGTTTAGATTTGGGGTTAGGTTTAGATTTTAGGTTTAGATTTGGGGTTAGGTTTAGATTTTAGGTTACGTTTAGATTTTAGATTTAGATTTGGGGTTAGGTTTAGTTTTTAGGTTTAAATTTGGGGTTAGGTTTAGATTTTAGGTTTAGATTTGGGGTTAGGTTTAGATTTGGGGTTAGGTTTAGATTTTAGGTTTAGATTTGGGGTTAGGTTTAGAATTGGGGTTAGGTTTAGATTCTAGGTTTAGATTTGGGGTTAGGTTTAGATTTGGGGTTAGGTTTAGATTTTAGGTTTAGATTTGGGGTTAGGTTTACATTTGGGGTTAGGTTTAGATTTTAGGTTTAGATTTGGGGTTAGGTTTAGATTTGGGGTTAGGTTTAGATTTGGGGTTAGGTTTAGATTTGGGGTTAGGTTTAGATTTTAGGTTTAGATTTGGGGTTAGGTTTAGATTTTAGGTTTAGATTTGGGGTTAGGTTTAGATTTTTTGGTTTAGATTTGGGGTTAGGTTTAGATTTTAGGTTTAGATTTGGGGTTAGGTTTAGATTTGGGGTTAGGTTTAGATTTTAGGTTTAGATTTGGGATTAGGTTTAGATTTGGGGTTAGGTTTAGATTTTACGTTTAGATTTTAGGTTTAGATTTGGGGTTAGGTTTAGATTTCAGGTTTAGATTTGGGGTTAGGTTTAGATTTTAGGTTTAGATTTGGGGTTAGGTTTAGATTTGGGGTTAGGTTTAGATTTGGGGTTAGGTTTAGATTTTAGGTTTAGATTTGGGGTTAGGTTTAGATTTGGGGTTAGGTTTAGACTTGGGGTTAGGTTTAGATTTTAGGTTTAGATTTGGGGTTAGGTTTAGATTTTAGGTTTAGATTTGGGGTTAGATTTAGATTTGGGGTTAGGTTTAGATTTTAGGTTTAGATTTGGGGTTAGGTTTAGATTTTAGGTTTAGATTTGGGGTTAGGTTTAGATTTTAGGTTACGTTTAGATTTTAGATTTAGATTTGGGGTTAGGTTTAGATTTTAGGTTTAGATTTGGGGTTAGGTTTAGATTTTAGGTTTAGATTTGGGGTTAGGTTTAGATTTTAGGTTTAGATTTTAGATTTAGATTTGGGGTTAGGTTTAGATTTTAGGTTTAGATTTGGGGTTAGGTTTAGATTTTAGGTTTAGATTTTAGGTTTCGATTTCGGGTTACGTTTAGATTTTAGATTTAGATTTGTGGTTAGGTTTAGATTTTAGGTTTAGATTTGGGGTTAGGTTTAGATTTTAGGTTTAGATTTGGGGTTAGGTTTAGATTTGGGGTTAGGTTTAGATTTTAGGTTTAGATTTGGGGTTAGGTTTAGATTTGGGGTTAGGGTTAGATTCTAGGTTTAGATTTGGGGTTAGGTTTAGATTTCGGGTTAGGTTTAGATTTTAGGTTTAGATTTGGGGTTAGGTTTAGATTTTAGGTTTAGATTTGGGGTTAGGTTTAGATTTCGGGTTAGGTTTAGATTTTAGGTTTAGATTTGGGGTTAGGTTTAGATTTTAGGTTTAGATTTGGGGTTAGGTTTAGATTTTAGGTTTAGATTTGGGGTTAGGTTTAGATTTTTTGGTTTAGATTTGGGGTTAGGTTTAGATTTTAGGTTTAGATTTGGGGTTAGGTTTAGATTTGGGGTTAGGTTTAGATTTTAGGTTTAGATTTGGGATTAGGTTTAGATTTGGGGTTAGGTTTAGATTTTAGGTTTATATTTTAGGTTTAGATTTGGGGTTACTTTTAGATTTTAGGTTTAGATTTGGGGTTAGGTTTAGATTTTAGGTTTAGATTTGAGGTTAGGTTTAGATTTCAGGTTTAGATTTGGGGTTAGGTTTAGATTTTAGGTTTAGATTTGGGGTTAGGTTTAGATTTGGGGTTAGGTTTAGATTTTAGGTTTAGATTTGGGGTTAGGTTTAGATTTGGGGTTAGGTTTAGATTTTAGGTTTAGATTTGGGGTTAGGTTTAGATTTGGGGTTAGGTTTAGATTTTAGGTTTAGATTTGGGGTTAGGTTTAGATTTTAGGTTTAGATTTGGGGTTAGATTTAGATTTTAGGTTTAGATTTGGGGTTAGGTTTATATTTTAGGTTTATATTTGGGGTTAGGTTTAGATTTTTTGGTTTAGATTTGGGGTTAGGTTTAGATTTTAGGTTTAGATTTGGGGTTAGGTTTAGATTTTAGGTTTAGATTTGGGATTAGGTTTAGATTTGGGATTAGGTTTAGATTTGGGGTTAGGTTTAGATTTTAGGTTTAGATTTTAGGTTTAGATTTGGGGTTAGGCTTAGATTTTAGGTGTAGATTTGGGGTTAGGTTTAGATTTTAGGTTTAGATTTGGGGTTAGGTTTAGATTTTAGGTTTAGATTTGGGGTTAGGTTTAGATTTTAGGTTTAGATTTGGGGTTAGGTTTAGATTTGGGGTTAGGTTTAGATTTTAGGTTTAGATTTGGGGTTAGGTTTAGATTTGGGGTTAGGTTTAGATTTTAGGTTTAGATTTGGGGTTAGGTTTAGATTTTAGGTTTAAATTTGAGGTTAGGTTTAGATTTTAGGTTTAGATTTGGGGTTAGGTTTAGATTTGGGGTTAGGTTTAGATTTTAGGTTTAGATTTGGGGTTAGGTTTAGATTTGGGGTTAGGTTTAGATTTGAGGTTTAGATTTGGGGTTAGGTTTAGATTTGGGGTTAGGTTTAGATTTTAGGTTTAGATTTGGGGTTAGGTTTAGATTTTAGGTTTAGATTTGGGGTTAGGTTTAGATTTGGGGTTAGGTTTAGATTTTAGGTTTAGATTTGGGGTTAGGTTTAGATTTTAGGTTTAGATTTGGGGTTAGGTTTAGATTTTAGGTTTATATTTGGGGTAAGATTTAGATTTGGGGTTAGGTTTAGATTTTAGGTTTAGATTTGGGGTTAGGTTTAGATTTGGGGTTAGGTTTAGATTTTAGGTTTAGATTTGGGGTTAGGTTTAGATTTTAGGTTTAGATTTGGGGTTAGGTTTAGATTTGGGGTTAGGTTTAGATTTTAGGTTTAGATTTAAGGTTAGGTTTAGATTTTAGGTTTAGATTTGGGGTTAGGTTTAGATTTTAGGTTTAGATTTGGGGTTAGGTTTAGATTTGGGGTTAGGTTTAGATTTTAGGTTTAGATTTGGGGTTAGGTTTAGATTTTAGGTTTAGATTTGGGGTTAGGTTTAGATTTGGGGTTAGGTTTAGATTTTAGGTTTAGATTTGGGGTTAGGTTTAGATTTGGGGTTAGGTTTAGATTTTAGGTTTAGATTTGGGGTTAGGTTTAGATTTTAGGTTTAGATTTGGGGTTAGGTTTAGATTTGGGGTTAGGTTTAGATTTTAGGTTTAGATTTGGGGTTAGGTTTAGATTTGGGGTTAGGTTTAGATTTTAGGTTTAGATTTGGGGTTAGGTTTAGATTATAGGTTTAGATTTGGGGTTAGGTTTAGATTTTAGGTTTAGATTTGGGGTTAGGTTTAGATTTTAGGTTTAAATTTGGGGTTAGGTTTAGATTTTAGGTTTAGATTTGGGGTTAGGTTTAGATTTGGGTTTAGGTTTAGATTTTAGGTTTAGATTTGGGGTTAGGTTTAGATTTGGGGTTAGGTTTAGATTTTAGGTTTAGATTTGGGGTTAGGTTTAGATTTTAGGTTTAAATTTGGGGTTAGGTTTAGATTTTAGGTTTAGATTTGGGGTTAGGTTTAGATTTGGGGTTAGGTTTAGATTCTAGGTTTAGATTTGGGGTTAGGTTTAGATTTGGGGTTAGGTTTAGATTTTAGGTTTAGATTTGGGGTTAGGTTTAGATTTTAGGTTTAGATTTTGGGTTAGGTTTAGATTTGGGGTTAGGTTTAGATTTTAGGTTTAGATTTGGGGTTAGGTTTAGATTTTAGGTTTAGATTTGGGGTTAGGTTTAGATTTGGGGTTAGGTTTAGATTTTAGGTTTAGACTTGGGGTTAGGTTTAGATTTTAGGTTTAGATTTTAGATTTAGATTTGGGGTTAGGTTTAGATTTTAGGTTTAGATTTGGGGTTAGGTTTAGATTTTAGGTTTAGATTTAAGGTTAGGTTTCGATTTCGGGTTACGTTTAGATTTTAGATTTAGATTTGGGGTTAGGTTTAGATTTTAGGTTTAAATTTGGGGTTAGGTTTAGATTTTAGGTTTAGATTTGGGGTTAGGTTTAGATTTGGGGTTAGGTTTAGATTTTAGGTTTAGATTTGGGGTTAGGTTTAGATTTGGGGTTAGGTTTAGATTCTAGGTTTAGATTTGGGGTTAGGTTTAGATTTGGGGTTAGGTTTAGATTTTAGTTTTAGATTTAAGGTTAGGTTTCGATTTTGGGTTACGTTTAGATTTTAGGTTTAGATTTGGGGTTAGGTTTAGATTTTAGGTTTAGATTTGGGGTTAGGTTTAGATTTCAGGTTTAGATTTGGGGTTAGGTTTAGATTTTAGGTTTAGATTTGGGGTTAGGTTTAGATTTGGGGTTAGGTTTAGATTTGGGGTTAGGTTTAGATTTTAGGTTTAGATTTGGGGTTAGGTTTAGATTTGGGGTTAGGTTTAGACTTGGGGTTAGGTTTAGATTTTAGGTTTAGATTTGGGGTTAGGTTTAGATTTTAGGTTTAGATTTGGGGTTAGATTTAGATTTGGGGTTAGGTTTAGATTTTAGGTTTAGATTTGGGGTTAGGTTTAGATTTGGGGTTAGGTTTAGATTTTAGGTTTAGATTTGGGGTTAGGTTTAGATTTTAGGTTTAGATTTGGGGTGAGGTTTAGATTTGGGGTTAGGTTTAGATTTTAGGTTTAGATTTGGGGTTAGGTTTAGATTTTAGGTTTAGATTTTAGATTTAGATTTGGGGTTAGGTTTAGATTTTAGGTTTAGATTTGGGGTTAGGTTTAGATTTTAGGTTTAGATTTGGGGTTAGGTTTAGATTTTAGGTTACGTTTAGATTTTAGATTTAGATTTGGGGTTAGGTTTAGATTTTAGGTTTAAATTTGGGGTTAGGTTTAGATTTTAGGTTTAGATTTGGGGTTAGGTTTAGATTTGGGGTTAGGTTTAGATTTTAGGTTTAGATTTGGGGTTAGGTTTAGAATTGGGGTTAGGTTTAGATTCTAGGTTTAGATTTGGGGTTAGGTTTAGATTTGGGGTTAGGTTTAGATTTTAGGTTTAGATTTGGGGTTAGGTTTACATTTGGGGTTAGGTTTAGATTTTAGGTTTAGATTTGGGGTTAGGTTTAGATTTGGGGTTAGGTTTAGATTTGGGGTTAGGTTTAGATTTGGGGTTAGGTTTAGATTTTAGGTTTAGATTTGGGGTTAGGTTTAGATTTTAGGTTTAGATTTGGGGTTAGGTTTAGATTTTTTGGTTTAGATTTGGGGTTAGGTTTAGATTTTAGGTTTAGATTTGGGGTTAGGTTTAGATTTGGGGTTAGGTTTAGATTTTAGGTTTAGATTTGGGATTAGGTTTAGATTTGGGGTTAGGTTTAGATTTTACGTTTAGATTTTAGGTTTAGATTTGGGGTTAGGTTTAGATTTCAGGTTTAGATTTGGGGTTAGGTTTAGATTTTAGGTTTAGATTTGGGGTTAGGTTTAGATTTGGGGTTAGGTTTAGATTTGGGGTTAGGTTTAGATTTTAGGTTTAGATTTGGGGTTAGGTTTAGATTTGGGGTTAGGTTTAGACTTGGGGTTAGGTTTAGATTTTAGGTTTAGATTTGGGGTTAGGTTTAGATTTTAGGTTTAGATTTGGGGTTAGATTTAGATTTGGGGTTAGGTTTAGATTTTAGGTTTAGATTTGGGGTTAGGTTTAGATTTTAGGTTTAGATTTGGGGTTAGGTTTAGATTTTAGGTTACGTTTAGATTTTAGATTTAGATTTGGGGTTAGGTTTAGATTTTAGGTTTAGATTTGGGGTTAGGTTTAGATTTTAGGTTTAGATTTGGGGTTAGGTTTAGATTTTAGGTTTAGATTTTAGATTTAGATTTGGGGTTAGGTTTAGATTTTAGGTTTAGATTTGGGGTTAGGTTTAGATTTTAGGTTTAGATTTTAGGTTTCGATTTCGGGTTACGTTTAGATTTTAGATTTAGATTTGTGGTTAGGTTTAGATTTTAGGTTTAGATTTGGGGTTAGGTTTAGATTTTAGGTTTAGATTTGGGGTTAGGTTTAGATTTGGGGTTAGGTTTAGATTTTAGGTTTAGATTTGGGGTTAGGTTTAGATTTGGGGTTAGGGTTAGATTCTAGGTTTAGATTTGGGGTTAGGTTTAGATTTCGGGTTAGGTTTAGATTTTAGGTTTAGATTTGGGGTTAGGTTTAGATTTTAGGTTTAGATTTGGGGTTAGGTTTAGATTTCGGGTGAGGTTTAGATTTTAGGTTTAGATTTGGGGTTAGGTTTAGATTTTAGGTTTAGATTTGGGGTTAGGTTTAGATTTTAGGTTTAGATTTGGGGTTAGGTTTAGATTTTTTGGTTTAGATTTGGGGTTAGGTTTAGATTTTAGGTTTAGATTTGGGGTTAGGTTTAGATTTGGGGTTAGGTTTAGATTTTAGGTTTAGATTTGGGATTAGGTTTAGATTTGGGGTTAGGTTTAGATTTTAGGTTTATATTTTAGGTTTAGATTTGGGGTTACTTTTAGATTTTAGGTTTAGATTTGGGGTTAGGTTTAGATTTTAGGTTTAGATTTGAGGTTAGGTTTAGATTTCAGGTTTAGATTTGGGGTTAGGTTTAGATTTTAGGTTTAGATTTGGGGTTAGGTTTAGATTTGGGGTTAGGTTTAGATTTTAGGTTTAGATTTGGGGTTAGGTTTAGATTTGGGGTTAGGTTTAGATTTTAGGTTTAGATTTGGGGTTAGGTTTAGATTTGGGGTTAGGTTTAGATTTTAGGTTTAGATTTGGGGTTAGGTTTAGATTTTAGGTTTAGATTTGGGGTTAGATTTAGATTTTAGGTTTAGATTTGGGGTTAGGTTTATATTTTAGGTTTATATTTGGGGTTAGGTTTAGATTTTTTGGTTTAGATTTGGGGTTAGGTTTAGATTTTAGGTTTAGATTTGGGGTTAGGTTTAGATTTTAGGTTTAGATTTGGGATTAGGTTTAGATTTGGGATTAGGTTTAGATTTGGGGTTAGGTTTAGATTTTAGGTTTAGATTTTAGGTTTAGATTTGGGGTTAGGCTTAGATTTTAGGTGTAGATTTGGGGTTAGGTTTAGATTTTAGGTTTAGATTTGGGGTTAGGTTTAGATTTTAGGTTTAGATTTGGGGTTAGGTTTAGATTTTAGGTTTAGATTTGGGGTTAGGTTTAGATTTGGGGTTAGGTTTAGATTTTAGGTTTAGATTTGGGGTTAGGTTTAGATTTGGGGTTAGGTTTAGATTTTAGGTTTAGATTTGGGGTTAGGTTTAGATTTTAGGTTTAAATTTGAGGTTAGGTTTAGATTTTAGGTTTAGATTTGGGGTTAGGTTTAGATTTGGGGTTAGGTTTAGATTTTAGGTTTAGATTTGGGGTTAGGTTTAGATTTGGGGTTAGGTTTAGATTTGAGGTTTAGATTTGGGGTTAGGTTTAGATTTGGGGTTAGGTTTAGATTTTAGGTTTAGATTTGGGGTTAGGTTTAGATTTTAGGTTTAGATTTGGGGTTAGGTTTAGATTTGGGGTTAGGTTTAGATTTTAGGTTTAGATTTGGGGTTAGGTTTAGATTTTAGGTTTAGATTTGGGGTTAGGTTTAGATTTTAGGTTTATATTTGGGGTAAGATTTAGATTTGGGGTTAGGTTTAGATTTTAGGTTTAGATTTGGGGTTAGGTTTAGATTTGGGGTTAGGTTTAGATTTTAGGTTTAGATTTGGGGTTAGGTTTAGATTTTAGGTTTAGATTTGGGGTTAGGTTTAGATTTGGGGTTAGGTTTAGATTTTAGGTTTAGATTTAAGGTTAGGTTTAGATTTTAGGTTTAGATTTGGGGTTAGGTTTAGATTTTAGGTTTAGATTTGGGGTTAGGTTTAGATTTGGGGTTAGGTTTAGATTTTAGGTTTAGATTTGGGGTTAGGTTTAGATTTTAGGTTTAGATTTGGGGTTAGGTTTAGATTTGGGGTTAGGTTTAGATTTTAGGTTTAGATTTGGGGTTAGGTTTAGATTTGGGGTTAGGTTTAGATTTTAGGTTTAGATTTGGGGTTAGGTTTAGATTTGGGGTTAGGTTTAGATTTTAGGTTTAGATTTGGGGTTAGGTTTAGATTATAGGTTTAGATTTTGGGTAAGGTTTAGATTTGGGGTTAGGTTTAGATTTTAGGTTTAGATTTGGGGTTAGGTTTAGATTTTAGGTTTAAATTTGGGGTTAGGTTTAGATTTTAGGTTTAGATTTGGGGTTAGGTTTAGATTTGGGTTTAGGTTTAGATTTTAGGTTTAGATTTGGGGTTAGGTTTAGATTTGGGGTTAGGTTTAGATTCTAGGTTTAGATTTGGGGTTAGGTTTAGATTTGGGGTTAGGTTTAGATTTTAGGTTTAGATTTGGGGTTAGGTTTAGATTTTAGGTTTAGATTTTGGGTTAGGTTTAGATTTGGGGTTAGGTTTAGATTTTAGGTTTAGATTTGGGGTTAGGTTTAGATTTTAGGTTTAGATTTGGGGTTAGGTTTAGATTTGGGGTTAGGTTTAGATTTTAGGTTTAGATTTAAGGTTAGGTTTAGATTTTAGGTTTAGATTTGGGGTTAGGTTTAGATTTTAGGTTTAGATTTGGGGTTAGGTTTAGATTTGGGGTTAGGTTTAGATTTTAGGTTTAGATTTGGGGTTAGGTTTAGATTTTAGGTTTAGATTTGGGGTTAGGTTTAGATTTGGGGTTAGGTTTAGATTTTAGGTTTAGATTTGGGGTTAGGTTTAGATTTGGGGTTAGGTTTAGATTTTAGGTTTAGATTTGGGGTTAGGTTTAGATTTTAGGTTTAGATTTGGGGTTAGGTTTAGATTTGGGGTTAGGTTTAGATTTTAGGTTTAGATTTGGGGTTAGGTTTAGATTATAGGTTTAGATTTTGGGTAAGGTTTAGATTTGGGGTTAGGTTTAGATTTTAGGTTTAGATTTGGGGTTAGGTTTAGATTTTAGGTTTAAATTTGGGGTTAGGTTTAGATTTTAGGTTTAGATTTGGGGTTAGGTTTAGATTTGGGTTTAGGTTTAGATTTTAGGTTTAGATTTGGGGTTAGGTTTAGATTTGGGGTTAGGTTTAGATTCTAGGTTTAGATTTGGGGTTAGGTTTAGATTTGGGGTTAGGTTTAGATTTTAGGTTTAGATTTGGGGTTAGGTTTAGATTTTAGGTTTAGATTTTGGGTTAGGTTTAGATTTGGGGTTAGGTTTAGATTTTAGGTTTAGATTTGGGGTTAGGTTTAGATTTTAGGTTTAGATTTGGGGTTAGGTTTAGATTTGGGGTTAGGTTTAGATTTTAGGTTTAGACTTGGGGTTAGGTTTAGATTTTAGGTTTAGATTTTAGATTTAGATTTGGGGTTAGGTTTAGATTTTAGGTTTAGATTTGGGGTTAGGTTTAGATTTTAGGTTTAGATTTAAGGTTAGGTTTCGATTTCGGGTTACGTTTAGATTTTAGATTTAGATTTGGGGTTAGGTTTAGATTTTAGGTTTAAATTTGGGGTTAGGTTTAGATTTTAGGTTTAGATTTGGGGTTAGGTTTAGATTTGGGGTTAGGTTTAGATTTTAGGTTTAGATTTGGGGTTAGGTTTAGATTTGGGGTTAGGTTTAGATTCTAGGTTTAGATTTGGGGTTAGGTTTAGATTTGGGGTTAGGTTTAGATTTTAGTTTTAGATTTAAGGTTAGGTTTCGATTTCGGGTTACGTTTAGATGTTAGGTTTAGATTTGGGGTTAGGTTTAGATTTTAGGTTTAGATTTGGGGTTAGGTTTAGATTTCAGGTTTAGATTTGGGGTTAGGTTTAGATTTTAGGTTTAGATTTGGGGTTAGGTTTAGATTTGGGGTTAGGTTTAGATTTGGGGTTAGGTTTAGATTTGGGGTTAGGTTTAGATTTTAGGTTTAGATTTGGGGTTAGGTTTAGATTTTAGGTTTAGATTTGGGGTTAGGTTTAGATTTTTTGGTTTAGATTTGGGGTTAGGTTTAGATTTTAGGTTTAGATTTGGGGTTAGGTTTAGATTTGGGGTTAGGTTTAGATTTTAGGTTTAGATTTGGGATTAGGTTTAGATTTGGGGTTAGGTTTAGATTTTACGTTTAGATTTTAGGTTTAGATTTGGGGTTAGGTTTAGATTTCAGGTTTAGATTTGGGGTTAGGTTTAGATTTTAGGTTTAGATTTGGGGTTAGGTTTAGATTTGGGGTTAGGTTTAGATTTGGGGTTAGGTTTAGATTTTAGGTTTAGATTTGGGGTTAGGTTTAGATTTGGGGTTAGGTTTAGACTTGGGGTTAGGTTTAGATTTTAGGTTTAGATTTGGGGTTAGGTTTAGATTTTAGGTTTAGATTTGGGGTTAGATTTAGATTTGGGGTTAGGTTTAGATTTTAGGTTTAGATTTGGGGTTAGGTTTAGATTTTAGGTTTAGATTTGGGGTTAGGTTTAGATTTTAGGTTACGTTTAGATTTTAGATTTAGATTTGGGGTTAGGTTTAGATTTTAGGTTTAGATTTGGGGTTAGGTTTAGATTTTAGGTTTAGATTTGGGGTTAGGTTTAGATTTTAGGTTTAGATTTTAGATTTAGATTTGGGGTTAGGTTTAGATTTTAGGTTTAGATTTGGGGTTAGGTTTAGATTTTAGGTTTAGATTTTAGGTTTCGATTTCGGGTTACGTTTAGATTTTAGATTTAGATTTGTGGTTAGGTTTAGATTTTAGGTTTAGATTTGGGGTTAGGTTTAGATTTTAGGTTTAGATTTGGGGTTAGGTTTAGATTTGGGGTTAGGTTTAGATTTTAGGTTTAGATTTGGGGTTAGGTTTAGATTTGGGGTTAGGGTTAGATTCTAGGTTTAGATTTGGGGTTAGGTTTAGATTTCGGGTTAGGTTTAGATTTTAGGTTTAGATTTGGGGTTAGGTTTAGATTTTAGGTTTAGATTTGGGGTTAGGTTTAGATTTCGGGTGAGGTTTAGATTTTAGGTTTAGATTTGGGGTTAGGTTTAGATTTTAGGTTTAGATTTGGGGTTAGGTTTAGATTTTAGGTTTAGATTTGGGGTTAGGTTTAGATTTTTTGGTTTAGATTTGGGGTTAGGTTTAGATTTTAGGTTTAGATTTGGGGTTAGGTTTAGATTTGGGGTTAGGTTTAGATTTTAGGTTTAGATTTGGGATTAGGTTTAGATTTGGGGTTAGGTTTAGATTTTAGGTTTATATTTTAGGTTTAGATTTGGGGTTACTTTTAGATTTTAGGTTTAGATTTGGGGTTAGGTTTAGATTTTAGGTTTAGATTTGAGGTTAGGTTTAGATTTCAGGTTTAGATTTGGGGTTAGGTTTAGATTTTAGGTTTAGATTTGGGGTTAGGTTTAGATTTGGGGTTAGGTTTAGATTTTAGGTTTAGATTTGGGGTTAGGTTTAGATTTGGGGTTAGGTTTAGATTTTAGGTTTAGATTTGGGGTTAGGTTTAGATTTGGGGTTAGGTTTAGATTTTAGGTTTAGATTTGGGGTTAGGTTTAGATTTTAGGTTTAGATTTGGGGTTAGATTTAGATTTTAGGTTTAGATTTGGGGTTAGGTTTATATTTTAGGTTTATATTTGGGGTTAGGTTTAGATTTTTTGGTTTAGATTTGGGGTTAGGTTTAGATTTTAGGTTTAGATTTGGGGTTAGGTTTAGATTTTAGGTTTAGATTTGGGATTAGGTTTAGATTTGGGATTAGGTTTAGATTTGGGGTTAGGTTTAGATTTTAGGTTTAGATTTTAGGTTTAGATTTGGGGTTAGGCTTAGATTTTAGGTGTAGATTTGGGGTTAGGTTTAGATTTTAGGTTTAGATTTGGGGTTAGGTTTAGATTTTAGGTTTAGATTTGGGGTTAGGTTTAGATTTTAGGTTTAGATTTGGGGTTAGGTTTAGATTTGGGGTTAGGTTTAGATTTTAGGTTTAGATTTGGGGTTAGGTTTAGATTTGGGGTTAGGTTTAGATTTTAGGTTTAGATTTGGGGTTAGGTTTAGATTTTAGGTTTAAATTTGAGGTTAGGTTTAGATTTTAGGTTTAGATTTGGGGTTAGGTTTAGATTTGGGGTTAGGTTTAGATTTTAGGTTTAGATTTGGGGTTAGGTTTAGATTTGGGGTTAGGTTTAGATTTGAGGTTTAGATTTGGGGTTAGGTTTAGATTTGGGGTTAGGTTTAGATTTTAGGTTTAGATTTGGGGTTAGGTTTAGATTTTAGGTTTAGATTTGGGGTTAGGTTTAGATTTGGGGTTAGGTTTAGATTTTAGGTTTAGATTTGGGGTTAGGTTTAGATTTTAGGTTTAGATTTGGGGTTAGGTTTAGATTTTAGGTTTATATTTGGGGTAAGATTTAGATTTGGGGTTAGGTTTAGATTTTAGGTTTAGATTTGGGGTTAGGTTTAGATTTGGGGTTAGGTTTAGATTTTAGGTTTAGATTTGGGGTTAGGTTTAGATTTTAGGTTTAGATTTGGGGTTAGGTTTAGATTTGGGGTTAGGTTTAGATTTTAGGTTTAGATTTAAGGTTAGGTTTAGATTTTAGGTTTAGATTTGGGGTTAGGTTTAGATTTTAGGTTTAGATTTGGGGTTAGGTTTAGATTTGGGGTTAGGTTTAGATTTTAGGTTTAGATTTGGGGTTAGGTTTAGATTTTAGGTTTAGATTTGGGGTTAGGTTTAGATTTGGGGTTAGGTTTAGATTTTAGGTTTAGATTTGGGGTTAGGTTTAGATTTGGGGTTAGGTTTAGATTTTAGGTTTAGATTTGGGGTTAGGTTTAGATTTGGGGTTAGGTTTAGATTTTAGGTTTAGATTTGGGGTTAGGTTTAGATTATAGGTTTAGATTTTGGGTAAGGTTTAGATTTGGGGTTAGGTTTAGATTTTAGGTTTAGATTTGGGGTTAGGTTTAGATTTTAGGTTTAAATTTGGGGTTAGGTTTAGATTTTAGGTTTAGATTTGGGGTTAGGTTTAGATTTGGGTTTAGGTTTAGATTTTAGGTTTAGATTTGGGGTTAGGTTTAGATTTGGGGTTAGGTTTAGATTCTAGGTTTAGATTTGGGGTTAGGTTTAGATTTGGGGTTAGGTTTAGATTTTAGGTTTAGATTTGGGGTTAGGTTTAGATTTTAGGTTTAGATTTTGGGTTAGGTTTAGATTTGGGGTTAGGTTTAGATTTTAGGTTTAGATTTGGGGTTAGGTTTAGATTTTAGGTTTAGATTTGGGGTTAGGTTTAGATTTGGGGTTAGGTTTAGATTTTAGGTTTAGATTTAAGGTTAGGTTTAGATTTTAGGTTTAGATTTGGGGTTAGGTTTAGATTTTAGGTTTAGATTTGGGGTTAGGTTTAGATTTGGGGTTAGGTTTAGATTTTAGGTTTAGATTTGGGGTTAGGTTTAGATTTTAGGTTTAGATTTGGGGTTAGGTTTAGATTTGGGGTTAGGTTTAGATTTTAGGTTTAGATTTGGGGTTAGGTTTAGATTTGGGGTTAGGTTTAGATTTTAGGTTTAGATTTGGGGTTAGGTTTAGATTTTAGGTTTAGATTTGGGGTTAGGTTTAGATTTGGGGTTAGGTTTAGATTTTAGGTTTAGATTTGGGGTTAGGTTTAGATTATAGGTTTAGATTTTGGGTAAGGTTTAGATTTGGGGTTAGGTTTAGATTTTAGGTTTAGATTTGGGGTTAGGTTTAGATTTTAGGTTTAAATTTGGGGTTAGGTTTAGATTTTAGGTTTAGATTTGGGGTTAGGTTTAGATTTGGGTTTAGGTTTAGATTTTAGGTTTAGATTTGGGGTTAGGTTTAGATTTGGGGTTAGGTTTAGATTCTAGGTTTAGATTTGGGGTTAGGTTTAGATTTGGGGTTAGGTTTAGATTTTAGGTTTAGATTTGGGGTTAGGTTTAGATTTTAGGTTTAGATTTTGGGTTAGGTTTAGATTTGGGGTTAGGTTTAGATTTTAGGTTTAGATTTGGGGTTAGGTTTAGATTTTAGGTTTAGATTTGGGGTTAGGTTTAGATTTGGGGTTAGGTTTAGATTTTAGGTTTAGACTTGGGGTTAGGTTTAGATTTTAGGTTTAGATTTTAGATTTAGATTTGGGGTTAGGTTTAGATTTTAGGTTTAGATTTGGGGTTAGGTTTAGATTTTAGGTTTAGATTTAAGGTTAGGTTTCGATTTCGGGTTACGTTTAGATTTTAGATTTAGATTTGGGGTTAGGTTTAGATTTTAGGTTTAAATTTGGGGTTAGGTTTAGATTTTAGGTTTAGATTTGGGGTTAGGTTTAGATTTGGGGTTAGGTTTAGATTTTAGGTTTAGATTTGGGGTTAGGTTTAGATTTGGGGTTAGGTTTAGATTCTAGGTTTAGATTTGGGGTTAGGTTTAGATTTGGGGTTAGGTTTAGATTTTAGTTTTAGATTTAAGGTTAGGTTTCGATTTCGGGTTACGTTTAGATGTTAGGTTTAGATTTGGGGTTAGGTTTAGATTTTAGGTTTAGATTTGGGGTTAGGTTTAGATTTCAGGTTTAGATTTGGGGTTAGGTTTAGATTTTAGGTTTAGATTTGGGGTTAGGTTTAGATTTGGGGTTAGGTTTAGATTTGGGGTTAGGTTTAGATTTTAGGTTTAGATTTGGGGTTAGGTTTAGATTTGGGGTTAGGTTTAGACTTGGGGTTAGGTTTAGATTTTAGGTTTAGATTTGGGGTTAGGTTTAGATTTTAGGTTTAGATTTGGGGTTAGATTTAGATTTGGGGTTAGGTTTAGATTTTAGGTTTAGATTTGGGGTTAGGTTTAGATTTGGGGTTAGGTTTAGATTTTAGGTTTAGATTTGGGGTTAGGTTTAGATTTTAGGTTTAGATTTGGGGTGAGGTTTAGATTTGGGGTTAGGTTTAGATTTTAGGTTTAGATTTGGGGTTAGGTTTAGATTTTAGGTTTAGATTTTAGATTTAGATTTGGGGTTAGGTTTAGATTTTAGGTTTAGATTTGGGGTTAGGTTTAGATTTTAGGTTTAGATTTGGGGTTAGGTTTAGATTTTAGGTTACGTTTAGATTTTAGATTTAGATTTGGGGTTAGGTTTAGATTTTAGGTTTAAATTTGGGGTTAGGTTTAGATTTTAGGTTTAGATTTGGGGTTAGGTTTAGATTTGGGGTTAGGTTTAGATTTTAGGTTTAGATTTGGGGTTAGGTTTAGAATTGGGGTTAGGTTTAGATTCTAGGTTTAGATTTGGGGTTAGGTTTAGATTTGGGGTTAGGTTTAGATTTTAGGTTTAGATTTGGGGTTAGGTTTACATTTGGGGTTAGGTTTAGATTTTAGGTTTAGATTTGGTGTTAGGTTTAGATTTGGGGTTAGGTTTAGATTTGGGGTTAGGTTTAGATTTGGGGTTAGGTTTAGATTTTAGGTTTAGATTTGGGGTTAGGTTTAGATTTTAGGTTTAGATTTGGGGTTAGGTTTAGATTTTTTGGTTTAGATTTGGGGTTAGGTTTAGATTTTAGGTTTAGATTTGGGGTTAGGTTTAGATTTGGGGTTAGGTTTAGATTTTAGGTTTAGATTTGGGATTAGGTTTAGATTTGGGGTTAGGTTTAGATTTTACGTTTAGATTTTAGGTTTAGATTTGGGGTTAGGTTTAGATTTTAGGTTTAGATTTGGGGTTAGGTTTAGATTTTAGGTTTAGATTTGGGGTTAGGTTTAGATTTTAGGTTTAGATTTGGGGTTAGGTTTAGATTTCAGGTTTAAATTTGGGGTTAGGTTTAGATTTTAGGTTTAGATTTGGGATTAGGTTTAGATTTGGGGTTAGGTTTAGATTTTACGTTTAGATTTTAGGTTTAGATTTGGGGTTAGGTTTAGATTTTAGGTTTAGATTTGGGGTTAGGTTTAGATTTTAGGTTTAGATTTGGGGTTAGGTTTAGATTTGGGGTTAGGTTTAGATTTTAGGTTTAGATTTGGGTTTAGGTTTAGATTTGGGGTTAGGTTTAGATTTTAGGTTTAGATTTGGGATTAGGTTTAGATTTGGGGTTAGGTTTAGATTTTACGTTTAGATTTTAGGTTTAGATTTGGGGTTAGGTTTAGATTTTAGGTTTAGATTTGGGGTTAGGTTTAGATTTTAGGTTTAGATTTGGGGTTAGGTTTAGATTTTAGGTTTAGATTTGGGGTTAGGTTTAGATTTAAGGTTAGGTTTAGATTTTAGGTTTAGATTTGGGGTTAGGTTTAGATTTTAGGTTTAGATTTGGGGTTAGGTTTAGATTTGGGGTTAGGTTTAGATTTTAGGTTTAGATTTGGGGTTAGGTTTAGATTTTAGGTTTAGATTTGGGGTTAGGTTTAGATTTGGGGTTAGGTTTAGATTTTAGGTTTAGATTTGGGGTTAGGTTTAGATTTGGGGTTAGGTTTAGATTTTAGGTTTAGATTTGGGGTTAGGTTTAGATTTGGGGTTAGGTTTAGATTTTAGGTTTAGATTTGGGGTTAGGTTTAGATTATAGGTTTAGATTTGGGGTTAGGTTTAGATTTGGGGTTAGGTTTAGATTTTAGGTTTAGATTTGGGGTTAGGTTTAGATTTTAGGTTTAAATTTGGGGTTAGGTTTAGATTTTAGGTTTAGATTTGGGGTTAGGTTTAGATTTGGGTTTAGGTTTAGATTTTAGGTTTAGATTTGGGGTTAGGTTTAGATTTGGGGTTAGGTTTAGATTCTAGGTTTAGATTTGGGGTTAGGTTTAGATTTGGGGTTAGGTTTAGATTTTAGGTTTAGATTTGGGGTTAGGTTTAGATTTTAGGTTTAGATTTTGGGTTAGGTTTAGATTTGGGGTTAGGTTTAGATTTTAGGTTTAGATTTGGGGTTAGGTTTAGATTTTAGGTTTAGATTTGGGGTTAGGTTTAGATTTGGGGTTAGGTTTAGATTTTAGGTTTAGACTTGGGGTTAGGTTTAGATTTTAGGTTTAGATTTTAGATTTAGATTTGGGGTTAGGTTTAGATTTTAGGTTTAGATTTGGGGTTAGGTTTAGATTTTAGGTTTAGATTTAAGGTTAGGTTTCGATTTCGGGTTACGTTTAGATTTTAGATTTAGATTTGGGGTTAGGTTTAGATTTTAGGTTTAAATTTGGGGTTAGGTTTAGATTTTAGGTTTAGATTTGGGGTTAGGTTTAGATTTTAGGTTTAGATTTGGGGTTAGGTTTAGATTATAGGTTTAGATTTGGGGTTAGGTTTAGATTTGGGGTTAGGTTTAGATTTTAGGTTTAGATTTGGGGTTAGGTTTAGATTTTAGGTTTAAATTTGGGGTTAGGTTTAGATTTGGGGTTAGGTTTAGATTCTAGGTTTAGATTTGGGGTTAGGTTTAGATTTGGGGTTAGGTTTAGATTTTAGTTTTAGATTTAAGGTTAGGTTTCGATTTCGGGTTACGTTTAGATTTTAGGTTTAGATTTGGGGTTAGGTTTAGATTTTAGGTTTAGATTTGGGGTTAGGTTTAGATTTTAGGTTTAGATTTGGGGTTAGATTTAGATTTTAGGTTTAGATTTGGGGTTAGGTTTATATTTTAGGTTTATATTTGGGGTTAGGTTTAGATTTTAGGTTTAGATTTGGGGTTAGGTTTAGATTTTAGGTTTAGATTTGGGGTTAGGTTTAGATTTTAGGTTTAGATTTGGGGTTAGGCTTAGATTTTAGGTTTAGATTTGGGGTTAGGTTTAGATTTTAGGTTTAGATTTGGGGTTAAGTTTAGATTTGTGGTTAGGTTTAGATTTTAGGTTTAGATTTGGGGTTAGGTTTAGATTTTAGGTTTAGATTTGGGGTTAGGTTTAGATTTTAGGTTTAGATTTGGGGTTAGGTTTAGATTTGGGGTTAGGTTTAGATTTTAGGTTTAGATTTTAGATTTAGATTTGGGGTTAGGTTTAGATTTTAGGTTTAGATTTGGGGTTAGGTTTAGATTTTAGGTTTAGATTTAAGGTTAGGTTTCGATTTCGGGTTACGTTTAGATTTTAGATTTAGATTTGGGGTTAGGTTTAGATTTTAGGTTTAAATTTGGGGTTAGGTTTAGATTTTAGGTTTAGATTTGGGGTTAGGTTTAGATTTTAGGTTTAGATTTGGGGTTAGGTTTAGATTTGGGGTTAGGTTTAGATTCTAGGTTTAGATTTGGGGTTAGGTTTAGATTTGGGGTTAGGTTTAGATTTTAGTTTTAGATTTAAGGTTAGGTTTCGATTTCGGGTTACGTTTAGATTTTAGGTTTAGATTTGGGGTTAGGTTTAGATTTTAGGTTTAGATTTGGGGTTAGGTTTAGATTTTAGGTTTAGATTTGGGGTTAGATTTAGATTTTAGGTTTAGATTTGGGGTTAGGTTTAGATTTTAGGTTTAGATTTGGGGTTAGGTTTAGATTTTAGGTTTAGATTTGGGGTTAGGTTTAGATTTTAGGTTTAGATTTGGGGTTAGGTTTAGATTTCAGGTTTAGATTTGGGGTTAGGTTTAGATTTTAGGTTTAGATTTGGGATTAGGTTTAGATTTGGGGTTAGGTTTAGATTTTACGTTTAGATTTTAGGTTTAGATTTGGGGTTAGGCTTAGATTTTAGGTTTAGATTTGGGGTTAGGTTTAGATTTTAGGTTTAGATTTGGGGTTAAGTTTAGATTTGTGGTTAGGTTTAGATTTTAGGTTTAGATTTGGGGTTAGGTTTAGATTTTAGGTTTAGATTTGGGGTTAGGTTTAGATTTTAGGTTTAGATTTGGGGTTAGGTTTAGATTTGGGGTTAGGTTTAGATTTTAGGTTTGGATTTGGGGTTAGGTTTAGATTATAGGTTTAGATTTGGGGTTAGGTTTAGACTTGTGGTTAGGTTTAGATTTTAGGTTTAGATTTGGGGTTAGGTTTAGATTTTAGGTTTATATTTGGGGTTAGGTTTAGATTTTAGGTTTAGATTTGGGGTTAGGTTTAGATTTGGGGTTAGGTTTATATTTTAGGTTTAGATTTGGGGTTAGGTTTAGATTTGGGGTTAGGTTTAGATTTTAGGTTTAGATTTGGGGTTAGGTTTAGATTTTAGGTTTAAATTTGAGGTTAGGTTTAGATTTTAGGTTTAGATTTGGGGTTAGGTTTAGATTTGGGGTTAGGTTTAGATTTTAGGTTTAGATTTGGGGTTATGTTTAGATTTGGGGTTAGGTTTAGATTTGAGGTTTAGATTTGGGGTTAGGTTTAGATTTGGGGTTAGGTTTAGATTTTAGGTTTAGATTTGGGGTTAGGTTTAGATTTTAGGTTTAGATTTGGGGTTAGGTTTAGATTTGGGGTTAGGTTTAGATTTTAGGTTTAGATTTGGGGTTAGGTTTAGATTTTAGGTTTAGATTTGGGGTTAGGTTTAGATTTTAGGTTTATATTTGGGGTAAGGTTTAGATTTGGGGTTAGGTTTAGATTTTAGGTTTAGATTTGGGGTTAGGTTTAGATTTGGGGTTAGGTTTAGATTTTAGGTTTAGATTTGGGGTTAGGTTTAGATTTTAGGTTTAGATTTGGGGTTAGGTTTAGATTTGGGGTTAGGTTTAGATTTTAGGTTTAGATTTGGGGTTAGGTTTAGATTTTAGGTTTAGATTTGGGGTTAGGTTTAGATTTGGGGTTAGGTTTAGATTTTAGGTTTAGATTTGGGGTTAGGTTTAGATTATAGGTTTAGATTTGGGGTTAGGATTAGATTTGGGGTTAGGTTAAGATTTTAGGTTTAGATTTGGGGTTAGGTTTAGATTTTAGGTTTAAATTTGGGGTTAGGTTTAGATTTTAGGTTTAGATTTGGGGTTAGGTTTAGATTTGGGTTTAGGTTTAGATTTTAGGTTTAGATTTGGGGTTAGGTTTAGATTTTAGGTTTAGATTTGGGGTTAGGTTTCGATTTGGGGTTAGGTTTAGATTTTAGGTTTAGATTTGGGGTTAGGTTTAGATTTTAGGTTTAGATTTGGGGTTAGGTTTAGATTTTTTGGTTTAGATTTGGGGTTAGGTTTAGATTTTAGGTTTAGATTTGGGGTTAGGTTTAGATTTTAGGTTTAGATTTGGGATTAGGTTTAGATTTGGGGTTAGGTTTAGATTTTACGTTTAGATTTTAGGTTTAGATTTGGGGTTAGGTTTAGATTTTAGGTTTAGATTTGGGGTTAGGTTTAGATTTTAGGTTTAGATTTGGGGTTAGGTTTAGATTTCAGGTTTAGATTTGGGGTTAGGTTTAGATTTTAGGTTTAGATTTGGGATTAGGTTTAGATTTGGGGTTAGGTTTAGATTTTACGTTTAGATTTTAGGTTTAGATTTGGGGTTAGGTTTAGATTTTAGGTTTAGATTTGGGGTTAGGTTTAGATTTTAGGTTTAGATTTGGGGTTAGGTTTAGATTTGGGGTTAGGTTTAGATTTTAGGTTTAGATTTGGGGTTAGGTTTAGATTTGGGGTTAGGTTTAGATTTTAGGTTTAGATTTGGGATTAGGTTTAGATTTGGGGTTAGGTTTAGATTTTACGTTTAGATTTTAGGTTTAGATTTGGGGTTAGGTTTAGATTTTAGGTTTAGATTTGGGGTTAGGTTTAGATTTTAGGTTTAGATTTGGGGTTAGGTTTAGATTTGGGGTTAGGTTTAGATTTGAGGTTTAGATTTGGGGTTAGGTTTAGATTTTAGGTTTAGATTTGGGGTTAGGTTTAGATTTGGGGTTAGATTTAGATTTTAGGTTTAGATTTAAGGTTAGGTTTAGATTTTAGGTTTAGATTTGGGGTTAGGTTTAGATTTTAGGTTTAGATTTGGGGTTAGGTTTAGATTTGGGGTTAGGTTTAGATTTTAGGTTTAGATTTGGGGTTAGGTTTAGATTTTAGGTTTAGATTTGGGGTTAGGTTTAGATTTGGGGTTAGGTTTAGATTTTAGGTTTAGATTTGGGGTTAGGTTTAGATTTGGGGTTAGGTTTAGATTTTAGGTTTAGATTTGGGGTTAGGTTTAGATTTGGGGTTAGGTTTAGATTTTAGGTTTAGATTTGGGGTTAGGTTTAGATTATAGGTTTAGATTTGGGGTTAGGTTTAGATTTGGGGTTAGGTTTAGATTTTAGGTTTAGATTTGGGGTTAGGTTTAGATTTTAGGTTTAAATTTGGGGTTAGGTTTAGATTTTAGGTTTAGATTTGGGGTTAGGTTTAGATTTGGGTTTAGGTTTAGATTTTAGGTTTAGATTTGGGGTTAGGTTTAGATTTGGGGTTAGGTTTAGATTCTAGGTTTAGATTTGGGGTTAGGTTTAGATTTGGGGTTAGGTTTAGATTTTAGGTTTAGATTTGGGGTTAGGTTTAGATTTTAGGTTTAGATTTTGGGTTAGGTTTAGATTTGGGGTTAGGTTTAGATTTTAGGTTTAGATTTGGGGTTAGGTTTAGATTTTAGGTTTAGATTTGGGGTTAGGTTTAGATTTGGGGTTAGGTTTAGATTTTAGGTTTAGACTTGGGTTTAGGTTTAGATTTTAGGTTTAGATTTTAGATTTAGATTTGGGGTTAGGTTTAGATTTTAGGTTTAGATTTGGGGTTAGGTTTAGATTTTAGGTTTAGATTTAAGGTTAGGTTTCGATTTCGGGTTACGTTTAGATTTTAGATTTAGATTTGGGGTTAGGTTTAGATTTTAGGTTTAAATTTGGGGTTAGGTTTAGATTTTAGGTTTAGATTTGGGGTTAGGTTTAGATTTTAGGTTTAGATTTGGGGTTAGGTTTAGATTTGGGGTTAGGTTTAGATTCTAGGTTTAGATTTGGGGTTAGGTTTAGATTTGGGGTTAGGTTTAGATTTGAGGTTTAGATTTAAGGTTAGGTTTCGATTTCGGGTTACGTTTAGATTTTAGGTTTAGATTTGGGGTTAGGTTTAGATTTTAGGTTTAGATTTGGGGTTAGGTTTAGATTTTAGGTTTAGATTTGGGGTTAGATTTAGATTTTAGGTTTAGATTTGGGGTTAGGTTTATATTTTAGGTTTATATTTGGGGTTAGGTTTAGATTTTTTGGTTTAGATTTGGGGTTAGGTTTAGATTTTAGGTTTAGATTTGGGGTTAGGTTTAGATTTTAGGTTTAGATTTGGGATTAGTTTTAGATTTGGGATTAGGTTTAGATTTGGGGTTAGGTTTAGATTTTAGGTTTAGATTTTAGGTTTAGATTTGGGGTTAGGCTTAGATTTTAGGTTTAGATTTGGGGTTAGGTTTAGATTTTAGGTTTAGATTTGGGGTTAAGTTTAGATTTGTGGTTACGTTTAGATTTTAGGTTTAGATTTGGGGTTAGGTTTAGATTTTAGGTTTAGATTTGGGGTTAGGTTTAGATTTTAGGTTTAGATTTGGGGTTAGGTTTAGATTTGGGGTTAGGTTTAGATTTTAGGTTTGGATTTGGGGTTAGGTTTAGATTATAGGTTTAGATTTGGGGTTAGGTTTAGACTTGTGGTTAGGTTTAGATTTTAGGTTTAGATTTGGGGTTAGGTTTAGATTTTAGGTTTATATTTGGGGTTAGGTTTAGATTTTAGGTTTAGATTTGGGGTTAGGTTTAGATTTGGGGTTAGGTTTAGATTTTAGGTTTAGATTTGGGGTTAGGTTTAGATTTTAGGTTTAGATTTGGGGTTAGGTTTAGATTTTAGGTTTAAATTTGAGGTTAGGTTTAGATTTTAGGTTTAGATTTGGGGTTAGGTTTAGATTTGGGGTTAGGTTTAGATTTTAGGTTTAGATTTGGGGTTATGTTTAGATTTGGGGTTAGGTTTAGATTTGAGGTTTAGATTTGGGGTTAGGTTTCGATTTGGGGTTAGGTTTAGATTTTAGGTTTAGATTTGGGGTTAGGTTTAGATTTTAGGTTTAGATTTGGGGTTAGGTTTAGATTTTAGGTTTAGATTTGGGGTTAGGTTTAGATTTTAGGTTTAGATTTGGGGTTAGGTTTAGATTTTAGGTTTATATTTGGGGTAAGGTTTAGATTTGGGGTTAGGTTTAGATTTTAGGTTTAGATTTGGGGTTAGGTTTAGATTTGGGGTTAGGTTTAGATTTTAGGTTTAGATTTGGGGTTAGGTTTAGATTTTAGGTTTAGATTTGGGGTTAGGTTTAGATTTGGGGTTAGGTTTAGATTTTAGGTTTAGATTTGGGGTTAGGTTTAGATTTTAGGTTTAGATTTGGGGTTAGGTTTAGATTTGGGGTTAGGTTTAGATTTTAGGTTTAGATTTGGGGTTAGGTTTAGATTTGGGGTTAGGTTTAGATTTTAGGTTTAGATTTGGGGTTAGGTTTAGATTTTAGGTTTAGATTTGGGGTTAGGTTTAGATTTGGGGTTAGGTTTAGATTTTAGGTTTATATTTGGGGTTAGGTTTAGATTTTAGGTTTAGATTTGGGGTTAGGTTTAGATTTGGGGTTAGGTTTAGATTTTAGGTTTAGATTTGGGGTTAGGTTTAGATTTTAGGTTTAGATTTGGGGTTAGATTTAGATTTTAGGTTTAGATTTGGGGTTAGGTTTATATTTTAGGTTTATATTTGGGGTTAGGTTTAGATTTGGGATTAGGTTTAGATTTGGGGTTAGGTTTAGATTTTAGGTTTAGATTTGGGATTAGTTTTAGATTTGGGATTAGGTTTAGATTTGGGGTTAGGTTTAGATTTTAGGTTTAGATTTTAGGTTTAGATTTGGGGTTAGGCTTAGATTTTAGGTTTAGATTTGGGGTTAGGTTTAGATTTTAGGTTTAAATTTGGGGTTAGGTTTAGATTTTAGGTTTAGATTTGGGGTTAGGTTTAGATTTTAGGTTTAGATTTGGGGTTAGGTTTAGATTTGGGGTTAGGTTTAGATTTTAGGTTTAGATTTGGGGTTAGGTTTAGATTTTAGGTTTAAATTTGGGGTTAGGTTTAGATTTTAGGTTTAGATTTGGGGTTAGGTTTAGATTTGGGTTTAGGTTTAGATTTTAGGTTTAGATTTGGGGTTAGGTTTAGATTTTAGGTTTAGATTTGGGGTTAGGTTTAGATTTTAGGTTTAGATTTGGGGTTAGGTTTAGATTTGGGTTTAGGTTTAGATTTTAGGTTTAGATTTGGGGTTAGGTTTAGATTTTAGGTTTAGATTTGGGGTTAGGTTTAGATTTGGGGTTAGGTTTAGATTTTAGGTTTAGATTTGGGATTAGGTTTAGATTTGGGGTTAGGTTTAGATTTTACGTTTAGATTTTAGGTTTAGATTTGGGGTTAGGTTTAGATTTTAGGTTTAGATTTGGGGTTAGGTTTAGATTTTAGGTTTAGATTTGGGGTTAGGTTTAGATTTGGGGTTAGGTTTAGATTTTAGGTTTAGATTTGGGGTTAGGTTTAGATTTCAGGTTTAGATTTGGGGTTAGGTTTAGATTTTAGGTTTAGATTTGGGATTAGGTTTAGATTTGGGGTTAGGTTTAGATTTTACGTTTAGATTTTAGGTTTAGATTTGGGGTTAGGTTTAGATTTTAGGTTTAGATTTGGGGTTAGGTTTAGATTTTAGGTTTAGATTTGGGGTTAGGTTTAGATTTGGGGTTAGGTTTAGATTTTAGGTTTAGATTTGGGGTTAGGTTTAGATTTGGGGTTAGGTTTAGATTTTAGGTTTAGATTTGGGATTAGGTTTAGATTTGGGGTTAGGTTTAGATTTTACGTTTAGATTTTAGGTTTAGATTTGGGGTTAGGTTTAGATTTTAGGTTTAGATTTGGGGTTAGGTTTAGATTTTAGGTTTAGATTTTAGGTTTAGATTTGGGGTTAGGTTTAGATTTTAGGTTTAGATTTGGGGTTAGGTTTAGATTTGGGGTTAGGTTTAGATTTTAGGTTTAGATTTGGGGTTAGGTTTAGATTTTAGGTTTAGATTTGGGGTTAGGTTTAGATTTGGGGTTAGGTTTAGATTTTAGGTTTAGATTTGGGGTTAGGTTTAGATTTGGGGTTAGGTTTAGATTTTAGGTTTAGATTTGGGGTTAGGTTTAGATTTGGGGTTAGGTTTAGATTTTAGGTTTAGATTTGGGGTTAGGTTTAGATTATAGGTTTAGATTTGGGGTTAGGTTTAGATTTGGGGTTAGGTTTAGATTTTAGGTTTAGATTTGGGGTTAGGTTTAGATTTTAGGTTTAAATTTGGGGTTAGGTTTAGATTTTAGGTTTAGATTTGGGGTTAGGTTTAGATTTGGGTTTAGGTTTAGATTTTAGGTTTAGATTTGGGGTTAGGTTTAGATTTGGGGTTAGGTTTAGATTCTAGGTTTAGATTTGGGGTTAGGTTTAGATTTGGGGTTAGGTTTAGATTTTAGGTTTAGATTTGGGGTTAGGTTTAGATTTTAGGTTTAGATTTTGGGTTAGGTTTAGATTTGGGGTTAGGTTTAGATTTTATGTTTAGATTTGGGGTTAGGTTTAGATTTTAGGTTTAGATTTGGGGTTAGGTTTAGATTTGGGGTTAGGTTTAGATTTTAGGTTTAGACTTGGGTTTAGGTTTAGATTTTAGGTTTAGATTTTAGATTTAGATTTGGGGTTAGGTTTAGATTTTAGGTTTAGATTTGGGGTTAGGTTTAGATTTTAGGTTTAGATTTAAGGTTAGGTTTCGATTTCGGGTTACGTTTAGATTTTAGATTTAGATTTGGGGTTAGGTTTAGATTTTAGGTTTAAATTTGGGGTTAGGTTTAGATTTTAGGTTTAGATTTGGGGTTAGGTTTAGATTTTAGGTTTAGATTTGGGGTTAGGTTTAGATTTGGGGTTAGGTTTAGATTCTAGGTTTAGATTTGGGGTTAGGTTTAGATTTGGGGTTAGGTTTAGATTTTAGTTTTAGATTTAAGGTTAGGTTTCGATTTCGGGTTACGTTTAGATTTTAGGTTTAGATTT
Source organism: Patagioenas fasciata (assembly GCF_037038585.1). Taxonomy (NCBI): domain Eukaryota; kingdom Metazoa; phylum Chordata; class Aves; order Columbiformes; family Columbidae; genus Patagioenas; species Patagioenas fasciata. Next base: position 107,729 of record NW_027288622.1, read on the forward strand.
GGGGTTAGGTTTAGATTTTAGGTTTAGATTTGGGGTTAGGTTTAGATTTTAGGTTTAGATTTGGGGTTAGATTTAGATTTTAGGTTTAGATTTGGGGTTAGGTTTATATTTTAGGTTTATATTTGGGGTTAGGTTTAGATTTTTTGGTTTAGATTTGGGGTTAGGTTTAGATTTTAGGTTTAGATTTGGGGTTAGGTTTAGATTTTAGGTTTAGATTTGGGATTAGTTTTAGATTTGGGATTAGGTTTAGATTTGGGGTTAGGTTTAGATTTTAGGTTTAGATTTTAGGTTTAGATTTGGGGTTAGGCTTAGATTTTAGGTTTAGATTTGGGGTTAGGTTTAGATTTTAGGTTTAGATTTGGGGTTAAGTTTAGATTTGTGGTTACGTTTAGATTTTAGGTTTAGATTTGGGGTTAGGTTTAGATTTTAGGTTTAGATTTGGGGTTAGGTTTAGATTTTAGGTTTAGATTTGGGGTTAGGTTTAGATTTGGGGTTAGGTTTAGATTTTAGGTTTGGATTTGGGGTTAGGTTTAGATTATAGGTTTAGATTTGGGGTTAGGTTTAGACTTGTGGTTAGGTTTAGATTTTAGGTTTAGATTTGGGGTTAGGTTTAGATTTTAGGTTTATATTTGGGGTTAGGTTTAGATTTTAGGTTTAGATTTGGGGTTAGGTTTAGATTTGGGGTTAGGTTTAGATTTTAGGTTTAGATTTGGGGTTAGGTTTAGATTTGGGGTTAGGTTTAGATTTTAGGTTTAGATTTGGGGTTAGGTTTAGATTTTAGGTTTAGATTTGGGGTTAGGTTTAGATTTGGGGTTAGGTTTAGATTTTAGGTTTAGATTTGGGGTTATGTTTAGATTTGGGGTTAGGTTTAGATTTGAGGTTTAGATTTGGGGTTAGGTTTCGATTTGGGGTTAGGTTTAGATTTTAGGTTTAGATTTGGGGTTAGGTTTAGATTTTAGGTTTAGATTTGGGGTTAGGTTTAGATTTGGGGTTAGGTTTAGATTTTAGGTTTAGATTTGGGGTTAGGTTTAGATTTTAGGTTTATATTTGGGGTAAGGTTTAGATTTGGGGTTAGGTTTAGATTTTAGGTTTAGATTTGGGGTTAGGTTTAGATTTGGGGTTAGGTTTAGATTTTAGGTTTAGATTTGGGGTTAGGTTTAGATTTTAGGTTTAGATTTGGGGTTAGGTTTAGATTTGGGGTTAGGTTTAGATTTTAGGTTTAGATTTGGGGTTAGGTTTAGATTTGGGGTTAGGTTTAGATTTTAGGTTTAGATTTGGGGTTAGGTTTAGATTTTAGGTTTAGATTTGGGGTTAGGTTTAGATTTGGGGTTAGGTTTAGATTTTAGGTTTAGATTTGGGGTTAGGTTTAGATTTTAGGTTTAGATTTTGGGTTAGGTTTAGATTTGGGGTTAGGTTTAGATTTTAGGTTTAGATTTGGGGTTAGGTTTAGATTTTAGGTTTAGATTTGGGGTTAGATTTAGATTTTAGGTTTAGATTTGGGGTTAGGTTTATATTTTAGGTTTATATTTGGGGTTAGGTTTAGATTTTTTGGTTTAGATTTGGGGTTAGGTTTAGATTTTAGGTTTAGATTTGGGGTTAGGTTTAGATTTTAGGTTTAGTTTTGGGATTAGTTTTAGATTTGGGATTAGGTTTAGATTTGGGGTTAGGTTTAGATTTTAGGTTTAGATTTTAGGTTTAGATTTGGGGTTAGGCTTAGATTTTAGGTTTAGATTTGGGGTTAGGTTTAGATTTTAGGTTTAGATTTGGGGTTAAGTTTAGATTTGTGGTTAGGTTTAGATTTTAGGTTTAGATTTGGGGTTAGGTTTAGATTTTAGGTTTAGATTTGGGGTTAGGTTTAGATTTTAGGTTTAGATTTGGGGTTAGGTTTAGATTTTAGGTTTGGATTTGGGGTTAGGTTTAGATTATAGGTTTAGATTTGGGGTTAGGTTTAGACTTGTGGTTAGGTTTAGATTTTAGGTTTAGATTTGGGGTTAGGTTTAGATTTTAGGTTTAGATTTGGGGTTAGGTTTAGATTTTAGGTTTAGATTTGGGGTTAGGTTTAGATTTTAGGTTTAGATTTGGGGAAGGTTTAGATTTGGGGTTAGGTTTAGATTTTAGGTTTAGATTTGGGGTTAGGTTTAGATTTTAGGTTTAAATTTGAGGTTAGGTTTAGATTTTAGGTTTAGATTTGGGGTTAGGTTTAGATTTGGGGTTAGGTTTAGATTTTAGGTTTAGATTTGGGGTTATGTTTAGATTTGGGGTTAGGTTTAGATTTGAGGTTTAGATTTGGGGTTAGGTTTAGATTTGGGGTTAGGTTTAGATTTTAGGTTTAGATTTGGGGTTAGGTTTAGATTTTAGGTTTAGATTTGGGGTTAGGTTTAGATTTGGGGTTAGGTTTAGATTTTAGGTTTAGATTTGGGGTTAGGTTTAGATTTTAGGTTTAGGTTTGGGGTTAGGTTTAGATTTTAGGTTTATATTTGGGGTAAGGTTTAGATTTGGGGTTAGGTTTAGATTTTAGGTTTAGATTTGGGGTTAGGTTTAGATTTGGGGTTAGGTTTAGATTTTAGGTTTAGATTTGGGGTTAGGTTTAGATTTTAGGTTTAGATTTGGGGTTAGGTTTAGATTTGGGGTTAGGTTTAGATTTTAGGTTTAGATTTAGGGTTAGGTTTAGATTTTAGGTTTAGATTTGGGGTTAGGTTTAGATTTTAGGTTTAGATTTGGGGTTAGGTTTAGATTTGGGGTCAGGTTTAGATTTTAGGTTTAGATTTGGGGTTAGGTTTAGATTATAGGTTTAGATTTTGGGTTAGGTTTAGATTTGGGGTTAGGTTTAGATTTTAGGTTTAGATTTGGGGTTAGGTTTAGATTTTAGGTTTAAATTTGGGGTTAGGTTTAGATTTTAGGTTTAGATTTGGGGTTAGGTTTAGATTTGGGTTTAGGTTTAGATTTTAGGTTTAGATTTGGGGTTAGGTTTAGATTTGGGGTTAGGTTTAGATTCTAGGTTTAGATTTGGGGTTAGGTTTAGATTTGGGGTTAGGTTTAGATTTTAGGTTTAGATTTGGGGTTAGGTTTAGATTTTAGGTTTAGATTTGGGGTTAGGTTTAGATTTGGGGTTAGGTTTAGATTTTAGGTTTAGATTTGGGGTTAGGTTTAGATTTTAGGTTTAGATTTGGGGTTAGGTTTAGATTTGGGGTTAGGTTTAGATTTTAGGTTTAGACTTGGGGTTAGGTTTAGATTTTAGGTTTAGATTTTAGATTTAGATTTGGGGTTAGGTTTAGATTTTAGGTTTAGATTTGGGGTTAGGTTTAGATTTTAGGTTTAGATTTAAGGTTAGGTTTCGATTTCGGGTTACGTTTAGATTTTAGATTTAGATTTGGGGTTAGGTTTAGATTTTAGGTTTAAATTTGGGGTTAGGTTTAGATTTTAGGTTTAGATTTGGGGTTAGGTTTAGATTTGGGGTTAGGTTTAGATTTTAGGTTTAGATTTGGGGTTAGGTTTAGATTTGGGGTTAGGTTTAGATTCTAGGTTTAGATTTGGGGTTAGGTTTAGATTTGGGGTTAGGTTTAGATTTTAGTTTTAGATTTAAGGTTAGGTTTCGATTTCGGGTTACGTTTAGATTTTAGGTTTAGATTTGGGGTTAGGTTTAGATTTTAGGTTTAGATTTGGGGTTAGGTTTAGATTTCAGGTTTAGATTTGGGGTTAGGTTTAGATTTTAGGTTTAGATTTGGGGTTAGGTTTAGATTTGGGGTTAGGTTTAGATTTTAGGTTTAGATTTGGGGTTAGGTTTAGATTTGGGGTTAGGTTTAGACTTGGGGTTAGGTTTAGATTTTAGGTTTAGATTTGGGGTTAGGTTTAGATTTTAGGTTTAGATTTGGGGTTAGATTTAGATTTGGGGTTAGGTTTAGATTTTAGGTTTAGATTTGGGGTTAGGTTTAGATTTGGGGTTAGGTTTAGATTTTAGGTTTAGATTTGGGGTTAGGTTTAGATTTTAGGTTTAAATTTGGGGTTAGGTTTAGATTTTAGGTTTAGATTTGGGGTTAGGTTTAGATTTTAGGTTTAAATTTGGGGTTAGGTTTAAATTTTAGGTTTAGATTTGGGGTTAGGTTTAGATTTGGGTTTAGGTTTAGATTTTAGGTTTAGATTTGGGGTTAGGTTTAGATTTGGGGTTAGGTTTAGATTCTAGGTTTAGATTTGGGGTTAGGTTTAGATTTGGGGTTAGGTTTAGATTTTAGGTTTAGATTTGGGGTTAGGTTTAGATTTTAGGTTTAGATTTTGGGTTAGGTTTAGATTTTAGGTTTAGATTTGGGGTTAGGTTTAGATTTTAGGTTTAGATTTGGGGTTAGGTTTAGATTTGGGGTTAGGTTTAGATTTTAGGTTTAGATTTGGGGTTAGGTTTAGATTTTAGGTTTAGATTTTAGATTTAGATTTGGGGTTAGGTTTAGATTTTAGGTTTAGATTTGGGGTTAGGTTTAGATTTTAGGTTTAGATTTGGGGTTAGGTTTAGATTTTAGGTTACGTTTAGATTTTAGATTTAGATTTGGGGTTAGGTTTAGATTTTAGGTTTAAATTTGGGGTTAGGTTTATATTTTAGGTTTAGATTTGGGGTTAGGTTTAGATTTGGGGTTAGGTTTAGATTTTAGGTTTAGATTTGGGGTTAGGTTTAGATTTGGGGTTAGGTTTAGATTCTAGGTTTAGATTTGGGGTTAGGTTTAGATTTGGGGTTAGGTTTAGATTTTAGGTTTAGATTTGGGGTTAGGTTTAGATTTGGGGTTAGGTTTAGATTTTAGGTTTAGATTTGGGGTTAGGTTTAGATTTGGGGTTAGGTTTAGATTTTAGGTTTAGATTTGGGGTTAGGTTTAGATTTTAGGTTTAGATTTGGGGTTAGGTTTAGATTTTAGGTTTAGATTTGGGGTTAGGTTTAGATTTTTTGGTTTAGATTTGGGGTTAGGTTTAGATTTTAGGTTTAGATTTGGGGTTAGGTTTAGATTTGGGGTTAGGTTTAGATTTTAGGTTTAGATTTCGGATTAGGTTTAGATTTGGGGTTAGGTTTAGATTTTACGTTTAGATTTTAGGTTTAGATTTGGGGTTAGGTTTAGATTTTAGGTTTAGATTTGGGGTTAGGTTTAGATTTTAGGTTTAGATTTGGGGTTAGGTTTAGATTTGGGGTTAGGTTTAGATTTGGGGTTAGGTTTAGATTTGGGGTTAGGTTTAGATTTGGGGTTCGGTTTAGATTTCAGGTTTAGATTTGGGGTTAGGTTTAGATTTTAGGTTTAGATTTGGGATTAGGTTTAGATTTGGGGTTAGGTTTAGATTTTACGTTTAGATTTTAGGTTTAGATTTGGGGTTAGGTTTAGATTTTAGGTTTAGATTTGGGGTTAGGTTTAGATTTTAGGTTTAGATTTGGGGTTAGGTTTAGATTTTAGGTTTAGATTTGGGGTTAGGTTTAGATTTGGGGTTAGGTTTAGATTTTAGGTTTAGATTTGGGATTAGGTTTAGATTTGGGGTTAGGTTTAGATTTTACGTTTAGATTTTAGGTTTAGATTTGGGGTTAGGTTTAGATTTTAGGTTTAGATTTGGGGTTAGGTTTAGATTTTAGGTTTAGATTTGGGGTTAGGTTTAGATTTGGGGTTAGGTTTAGATTTTAGGTTTAGATTTGGGGTTAGGTTTAGATTTTAGGTTTAGATTTGGGGTTAGGTTTAGATTTGGGGTTAGGTTTAGATTTTAGGTTTAGATTTGGGGTTAGGTTTAGATTTGGGGTTAGGTTTAGATTTTAGGTTTAGATTTGGGGTTAGGTTTAGATTTGGGGTTAGGTTTAGATTTTAGGTTTAGATTTGGGGTTAGGTTTAGATTTGGGGTTAGGTTTAGATTTTAGGTTTAGATTTCGGATTAGGTTTAGATTTGGGGTTAGGTTTAGATTTTACGTTTAGATTTTAGGTTTAGATTTGGGGTTAGGTTTAGATTTTAGGTTTAGATTTGGGGTTAGGTTTAGATTTTAGGTTTAGATTTGGGGTTAGGTTTAGATTTGGGGTTAGGTTTAGATTTGGGGTTAGGTTTAGATTTGGGGTTCGGTTTAGATTTCAGGTTTAGATTTGGGGTTAGGTTTAGATTTTAGGTTTAGATTTGGGATTAGGTTTAGATTTGGGGTTAGGTTTAGATTTTACGTTTAGATTTTAGGTTTAGATTTGGGGTTAGGTTTAGATTTTAGGTTTAGATTTGGGGTTAGGTTTAGATTTTAGGTTTAGATTTGGGGTTAGGTTTAGATTTGGGGTTAGGTTTAGATTTTAGGTTTAGATTTGGGGTTAGGTTTAGATTTGGGGTTAGGTTTAGATTTTAGGTTTAGATTTGGGATTAGGTTTAGATTTGGGGTTAGGTTTAGATTTTACGTTTAGATTTTAGGTTTAGATTTGGGGTTAGGTTTAGATTTTAGGTTTAGATTTGGGGTTAGGTTTAGATTTTAGGTTTAGATTTGGGGTTAGGTTTAGATTTGGGGTTAGGTTTAGATTTTAGGTTTAGATTTGGGGTTAGGTTTAGATTTTAGGTTTAGATTTGGGGTTAGGTTTAGATTTGGGGTTAGATTTAGATTTTAGGTTTAGATTTGGGGTTAGGTTTAGATTTCAGTTTTAGATTTGGGGTTAGGTTTAGATTTTAGGTTTAGATTTGGGGTTAGGTTTAGATTTGGGGTTAGGTTTAGATTTTAGGTTTAGATTTGGGGTTAGGTTTAGATTTTAGGTTTAGATTTGGGGTTAGGTTTAGATTTGGGGTTAGGTTTAGATTTTAGGTTTAGATTTGGGGTTAGGTTTAGATTTGGGGTTAGGTTTAGATTTTAGGTTTAGATTTGGGGTTAGGTTTAGATTTTAGGTTTAGATTTGGGGTTAGGTTTAGATTATAGGTTTAGATTTGGGGTTAGGTTTAGATTTGGGGTTAGGTTTAGATTTTAGGTTTAGATTTGGGGTTAGGTTTAGATTTTAGGTTTAAATTTGGGGTTAGGTTTAGATTTTAGGTTTAGATTTGGGGTTAGGTTTAGATTTGGGTTTAGGTTTAGATTTTAGGTTTAGATTTGGGGTTAGGTTTAGATTTGGGGTTAGGTTTAGATTCTAGGTTTAGATTTGGGGTTAGGTTTAGATTTGGGGTTAGGTTTAGATTCTAGGTTTAGATTTGGGGTTAGGTTTAGATTTGGGGTTAGGTTTAGATTTTAGGTTTAGATTTGGGGTTAGGTTTAGATTTTAGGTTTAGATTTGGGGTTAGGTTTAGATTTTAGGTTACGTTTAGATTTTAGATTTAGATTTGGGGTTAGGTTTAGATTTTAGGTTTAAATTTGGGGTTAGGTTTAGATTTTAGGTTTAGATTTGGGGTTAGGTTTAGATTTGGGGTTAGGTTTAGATTTTAGGTTTAGATTTGGGGTTAGGTTTAGATTTGGGGTTAGGTTTAGATTCTAGGTTTAGATTTGGGGTTAGGTTTAGATTTGGGGTTAGGTTTAGATTTTAGGTTTAGATTTGGGGTTAGGTTTAGATTTGGGGTTAGGTTTAGATTTTAGGTTTAGATTTGGGGTTAGGTTTAGATTTGGGGTTAGGTTTAGATTTTAGGTTTAGATTTGGGGTTAGGTTTAGATTTTAGGTTTAGATTTGGGGTTAGGTTTAGATTTTAGGTTTAGATTTGGGGTTAGGTTTAGATTTTTTGGTTTAGATTTGGGGTTAGGTTTAGATTTTAGGTTTAGATTTGGGGTTAGGTTTAGATTTGGGGTTAGGTTTAGATTTTAGGTTTAGATTTCGGATTAGGTTTAGATTTGGGGTTAGGTTTAGATTTTACGTTTAGATTTTAGGTTTAGATTTGGGGTTAGGTTTAGATTTTAGGTTTAGATTTGGGGTTAGGTTTAGATTTTAGGTTTAGATTTGGGGTTAGGTTTAGATTTGGGGTTAGGTTTAGATTTGGGGTTAGGTTTAGATTTGGGGTTAGGTTTAGATTTGGGGTTCGGTTTAGATTTCAGGTTTAGATTTGGGGTTAGGTTTAGATTTTAGGTTTAGATTTGGGATTAGGTTTAGATTTGGGGTTAGGTTTAGATTTTACGTTTAGATTTTAGGTTTAGATTTGGGGTTAGGTTTAGATTTTAGGTTTAGATTTGGGGTTAGGTTTAGATTTTAGGTTTAGATTTGGGGTTAGGTTTAGATTTGGGGTTAGGTTTAGATTTTAGGTTTAGATTTGGGGTTAGGTTTAGATTTGGGGTTAGGTTTAGATTTTAGGTTTAGATTTGGGATTAGGTTTAGATTTGGGGTTAGGTTTAGATTTTACGTTTAGATTTTAGGTTTAGATTTGGGGTTAGGTTTAGATTTTAGGTTTAGATTTGGGGTTAGGTTTAGATTTTAGGTTTAGATTTGGGGTTAGGTTTAGATTTGGGGTTAGGTTTAGATTTTAGGTTTAGATTTGGGGTTAGGTTTAGATTTTAGGTTTAGATTTGGGGTTAGGTTTAGATTTGGGGTTAGGTTTAGATTTTAGGTTTAGATTTAAGGTTAGGTTTAGATTTTAGGTTTGGATTTGGGGTTAGGTTTAGATTTTAGGTTTAGATTTGGGGTTAGGTTTAGATTTGGGGTTAGGTTTAGATTTTAGGTTTAGATTTGGGGTTAGGTTTAGATTTTAGGTTTAGATTTGGGGTTAGGTTTAGATTTGGGGTTAGGTTTAGATTTTAGGTTTAGATTTGGGGTTAGGTTTAGATTTGGGGTTAGGTTTAGATTTTAGGTTTAGATTTGGGGTTAGGTTTAGATTTTAGGTTTAGATTTGGGGTTAGGTTTAGATTATAGGTTTAGATTTGGGGTTAGGTTTAGATTTGGGGTTAGGTTTAGATTTTAGGTTTAGATTTGGGGTTAGGTTTAGATTTTAGGTTTAAATTTGGGGTTAGGTTTAGATTTTAGGTTTAGATTTGGGGTTAGGTTTAGATTTGGGTTTAGGTTTAGATTTTAGGTTTAGATTTGGGGTTAGGTTTAGATTTGGGGTTAGGTTTAGATTCTAGGTTTAGATTTGGGGTTAGGTTTAGATTTGGGGTTAGGTTTAGATTCTAGGTTTAGATTTGGGGTTAGGTTTAGATTTGGGGTTAGGTTTAGATTTTAGGTTTAGATTTGGGGTTAGGTTTAGATTTTAGGTTTAGATTTGGGGTTAGGTTTAGATTTTAGGTTACGTTTAGATTTTAGATTTAGATTTGGGGTTAGGTTTAGATTTTAGGTTTAAATTTGGGGTTAGGTTTAGATTTTAGGTTTAGATTTGGGGTTAGGTTTAGATTTGGGGTTAGGTTTAGATTTTAGGTTTAGATTTGGGGTTAGGTTTAGATTTGGGGTTAGGTTTAGATTCTAGGTTTAGATTTGGGGTTAGGTTTAGATTTGGGGTTAGGTTTAGATTTTAGGTTTAGATTTGGGGTTAGGTTTAGATTTGGGGTTAGGTTTAGATTTTAGGTTTAGATTTGGGGTTAGGTTTAGATTTGGGGTTAGGTTTAGATTTTAGGTTTAGATTTGGGGTTAGGTTTAGATTTTAGGTTTAGATTTGGGGTTAGGTTTAGATTTTAGGTTTAGATTTGGGGTTAGGTTTAGATTTTTTGGTTTAGATTTGGGGTTAGGTTTAGATTTTAGGTTTAGATTTGGGGTTAGGTTTAGATTTGGGGTTAGGTTTAGATTTTAGGTTTAGATTTCGGATTAGGTTTAGATTTGGGGTTAGGTTTAGATTTTACGTTTAGATTTTAGGTTTAGATTTGGGGTTAGGTTTAGATTTTAGGTTTAGATTTGGGGTTAGGTTTAGATTTTAGGTTTAGATTTGGGGTTAGGTTTAGATTTGGGGTTAGGTTTAGATTTGGGGTTAGGTTTAGATTTGGGGTTAGGTTTAGATTTGGGGTTCGGTTTAGATTTCAGGTTTAGATTTGGGGTTAGGTTTAGATTTTAGGTTTAGATTTGGGATTAGGTTTAGATTTGGGGTTAGGTTTAGATTTTACGTTTAGATTTTAGGTTTAGATTTGGGGTTAGGTTTAGATTTTAGGTTTAGATTTGGGGTTAGGTTTAGATTTTAGGTTTAGATTTGGGGTTAGGTTTAGATTTGGGGTTAGGTTTAGATTTTAGGTTTAGATTTGGGGTTAGGTTTAGATTTGGGGTTAGGTTTAGATTTTAGGTTTAGATTTGGGATTAGGTTTAGATTTGGGGTTAGGTTTAGATTTTACGTTTAGATTTTAGGTTTAGATTTGGGGTTAGGTTTAGATTTTAGGTTTAGATTTGGGGTTAGGTTTAGATTTTAGGTTTAGATTTGGGGTTAGGTTTAGATTTGGGGTTAGGTTTAGATTTTAGGTTTAGATTTGGGGTTAGGTTTAGATTTTAGGTTTAGATTTGGGGTTAGGTTTAGATTTGGGGTTAGGTTTAGATTTTAGGTTTAGATTTAAGGTTAGGTTTAGATTTTAGGTTTGGATTTGGGGTTAGGTTTAGATTTTAGGTTTAGATTTGGGGTTAGGTTTAGATTTGGGGTTAGGTTTAGATTTTAGGTTTAGATTTGGGGTTAGGTTTAGATTTTAGGTTTAGATTTGGGGTTAGGTTTAGATTTGGGGTTAGGTTTAGATTTTAGGTTTAGATTTGGGGTTAGGTTTAGATTTGGGGTTAGGTTTAGATTTTAGGTTTAGATTTGGGGTTAGGTTTAGATTTTAGGTTTAGATTTGGGGTTAGGTTTAGATTATAGGTTTAGATTTGGGGTTAGGTTTAGATTTGGGGTTAGGTTTAGATTTTAGGTTTAGATTTGGGGTTAGGTTTAGATTTTAGGTTTAAATTTGGGGTTAGGTTTAGATTTTAGGTTTAGATTTGGGGTTAGGTTTAGATTTGGGTTTAGGTTTAGATTTTAGGTTTAGATTTGGGGTTAGGTTTAGATTTGGGGTTAGGTTTAGATTCTAGGTTTAGATTTGGGGTTAGGTTTAGATTTGGGGTTAGGTTTAGATTTTAGGTTTAGATTTGGGGTTAGGTTTAGATTTGGGGTTAGGTTTAGATTTTAGGTTTAGATTTGGGGTTAGGTTTAGATTTGGGGTTAGGTTTAGATTTTAGGTTTAGATTTGGGGTTAGGTTTAGATTTGGGGTTAGGTTTAGATTTTAGGTTTAGATTTCGGATTAGGTTTAGATTTGGGGTTAGGTTTAGATTTTACGTTTAGATTTTAGGTTTAGATTTGGGGTTAGGTTTAGATTTTAGGTTTAGATTTGGGGTTAGGTTTAGATTTTAGGTTTAGATTTGGGGTTAGGTTTAGATTTGGGGTTAGGTTTAGATTTGGGGTTAGGTTTAGATTTGGGGTTAGGTTTAGATTTGGGGTTCGGTTTAGATTTCAGGTTTAGATTTGGGGTTAGGTTTAGATTTTAGGTTTAGATTTGGGATTAGGTTTAGATTTGGGGTTAGGTTTAGATTTTAGGTTTAGATTTTAGGTTTAGATTTGGGGTTAGGTTTAGATTTTAGGTTTAGATTTGGGGTTAGGTTTAGATTTTAGGTTTAGATTTGGGGTTAGGTTTAGATTTGGGGTTAGGTTTAGATTTTAGGTTTAGATTTGGGGTTAGGTTTAGATTTGGGGTTAGGTTTAGATTTTAGGTTTAGATTTGGGATTAGGTTTAGATTTGGGGTTAGGTTTAGATTTTACGTTTAGATTTTAGGTTTAGATTTGGGGTTAGGTTTAGATTTTAGGTTTAGATTTGGGGTTAGGTTTAGATTTTAGGTTTAGATTTGGGGTTAGGTTTAGATTTGGGGTTAGGTTTAGATTTTAGGTTTAGATTTGGGGTTAGGTTTAGATTTTAGGTTTAGATTTGGGGTTAGGTTTAGATTTGGGGTTAGGTTTAGATTTTAGGTTTAGATTTGGGGTTAGGTTTAGATTTCAGTTTTAGATTTGGGGTTAGGTTTAGATTTTAGGTTTAGATTTGGGGTTAGGTTTAGATTTGGGGTTAGGTTTAGATTTTAGGTTTAGATTTGGGGTTAGGTTTAGATTTTAGGTTTAGATTTGGGGTTAGGTTTAGATTTGGGGTTAGGTTTAGATTTTAGGTTTAGATTTGGGGTTAGGTTTAGATTTGGGGTTAGGTTTAGATTTTAGGTTTAGATTTGGGGTTAGGTTTAGATTTTAGGTTTAGATTTGGGGTTAGGTTTAGATTATAGGTTTAGATTTGGGGTTAGGTTTAGATTTGGGGTTAGGTTTAGATTTTAGGTTTAGATTTGGGGTTAGGTTTAGATTTTAGGTTTAAATTTGGGGTTAGGTTTAGATTTTAGGTTTAGATTTGGGGTTAGGTTTAGATTTGGGTTTAGGTTTAGATTTTAGGTTTAGATTTGGGGTTAGGTTTAGATTTGGGGTTAGGTTTAGATTCTAGGTTTAGATTTGGGGTTAGGTTTAGATTTGGGGTTAGGTTTAGATTCTAGGTTTAGATTTGGGGTTAGGTTTAGATTTGGGGTTAGGTTTAGATTTTAGGTTTAGATTTGGGGTTAGGTTTAGATTTTAGGTTTAGATTTGGGGTTAGGTTTAGATTTTAGGTTACGTTTAGATTTTAGATTTAGATTTGGGGTTAGGTTTAGATTTTAGGTTTAAATTTGGGGTTAGGTTTAGATTTTAGGTTTAGATTTGGGGTTAGGTTTAGATTTGGGGTTAGGTTTAGATTTTAGGTTTAGATTTGGGGTTAGGTTTAGATTTGGGGTTAGGTTTAGATTCTAGGTTTAGATTTGGGGTTAGGTTTAGATTTGGGGTTAGGTTTAGATTTTAGGTTTAGATTTGGGGTTAGGTTTAGATTTGGGGTTAGGTTTAGATTTTAGGTTTAGATTTGGGGTTAGGTTTAGATTTGGGGTTAGGTTTAGATTTTAGGTTTAGATTTGGGGTTAGGTTTAGATTTTAGGTTTAGATTTGGGGTTAGGTTTAGATTTTAGGTTTAGATTTGGGGTTAGGTTTAGATTTTTTGGTTTAGATTTGGGGTTAGGTTTAGATTTTAGGTTTAGATTTGGGGTTAGGTTTAGATTTGGGGTTAGGTTTAGATTTTAGGTTTAGATTTCGGATTAGGTTTAGATTTGGGGTTAGGTTTAGATTTTACGTTTAGATTTTAGGTTTAGATTTGGGGTTAGGTTTAGATTTTAGGTTTAGATTTGGGGTTAGGTTTAGATTTTAGGTTTAGATTTGGGGTTAGGTTTAGATTTGGGGTTAGGTTTAGATTTGGGGTTAGGTTTAGATTTGGGGTTCGGTTTAGATTTCAGGTTTAGATTTGGGGTTAGGTTTAGATTTTAGGTTTAGATTTGGGATTAGGTTTAGATTTGGGGTTAGGTTTAGATTTTACGTTTAGATTTTAGGTTTAGATTTGGGGTTAGGTTTAGATTTTAGGTTTAGATTTGGGGTTAGGTTTAGATTTTAGGTTTAGATTTGGGGTTAGGTTTAGATTTGGGGTTAGGTTTAGATTTTAGGTTTAGATTTGGGGTTAGGTTTAGATTTGGGGTTAGGTTTAGATTTTAGGTTTAGATTTGGGATTAGGTTTAGATTTGGGGTTAGGTTTAGATTTTACGTTTAGATTTTAGGTTTAGATTTGGGGTTAGGTTTAGATTTTAGGTTTAGATTTGGGGTTAGGTTTAGATTTTAGGTTTAGATTTGGGGTTAGGTTTAGATTTGGGGTTAGGTTTAGATTTTAGGTTTAGATTTGGGGTTAGGTTTAGATTTTAGGTTTAGATTTGGGGTTAGGTTTAGATTTGGGGTTAGGTTTAGATTTTAGGTTTAGATTTAAGGTTAGGTTTAGATTTTAGGTTTGGATTTGGGGTTAGGTTTAGATTTTAGGTTTAGATTTGGGGTTAGGTTTAGATTTGGGGTTAGGTTTAGATTTTAGGTTTAGATTTGTGGTTAGGTTTAGATTTTAGGTTTAGATTTGGGGTTAGGTTTAGATTTGGGGTTAGGTTTAGATTTTAGGTTTAGATTTGGGGTTAGGTTTAGATTTGGGGTTAGGTTTAGATTTTAGGTTTAGATTTGGGGTTAGGTTTAGATTTTAGGTTTAGATTTGGGGTTAGGTTTAGATTATAGGTTTAGATTTGGGGTTAGGTTTAGATTTGGGGTTAGGTTTAGATTTTAGGTTTAGATTTGGGGTTAGGTTTAGATTTTAGGTTTAAATTTGGGGTTAGGTTTAGATTTTAGGTTTAGATTTGGGGTTAGGTTTAGATTTGGGTTTAGGTTTAGATTTTAGGTTTAGATTTGGGGTTAGGTTTAGATTTGGGGTTAGGTTTAGATTCTAGGTTTAGATTTGGGGTTAGGTTTAGATTTGGGGTTAGGTTTAGATTCTAGGTTTAGATTTGGGGTTAGGTTTAGATTTGGGGTTAGGTTTAGATTTTAGGTTTAGATTTGGGGTTAGGTTTAGATTTTAGGTTTAGATTTGGGGTTAGGTTTAGATTTGGGGTTAGGTTTAGATTCTAGGTTTAGATTTGGGGTTAGGTTTAGATTTGGGGTTAGGTTTAGATTATAGGTTTAGATTTGGGGTTAGGTTTAGATTTGGGGTTAGGTTTAGATTTTAGGTTTAGATTTGGGGTTAGGTTTAGATTTTAGGTTTAGATTTTAGATTTAGATTTGGGGTTAGGTTTAGATTTTAGGTTTAGATTTGGGGTTAGGTTTAGATTTTAGGTTTAGACTTGGGGTTAGGTTTAGATTTTAGGTTTAGATTTTAGATTTAGATTTGGGGTTAGGTTTAGATTTTAGATTTAGATTTGGGGTTAGGTTTAGATTCTAGGTTTAGATTTGGGGTTAGGTTTAGATTTGGGGTTAGGTTTAGATTCTAGGTTTAGATTTGGGGTTAGGTTTAGATTATAGGTTTAGATTTGGGGTTAGGTTTAGATTTGGGGTTAGGTTTAGATTATAGGTTTAGATTTGGGGTTAGGTTTAGATTTGGGGTTAGGTTTAGATTTTAGGTTTAGATTTGGGGTTAGGTTTAGATTTTAGGTTTAGATTTGGGGTTAGGTTTAGATTTTAGGTTTAAATTTGGGGTTAGGTTTAGATTTTAGGTTTAGATTTGGGGTTAGGTTTAGATTTGGGTTTAGGTTTAGATTTTAGGTTTAGATTTGGGGTTAGGTTTAGATTTTAGGTTTAGATTTGGGGTTAGGTTTAGATTTGGGGTTAGGTTTAGATTTTAGGTTTAGATTTGGGGTTAGGTTTAGATTTGGGGTTAGGTTTAGATTTTAGGTTTAGATTTGGGGTTAGGTTTAGATTTGGGGTTAGGTTTAGATTTTAGGTTTAGATTTGGGGTTAGGTTTAGATTTTAGGTTTAGATTTGGGGTTAGGTTTAGATTATAGGTTTAGATTTGGGGTTAGGTTTAGATTTGGGGTTAGGTTTAGATTTTAGGTTTAGATTTGGGGTTAGGTTTAGATTTTAGGTTTAAATTTGGGGTTAGGTTTAGATTTTAGGTTTAGATTTGGGGTTAGGTTTAGATTTGGGTTTAGGTTTAGATTTTAGGTTTAGATTTGGGGTTAGGTTTAGATTTGGGGTTAGGTTTAGATTCTAGGTTTAGATTTGGGGTTAGGTTTAGATTTGGGGTTAGGTTTAGATTCTAGGTTTAGATTTGGGGTTAGGTTTAGATTTGGGGTTAGGTTTAGATTTTAGGTTTAGATTTGGGGTTAGGTTTAGATTTTAGGTTTAGATTTGGGGTTAGGTTTAGATTTGGGGTTAGGTTTAGATTCTAGGTTTAGATTTGGGGTTAGGTTTAGATTTGGGGTTAGGTTTAGATTTTAGGTTTAGATTTGAGGTTAGGTTTAGATTTGGGGTTAGGTTTAGATTTTAGGTTTAGACTTGGGGTTAGGTTTAGATTTTAGGTTTAGATTTTAGATTTAGATTTGGGGTTAGGTTTAGATTTTAGGTTTAGATTTGGGGTTAGGTTTAGATTTTAGGTTTAGACTTGGGGTTAGGTTTAGATTTTAGGTTTAGATTTTAGATTTAGATTTGGGGTTAGGTTTAGATTTTAGATTTAGATTTGGGGTTAGGTTTAGATTTTAGGGTTAGATTTGGGGTTAGGTTTAGATTTGGGGTTAGGTTTAGATTTTAGGTTTAGATTTGGGGTTAGGTTTAGATTTTAGGTTTAGGTTTGGGGTTAGGTTTAGATTTGGGGTTAGGTTTAGATTTTAGGTTTAGATTTGGGGTTAGGTTTAGATTTTAGGTTTAGATTTGGGGTTAGGATTAGATTTGGGGTTAGGTTTAGATTTTAGGTTTAGATTTGGGGTTAGGTTTAGATTTTAGGTTTAAATTTGGGGTTAGGTTTAGATTTTAGGTTTAGATTTGGGGTTAGGTTTAGATTTGGGTTTAGGTTTAGATTTTAGGTTTAGATTTGGGGTTAGGTTTAGATTTTAGGTTTAGATTTGGGGTTAGGTTTAGATTTGGGGTTAGGTTTAGATTTTAGGTTTAGATTTGGGGTTAGGTTTAGATTTTAGGTTTAGATTTGGGGTTAGGTTTAGATTTTTTGGTTTAGATTTGGGGTTAGGTTTAGATTTTAGGTTTAGATTTGGGGTTAGGTTTAGATTTGGGGTTAGGTTTAGATTTTAGGTTTAGATTTGGGATTAGGTTTAGATTTGGGGTTAGGTTTAGATTTTACGTTTAGATTTTAGGTTTAGATTTGGGGTTAGGTTTAGATTTTAGGTTTAGATTTGGGGTTAGGTTTAGATTTTAGGTTTAGATTTGGGGTTAGGTTTAGATTTGGGGTTAGGTTTAGATTTTAGGTTTAGATTTGGGGTTAGGTTTAGATTTTAGGTTTAGATTTGGGGTTAGGTTTAGATTTCAGGTTTAGATTTGGGGTTAGGTTTAGATTTTAGGTTTAGATTTGGGGTTAGGTTTAGATTATAGGTTTAGATTTGGGGTTAGGTTTAGATTTGGGGTTAGGTTTAGATTTTAGGTTTAGATTTGGGGTTAGGTTTAGATTTTAGGTTTAGATTTGGGGTTAGGTTTAGATTTGGGGTTAGGTTTAGATTTTAGGTTTAGATTTGGGGTTAGGTTTAGATTTGGGGTTAGGTTTAGATTTTAGGTTTAGATTTGGGATTAGGTTTAGATTTGGGGTTAGGTTTAGATTTTACGTTTAGATTTTAGGTTTAGATTTGGGGTTAGGTTTAGATTTTAGGTTTAGATTTGGGGTTAGGTTTAGATTTTAGGTTTAGATTTGGGGTTAGGTTTAGATTTGGGGTTAGGTTTAGATTTTAGGTTTAGATTTGGGGTTAGGTTTAGATTTTAGGTTTAGATTTGGGGTTAGGTTTAGATTTGGGGTTAGGTTTAGATTTTAGGTTTAGATTTAAGGTTAGGTTTAGATTTTAGGTTTAGATTTGGGGTTAGGTTTAGATTTTAGGTTTAGATTTGGGGTTAGGTTTAGATTTGGGGTTAGGTTTAGATTTTAGGTTTAGATTTGGGGTTAGGTTTAGATTTTAGGTTTAGATTTGGGGTTAGGTTTAGATTTGGGGTTAGGTTTAGATTTTAGGTTTAGATTTGGGGTTAGGTTTAGATTTGGGGTTAGGTTTAGATTTTAGGTTTATATTTGCGGTTAGGTTTAGATTTGGGGTTAGGTTTAGATTTTAGGTTTAGATTTGGGGTTAGGTTTAGATTATAGGTTTAGATTTGGGGTTAGGTTTAGATTTGGGGTTAGGTTTAGATTTGGGGTTAGGTTTAGATTTTAGGTTTAAATTTGGGGTTAGGTTTAGATTTTAGGTTTAGATTTGGGGTTAGGTTTAGATTTGGGTTTAGGTTTAGATTTTAGGTTTAGATTTGGGGTTAGGTTTAGATTTGGGGTTAGGTTTAGATTCTAGGTTTAGATTTGGGGTTAGGTTTAGATTTGGGGTTAGGTTTAGATTTTAGGTTTAGATTTGGGGTTAGGTTTAGATTTTAGGTTTAGATTTTGGGTTAGGTTTAGATTTGGGGTTAGGTTTAGATTTTAGGTTTAGATTTGGGGTTAGGTTTAGATTTTAGGTTTAGATTTGGGGTTAGGTTTAGATTTGGGGTTAGGTTTAGATTTTAGGTTTAGACTTGGGGTTAGGTTTAGATTTTAGGTTTAGATTTTAGATTTAGATTTGGGGTTAGGTTTAGATTTTAGGTTTAGATTTGGGGTTAGGTTTAGATTTTAGGTTTAGATTTAAGGTTAGGTTTCGATTTCGGGTTACGTTTAGATTTTAGATTTAGATTTGGGGTTAGGTTTAGATTTTAGGTTTAAATTTGGGGTTAGGTTTAGATTTTAGGTTTAGATTTGGGGTTAGGTTTAGATTTTAGGTTTAGATTTGGGGTTAGGTTTAGATTTGGGGTTAGGTTTAGATTCTAGGTTTAGATTTGGGGTTAGGTTTAGATTTGGGGTTAGGTTTAGATTTTAGTTTTAGATTTAAGGTTAGGTTTCGATTTCGGGTTACGTTTAGATTTTAGGTTTAGATTTGGGGTTAGGTTTAGATTTTAGGTTTAGATTTGGGGTTAGGTTTAGATTTTAGGTTTAGATTTGGGGTTAGATTTAGATTTTAGGTTTAGATTTGGGGTTAGGTTTATATTTTAGGTTTATATTTGGGGTTAGGTTTAGATTTTTTGGTTTAGATTTGGGGTTAGGTTTAGATTTTAGGTTTAGATTTGGGGTTAGGTTTAGATTTTAGGTTTAGATTTGGGATTAGTTTTAGATTTGGGATTAGGTTTAGATTTGGGGTTAGGTTTAGATTTTAGGTTTAGATTTTAGGTTTAGATTTGGGGTTAGGCTTAGATTTTAGGTTTAGATTTGGGGTTAGGTTTAGATTATAGGTTTAGATTTGGGGTTAGGTTTAGATTTGGGGTTAGGTTTAGATTTGGGGTTAGGTTTAGATTTTAGGTTTAAATTTGGGGTTAGGTTTAGATTTTAGGTTTAGATTTGGGGTTAGGTTTAGATTTGGGTTTAGGTTTAGATTTTAGGTTTAGATTTGGGGTTAGGTTTAGATTTGGGGTTAGGTTTAGATTCTAGGTTTAGATTTGGGGTTAGGTTTAGATTTGGGGTTAGGTTTAGATTTTAGGTTTAGATTTGGGGTTAGGTTTAGATTTTAGGTTTAGATTTTGGGTTAGGTTTAGATTTGGGGTTAGGTTTAGATTTTAGGTTTAGATTTGGGGTTAGGTTTAGATTTTAGGTTTAGATTTGGGGTTAGGTTTAGATTTGGGGTTAGGTTTAGATTTTAGGTTTAGACTTGGGGTTAGGTTTAGATTTTAGGTTTAGATTTTAGATTTAATTTGGGGTTAGGTTTAGATTTTAGGTTTAGATTTGGGGTTAGGTTTAGATTTTAGGTTTAGATTTAAGGTTAGGTTTCGATTTCGGGTTACGTTTAGATTTTAGATTTAGATTTGGGGTTAGGTTTAGATTTTAGGTTTAAATTTGGGGTTAGGTTTAGATTTTAGGTTTAGATTTGGGGTTAGGTTTAGATTTTAGGTTTAGATTTGGGGTTAGGTTTAGATTTGGGGTTAGGTTTAGATTCTAGGTTTAGATTTGGGGTTAGGTTTAGATTTGGGGTTAGGTTTAGATTTTAGTTTTAGATTTAAGGTTAGGTTTCGATTTCGGGTTACGTTTAGATTTTAGGTTTAGATTTGGGGTTAGGTTTAGATTTTAGGTTTAGATTTGGGGTTAGGTTTAGATTTTAGGTTTAGATTTGGGGTTAGATTTAGATTTTAGGTTTAGATTTGGGGTTAGGTTTATATTTTAGGTTTATATTTGGGGTTAGGTTTAGATTTTTTGGTTTAGATTTGGGGTTAGGTTTAGATTTTAGGTTTAGATTTGGGGTTAGGTTTAGATTTTAGGTTTAGATTTGGGATTAGTTTTAGATTTGGGATTAGGTTTAGATTTGGGGTTAGGTTTAGATTTTAGGTTTAGATTTTAGGTTTAGATTTGGGGTTAGGCTTAGATTTTAGGTTTAGATTTGGGGTTAGGTTTAGATTTTAGGTTTAGATTTGGGGTTAAGTTTAGATTTGGGGTTAGGTTTAGATTTTAGGTTTAGATTTGGGGTTAGGTTTAGATTTTAGGTTTAGATTTGGGGTTAGGTTTAGATTTTAGGTTTAGATTTGGGGTTAGGTTTAGATTTGGGGTTAGGTTTAGATTTTAGGTTTGGATTTGGGGTTAGGTTTAGATTATAGGTTTAGATTTGGGGTTAGGTTTAGACTTGTGGTTAGGTTTAGATTTTAGGTTTAGATTTGGGGTTAGGTTTAGATTTTAGGTTTAGATTTGGGGTTAGGTTTAGATTTTAGGTTTAGATTTGGGGTTAGGTTTAGATTTGGGGTTAGGTTTAGATTTTAGGTTTAGATTTGGGGTTAGGTTTAGATTTGGGGTTAGGTTTAGATTTTAGGTTTATATTTGGGGTTATGTTTAGATTTGGGGTTAGGTTTAGATTTGAGGTTTAGATTTGGGGTTAGGTTTCGATTTGGGGTTAGGTTTAGATTTTAGGTTTAGATTTGGGGTTAGGTTTAGATTTTAGGTTTAGATTTGGGGTTAGGTTTAGATTTGGGGTTAGGTTTAGATTTTAGGTTTAGATTTGGGGTTAGGTTTAGATTTTAGGTTTAGATTTGGGGTTAGGTTTAGATTTTAGGTTTATATTTGGGGTAAGGTTTAGATTTGGGGTTAGGTTTAGATTTTAGGTTTAGATTTGGGGTTAGGTTTAGATTTGGGGTTAGGTTTAGATTTTAGGTTTAGATTTGGGGTTAGGTTTAGATTTTAGGTTTAGATTTGGGGTTAGGTTTAGATTTGGGGTTAGGTTTAGATTTTAGGTTTAGATTTGGGGTTAGGTTTAGATTTGGGGTTAGGTTTAGATTTTAGGTTTAGATTTGGGGTTAGGTTTAGATTTTAAGTTTAGATTTGGGGTTAGGTTTAGATTTGGGGTTAGGTTTAGATTCTAGGTTTAGATTTGGGGTTAGGTTTAGATTTGGGGTTAGGTTTAGATTTTAGGTTTAGATTTGGGGTTAGGTTTAGATTTGGGGTTAGGTTTAGATTTTAGGTTTAGATTTGGGGTTAGGTTTAGATTTTAGGTTTAGATTTGGGGTTAGGTTTAGATTATAGGTTTAGATTTGGGGTTAGGTTTAGATTTGGGGTTAGGTTTAGATTTTAGGTTTAGATTTGGGGTTAGGTTTAGATTTTAGGTTTAAATTTGGGGTTAGGTTTAGATTTTAGGTTTAGATTTGGGGTTAGGTTTAGATTTGGGTTTAGGTTTAGATTTTAGGTTTAGATTTGGGGTTAGGTTTAGATTTGGGGTTAGGTTTAGATTCTAGGTTTAGATTTGGGGTTAGGTTTAGATTTGGGGTTAGGTTTAGATTCTAGGTTTAGATTTGGGGTTAGGTTTAGATTTGGGGTTAGGTTTAGATTTTAGGTTTAGATTTGGGGTTAGGTTTAGATTTTAGGTTTAGATTTGGGGTTAGGTTTAGATTTGGGGTTAGGTTTAGATTCTAGGTTTAGATTTGGGGTTAGGTTTAGATTTGGGGTTAGGTTTAGATTTTAGGTTTAGATTTGAGGTTAGGTTTAGATTTGGGGTTAGGTTTAGATTTTAGGTTTAGACTTGGGGTTAGGTTTAGATTTTAGGTTTAGATTTTAGATTTAGATTTGGGGTTAGGTTTAGATTTTAGGTTTAGATTTGGGGTTAGGTTTAGATTTTAGGTTTAGACTTGGGGTTAGGTTTAGATTTTAGGTTTAGATTTTAGATTTAGATTTGGGGTTAGGTTTAGATTTTAGATTTAGATTTGGGGTTAGGTTTAGATTTTAGGGTTAGATTTGGGGTTAGGTTTAGATTTGGGGTTAGGTTTAGATTTTAGGTTTAGATTTGGGGTTAGGTTTAGATTTTAGGTTTAGGTTTGGGGTTAGGTTTAGATTTGGGGTTAGGTTTAGATTTTAGGTTTAGATTTGGGGTTAGGTTTAGATTTTAGGTTTAGATTTGGGGTTAGGATTAGATTTGGGGTTAGGTTTAGATTTTAGGTTTAGATTTGGGGTTAGGTTTAGATTTTAGGTTTAAATTTGGGGTTAGGTTTAGATTTTAGGTTTAGATTTGGGGTTAGGTTTAGATTTGGGTTTAGGTTTAGATTTTAGGTTTAGATTTGGGGTTAGGTTTAGATTTTAGGTTTAGATTTGGGGTTAGGTTTAGATTTGGGGTTAGGTTTAGATTTTAGGTTTAGATTTGGGGTTAGGTTTAGATTTTAGGTTTAGATTTGGGGTTAGGTTTAGATTTTTTGGTTTAGATTTGGGGTTAGGTTTAGATTTTAGGTTTAGATTTGGGGTTAGGTTTAGATTTGGGGTTAGGTTTAGATTTTAGGTTTAGATTTGGGATTAGGTTTAGATTTGGGGTTAGGTTTAGATTTTACGTTTAGATTTTAGGTTTAGATTTGGGGTTAGGTTTAGATTTTAGGTTTAGATTTGGGGTTAGGTTTAGATTTTAGGTTTAGATTTGGGGTTAGGTTTAGATTTGGGGTTAGGTTTAGATTTTAGGTTTAGATTTGGGGTTAGGTTTAGATTTTAGGTTTAGATTTGGGGTTAGGTTTAGATTTCAGGTTTAGATTTGGGGTTAGGTTTAGATTTTAGGTTTAGATTTGGGGTTAGGTTTAGATTATAGGTTTAGATTTGGGGTTAGGTTTAGATTTGGGGTTAGGTTTAGATTTTAGGTTTAGATTTGGGGTTAGGTTTAGATTTTAGGTTTAGATTTGGGGTTAGGTTTAGATTTGGGGTTAGGTTTAGATTTTAGGTTTAGATTTGGGGTTAGGTTTAGATTTGGGGTTAGGTTTAGATTTTAGGTTTAGATTTGGGATTAGGTTTAGATTTGGGGTTAGGTTTAGATTTTACGTTTAGATTTTAGGTTTAGATTTGGGGTTAGGTTTAGATTTTAGGTTTAGATTTGGGGTTAGGTTTAGATTTTAGGTTTAGATTTGGGGTTAGGTTTAGATTTGGGGTTAGGTTTAGATTTTAGGTTTAGATTTGGGGTTAGGTTTAGATTTTAGGTTTAGATTTGGGGTTAGGTTTAGATTTGGGGTTAGGTTTAGATTTTAGGTTTAGATTTAAGGTTAGGTTTAGATTTTAGGTTTAGATTTGGGGTTAGGTTTAGATTTTAGGTTTAGATTTGGGGTTAGGTTTAGATTTGGGGTTAGGTTTAGATTTTAGGTTTAGATTTGGGGTTAGGTTTAGATTTTAGGTTTAGATTTGGGGTTAGGTTTAGATTTGGGGTTAGGTTTAGATTTTAGGTTTAGATTTGGGGTTAGGTTTAGATTTGGGGTTAGGTTTAGATTTTAGGTTTATATTTGGGGTTAGGTTTAGATTTGGGGTTAGGTTTAGATTTTAGGTTTAGATTTGGGGTTAGGTTTAGATTATAGGTTTAGATTTGGGGTTAGGTTTAGATTTGGGGTTAGGTTTAGATTTGGGGTTAGGTTTAGATTTTAGGTTTAAATTTGGGGTTAGGTTTAGATTTTAGGTTTAGATTTGGGGTTAGGTTTAGATTTGGGTTTAGGTTTAGATTTTAGGTTTAGATTTGGGGTTAGGTTTAGATTTGGGGTTAGGTTTAGATTCTAGGTTTAGATTTGGGGTTAGGTTTAGATTTGGGGTTAGGTTTAGATTTTAGGTTTAGATTTGGGGTTAGGTTTAGATTTTAGGTTTAGATTTTGGGTTAGGTTTAGATTTGGGGTTAGGTTTAGATTTTAGGTTTAGATTTGGGGTTAGGTTTAGATTTTAGGTTTAGATTTGGGGTTAGGTTTAGATTTGGGGTTAGGTTTAGATTTTAGGTTTAGACTTGGGGTTAGGTTTAGATTTTACGTTTAGATTTTAGATTTAGATTTGGGGTTAGGTTTAGATTTTAGGTTTAGATTTGGGGTTAGGTTTAGATTTTAGGTTTAGATTTAAGGTTAGGTTTCGATTTCGGGTTACGTTTAGATTTTAGATTTAGATTTGGGGTTAGGTTTAGATTTTAGGTTTAAATTTGGGGTTAGGTTTAGATTTTAGGTTTAGATTTGGGGTTAGGTTTAGATTTTAGGTTTAGATTTGGGGTTAGGTTTAGATTTGGGGTTAGGTTTAGATTCTAGGTTTAGATTTGGGGTTAGGTTTAGATTTGGGGTTAGGTTTAGATTTTAGTTTTAGATTTAAGGTTAGGTTTCGATTTCGGGTTACGTTTAGATTTTAGGTTTAGATTTGGGGTTAGGTTTAGATTTTAGGTTTAGATTTGGGGTTAGGTTTAGATTTTAGGTTTAGATTTGGGGTTAGATTTAGATTTTAGGTTTAGATTTGGGGTTAGGTTTATATTTTAGGTTTATATTTGGGGTTAGGTTTAGATTTTTTGGTTTAGATTTGGGGTTAGGTTTAGATTTTAGGTTTAGATTTGGGGTTAGGTTTAGATTTTAGGTTTAGATTTGGGATTAGTTTTAGATTTGGGATTAGGTTTAGATTTGGGGTTAGGTTTAGATTTTAGGTTTAGATTTTAGGTTTAGATTTGGGGTTAGGCTTAGATTTTAGGTTTAGATTTGGGGTTAGGTTTAGATTATAGGTTTAGATTTGGGGTTAGGTTTAGATTTGGGGTTAGGTTTAGATTTGGGGTTAGGTTTAGATTTTAGGTTTAAATTTGGGGTTAGGTTTAGATTTTAGGTTTAGATTTGGGGTTAGGTTTAGATTTGGGTTTAGGTTTAGATTTTAGGTTTAGATTTGGGGTTAGGTTTAGATTTGGGGTTAGGTTTAGATTCTAGGTTTAGATTTGGGGTTAGGTTTAGATTTGGGGTTAGGTTTAGATTTTAGGTTTAGATTTGGGGTTAGGTTTAGATTTTAGGTTTAGATTTTGGGTTAGGTTTAGATTTGGGGTTAGGTTTAGATTTTAGGTTTAGATTTGGGGTTAGGTTTAGATTTTAGGTTTAGATTTGGGGTTAGGTTTAGATTTGGGGTTAGGTTTAGATTTTAGGTTTAGACTTGGGGTTAGGTTTAGATTTTAGGTTTAGATTTTAGATTTAGATTTGGGGTTAGGTTTAGATTTTAGGTTTAGATTTGGGGTTAGGTTTAGATTTTAGGTTTAGATTTAAGGTTAGGTTTCGATTTCGGGTTACGTTTAGATTTTAGATTTAGATTTGGGGTTAGGTTTAGATTTTAGGTTTAAATTTGGGGTTAGGTTTAGATTTTAGGTTTAGATTTGGGGTTAGGTTTAGATTTTAGGTTTAGATTTGGGGTTAGGTTTAGATTTGGGGTTAGGTTTAGATTCTAGGTTTAGATTTGGGGTTAGGTTTAGATTTGGGGTTAGGTTTAGATTTTAGTTTTAGATTTAAGGTTAGGTTTCGATTTCGGGTTACGTTTAGATTTTAGGTTTAGATTTGGGGTTAGGTTTAGATTTTAGGTTTAGATTTGGGGTTAGGTTTAGATTTTAGGTTTAGATTTGGGGTTAGATTTAGATTTTAGGTTTAGATTTGGGGTTAGGTTTATATTTTAGGTTTATATTTGGGGTTAGGTTTAGATTTTTTGGTTTAGATTTGGGGTTAGGTTTAGATTTTAGGTTTAGATTTGGGGTTAGGTTTAGATTTTAGGTTTAGATTTGGGATTAGTTTTAGATTTGGGATTAGGTTTAGATTTGGGGTTAGGTTTAGATTTTAGGTTTAGATTTTAGGTTTAGATTTGGGGTTAGGCTTAGATTTTAGGTTTAGATTTGGGGTTAGGTTTAGATTTTAGGTTTAGATTTGGGGTTAAGTTTAGATTTGGGGTTAGGTTTAGATTTTAGGTTTAGATTTGGGGTTAGGTTTAGATTTTAGGTTTAGATTTGGGGTTAGGTTTAGATTTTAGGTTTAGATTTGGGGTTAGGTTTAGATTTGGGGTTAGGTTTAGATTTTAGGTTTGGATTTGGGGTTAGGTTTAGATTATAGGTTTAGATTTGGGGTTAGGTTTAGACTTGTGGTTAGGTTTAGATTTTAGGTTTAGATTTGGGGTTAGGTTTAGATTTTAGGTTTAGATTTGGGGTTAGGTTTAGATTTTAGGTTTAGATTTGGGGTTAGGTTTAGATTTGGGGTTAGGTTTAGATTTTAGGTTTAGATTTGGGGTTAGGTTTAGATTTGGGGTTAGGTTTAGATTTTAGGTTTATATTTGGGGTTATGTTTAGATTTGGGGTTAGGTTTAGATTTGAGGTTTAGATTTGGGGTTAGGTTTCGATTTGGGGTTAGGTTTAGATTTTAGGTTTAGATTTGGGGTTAGGTTTAGATTTTAGGTTTAGATTTGGGGTTAGGTTTAGATTTGGGGTTAGGTTTAGATTTTAGGTTTAGATTTGGGGTTAGGTTTAGATTTTAGGTTTAGATTTGGGGTTAGGTTTAGATTTTAGGTTTATATTTGGGGTAAGGTTTAGATTTGGGGTTAGGTTTAGATTTTAGGTTTAGATTTGGGGTTAGGTTTAGATTTGGGGTTAGGTTTAGATTTTAGGTTTAGATTTGGGGTTAGGTTTAGATTTTAGGTTTAGATTTGGGGTTAGGTTTAGATTTGGGGTTAGGTTTAGATTTTAGGTTTAGATTTGGGGTTAGGTTTAGATTTGGGGTTAGGTTTAGATTTTAGGTTTAGATTTGGGGTTAGGTTTAGATTTTAAGTTTAGATTTGGGGTTAGGTTTAGATTTGGGGTTAGGTTTAGATTTTAGGTTTAGATTTGGGGTTAGGTTTAGATTATAGGTTTAGATTTTGGGTTAGGTTTAGATTTCGGGTTAGGTTTAGATTTTAGGTTTAGATTTGGGGTTAGGTTTAGATTTTAGGTTTAGATTTGGGGTTAGATTTAGATTTTAGGTTTAGATTTGGGGTTAGGTTTATATTTTAGGTTTATATTTGGGGTTAGGTTTAGATTTTTTGGTTTAGATTTGGGGTTAGGTTTAGATTTTAGGTTTAGATTTGGGGTTAGGTTTAGATTTTAGGTTTAGATTTGGGATTAGTTTTAGATTTGGGATTAGGTTTAGATTTGGGGTTAGGTTTAGATTTTAGGTTTAGATTTGGGGTTAGGCTTAGATTTTAGGTTTAGATTTGGGGTTAGGTTTAGATTTTAGGTTTAGATTTGGGGTTAAGTTTAGATTTGTGGTTAGGTTTAGATTTTTTGGTTTAGATTTGGGGTTAGGTTTAGATTTTAGGTTTAGATTTGGGGTTAGGTTTAGATTTTAGGTTTAGATTTGGGATTAGTTTTAGATTTGGGATTAGGTTTAGATTTGGGGTTAGGTTTAGATTTTAGGTTTAGATTTTAGGTTTAGATTTGGGGTTAGGTTTAGATTTTAGGTTTAGATTTGGGGTTAGGTTTAGATTTGGGGTTAGGTTTAGATTTTAGGTTTAGACTTGGGGTTAGGTTTAGATTTTAGGTTTAGATTTTAGATTTAGATTTGGGGTTAGGTTTAGATTTTAGGTTTAGATTTGGGGTTAGGTTTAGATTTTAGGTTTAGATTTAAGGTTAGGTTTCGATTTCGGGTTACGTTTAGATTTTAGATTTAGATTTGGGGTTAGGTTTAGATTTTAGGTTTAAATTTGGGGTTAGGTTTAGATTTTAGGTTTAGATCTGGGGTTAGGTTTAGATTTTAGGTTTAGATTTGGGGTTAGGTTTAGATTTGGGGTTAGGTTTAGATTCTAGGTTTAGATTTGGGGTTAGGTTTAGATTTGGGGTTAGGTTTAGATTTTAGTTTTAGATTTAAGGTTAGGTTTCGATTTCGGGTTACGTTTAGATTTTAGGTTTAGATTTGGGGTTAGGTTTAGATTTTAGGTTTAGATTTGGGGTTAGGTTTAGATTTTAGGTTTAGATTTGGGGTTAGATTTAGATTTTAGGTTTAGATTTGGGGTTAGGTTTATATTTTAGGTTTATATTTGGGGTTAGGTTTAGATTTTTTGGTTTAGATTTGGGGTTAGGTTTAGATTTTAGGTTTAGATTTGGGGTTAGGTTTAGATTTTAGGTTTAGATTTGGGATTAGTTTTAGATTTGGGATTAGGTTTAGATTTGGGGTTAGGTTTAGATTTTAGGTTTAGATTTTAGGTTTAGATTTGGGGTTAGGCTTAGATTTTAGGTTTAGATTTGGGGTTAGGTTTAGATTTTAGGTTTAGATTTGGGGTTAAGTTTAGATTTGGGGTTAGGTTTAGATTTTAGGTTTAGATTTGGGGTTAGGTTTAGATTTTAGGTTTAGATTTGGGGTTAGGTTTAGATTTGGGGTTAGGTTTAGATTTTAGGTTTGGATTTGGGGTTAGGTTTAGATTATAGGTTTAGATTTGGGGTTAGGTTTAGACTTGTGGTTAGGTTTAGATTTTAGGTTTAGATTTGGGGTTAGGTTTAGATTTTAGGTTTAGATTTGGGGTTAGGTTTAGATTTTAGGTTTAGATTTGGGGTTAGGTTTAGATTTGGGGTTAGGTTTAGATTTTAGGTTTAGATTTGGGGTTAGGTTTAGATTTGGGGTTAGGTTTAGATTTTAGGTTTATATTTGGGGTTATGTTTAGATTTGGGGTTAGGTTTAGATTTGAGGTTTAGATTTGGGGTTAGGTTTCGATTTGGGGTTAGGTTTAGATTTTAGGTTTAGATTTGGGGTTAGGTTTAGATTTTAGGTTTAGATTTGGGGTTAGGTTTAGATTTGGGGTTAGGTTTAGATTTTAGGTTTAGATTTGGGGTTAGGTTTAGATTTTAGGTTTAGATTTGGGGTTAGGTTTAGATTTTAGGTTTATATTTGGGGTAAGGTTTAGATTTGGGGTTAGGTTTAGATTTTAGGTTTAGATTTGGGGTTAGGTTTAGATTTGGGGTTAGGTTTAGATTTTAGGTTTAGATTTGGGGTTAGGTTTAGATTTTAGGTTTAGATTTGGGGTTAGGTTTAGATTTGGGGTTAGGTTTAGATTTTAGGTTTAGATTTGGGGTTAGGTTTAGATTTGGGGTTAGGTTTAGATTTTAGGTTTAGATTTGGGGTTAGGTTTAGATTTTAAGTTTAGATTTGGGGTTAGGTTTAGATTTGGGGTTAGGTTTAGATTTTAGGTTTAGATTTGGGGTTAGGTTTAGATTATAGGTTTAGATTTTGGGTTAGGTTTAGATTTCGGGTTAGGTTTAGATTTTAGGTTTAGATTTGGGGTTAGGTTTAGATTTTAGGTTTAGATTTGGGGTTAGATTTAGATTTTAGGTTTAGATTTGGGGTTAGGTTTATATTTTAGGTTTATATTTGGGGTTAGGTTTAGATTTTTTGGTTTAGATTTGGGGTTAGGTTTAGATTTTAGGTTTAGATTTGGGGTTAGGTTTAGATTTTAGGTTTAGATTTGGGATTAGTTTTAGATTTGGGATTAGGTTTAGATTTGGGGTTAGGTTTAGATTTTAGGTTTAGATTTGGGGTTAGGCTTAGATTTTAGGTTTAGATTTGGGGTTAGGTTTAGATTTTAGGTTTAGATTTGGGGTTAAGTTTAGATTTGTGGTTAGGTTTAGATTTTTTGGTTTAGATTTGGGGTTAGGTTTAGATTTTAGGTTTAGATTTGGGGTTAGGTTTAGATTTTAGGTTTAGATTTGGGATTAGTTTTAGATTTGGGATTAGGTTTAGATTTGGGGTTAGGTTTAGATTTTAGGTTTAGATTTTAGGTTTAGATTTGGGGTTAGGCTTAGATTTTAGGTTTAGATTTGGGGTTAGGTTTAAATTTTAGGTTTAGATTTGGGGTTAAGTTTAGATTTGTGGTTAGGTTTAGATTTTAGGTTTAGATTTGGGGTTAGGTTTAGATTTTAGGTTTAGATTTGGGGTTAGGTTTAGATTTTAGGTTTAGATTTGGGGTTAGGTTTAGATTTGGGGTTAGGTTTAGATTTTAGGTTTGGATTTGGGGTTAGGTTTAGATTATAGGTTTAGATTTGGGGTTAGGTTTAGACTTGTGGTTAGGTTTAGATTTTAGGTTTAGATTTGGGGTTAGGTTTAGATTTTAGGTTTATATTTGGGGTTAGGTTTAGATTTTAGGTTTAGATTTGGGGTTAGGTTTAGATTTGGGGTTAGGTTTAGATTTTAGGTTTAGATTTGGGGTTAGGTTTAGATTTTAGGTTTAGATTTGGGGTTAGGTTTAGATTTCAGGTTTAAATTTGAGGTTAGGTTTAGATTTTAGGTTTAGATTTGGGGTTAGGTTTAGATTTGGGGTTAGGTTTAGATTTTAGGTTTAGATTTGGGGTTATGTTTAGATTTGGGGTTAGGTTTAGATTTGAGGTTTAGATTTGGGGTTAGGTTTCGATTTGGGGTTAGGTTTAGATTTTAGGTTTAGATTTGGGGTTAGGTTTAGATTTTAGGTTTAGATTTGGGGTTAGGTTTAGATTTGGGGTTAGGTTTAGATTTTAGGTTTATATTTGGGGTTAGGTTTAGATTTTAGGTTTAGATTTGGGGTTAGGTTTAGATTTTAGGTTTATATTTGGGGTAAGGTTTAGATTTGGGGTTAGGTTTAGATTTTAGGTTTAGATTTGGGGTTAGGTTTAGATTCTAGGTTTAGATTTGGGGTTAGGTTTAGATTTGGGGTTAGGTTTAGATTTTAGGTTTAGATTTGGGGTTAGGTTTAGATTTTAGGTTTAGATTTGGGGTTAGGTTTAGATTTTAGATTTAGATTTGGGGCTAGGTTTAGATTTTAGGTTTAGATTTGGGGTTAGGTTTAGATTTTAGGTTTAGATTTAAGGTTAGGTTTCGATTTCGGGTTACGTTTAGATTTTAGATTTAGATTTGGGGTTAGGTTTAGATTTTAGGTTTAAATTTGGGGTTAGGTTTAGATTTTAGGTTTAGATTTGGGGTTAGGTTTAGATTTTAGGTTTAGATTTGGGGTTAGGTTTAGATTTGGGGTTAGGTTTAGATTCTAGGTTTAGATTTGGGGTTAGGTTTAGATTTGGGGTTAGGTTTAGATTTTAGTTTTAGATTTAAGGTTAGGTTTCGATTTCGGGTTACGTTTAGATTTTAGGTTTAGATTTGGGGTTAGGTTTAGATTTTAGGTTTAGATTTGGGGTTAGGTTTAGATTTTAGGTTTAGATTTGGGGTTAGATTTAGATTTTAGGTTTAGATTTGGGGTTAGGTTTAGATTTTAGGTTTAGATTTGGGGTTAGGTTTAGATTTTAGGTTTAGATTTGGGGTTAGGTTTAGATTTGGGGTTAGGTTTAGATTTTAGGTTTAGATTTGGGGTTAGGTTTAGATTATAGGTTTAGATTTTGGGTTAGGTTTAGATTTGGGGTTAGGTTTAGATTTTAGGTTTAGATTTGGGGTTAGGTTTAGATTTTAGGTTTAGATTTGGGGTTAGATTTAGATTTTAGGTTTAGATTTGGGGTTAGGTTTATATTTTAGGTTTATATTTGGGGTTAGGTTTAGATTTTTTGGTTTAGATTTGGGGTTAGGTTTAGATTTTAGGTTTAGATTTGGGGTTAGGTTTAGATTTTAGGTTTAGATTTGGGATTAGTTTTAGATTTGGGATTAGGTTTAGATTTGGGGTTAGGTTTAGATTTTAGGTTTAGATTTTAGGTTTAGATTTGGGGTTAGGCTTAGATTTTAGGTTTAGATTTGGGGTTAGGTTTAAATTTTAGGTTTAGATTTGGGGTTAAGTTTAGATTTGTGGTTAGGTTTAGATTTTAGGTTTAGATTTGGGGTTAGGTTTAGATTTTAGGTTTAGATTTGGGGTTAGGTTTAGATTTTAGGTTTAGATTTGGGGTTAGGTTTAGATTTGGGGTTAGGTTTAGATTTTAGGTTTGGATTTGGGGTTAGGTTTAGATTATAGGTTTAGATTTGGGGTTAGGTTTAGACTTGTGGTTAGGTTTAGATTTTAGGTTTAGATTTGGGGTTAGGTTTAGATTTTAGGTTTATATTTGGGGTTAGGTTTAGATTTTAGGTTTAGATTTGGGGTTAGGTTTAGATTTGGGGTTAGGTTTAGATTTTAGGTTTAGATTTGGGGTTAGGTTTAGATTTTAGGTTTAGATTTGGGGTTAGGTTTAGATTTCAGGTTTAAATTTGAGGTTAGGTTTAGATTTTAGGTTTAGATTTGGGGTTAGGTTTAGATTTGGGGTTAGGTTTAGATTTTAGGTTTAGATTTGGGGTTATGTTTAGATTTGGGGTTAGGTTTAGATTTGAGGTTTAGATTTGGGGTTAGGTTTCGATTTGGGGTTAGGTTTAGATTTTAGGTTTAGATTTGGGGTTAGGTTTAGATTTTAGGTTTAGATTTGGGGTTAGGTTTAGATTTGGGGTTAGGTTTAGATTTTAGGTTTATATTTGGGGTTAGGTTTAGATTTTAGGTTTAGATTTGGGGTTAGGTTTAGATTTTAGGTTTATATTTGGGGTAAGGTTTAGATTTGGGGTTAGGTTTAGATTTTAGGTTTAGATTTGGGGTTAGGTTTAGATTCTAGGTTTAGATTTGGGGTTAGGTTTAGATTTGGGGTTAGGTTTAGATTTTAGGTTTAGATTTGGGGTTAGGTTTAGATTTTAGGTTTAGATTTGGGGTTAGGTTTAGATTTTAGATTTAGATTTGGGGCTAGGTTTAGATTTTAGGTTTAGATTTGGGGTTAGGTTTAGATTTTAGGTTTAGATTTAAGGTTAGGTTTCGATTTCGGGTTACGTTTAGATTTTAGATTTAGATTTGGGGTTAGGTTTAGATTTTAGGTTTAAATTTGGGGTTAGGTTTAGATTTTAGGTTTAGATTTGGGGTTAGGTTTAGATTTTAGGTTTAGATTTGGGGTTAGGTTTAGATTTGGGGTTAGGTTTAGATTCTAGGTTTAGATTTGGGGTTAGGTTTAGATTTGGGGTTAGGTTTAGATTTTAGTTTTAGATTTAAGGTTAGGTTTCGATTTCGGGTTACGTTTAGATTTTAGGTTTAGATTTGGGGTTAGGTTTAGATTTTAGGTTTAGATTTGGGGTTAGGTTTAGATTTTAGGTTTAGATTTGGGGTTAGATTTAGATTTTAGGTTTAGATTTGGGGTTAGGTTTAGATTTTAGGTTTAGATTTGGGGTTAGGTTTAGATTTTAGGTTTAGATTTGGGGTTAGGTTTAGATTTGGGGTTAGGTTTAGATTTTAGGTTTAGATTTGGGGTTAGGTTTAGATTATAGGTTTAGATTTTGGGTTAGGTTTAGATTTGGGGTTAGGTTTAGATTTTAGGTTTAGATTTGGGGTTAGGTTTAGATTTTAGGTTTAGATTTGGGGTTAGATTTAGATTTTAGGTTTAGATTTGGGGTTAGGTTTATATTTTAGGTTTATATTTGGGGTTAGGTTTAGATTTTTTGGTTTAGATTTGGGGTTAGGTTTAGATTTTAGGTTTAGATTTGGGGTTAGGTTTAGATTTTAGGTTTAGATTTGGGATTAGTTTTAGATTTGGGATTAGGTTTAGATTTGGGGTTAGGTTTAGATTTTAGGTTTAGATTTTAGGTTTAGATTTGGGGTTAGGCTTAGATTTTAGGTTTAGATTTGGGGTTAGGTTTAGATTTTAGGTTTAGATTTGGGGTTAAGTTTAGATTTGTGGTTAGGTTTAGATTTTAGGTTTAGATTTGGGGTTAGGTTTAGATTTTAGGTTTAGATTTGGGGTTAGGTTTAGATTTTAGGTTTAGATTTGGGGTTAGGTTTAGATTTGGGGTTAGGTTTAGATTTTAGGTTTGGATTTGGGGTTAGGTTTAGATTATAGGTTTAGATTTGGGGTTAGGTTTAGACTTGTGGTTAGGTTTAGATTTTAGGTTTAGATTTGGGGTTAGGTTTAGATTTTAGGTTTAGATTTGGGGTTAGGTTTAGATTTGGGGTTAGGTTTAGATTTTAGGTTTAGATTTGGGGTTAGGTTTAGATTTTAGGTTTAAATTTGAGGTTAGGTTTAGATTTTAGGTTTAGATTTGGGGTTAGGTTTAGATTTGGGGTTAGGTTTAGATTTTAGGTTTAGATTTGGGGTTATGTTTAGATTTGGGGTTAGGTTTAGATTAGAGGTTTAGATTTGGGGTTAGGTTTAGATTTGGGGTTAGGTTTAGATTTTAGGTTTAGATTTGGGGTTAGGTTTAGATTTGAGGTTTAGATTTGGGGTTAGGTTTAGATTTGGGGTTAGGTTTAGATTTTAGGTTTAGATTTGGGGTTAGGTTTAGATTTTAGGTTTAGACTTGGGGTTAGGTTTAGATTTTAGGTTTAGATTTTAGATTTAGATTTGGGGTTAGGTTTAGATTTTAGGTTTAGATTTGGGGTTAGGTTTAGATTTTAGGTTTAGATTTAAGGTTAGGTTTCGATTTCGGGTTACGTTTAGATTTTAGATTTAGATTTGGGGTTAGGTTTAGATTTTAGGTTTAAATTTGGGGTTAGGTTTAGATTTTAGGTTTAGATTTGGGGTTAGGTTTAGATTTTAGGTTTAGATTTGGGGTTAGGTTTAGATTTGGGGTTAGGTTTAGATTCTAGGTTTAGATTTGGGGTTAGGTTTAGATTTGGGGTTAGGTTTAGATTTTAGTTTTAGATTTAAGGTTAGGTTTCGATTTCGGGTTACGTTTAGATTTTAGGTTTAGATTTGGGGTTAGGTTTAGATTTTAGGTTTAGATTTGGGGTTAGGTTTAGATTTTAGGTTTAGATTTGGGGTTAGATTTAGATTTTAGGTTTAGATTTGGGGTTAGGTTTATATTTTAGGTTTATATTTGGGGTTAGGTTTAGATTTTTTGGTTTAGATTTGGGGTTAGGTTTAGATTTTAGGTTTAGATTTGGGGTTAGGTTTAGATTTTAGGTTTAGATTTGGGATTAGTTTTAGATTTGGGATTAGGTTTAGATTTGGGGTTAGGTTTAGATTTTAGGTTTAGATTTTAGGTTTAGATTTGGGGTTAGGCTTAGATTTTAGGTTTAGATTTGGGGTTAGGTTTAGATTTTAGGTTTAGATTTGGGGTTAAGTTTAGATTTGTGGTTAGGTTTAGATTTTAGGTTTAGATTTGGGGTTAGGTTTAGATTTTAGGTTTAGATTTGGGGTTAGGTTTAGATTTTAGGTTTAGATTTGGGGTTAGGTTTAGATTTGGGGTTAGGTTTAGATTTTAGGTTTGGATTTGGGGTTAGGTTTAGATTATAGGTTTAGATTTGGGGTTAGGTTTAGACTTGTGGTTAGGTTTAGATTTTAGGTTTAGATTTGGGGTTAGGTTTAGATTTTAGGTTTATATTTGGGGTTAGGTTTAGATTTTAGGTTTAGATTTGGGGTTAGGTTTAGATTTGGGGTTAGGTTTAGATTTTAGGTTTAGATTTGGGGTTAGGTTTAGATTTGGGGTTAGGTTTAGATTTTAGGTTTAGATTTGGGGTTATGTTTAGATTTGGGGTTAGGTTTAGATTTGAGGTTTAGATTTGGGGTTAGGTTTCGATTTGGGGTTAGGTTTAGATTTTAGGTTTAGATTTGGGGTTAGGTTTAGATTTGGGGTTAGGTTTAGATTTTAGGTTTAGATTTGGGGTTAGGTTTAGATTTTAGGTTTAGATTTGGGGTTAGGTTTAGATTTTAGGTTTATATTTGGGGTAAGGTTTAGATTTGGGGTTAGGTTTAGATTTTAGGTTTAGATTTGGGGTTAGGTTTAGATTTGGGGTTAGGTTTAGATTTTAGGTTTAGATTTGGGGTTAGGTTTAGATTTTAGGTTTAGATTTGGGGTTAGGTTTAGATTTGGGGTTAGGTTTAGATTTTAGGTTTAGATTTGGGGTTAGGTTTAGATTTGGGGTTAGGTTTAGATTTTAGGTTTAGATTTGGGGTTAGGTTTAGATTTTAGGTTTAGATTTGGGGTTAGGTTTAGATTTGGGGTTAGGTTTAGATTTTAGGTTTAGATTTGGGGTTAGGTTTAGATTATAGGTTTAGATTTTGGGTTAGGTTTAGATTTGGGGTTAGGTTTAGATTTTAGGTTTAGATTTGGGGTTAGGTTTAGATTTTAGGTTTAGATTTGGGGTTAGATTTAGATTTTAGGTTTAGATTTGGGGTTAGGTTTATATTTTAGGTTTATATTTGGGGTTAGGTTTAGATTTTTTGGTTTAGATTTGGGGTTAGGTTTAGATTTTAGGTTTAGATTTGGGGTTAGGTTTAGATTTTAGGTTTAGATTTGGGGTTAGATTTAGATTTTAGGTTTAGATTTGGGGTTAGGTTTAGATTTGGGGTTAGGTTTAGATTTTAGGTTTAGATTTAGGGTTAGGTTTAGATTTTAGGTTTAGATTTGGGGTTAGGTTTAGATTTTAGGTTTAGATTTGGGGTTAGGTTTAGATTTGGGGTTAGGTTTAGATTTTAGGTTTAGATTTGGGGTTAGGTTTAGATTATAGGTTTAGATTTTGGGTTAGGTTTAGATTTGGGGTTAGGTTTAGATTTTAGGTTTAGATTTGGGGTTAGGTTTAGATTTTAGGTTTAAATTTGGGGTTAGGTTTAGATTTTAGGTTTAGATTTGGGGTTAGGTTTAGATTTGGGTTTAGGTTTAGATTTTAGGTTTAGATTTGGGGTTAGGTTTAGATTTGGGGTTAGGTTTAGATTCTAGGTTTAGATTTGGGGTTAGGTTTAGATTTGGGGTTAGGTTTAGATTTTAGGTTTAGATTTGGGGTTAGGTTTAGATTTTAGGTTTAGATTTGGGGTAGGTTTAGATTTTAGGTTTAGATTTGGGGTTAGGTTTAGATTTTAGGTTTAGATGTGGGATTAGGTTTAGATTTGGGGTTAGGTTTAGATTTTACGTTTAGATTTTAGGTTTAGATTTGGGGTTAGGTTTAGATTTTAGGTTTAGATTTGGGGTTAGGTTTAGATTTGGGGTTAGGTTTAGATTTGGGGTTAGGTTTAGATTTTAGGTTTAGATTTGGGGTTAGGTTTAGATTTTAGGTTTAGATTTGGGATTAGGTTTAGATTTGGGGTTAGGTTTAGATTTTACGTTTAGATTTTAGGTTTAGATTTGGGGTTAGGTTTAGATTTGGGGTTAGGTTTAGATTTTAGGTTTAGATTTAAGGTTAGGTTTAGATTTTAGGTTTAGATTTGGGGTTAGGTTTAGATTTTAGGTTTAGATTTGGGGTTAGGTTTAGATTTGGGGTTAGGTTTAGATTTTAGGTTTAGATTTGGGGTTAGGTTTAGATTTTAGGTTTAGATTTGGGGTTAGGTTTAGATTTGGGGTTAGGTTTAGATTTTAGGTTTAGATTTGGGGTTAGGTTTAGATTTGGGGTTAGGTTTAGATTTTAGGTTTAGATTTGGGGTTAGGTTTAGATTATAGGTTTAGATTTGGGGTTAGGTTTAGATTTGGGGTTAGGTTTAGATTTTAGGTTTAGATTTGGGGTTAGGTTTAGATTTTAGGTTTAAATTTGGGGTTAGGTTTAGATTTTAGGTTTAGATTTGGGGTTAGGTTTAGATTTGGGTTTAGGTTTAGATTTTAGGTTTAGATTTGGGGTTAGGTTTAGATTTGGGGTTAGGTTTAGATTCTAGGTTTAGATTTGGGGTTAGGTTTAGATTTGGGTTTAGGTTTAGATTTTAGGTTTAGATTTGGGGTTAGGTTTAGATTTTAGGTTAGATTTTGGGTTAGGTTTAGATTTGGGGTTAGGTTTAGATTTTAGGTTTAGATTTGGGGTTAGGTTTAGATTTTAGGTTTAGATTTGGGGTTAGGTTTAGATTTGGGGTTAGGTTTAGATTTTAGGTTTAGACTTGGGGTTAGGTTTAGATTTTACGTTTAGATTTTAGATTTAGATTTGGGGTTAGGTTTAGATTTTAGGTTTAGATTTGGGGTTAGGTTTAGATTTTAGGTTTAGATTTAAGGTTAGGTTTCGATTTCGGGTTACGTTTAGATTTTAGATTTAGATTTGGGGTTAGGTTTAGATTTTAGGTTTAAATTTGGGGTTAGGTTTAGATTTTAGGTTTAGATTTGGGGTTAGGTTTAGATTTTAGGTTTAGATTTGGGGTTAGGTTTAGATTTGGGGTTAGGTTTAGATTCTAGGTTTAGATTTGGGGTTAGGTTTAGATTTGGGGTTAGGTTTAGATTTTAGTTTTAGATTTAAGGTTAGGTTTCGATTTCGGGTTACGTTTAGATTTTAGGTTTAGATTTGGGGTTAGGTTTAGATTTTAGGTTTAGATTTGGGGTTAGGTTTAGATTTTAGGTTTAGATTTGGGGTTAGATTTAGATTTTAGGTTTAGATTTGGGGTTAGGTTTATATTTTAGGTTTATATTTGGGGTTAGGTTTAGATTTTTTGGTTTAGATTTGGGGTTAGGTTTAGATTTTAGGTTTAGATTTGGGGTTAGGTTTAGATTTTAGGTTTAGATTTGGGATTAGTTTTAGATTTGGGATTAGGTTTAGATTTGGGGTTAGGTTTAGATTTTAGGTTTAGATTTTAGGTTTAGATTTGGGGTTAGGCTTAGATTTTAGGTTTAGATTTGGGGTTAGGTTTAGATTTTAGGTTTAGATTTGGGGTTAAGTTTAGATTTGTGGTTAGGTTTAGATTTTAGGTTTAGATTTGGGGTTAGGTTTAGATTTTAGGTTTAGATTTGGGGTTAGGTTTAGATTTTAGGTTTAGATTTGGGGTTAGGTTTAGATTTGGGGTTAGGTTTAGATTTTAGGTTTGGATTTGGGGTTAGGTTTAGATTATAGGTTTAGATTTGGGGTTAGGTTTAGACTTGTTGTTAGGTTTAGATTTTAGGTTTAGATTTGGGGTTAGGTTTAGATTTTAGGTTTATATTTGGGGTTAGGTTTAGATTTTAGGTTTAGATTTGGGGTTAGGTTTAGATTTGGGGTTAGGTTTAGATTTTAGGTTTAGATTTGGGGTTAGGTTTAGATTTGGGGTTAGGTTTAGATTTTAGGTTTAGATTTGGGGTTATGTTTAGATTTGGGGTTAGGTTTAGATTTGAGGTTTAGATTTGGGGTTAGGTTTCGATTTGGGGTTAGGTTTAGATTTTAGGTTTAGATTTGGGGTTAGGTTTAGATTTGGGGTTAGGTTTAG
The DNA here is from genome assembly GCF_037038585.1 of Patagioenas fasciata. Lineage (NCBI taxonomy): Eukaryota > Metazoa > Chordata > Aves > Columbiformes > Columbidae > Patagioenas > Patagioenas fasciata. The sequence goes on from NW_027288622.1 coordinate 146,472, forward strand.
ATTTTAGGTTTAGATTTGGGGTTAGGTTTAGATTTTAGGTTTAGATTTGGGGTTAGGTTTAGATTTTAGGTTTATATTTGGGGTAAGGTTTAGATTTGGGGTTAGGTTTAGATTTTAGGTTTAGATTTGGGGTTAGGTTTAGATTTGGGGTTAGGTTTAGATTTTAGGTTTAGATTTGGGGTTAGGTTTAGATTTTAGGTTTAGATTTGGGGTTAGGTTTAGATTTGGGGTTAGGTTTAGATTTTAGGTTTAGATTTGGGGTTAGGTTTAGATTTGGGGTTAGGTTTAGATTTTAGGTTTAGATTTGGGGTTAGGTTTAGATTTTAGGTTTAGATTTGGGGTTAGGTTTAGATTTGGGGTTAGGTTTAGATTTTAGGTTTAGATTTGGGGTTAGGTTTAGATTATAGGTTTAGATTTTGGGTTAGGTTTAGATTTGGGGTTAGGTTTAGATTTTAGGTTTAGATTTGGGGTTAGGTTTAGATTTTAGGTTTAGATTTGGGGTTAGATTTAGATTTTAGGTTTAGATTTGGGGTTAGGTTTATATTTTAGGTTTATATTTGGGGTTAGGTTTAGATTTTTTGGTTTAGATTTGGGGTTAGGTTTAGATTTTAGGTTTAGATTTGGGGTTAGGTTTAGATTTTAGGTTTAGATTTGGGGTTAGATTTAGATTTTAGGTTTAGATTTGGGGTTAGGTTTAGATTTGGGGTTAGGTTTAGATTTTAGGTTTAGATTTAGGGTTAGGTTTAGATTTTAGGTTTAGATTTGGGGTTAGGTTTAGATTTTAGGTTTAGATTTGGGGTTAGGTTTAGATTTGGGGTTAGGTTTAGATTTTAGGTTTAGATTTGGGGTTAGGTTTAGATTATAGGTTTAGATTTTGGGTTAGGTTTAGATTTGGGGTTAGGTTTAGATTTTAGGTTTAGATTTGGGGTTAGGTTTAGATTTTAGGTTTAAATTTGGGGTTAGGTTTAGATTTTAGGTTTAGATTTGGGGTTAGGTTTAGATTTGGGTTTAGGTTTAGATTTTAGGTTTAGATTTGGGGTTAGGTTTAGATTTGGGGTTAGGTTTAGATTCTAGGTTTAGATTTGGGGTTAGGTTTAGATTTGGGGTTAGGTTTAGATTTTAGGTTTAGATTTGGGGTTAGGTTTAGATTTTAGGTTTAGATTTGGGGTAGGTTTAGATTTTAGGTTTAGATTTGGGGTTAGGTTTAGATTTTAGGTTTAGATGTGGGATTAGGTTTAGATTTGGGGTTAGGTTTAGATTTTACGTTTAGATTTTAGGTTTAGATTTGGGGTTAGGTTTAGATTTTAGGTTTAGATTTGGGGTTAGGTTTAGATTTGGGGTTAGGTTTAGATTTGGGGTTAGGTTTAGATTTTAGGTTTAGATTTGGGGTTAGGTTTAGATTTTAGGTTTAGATTTGGGATTAGGTTTAGATTTGGGGTTAGGTTTAGATTTTACGTTTAGATTTTAGGTTTAGATTTGGGGTTAGGTTTAGATTTTAGGTTTAGATTTGGGGTTAGGTTTAGATTTTAGGTTTAGATTTGGGGTTAGGTTTAGATTTGGGGTTAGGTTTAGATTTTAGGTTTAGATTTGGGGTTAGGTTTAGATTTTAGGTTTAGATTTGGGGTTAGGTTTAGATTTGGGGTTAGGTTTAGATTTTAGGTTTAGATTTAAGGTTAGGTTTAGATTTTAGGTTTAGATTTGGGGTTAGGTTTAGATTTTAGGTTTAGATTTGGGGTTAGGTTTAGATTTGGGGTTAGGTTTAGATTTTAGGTTTAGATTTGGGGTTAGGTTTAGATTTTAGGTTTAGATTTGGGGTTAGGTTTAGATTTGGGGTTAGGTTTAGATTTTAGGTTTAGATTTGGGGTTAGGTTTAGATTTGGGGTTAGGTTTAGATTTTAGGTTTAGATTTGGGGTTAGGTTTAGATTATAGGTTTAGATTTGGGGTTAGGTTTAGATTTGGGGTTAGGTTTAGATTTTAGGTTTAGATTTGGGGTTAGGTTTAGATTTTAGGTTTAAATTTGGGGTTAGGTTTAGATTTTAGGTTTAGATTTGGGGTTAGGTTTAGATTTGGGTTTAGGTTTAGATTTTAGGTTTAGATTTGGGGTTAGGTTTAGATTTGGGGTTAGGTTTAGATTCTAGGTTTAGATTTGGGGTTAGGTTTAGATTTGGGTTTAGGTTTAGATTTTAGGTTTAGATTTGGGGTTAGGTTTAGATTTTAGGTTAGATTTTGGGTTAGGTTTAGATTTGGGGTTAGGTTTAGATTTTAGGTTTAGATTTGGGGTTAGGTTTAGATTTTAGGTTTAGATTTGGGGTTAGGTTTAGATTTGGGGTTAGGTTTAGATTTTAGGTTTAGACTTGGGGTTAGGTTTAGATTTTACGTTTAGATTTTAGATTTAGATTTGGGGTTAGGTTTAGATTTTAGGTTTAGATTTGGGGTTAGGTTTAGATTTTAGGTTTAGATTTAAGGTTAGGTTTCGATTTCGGGTTACGTTTAGATTTTAGATTTAGATTTGGGGTTAGGTTTAGATTTTAGGTTTAAATTTGGGGTTAGGTTTAGATTTTAGGTTTAGATTTGGGGTTAGGTTTAGATTTTAGGTTTAGATTTGGGGTTAGGTTTAGATTTGGGGTTAGGTTTAGATTCTAGGTTTAGATTTGGGGTTAGGTTTAGATTTGGGGTTAGGTTTAGATTTTAGTTTTAGATTTAAGGTTAGGTTTCGATTTCGGGTTACGTTTAGATTTTAGGTTTAGATTTGGGGTTAGGTTTAGATTTTAGGTTTAGATTTGGGGTTAGGTTTAGATTTTAGGTTTAGATTTGGGGTTAGATTTAGATTTTAGGTTTAGATTTGGGGTTAGGTTTATATTTTAGGTTTATATTTGGGGTTAGGTTTAGATTTTTTGGTTTAGATTTGGGGTTAGGTTTAGATTTTAGGTTTAGATTTGGGGTTAGGTTTAGATTTTAGGTTTAGATTTGGGATTAGTTTTAGATTTGGGATTAGGTTTAGATTTGGGGTTAGGTTTAGATTTTAGGTTTAGATTTTAGGTTTAGATTTGGGGTTAGGCTTAGATTTTAGGTTTAGATTTGGGGTTAGGTTTAGATTTTAGGTTTAGATTTGGGGTTAAGTTTAGATTTGTGGTTAGGTTTAGATTTTAGGTTTAGATTTGGGGTTAGGTTTAGATTTTAGGTTTAGATTTGGGGTTAGGTTTAGATTTTAGGTTTAGATTTGGGGTTAGGTTTAGATTTGGGGTTAGGTTTAGATTTTAGGTTTGGATTTGGGGTTAGGTTTAGATTATAGGTTTAGATTTGGGGTTAGGTTTAGACTTGTGGTTAGGTTTATATTTTAGGTTTAGATTTGGGGTTAGGTTTAGATTTTAGGTTTATATTTGGGGTTAGGTTTAGATTTTAGGTTTAGATTTGGGGTTAGGTTTAGATTTGGGGTTAGGTTTAGATTTTAGGTTTAGATTTGGGGTTAGGTTTAGATTTGGGGTTAGGTTTAGATTTTAGGTTTAGATTTGGGGTTAGGTTTAGATTTTAGGTTTAAATTTGAGGTTAGGTTTAGATTTTAGGTTTAGATTTGGGGTTAGGTTTAGATTTGGGGTTAGGTATAGATTTTAGGTTTAGATTTGGGGTTATGTTTAGATTTGGGGTTAGGTTTAGATTTGAGGTTTAGATTTGGGGTTAGGTTTCGATTTGGGGTTAGGTTTAGATTTTAGGTTTAGATTTGGGGTTAGGTTTAGATTTTAGGTTTAGATTTGGGGTTAGGTTTAGATTTGGGGTTAGGTTTAGATTTTAGGTTTAGATTTGGGGTTAGGTTTAGATTTTAGGTTTAGATTTGGGGTTAGGTTTAGATTTTAGGTTTATATTTGGGGTAAAGTTTAGATTTGGGGTTAGGTTTAGATTTTAGGTTTAGATTTGGGGTTAGGTTTAGATTTGGGGTTAGGTTTAGATTTTAGGTTTAGATTTGGGGTTAGGTTTAGATTTTAGGTTTAGATTTGGGGTTAGGTTTAGATTTGGGGTTAGGTTTAGATTTTAGGTTTAGATTTGGGGTTAGGTTTAGATTTTAGGTTTAGATTTGGGGTTAGGTTTAGATTTGGGGTTAGGTTTAGATTTTAGGTTTAGATTTGGGGTTAGGTTTAGATTTGGGGTTAGGTTTAGATTTTAGGTTTAGATTTGGGGTTAGGTTTAGATTTTAGGTTTAGATTTGGGGTTAGGTTTAGATTTGGGGTTAGGTTTAGATTTTAGGTTTAGATTTGGGGTTAGGTTTAGATTTGAGGTTTAGATTTGGGGTTAGGTTTCGATTTGGGGTTAGGTTTAGATTTTAGGTTTAGATTTGGGGTTAGGTTTAGATTTTAGGTTTAGATTTGGGGTTAGGTTTAGATTTGGGGTTAGGTTTAGATTTTAGGTTTAGATTTGGGGTTAGGTTTAGATTTTAGGTTTAGATTTGGGGTTAGGTTTAGATTTTAGGTTTATATTTGGGGTAAGGTTTAGATTTGGGGTTAGGTTTAGATTTTAGGTTTAGATTTGGGGTTAGGTTTAGATTTGGGGTTAGGTTTAGATTTTAGGTTTAGATTTGGGGTTAGGTTTAGATTTTAGGTTTAGATTTGGGGTTAGGTTTAGATTTGGGGTTAGGTTTAGATTTTAGGTTTAGATTTGGGGTTAGGTTTAGATTTGGGGTTAGGTTTAGATTTTAGGTTTAGATTTGGGGTTAGGTTTAGATTTTAGGTTTAGATTTGGGGTTAGGTTTAGATTTGGGGTTAGGTTTAGATTTTAGGTTTAGATTTGGGGTTAGGTTTAGATTATAGGTTTAGATTTGGGGTTAGGTTTAGATTTGGGGTTAGGTTTAGATTTTAGGTTTAGATTTGGGGTTAGGTTTAGATTTTAGGTTTAGATTTGGGGTTAGATTTAGATTTTAGGTTTAGATTTGGGGTTAGGTTTATATTTTAGGTTTATATTTGGGGTTAGGTTTAGATTTTTTGGTTTAGATTTGGGGTTAGGTTTAGATTTTATTTTTAGATTTGGGGTTAGGTTTAGATTTTAGGTTTAGATTTGGGATTAGTTTTAGATTTGGGATTAGGTTTAGATTTGGGGTTAGGTTTAGATTTTAGGTTTAGATTTTAGGTTTAGATTTGGGGTTAGGCTTAGATTTTAGGTTTAGATTTGGGGTTAGGTTTAGATTTTAGGTTTAGATTTGGGGTTAAGTTTAGATTTGTGGTTAGGTTTAGATTTTAGGTTTAGATTTGGGGTTAGGTTTAGATTTTAGGTTTAGATTTGGGGTTAGGTTTAGATTTTAGGTTTAGATTTGGGGTTAGGTTTAGATTTGGGGTTAGGTTTAGATTTTAGGTTTGGATTTGGGGTTAGGTTTAGATTATAGGTTTAGATTTGGGGTTAGGTTTAGACTTGTGGTTAGGTTTAGATTTTAGGTTTAGATTTGGGGTTAGGTTTAGATTTTAGGTTTATATTTGGGGTTAGGTTTAGATTTTAGGTTTAGATTTGGGGTTAGGTTTAGATTTGGGGTTAGGTTTAGATTTTAGGTTTAGATTTGGGGTTAGGTTTAGATTTTAGGTTTAAATTTGAGGTTAGGTTTAGATTTTAGGTTTAGATTTGGGGTTAGGTTTAGATTTGGGGTTAGGTTTAGATTTTAGGTTTAGATTTGGGGTTATGTTTAGATTTGGGGTTAGGTTTAGATTTGAGGTTTAGATTTGGGGTTAGGTTTAGATTTGGGGTTAGGTTTAGATTTTAGGTTTAGATTTGGGGTTAGGTTTAGATTTTAGGTTTAGATTTGGGGTTAGGTTTAGATTTTAGGTTTAGATTTGGGGTAAGGTTTAGATTTGGGGTTAGGTTTAGATTTTAGGTTTAGATTTGGGGTTAGGTTTAGATTTGGGGTTAGGTTTAGATTTTAGGTTTAGATTTGGGGTTAGGTTTAGATTTTAGGTTTAGATTTGGGGTTAGGTTTAGATTTGGGGTTAGGTTTAGATTTTAGGTTTAGATTTGGGGTTAGGTTTAGATTTTAGGTTTAGATTTGGGGTTAGGTTTAGATTTGGGGTTAGGTTTAGATTTTAGGTTTAGATTTAGGGTTAGGTTTAGATTTTAGGTTTAGATTTGGGGTTAGGTTTAGATTTTAGGTTTAGATTTGGGGTTAGGTTTAGATTTGGGGTTAGGTTTAGATTTTAGGTTTAGATTTGGGGTTAGGTTTAGATTATAGGTTTAGATTTTGGGTTAGGTTTAGATTTGGGGTTAGGTTTAGATTTTAGGTTTAGATTTGGGGTTAGGTTTAGATTTTAGGTTTAAATTTGGGGTTAGGTTTAGATTTTAGGTTTAGATTTGGGGTTAGGTTTAGATTTGGGTTTAGGTTTAGATTTTAGGTTTAGATTTGGGGTTAGGTTTAGATTTGGGGTTAGGTTTAGATTCTAGGTTTAGATTTGGGGTTAGGTTTAGATTTGGGGTTAGGTTTAGATTTTAGGTTTAGATTTGGGGTTAGGTTTAGATTTTAGGTTTAGATTTGGGGTAGGTTTAGATTTTAGGTTTAGATTTGGGGTTAGGTTTAGATTTTAGGTTTAGATGTGGGATTAGGTTTAGATTTGGGGTTAGGTTTAGATTTTACGTTTAGATTTTAGGTTTAGATTTGGGGTTAGGTTTAGATTTTAGGTTTAGATTTGGGGTTAGGTTTAGATTTGGGGTTAGGTTTAGATTTGGGGTTAGGTTTAGATTTTAGGTTTAGATTTGGGGTTAGGTTTAGATTTTAGGTTTAGATTTGGGATTAGGTTTAGATTTGGGGTTAAGTTTAGATTTTACGTTTAGATTTTAGGTTTAGATTTGGGGTTAGGTTTAGATTTTAGGTTTAGATTTGGGGTTAGGTTTAGATTTTAGGTTTAGATTTGGGGTTAGGTTTAGATTTGGGGTTAGGTTTAGATTTTAGGTTTAGATTTGGGGTTAGGTTTAGATTTTAGGTTTAGATTTGGGGTTAGGTTTAGATTTGGGGTTAGGTTTAGATTTTAGGTTTAGATTTAAGGTTAGGTTTAGATTTTAGGTTTAGATTTGGGGTTAGGTTTAGATTTTAGGTTTAGATTTGGGGTTAGGTTTAGATTTGGGGTTAGGTTTAGATTTTAGGTTTAGATTTGGGGTTAGGTTTAGATTTGGGGTTAGGTTTAGATTTTAGGTTTAGATTTGGGGTTAGGTTTAGATTTGGGGTTAGGTTTAGATTCTAGGTTTAGATTTGGGGTTAGGTTTAGATTTGGGGTTAGGTTTAGATTTTAGGTTTAGATTTGGGGTTAGGTTTAGATTTGGGGTTAGGTTTAGATTTGGGGTTAGGTTTAGATTTTAGGTTTAGATTTGGGGTTAGGTTTAGATTTTAGGTTTAGATTTGGGATTAGGTTTAGATTTGGGGTTAAGTTTAGATTTTACGTTTAGATTTTAGGTTTAGATTTGGGGTTAGGTTTAGATTTTAGGTTTAGATTTGGGGTTAGGTTTAGATTTTAGGTTTAGATTTGGGGTTAGGTTTAGATTTGGGGTTAGGTTTAGATTTTAGGTTTAGATTTGGGGTTAGGTTTAGATTTTAGGTTTAGATTTGGGGTTAGGTTTAGATTTGGGGTTAGGTTTAGATTTTAGGTTTAGATTTAAGGTTAGGTTTAGATTTTAGGTTTAGATTTGGGGTTAGGTTTAGATTTTAGGTTTAGATTTGGGGTTAGGTTTAGATTTGGGGTTAGGTTTAGATTTTAGGTTTAGATTTGGGGTTAGGTTTAGATTTGGGGTTAGGTTTAGATTTTAGGTTTAGATTTGGGGTTAGGTTTAGATTATAGGTTTAGATTTGGGGTTAGGTTTAGATTTGGGGTTAGGTTTAGATTTTAGGTTTAGATTTGGGGTTAGGTTTAGATTTTAGGTTTAAATTTGGGGTTAGGTTTAGATTTTAGGTTTAGATTTGGGGTTAGGTTTAGATTTGGGTTTAGGTTTAGATTTTAGGTTTAGATTTGGGGTTAGGTTTAGATTTGGGGTTAGGTTTAGATTCTAGGTTTAGATTTGGGGTTAGGTTTAGATTTGGGGTTAGGTTTAGATTTTAGGTTTAGATTTGGGGTTAGGTTTAGATTTTAGGTTTAGATTTTGGGTTAGGTTTAGATTTGGGGTTAGGTTTAGATTTTAGGTTTAGATTTGGGGTTAGGTTTAGATTTTAGGTTTAGATTTGGGGTTAGGTTTAGATTTGGGGTTAGGTTTAGATTTTAGGTTTAGACTTGGGGTTAGGTTTAGATTTTAGGTTTAGATTTTAGATTTAGATTTGGGGTTAGGTTTAGATTTTAGGTTTAGATTTGGGGTTAGGTTTAGATTTTAGGTTTAGATTTAAGGTTAGGTTTCGATTTCGGGTTACGTTTAGATTTTAGATTTAGATTTGGGGTTAGGTTTAGATTTTAGGTTTAAATTTGGGGTTAGGTTTAGATTTTAGGTTTAGATTTGGGGTTAGGTTTAGATTTTAGGTTTAGATTTGGGGTTAGGTTTAGATTTGGGGTTAGGTTTAGATTCTAGGTTTAGATTTGGGGTTAGGTTTAGATTTGGGGTTAGGTTTAGATTTTAGTTTTAGATTTAAGGTTAGGTTTCGATTTCGGGTTACGTTTAGATTTTAGGTTTAGATTTGGGGTTAGGTTTAGATTTTAGGTTTAGATTTGGGGTTAGGTTTAGATTTTAGGTTTAGATTTGGGGTTAGATTTAGATTTTAGGTTTAGATTTGGGGTTAGGTTTATATTTTAGGTTTATATTTGGGGTTAGGTTTAGATTTTTTGGTTTAGATTTGGGGTTAGGTTTAGATTTTAGGTTTAGATTTGGGGTTAGGTTTAGATTTTAGGTTTAGATTTGGGATTAGTTTTAGATTTGGGATTAGGTTTAGATTTGGGGTTAGGTTTAGATTTTAGGTTTAGATTTTAGGTTTAGATTTGGGGTTAGGCTTAGATTTTAGGTTTAGATTTGGGGTTAGGTTTAGATTTTAGGTTTAGATTTGGGGTTAAGTTTAGATTTGTGGTTAGGTTTAGATTTTAGGTTTAGATTTGGGGTTAGGTTTAGATTTTAGGTTTAGATTTGGGGTTAGGTTTAGATTTTAGGTTTAGATTTGGGGTTAGGTTTAGATTTGGGGTTAGGTTTAGATTTTAGGTTTGGATTTGGGGTTAGGTTTAGATTATAGGTTTAGATTTGGGGTTAGGTTTAGACTTGTGGTTAGGTTTATATTTTAGGTTTAGATTTGGGGTTAGGTTTAGATTTTAGGTTTATATTTGGGGTTAGGTTTAGATTTTAGGTTTAGATTTGGGGTTAGGTTTAGATTTGGGGTTAGGTTTAGATTTTAGGTTTAGATTTGGGGTTAGGTTTAGATTTGGGGTTAGGTTTAGATTTTAGGTTTAGATTTGGGGTTAGGTTTAGATTTTAGGTTTAAATTTGAGGTTAGGTTTAGATTTTAGGTTTAGATTTGGGGTTAGGTTTAGATTTGGGGTTAGGTTTAGATTTTAGGTTTAGATTTGGGGTTATGTTTAGATTTGGGGTTAGGTTTAGATTTGAGGTTTAGATTTGGGGTTAGGTTTCGATTTGGGGTTAGGTTTAGATTTTAGGTTTAGATTTGGGGTTAGGTTTAGATTTTAGGTTTAGATTTGGGGTTAGGTTTAGATTTGGGGTTAGGTTTAGATTTTAGGTTTAGATTTGGGGTTAGGTTTAGATTTTAGGTTTAGATTTGGGGTTAGGTTTAGATTTTAGGTTTATATTTGGGGTAAGGTTTAGATTTGGGGTTAGGTTTAGATTTTAGGTTTAGATTTGGGGTTAGGTTTAGATTTGGGGTTAGGTTTAGATTTTAGGTTTAGATTTGGGGTTAGGTTTAGATTTTAGGTTTAGATTTGGGGTTAGGTTTAGATTTGGGGTTAGGTTTAGATTTTAGGTTTAGATTTGGGGTTAGGTTTAGATTTTAGGTTTAGATTTGGGGTTAGGTTTAGATTTTACGTTTAGATTTTGGGTTAGGTTTAGATTTGGGGTTAGGTTTAGATTTTAGGTTTAGATTTGGGGTTAGGTTTAGATTTTAGGTTTAGATTTGGGGTTAGATTTAGATTTTAGGTTTAGATTTGGGGTTAGGTTTATATTTTAGGTTTATATTTGGGGTTAGGTTTAGATTTTTTGGTTTAGATTTGGGGTTAGGTTTAGATTTTAGGTTTAGATTTGGGGTTAGGTTTAGATTTTAGGTTTAGATTTGGGATTAGTTTTAGATTTGGGATTAGGTTTAGATTTGGGGTTAGGTTTAGATTTTAGGTTTAGATTTTAGGTTTAGATTTGGGGTTAGGCTTAGATTTTAGGTTTAGATTTGGGGTTAGGTTTAGATTTTAGGTTTAGATTTGGGGTTAAGTTTAGATTTGTGGTTAGGTTTAGATTTTAGGTTTAGATTTGGGGTTAGGTTTAGATTTTAGGTTTAGATTTGGGGTTAGGTTTAGATTTTAGGTTTAGATTTGGGGTTAGGTTTAGATTTGGGGTTAGGTTTAGATTTTAGGTTTGGATTTGGGGTTAGGTTTAGATTATAGGTTTAGATTTGGGGTTAGGTTTAGACTTGTGGTTAGGTTTAGATTTTAGGTTTAGATTTGGGGTTAGGTTTAGATTTTAGGTTTAGATTTGGGGTTAGGTTTAGATTTGGGGTTAGGTTTAGATTTTAGGTTTAGATTTGGGGTTAGGTTTAGATTTTAGGTTTAAATTTGAGGTTAGGTTTAGATTTTAGGTTTAGATTTGGGGTTAGGTTTAGATTTGGGGTTAGGTTTAGATTTTAGGTTTAGATTTGGGGTTATGTTTAGATTTGGGGTTAGGTTTAGATTTGAGGTTTAGATTTGGGGTTAGGTTTAGATTTGGGGTTAGGTTTAGATTTTAGGTTTAGATTTGGGGTTAGGTTTAGATTTGAGGTTTAGATTTGGGGTTAGGTTTAGATTTGGGGTTAGGTTTAGATTTTAGGTTTAGATTTGGGGTTAGGTTTAGATTTGGGGTTAGGTTTAGATTTTAGGTTTAGATTTGGGGTTAGGTTTAGATTTTAGGTTTAGATTTGGGGTTAGGTTTAGACTTGGGGTTAGGTTTAGATTTTAGGTTTAGATTTGGGGTTAGGTTTAGATTTGGGGTTAGGTTTAGATTTTAGGTTTAGATTTGGGGTTAGGTTTAGATTTTAGGTTTAGATTTGGGGTTAGGTTTAGATTTGGGGTTAGGTTTAGATTTTAGGTTTAGATTTGGGGTTAGGTTTAGATTTTAGGTTTAGATTTGGGGTTAGGTTTAGATTTGGGGTTAGGTTTAGATTTTAGGTTTAGATTTAGGGTTAGGTTTAGATTTTAGGTTTAGATTTGGGGTTAGGTTTAGATTTTAGGTTTAGATTTGGGGTTAGGTTTAGATTTGGGGTTAGATTTAGATTTTAGGTTTAGATTTGGGGTTAGGTTTAGATTATAGCTTTAGATTTTGGGTTAGGTTTAGATTTGGGGTTAGGTTTAGATTTTAGGTTTAAATTTGGGGTTAGGTTTAGATTTTAGGTTTAGATTTGGGGTTAGGTTTAGATTTGGGTTTAGGTTTAGATTTTAGGTTTAGATTTGGGGTTAGGTTTAGATTTGGGGTTAGGTTTAGATTCTAGGTATAGATTTGGGGTTAGGTTTAGATTTGGGGTTAGGTTTAGATTTTAGGTTTAGATTTGGGGTTAGGTTTAGATTTTAGGTTTAGATTTGGGGTAGGTTTAGATTTGGGGTTAGGTTTAGATTTTAGGTTTAGATTTGGGGTTAGGTTTAGATTTTAGGTTTAGATTTGGGGTTAGGTTTAGATTTGGGGTTAGGTTTAGATTTTAGGTTTAGACTTGGGGTTAGGTTTAGATTTTAGGTTTAGATTTTAGATTTAGATTTGGGGTTAGGTTTAGATTTTAGGTTTAGATTTGGGGTTAGGTTTAGATTTTAGGTTTAGATTTAAGGTTAGGTTTCGATTTCGGGTTACGTTTAGATTTTAGATTTAGATTTGGGGTTAGGTTTAGATTTTAGGTTTAAATTTGGGGTTAGGTTTAGATTTTAGGTTTAGATTTGGGGTTAGGTTTAGATTTGGGGTTAGGTTTAGATTTTAGGTTTAGATTTGGGGTTAGGTTTAGATATGGGGTTAGGTTTAGATTCTAGGTTTAGATTTGGGGTTAGGTTTAGATTTGGGGTTAGGTTTAGATTTTAGTTTTAGATTTAAGGTTAGGTTTCGATTTCGGGTTACGTTTAGATTTTAGGTTTAGATTTGGGGTTAGGTTTAGATTTTAGGTTTAGATTTGGGGTTAGGTTTAGATTTCAGGTTTAGATTTGGGGTTAGGTTTAGATTTTAGGTTTAGATTTGGGGTTAGGTTTAGATTTGGGGTTAGGTTTAGATTTTAGGTTTAGATTTGGGGTTAGGTTTAGATTTGGGGTTAGGTTTAGACTTGGGGTTAGGTTTAGATTTTAGGTTTAGATTTGGGGTTAGGTTTAGATTTTAGGTTTAGATTTGGGGTTAGATTTAGATTTGGGGTTAGGTTTAGATTTTAGGTTTAGATTTGGGGTTAGGTTTAGATTTGGGGTTAGGTTTAGATTTTAGTTTTAGATTTGGGGTTAGGTTTAGATTTTAGGTTTAGATTTGGGGTTAGGTTTAGATTTGGGGTTAGGTTTAGATTTTAGGTTTAGATTTGGGGTTAGGTTTAGATTTTAGGTTTAGATTTTAGATTTAGATTTGGGGTTAGGTTTAGATTTTAGGTTTAGATTTGGGGTTAGGTTTAGATTTTAGGTTTAGATTTGTGGTTAGGTTTAGATTTTAGGTTACGTTTAGATTTTAGATTTAGATTTGGGGTTAGGTTTAGATTTTAGGTTTAAATTTGGGGTTAGGTTTAGATTTTAGGTTTAGATTTGGGGTTAGGTTTAGATTTTAGGTTTAAATTTGGGGTTAGGTTTAGATTTTAGGTTTAGATTTGGGGTTAGGTTTAGATTTGGGTTTAGGTTTAGATTTTAGGTTTAGATTTGGGGTTAGGTTTAGATTTGGGGTTAGGTTTAGATTCTAGGTTTAGATTTGGGGTTAGGTTTAGATTTGGGGTTAGGTTTAGATTTTAGGTTTAGATTTGGGGTTAGGTTTAGATTTTAGGTTTAGATTTTGGGTTAGGTTTAGATTTTAGGTTTAGATTTGGGATTAGGTTTAGATTTGGGATTAGGTTTAGATTTGGGGTTAGGTTTAGATTTTAGGTTTAGATTTTAGGTTTAGATTTGGGGTTAGGTTTAGATTTTAGGTTTAGATTTGGGGTTAAGTTTAGATTTGTGGTTAGGTTTAGATTTTAGGTTTAGATTTGGGGTTAGGTTTAGATTTTAGGTTTAGATTTGGGGTTAGGTTTAGATTTTAGGTTTAGATTTGGGGTTAGGTTTAGATTTGGGGTTAGGTTTAGATTTTAGGTTTGGATTTGGGGTTAGGTTTAGATTATAGGTTTAGATTTGGGGTTAGGTTTAGACTTGTGGTTAGGTTTAGATTTTAGGTTTAGATTTGGGGTTAGGTTTAGATTTTAGGTTTATATTTGGGGTTAGGTTTAGATTTGAGGTTTAGATTTGGGGTTAGGTTTAGATTTGGGGTTAGGTTTAGATTTTAGGTTTAGATTTGGGGTTAGGTTTAGATTTTAGGTTTAGATTTGGGGTTAGGTTTAGATTTGGGGTTAGGTTTAGATTTTAGGTTTAGATTTGGGGTTAGGTTTAGATTTTAGGTTTAGATTTGGGGTTAGGTTTAGATTTTAGGTTTATATTTGGGGTAAGGTTTAGATTTGGGGTTAGGTTTAGATTTTAGGTTTAGATTTGGGGTTAGGTTTAGATTTGGGGTTAGGTTTAGATTTTAGGTTTAGATTTGGGGTTAGGTTTAGATTTTAGGTTTAGATTTGGGGTTAGGTTTAGATTTTAGGTTTAGATTTGGGGTTAGGTTTAGATTTGGGGTTAGGTTTAGATTTTAGGTTTAGATTTGGGGTTAGGTTTAGATTTGGGGTTAGGTTTAGATTTTAGGTTTAGATTTGGGGTTAGGTTTAGATTTTAGGTTTAGATTTGGGGTTAGGTTTAGATTTGGGGTTAGGTTTAGATTTTAGGTTTAGATTTGGGGTTAGGTTTAGATTATAGGTTTAGATTTTGGGTTAGGTTTAGATTTGGGGTTAGGTTTAGATTTTAGGTTTAGATTTGGGGTTAGGTTTAGATTTTAGGTTTAAATTTGGGGTTAGGTTTAGATTATAGGTTTAGATTTTGGGTTAGGTTTAGATTTGGGGTTAGGTTTAGATTTTAGGTTTAGATTTGGGGTTAGGTTTAGATTTTAGGTTTAAATTTGGGGTTAGGTTTAGATTTTAGGTTTAGATTTGGGGTTAGGTTTAGATTTGGGTTTAGGTTTAGATTTTAGGTTTAGATTTGGGGTTAGGTTTAGATTTGGGGTTAGGTTTAGATTCTAGGTTTAGATTTGGGGTTAGGTTTAGATTTGGGGTTAGGTTTAGATTTTAGGTTTAGATTTGGGGTTAGGTTTAGATTTTAGGTTTAGATTTTGGGTTAGGTTTAGATTTTAGGTTTAGATTTGGGATTAGGTTTAGATTTGGGATTAGGTTTAGATTTGGGGTTAGGTTTAGATTTTAGGTTTAGATTTTAGGTTTAGATTTGGGGTTAGGCTTAGATTTTAGGTTTAGATTTGGGGTTAGGTTTAGATTTTAGGTTTAGATTTGGGGTTAAGTTTAGATTTGTGGTTAGGTTTAGATTTTAGGTTTAGATTTGGGGTTAGGTTTAGATTTTAGGTTTAGATTTGGGGTTAGGTTTAGATTTTAGGTTTAGATTTGGGGTTAGGTTTAGATTTGGGGTTAGGTTTAGATTTTAGGTTTGGATTTGGGGTTAGGTTTAGATTATAGGTTTAGATTTGGGGTTAGGTTTAGACTTGTGGTTAGGTTTAGATTTTAGGTTTAGATTTGGGGTTAGGTTTAGATTTTAGGTTTATATTTGGGGTTAGGTTTAGATTTTAGGTTTAGATTTGGGGTTAGGTTTAGATTTGGGGTTAGGTTTAGATTTTAGGTTTAGATTTAGGGTTAGGTTTAGATTTGGGGTTAGGTTTAGATTTTAGGTTTAGATTTGGGGTTAGGTTTAGATTTTAGGTTTAAATTTGAGGTTAGGTTTAGATTTTAGGTTTAGATTTGGGGTTAGGTTTAGATTTGGGGTTAGGTTTAGATTTTAGGTTTAGATTTGGGGTTATGTTTAGATTTGGGGTTAGGTTTAGATTTGAGGTTTAGATTTGGGGTTAGGTTTAGATTTGGGGTTAGGTTTAGATTTTAGGTTTAGATTTGGGGTTAGGTTTAGATTTTAGGTTTAGATTTGGGGTTAGGTTTAGATTTGGGGTTAGGTTTAGATTTTAGGTTTAGATTTGGGGTTAGGTTTAGATTTTAGGTTTAGATTTGGGATTAGGTTTAGATTTTAGGTTTATATTTGGGGTAAGGTTTAGATTTGGGGTTAGGTTTAGATTTTAGGTTTAGATTTGGGGTTAGGTTTAGATTTGGGGTTAGGTTTAGATTTTAGGTTTAGATTTGGGGTTAGGTTTAGATTTTAGGTTTAGATTTGGGGTTAGGTTTAGATTTGGGGTTAGGTTTAGATTTTAGGTTTAGATTTAAGGTTAGGTTTAGATTTTAGGTTTAGATTTGGGGTTAGGTTTAGATTTTAGGTTTAGATTTGGGGTTAGGTTTAGATTTGGGGTTAGGTTTAGATTTTAGGTTTGGATTTGGGGTTAGGTTTAGATTTTAGGTTTAGATTTGGGGTTAGGTTTAGATTTGGGGTTAGGTTTAGATTTAGAGGTTTAGATTTGGGGTTAGGTTTAGATTTGGGGTTAGGTTTAGATTTTAGGTTTAGATTTGGGGTTAGGTTTAGATTTTAGGTTTAGATTTGGGGTTAAGTTTAGATTTGGGGTTAGGTTTAGATTTTAGGTTTAGATTTGGGGTTAGGTTTAGATTATAGGTTTAGATTTTGGGTTAGGTTTAGATTTGGGGTTAGGTTTAGATTTTAGGTTTAGATTTGGGGTTAGGTTTAGATTTTAGGTTTAAATTTGGGGTTAGGTTTAGATTTTAGGTTTAGATTTGGGGTTAGGTTTAGATTTGGGTTTAGGTTTAGATTTTAGGTTTAGATTTGGGGTTAGGTTTAGATTTGGGGTTAGGTTTAGATTCTAGGTTTAGATTTGGGGTTAGGTTTAGATTTGGGGTTAGGTTTAGATTTTAGGTTTAGATTTGGGGTTAGGTTTAGATTTTAGGTTTAGATTTTGGGTTAGGTTTAGATTTGGGTTTAGGTTTAGATTTTAGGTTTAGATTTGGGGTTAGGTTTAGATTTTAGGTTTAGATTTGAGGTTAGGTTTAGATTTGGGGTTAGGTTTAGATTTTAGGTTTAGACTTGGGGTTAGGTTTAGATTTTAGGTTTAGACTTGGGGTTAGGTTTAGATTTTAGGTTTAGATTTTAGATTTAGATTTGGGGTTAGGTTTAGATTTTAGATTTAGATTTGGGGTTAGGTTTAGATTTTAGGTTTAGATTTGGGGTTAGGTTTAGATTTTAGGTTTAGACTTGGGATTAGGTTTAGATTTTAGGTTTAGATTTTAGATTTAGATTTGGGGTTAGGTTTAGATTTTAGATTTAGATTTGGGGTTAGGTTTAGATTTTAGGTTTAGATTTGGGGTTAGGTTTAGATTTGGGGTTAGGTTTAGATTTTAGGTTTAGATTTGGGGTTAGGTTTAGATTTTAGGTTTAGATTTGGGGTTAGGTTTAGATTTGGGGTTAGGTTTAGATTTTAGGTTTAGATTTGGGGTTAGGTTTAGATTTTAGGTTTAGATTTGGGGTTAGGTTTAGATTTTAGGTTTATATTTGGGGTAAGGTTTAGATTTGGGGTTAGGTTTAGATTTTAGGTTTAGATTTGGGGTTAGGTTTAGATTTGGGGCTAGGTTTAGATTTTAGGTTTAGATTTGGGGTTAGGTTTAGATTTTAGGTTTAGATTTGGGGTTAGGTTTAGATTTGGGGTTAGGTTTAGATTTTAGGTTTAGATTTGGGGTTAGGTTTAGATTTTAGGTTTAGATTTGGGGTTAGGTTTAGATTTGGGGTTAGGTTTAGATTTTAGGTTTAGATTTGGGGTTAGGTTTAGATTATAGGTTTAGATTTGGGGTTAGGATTAGATTTGGGGTTAGGTTTAGATTTTAGGTTTAGATTTGGGGTTAGGTTTAGATTTTAGGTTTAAATTTGGGGTTAGGTTTAGATTTTAGGTTTAGATTTGGGGTTAGGTTTAGATTTGGGTTTAGGTTTAGATTTGGGGTTAGGTTTAGATTTTAGGTTTAGATTTGGGGTTAGGTTTAGACTTGGGGTTAGGTTTAGATTTTAGTTTTAGATTTGGGGTTAGGTTTAGATTTTAGGTTTAGATTTGGGGTTAGGTTTAGATTTTTTGGTTTAGATTTGGGGTTAGGTTTAGATTTTAGGTTTAGATTTGGGGTTAGGTTTAGATTTGGGGTTAGGTTTAGATTTTAGGTTTAGATTTGGGATTAGGTTTAGATTTGGGGTTAGGTTTAGATTTTACGTTTAGATTTTAGGTTTAGATTTGGGGTTAGGTTTAGATTTTAGGTTTAGATTTGGGGTTAGGTTTAGATTTTAGGTTTAGATTTGGGGTTAGGTTTAGATTTTAGGTTTAGATTTGGGGTTAGGTTTAGATTTTAGGTTTAGATTTGGGGTTAGGTTTAGATTTCAGGTTTAGATTTGGGGTTAGGTTTAGATTTTAGGTTTAGATTTGGGATTAGGTTTAGATTTGGGGTTAGGTTTAGATTTTACGTTTAGATTTTAGGTTTAGATTTGGGGTTAGGTTTAGATTTTAGGTTTAGATTTGGGGTTAGGTTTAGATTTTAGGTTTAGATTTGGGGTTAGGTTTAGATTTGGGGTTAGGTTTAGATTTTAGGTTTAGATTTGGGGTTAGGTTTAGATTTGGGGTTAGGTTTAGATTTTAGGTTTAGATTTGGGATTAGGTTTAGATTTGGGGTTAGGTTTAGATTTTACGTTTAGATTTTAGGTTTAGATTTGGGGTTAGGTTTAGATTTTAGGTTTAGATTTGGGGTTAGGTTTAGATTTTAGGTTTAGATTTGGGGTTAGGTTTAGATTTGGGGTTAGGTTTAGATTTTAGGTTTAGATTTGGGGTTAGGTTTAGATTTTAGGTTTAGATTTGGGGTTAGGTTTAGATTTTAGGTTTAGATTTAAGGTTAGGTTTAGATTTTAGGTTTAGATTTGGGGTTAGGTTTAGATTTTAGGTTTAGATTTGGGGTTAGGTTTAGATTTGGGGTTAGGTTTAGATTTTAGGTTTAGATTTGGGGTTAGGTTTAGATTTTAGGTTTAGATTTGGGGTTAGGTTTAGATTTGGGGTTAGGTTTAGATTTTAGGTTTAGATTTGGGGTTAGGTTTAGATTTGGGGTTAGGTTTAGATTTTAGGTTTAGATTTGGGGTTAGGTTTAGATTTGGGGTTAGGTTTAGATTTTAGGTTTAGATTTGGGGTTAGGTTTAGATTATAGGTTTAGATTTGGGGTAGGTTTAGATTTGGGGTTAGGTTTAGATTTTAGGTTTAGATTTGGGGTTAGGTTTAGATTTTAGGTTTAAATTTGGGGTTAGGTTTAAATTTTAGGTTTAGATTTGGGGTTAGGTTTAGATTTGGGTTTAGGTTTAGATTTTAGGTTTAGATTTGGGGTTAGGTTTAGACTTGGGGTTAGGTTTAGATTCTAGGTTTAGATTTGGGGTTAGGTTTAGATTTGGGGTTAGGTTTAGATTTTAGGTTTAGATTTGGGGTTAGGTTTAGATTTTAGGTTTAGATTTGGGGTTAGGTTTAGATTTGGGGTTAGGTTTAGATTTTAGGTTTAGATTTGGGGTTAGGTTTAGATTTTAGGTTTAGATTTGGGGTTAGGTTTAGATTTGGGGTTAGGTTTAGATTTTAGGTTTAGACTTGGGGTTAGGTTTAGATTTTAGGTTTAGATTTTAGATTTAGATTTGGGGTTAGGTTTAGATTTTAGGTTTAGATTTGGGGTTAGGTTTAGATTTTAGGTTTAGATTTAAGGTTAGGTTTCGATTTCGGGTTACGTTTAGATTTTAGATTTAGATTTGGGGTTAGGTTTAGATTTTAGGTTTAAATTTGGGGTTAGGTTTAGATTTTAGGTTTAGATTTGGGGTTAGGTTTAGATTTGGGGTTAGGTTTAGATTTTAGGTTTAGATTTGGGGTTAGGTTTAGATTTGGGGTTAGGTTTAGATTCTAGGTTTAGATTTGGGGTTAGGTTTAGATTTGGGGTTAGGTTTAGATTTTAGTTTTAGATTTAAGGTTAGGTTTCGATTTCGGGTTACGTTTAGATTTTAGGTTTAGATTTGGGGTTAGGTTTAGATTTTAGGTTTAGATTTGGGGTTAGGTTTAGATTTCAGGTTTAGATTTGGGGTTAGGTTTAGATTTTAGGTTTAGATTTGGGGTTAGGTTTAGATTTGGGGTTAGGTTTAGATTTTAGGTTTAGATTTGGGGTTAGGTTTAGATTTGGGGTTAGGTTTAGACTTGGGGTTAGGTTTAGATTTTAGGTTTAGATTTGGGGTTAGGTTTAGATTTTAGGTTTAGATTTGGGGTTAGATTTAGATTTGGGGTTAGGTTTAGATTTTAGGTTTAGATTTGGGGTTAGGTTTAGATTTGGGGTTAGGTTTAGATTTTAGGTTTAGATTTGGGGTTAGGTTTAGATTTTAGGTTTAGATTTGGGGTTAGGTTTAGATTTTAGGTTTAGATTTGGGGTTAGGTTTAGATTTTAGGTTTAGATTTTAGATTTAGATTTGGGGTTAGGTTTAGATTTTAGGTTTAGATTTGGGGTTAGGTTTAGATTTTAGGTTTAGATTTGGGGTTAGGTTTAGATTTTAGGTTACGTTTAGATTTTAGATTTAGATTTGGGGTTAGGTTTAGATTTTAGGTTTAAATTTGGGGTTAGGTTTAGATTTTAGGTTTAGATTTGGGGTTAGGTTTAGATTTTAGGTTTAAATTTGGGGTTAGGTTTAGATTTTAGGTTTAGATTTGGGGTTAGGTTTAGATTTGGGTTTAGGTTTAGATTTTAGGTTTAGATTTGGGGTTAGGTTTAGATTTGGGGTTAGGTTTAGATTTTAGGTTTAGATTTGGGGTTAGGTTTAGATTTTAGGTTTAGATTTGGGGTTAGGTTTAGATTTTAGGTTTAGATTTGGGGTTAGGTTTAGATTTGGGGTTAGGTTTAGATTTTAGGTTTAGATTTGGGTTTAGGTTTAGATTTTAGGTTTAGATTTTAGATTTAGATTTGGGGTTAGGTTTAGATTTTAGGTTTAGATTTGGGGTTAGGTTTAGATTTTAGGTTTAGATTTGGGGTTAGGTTTAGATTTGGGGTTAGGTTTAGATTTTAGATTTAGATTTGGGGTTAGGTTTAGATTTTAGGTTTAAATTTGGGGTTAGGTTTAGATTTTCGGTTTAGATTTGGGGTTAGGTTTAGATTTGGGGTTAGGTTTAGATTTTAGGTTTAGATTTGGGGTTAGGTTTAGATTTGGGGTTAGGTTTAGATTCTAGGTTTAGATTTGGGGTTAGGTTTAGATTTGGGGTTAGGTTTAGATTTTAGGTTTAGATTTGGGGTTAGGTTTAGATTTGGGGTTAGGTTTAGATTTTAGGTTTAGATTTGGGGTTAGGTTTAGATTTTAGGTTTAGATTTGGGGTTAGGTTTAGATTTGGGGTTAGGTTTAGATTTTAGGTTTAGATTTGGGGTTAGGTTTAGATTTTAGGTTTAGATTTGGGGTTAGGTTTAGATTTTAGGTTTAGATTTGGGGTTAGGTTTAGATTTTAGGTTTAGATTTGGGGTTAGGTTTAGATTTGGGGTTAGGTTTAGATTTTAGGTTTAGATTTGGGGTTAGGTTTAGATTTGGGGTTAGGTTTAGATTTTAGGTTTAGATTTGGGGTTAGGTTTAGATTTTAGGTTTAAATTTGAGGTTAGGTGTAGATTTTAGGTTTAGATTTGGGGTTAGGTTTAGATTTGGGGTTAGGTTTAGATTTTAGGTTTAGATTTGGGGTTAGGTTTAGATTTGGGGTTAGGTTTAGATTTGAGGTTTAGATTTGGGGTTAGGTTTCGATTTGGGGTTAGGTTTAGATTTTAGGTTTAGATTTGGGGTTAGGTTTAGATTTTAGGTTTAGATTTGGGGTTAGGTTTAGATTTGGGGTTAGGTTTAGATTTTAGGTTTAGATTTGGGGTTAGGTTTAGATTTGGGGTTAGGTTTAGATTTTAGGTTTAGATTTGGGGTTAGGTTTAGATTTTAGGTTTAGATTTGGGGTTAGGTTTAGATTTGGGGTTAGGTTTAGATTTTAGGTTTAGATTTGGGGTTAGGTTTAGATTTTAGGTTTAGATTTGGGGTTAGGTTTAGATTTGGGGTTAGGTTTAGATTTTAGGTTTAGATTTGGGGTTAGGTTTAGATTTGGGGTTAGGTTTAGATTTTAGGTTTAGATTTGGGGTTAGGTTTAGATTTTAGGTTTAGATTTGGGGTTAGGTTTAGATTTGGGGTTAGGTTTAGATTTTAGGTTTAGATTTGGGGTTAGGTTTAGATTATAGGTTTAGATTTTGGGTTAGGTTTAGATTTGGGGTTAGGTTTAGATTTTAGGTTTAGATTTGGGGTTAGGTTTAGATTTTAGGTTTAGATTTGGGGTTAGATTTAGATTTTAGGTTTAGATTTGGGGTTAGGTTTATATTTTAGGTTTATATTTGGGGTTAGGTTTAGATTTTTTGGTTTAGATTTGGGGTTAGGTTTACATTTTAGGTTTTGATTTGGGGTTAGGTTTAGATTTTAGGTTTAGATTTGGGATTAGTTTTAGATTTGGGATTAGGTTTAGATTTGGGGTTAGGTTTAGATTTTAGGTTTAGATTTTAGGTTTAGATTTGGGGTTAGGCTTAGATTTTAGGTTTAGATTTGGGGTTAGGTTTAGATTTTAGGTTTAGATTTGGGGTTAAGTTTAGATTTGTGGTTAGGTTTAGATTTTAGGTTTAGATTTGGGGTTAGGTTTAGATTTTAGGTTTAGATTTGGGGTTAGGTTTAGATTTTAGGTTTAGATTTGGGGTTAGGTTTAGATTTGGGGTTAGGTTTAGATTTTAGGTTTGGATTTGGGGTTAGGTTTAGATTATAGGTTTAGATTTGGGGTTAGGTTTAGACTTGTGGTTAGGTTTAGATTTTAGGTTTAGATTTGGGGTTAGGTTTAGATTTTAGGTTTATATTTGGGGTTAGGTTTAGATTTTAGGTTTAGATTTGGGGTTAGGTTTAGATTTTAGGTTTAGATTTGGGGTTAGGTTTAGATTTGGGGTTAGGTTTAGATTTTAGGTTTAGATTTGGGGTTAGGTTTAGATTTTAGGTTTAAATTTGAGGTTAGGTTTAGATTTTAGGTTTAGATTTGGGGTTAGGTTTAAATTTGGGTTTAGGTTTAGATTTTAGGTTTAGATTTGGGGTTATGTTTAGATTTGGGGTTAGGTTTAGATTTGAGGTTTAGATTTGGGGTTAGGTTTAGATTTGGGGTTAGGTTTAGATTTTAGGTTTAGATTTGGGGTTAGGTTTAGATTTTAGGTTTAGATTTGGGGTTAGGTTTAGATTTGGGGTTAGGTTTAGATTTTAGGTTTAGATTTGGGGTTAGGTTTAGATTTTAGGTTTAGATTTGGGTTAGGTTTAGATTTTAGGTTTATATTTGGGGTAAGGTTTAGATTTGGGGTTAGGTTTAGATTTTAGGTTTAGATTTGGGGTTAGGTTTAGATTTGGGGTTAGGTTTAGATTTTAGGTTTAGATTTGGGGTTAGGTTTAGATTTTAGGTTTAGATTTGGGGTTAGGTTTAGATTTGGGGTTAGGTTTAGATTTTAGGTTTAGATTTTGGGTTAGGTTTAGATTTTAGGTTTAGATTTGGGGTTAGGTTTAGATTTGGGGTTAGGTTTAGATTTTAGGTTTAGATTTAGGGTTAGGTTTAGATTTTAGGTTTAGATTTGGGGTTAGGTTTAGATTTTAGGTTTAGATTTGGGGTTAGGTTTAGATTTGGGGTTAGGTTTAGATTTTAGGTTTAGATTTGGGGTTAGGTTTAGATTATAGGTTTAGATTTTGGGTTAGGTTTAGATTTGGGGTTAGGTTTAGATTTTAGGTTTAGATTTGGGGTTAGGTTTAGATTTTAGGTTTAAATTTGGGGTTAGGTTTAGATTTTAGGTTTAGATTTGGGGTTAGGTTTAGATTTGGGTTTAGGTTTAGATTTTAGGTTTAGATTTGGGGTTAGGTTTAGACTTGGGGTTAGGTTTAGATTCTAGGTTTAGATTTGGGGTTAGGTTTAGATTTGGGGTTAGGTTTAGATTTTAGGTTTAGATTTGGGGTTAGGTTTAGATTTTAGGTTTAGATTTGGGGTTAGGTTTAGATTTGGGGTTAGGTTTAGATTTTAGGTTTAGATTTGGGGTTAGGTTTAGATTTTAGGTTTAGATTTGGGGTTAGGTTTAGATTTGGGGTTAGGTTTAGATTTTAGGTTTAGATTTGGGGTTAGGTTTAGATTTGGGGTTAGGTTTAGATTCTAGGTTTAGATTTGGGGTTAGGTTTAGATTTGGGGTTAGGTTTAGATTTTAGTTTTAGATTTAAGGTTAGGTTTCGATTTCGGGTTACGTTTAGATTTTAGGTTTAGATTTGGGGTTAGGTTTAGATTTTAGGTTTAGATTTGGGGTTAGGTTTAGATTTCAGGTTTAGATTTGGGGTTAGGTTTAGATTTTAGGTTTAGATTTGGGGTTAGGTTTAGATTTGGGGTTAGGTTTAGATTTTAGGTTTAGATTTGGGGTTAGGTTTAGATTTGGGGTTAGGTTTAGACTTGGGGTTAGGTTTAGATTTTAGGTTTAGATTTGGGGTTAGGTTTAGATTTTAGGTTTAGATTTGGGGTTAGATTTAGATTTGGGGTTAGGTTTAGATTTTAGGTTTAGATTTGGGGTTAGGTTTAGATTTGGGGTTAGGTTTAGATTTTAGGTTTAGATTTGGGGTTAGGTTTAGATTTTAGGTTTAGATTTGGGGTTAGGTTTAGATTTGGGGTTAGGTTTAGATTTTAGGTTTAGATTTGGGGTTAGGTTTAGATTTTAGGTTTAGATTTTAGATTTAGATTTGGGGTTAGGTTTAGATTTTAGGTTTAGATTTGGGGTTAGGTTTAGATTTTAGGTTTAGATTTGGGGTTAGGTTTAGATTTTAGGTTACGTTTAGATTTTAGATTTAGATTTGGGGTTAGGTTTAGATTTTAGGTTTAAATTTGGGGTTAGGTTTAGATTTTAGGTTTAGATTTGGGGTTAGGTTTAGATTTTAGGTTTAAATTTGGGGTTAGGTTTAGATTTTAGGTTTAGATTTGGGGTTAGGTTTAGATTTGGGGTTAGGTTTAGATTCTAGGTTTAGATTTGGGGTTAGGTTTAGATTTGGGGTTAGGTTTAGATTTTAGGTTTAGATTTGGGGTTAGGTTTAGATTTTAGGTTTAGATTTGGGGTTAGGTTTAGATTTTAGGTTTAGATTTGGGGTTAGGTTTAGATTTGGGGTTAGGTTTAGATTTTAGGTTTAGATTTGGGGTTAGGTTTAGATTTTAGGTTTAGATTTTAGATTTAGATTTGGGGTTAGGTTTAGATTTTAGGTTTAGATTTGGGGTTAGGTTTAGATTTTAGGTTTAGATTTGGGGTTAGGTTTAGATTTTAGGTTACGTTTAGATTTTAGATTTAGATTTGGGGTTAGGTTTAGATTTTAGGTTTGAATTTGGGGTTAGGTTTAGATTTTAGGTTTAGATTTGGGGTTAGGTTTAGATTTGGGGTTAGGTTTAGATTTTAGGTTTAGATTTGGGGTTAGGTTTAGATTTGGGGTTAGGTTTAGATTCTAGGTTTAGATTTGGGGTTAGGTTTAGATTTGGGGTTAGGTTTAGATTTTAGGTTTAGATTTGGGGTTAGGTTTAGATTTGGGGTTAGGTTTAGATTTTAGGTTTAGATTTGGGGTTAGGTTTAGATTTTAGGTTTAGATTTGGGGTTAGGTTTAGATTTGGGGTTAGGTTTAGATTTTAGGTTTAGATTTGGGGTTAGGTTTAGATTTTAGGTTTAGATTTGGGGTTAGGTTTAGATTTTTTGGTTTAGATTTGGGGTTAGGTTTAGATTTTAGGTTTAGATTTGGGGTTAGGTTTAGATTTGGGGTTAGGTTTAGATTTTAGGTTTAGATTTGGGGTTAGGTTTAGATTTTAGGTTTAGATTTGGGGTTAGGTTTAGATTTGGGGTTAGGTTTAGATTTGGGGTTAGGTTTAGATTTGGGGTTAGGTTTAGATTTTAGGTTTAGATTTGGGGTTCGGTTTAGATTTCAGGTTTAGATTTGGGGTTAGGTTTAGATTTTAGGTTTAGATTTGGGATTAGGTTTAGATTTGGGGTTAGGTTTAGATTTTACGTTTAGATTTTAGGTTTAGATTTGGGGTTAGGTTTAGATTTTAGGTTTAGATTTGGGGTTAGGTTTAGATTTTAGGTTTAGATTTGGGGTTAGGTTTAGATTTGGGGTTAGGTTTAGATTTTAGGTTTAGATTTGGGGTTAGGTTTAGATTTGGGGTTAGGTTTAGATTTTAGGTTTAGATTTGGGATTAGGTTTAGATTTGGGGTTAGGTTTAGATTTTACGTTTAGATTTTAGGTTTAGATTTGGGGTTAGGTTTAGATTTTAGGTTTAGATTTGGGGTTAGGTTTAGATTTTAGGTTTAGATTTGGGGTTAGGTTTAGATTTGGGGTTAGGTTTAGATTTTAGGTTTAGATTTGGGGTTAGGTTTAGATTTTAGGTTTAGATTTGGGGTTAGGTTTAGATTTGGGGTTAGGTTTAGATTTTAGGTTTAGATTTAAGGTTAGGTTTAGATTTTAGGTTTAGATTTGGGGTTAGGTTTAGATTTTAGGTTTAGATTTGGGGTTAGGTTTAGATTTGGGGTTAGGTTTAGATTTTAGGTTTAGATTTGGGGTTAGGTTTAGATTTTAGGTTTAGATTTGGGGTTAGGTTTAGATTTGGGGTTAGGTTTAGATTTTAGGTTTAGATTTGGGGTTAGGTTTAGATTTGGGGTTAGGTTTAGATTTTAGGTTTAGATTTGGGGTTAGGTTTAGATTTGGGGTTAGGTTTAGATTTTAGGTTTAGATTTGGGGTTAGGTTTAGATTATAGGTTTAGATTTGGGGTTAGGTTTAGATTTGGGGTTAGGTTTAGATTTTAGGTTTAGATTTGGGGTTAGGTTTAGATTTTAGGTTTAAATTTGGGGTTAGGTTTAGATTTTAGGTTTAGATTTGGGGTTAGGTTTAGATTTGGGTTTAGGTTTAGATTTTAGGTTTAGATTTGGGGTTAGGTTTAGATTTGGGGTTAGGTTTAGATTCTAGGTTTAGATTTGGGGTTAGGTTTAGATTTGGGGTTAGGTTTAGATTTTAGGTTTAGATTTGGGGTTAGGTTTAGATTTTAGGTTTAGATTTTGGGTTAGGTTTAGATTTGGGGTTAGGTTTAGATTTTAGGTTTAGATTTGGGGTTAGGTTTAGATTTTAGGTTTAGATTTGGGGTTAGGTTTAGATTTGGGGTTAGGTTTAGATTTTAGGTTTAGACTTGGGGTTAGGTTTAGATTTTAGGTTTAGATTTTAGATTTAGATTTGGGGTTAGGTTTAGATTTTAGGTTTAGATTTGGGGTTAGGTTTAGATTTTAGGTTTAGATTTAAGGTTAGGTTTCGATTTCGGGTTACGTTTAGATTTTAGATTTAGATTTGGGGTTAGGTTTAGATTTTAGGTTTAAATTTGGGGTTAGGTTTAGATTTTAGGTTTAGATTTGGGGTTAGGTTTAGATTTTAGGTTTAGATTTGGGGTTAGGTTTAGATTTGGGGTTAGGTTTAGATTTTAGGTTTAGATTTAAGGTTAGGTTTAGATTTTAGGTTTAGATTTGGGGTTAGGTTTAGATTTTAGGTTTAGATTTGGGGTTAGGTTTAGATTTGGGGTTAGGTTTAGATTTTAGGTTTAGATTTGGGGTTAGGTTTAGATTTTAGGTTTAGATTTGGGGTTAGGTTTAGATTTGGGGTTAGGTTTAGATTTTAGGTTTAGATTTGGGGTTAGGTTTAGATTTGGGGTTAGGTTTAGATTTTAGGTTTAGATTTGGGGTTAGGTTTAGATTTTAGGTTTAGATTTGGGGTTAGGTTTAGATTTGGGGTTAGGTTTAGATTTTAGGTTTAGATTTGGGGTTAGGTTTAGATTATAGGTTTAGATTTTGGGTTAGGTTTAGATTTGGGGTTAGGTTTAGATTTTAGGTTTAGATTTGGGGTTAGGTTTAGATTTTAGGTTTAAATTTGGGGTTAGGTTTAGATTTTAGGTTTATATTTGGGGTTAGGTTTAGATTTGGGTTTAGGTTTAGATTTTAGGTTTAGATTTGGGGTTAGGTTTAGATTTGGGGTTAGGTTTAGATTCTAGGTTTAGATTTGGGGTTAGGTTTAGATTTGGGGTTAGGTTTAGATTTTAGGTTTAGATTTGGGGTTAGGTTTAGATTTTAGGTTTAGATTTTGGATTAGGTTTAGATTTGGGTTTAGGTTTAGATTTTAGGTTTAGATTTGGGGTTAGGTTTAGATTTTAGGTTTAGATTTGAGGTTAGGTTTAGATTTGGGGTTAGGTTTAGATTTTAGGTTTAGACTTGGGGTTAGGTTTAGATTTTAGGTTTAGATTTTAGATTTAGATTTGGGGTTAGGTTTAGATTTTAGGTTTAGATTTGGGGTTAGGTTTAGATTTTAGGTTTAGACTTGGGGTTAGGTTTAGATTTTAGGTTTAGATTTTAGATTTAGATTTGGGGTTAGGTTTAGATTTTAGATTTAGATTTGGGGTTAGGTTTAGATTTTAGGTTTAGATTTGGGGTTAGGTTTAGATTTGGGGTTAGGTTTAGATTTTAGGTTTAGATTTGGGGTTAGGTTTAGATTTTAGGTTTAGATTTGGGGTTAGGTTTTAATTTGGGGTTAGGTTTAGATTTTAGGTTTAGATTTGGGGTTAGGTTCAGATTTTAGGTTTAGATTTGGGGTTAGGTTTAGATTTTAGGTTTATATTTGGGGTAAGGTTTAGATTTGGGGTTAGGTTTAGATTTTAGGTTTAGATTTGGGGTTAGGTTTAGATTTGGGGCTAGGTTTAGATTTTAGGTTTAGATTTGGGGTTAGGTTTAGATTTTAGGTTTAGATTTGGGGTTAGGTTTAGATTTGGGGTTAGGTTTAGATTTTAGGTTTAGATTTGGGGTTAGGTTTAGATTTTAGGTTTAGATTTGGGGTTAGGTTTAGATTTGGGGTTAGGTTTAGATTTTAGGTTTAGATTTGGGGTTAGGTTTAGATTATAGGTTTAGATTTGGGGTTAGGATTAGATTTGGGGTTAGGTTTAGATTTTAGGTTTAGATTTGGGGTTAGGTTTAGATTTTAGGTTTAAATTTGGGGTTAGGTTTAGATTTTAGGTTTAGATTTGGGGTTAGGTTTAGATTTGGGTTTAGGTTTAGATTTTAGGTTTAGATTTGGGGTTAGGTTTAGATTTTAGGTTTAGATTTGGGGTTAGGTTTAGATTTGGGGTTAGGTTTAGATTTTAGGTTTAGATTTGGGGTTAGGTTTAGATTTTTTGGTTTAGATTTGGGGTTAGGTTTAGATTTTAGGTTTAGATTTGGGGTTAGGTTTAGATTTGGGGTTAGGTTTAGATTTTAGGTTTAGATTTGGGATTAGGTTTAGATTTGGGGTTAGGTTTAGATTTTACGTTTAGATTTTAGGTTTAGATTTGGGGTTAGGTTTAGATTTTAGGTTTAGATTTGGGGTTAGGTTTAGATTTTAGGTTTAGATTTGGGATTAGGTTTAGATTTGGGGTTAGGTTTAGATTTTACGTTTAGATTTTAGGTTTAGATTTGGGGTTAGGTTTAGATTTTAGGTTTAGATTTGGGGTTAGGTTTAGATTTTAGGTTTAGATTTGGGGTTAGGTTTAGATTTGGGGTTAGGTTTAGATTTTAGGTTTAGATTTGGGGTTAGGTTTAGATTTGGGGTTAGGTTTAGATTTTAGGTTTAGATTTGGGGTTAGGTTTAGATTTGGGGTTAGGTTTAGATTTTACGTTTAGATTTTAGGTTTAGATTTGGGGTTAGGTTTAGATTTTAGGTTTAGATTTGGGGTTAGGTTTAGATTTTAGGTTTAGATTTGGGGTTAGGTTTAGATTTGGGGTTAGGTTTAGATTTTAGGTTTAGATTTGGGGTTAGGTTTAGATTTTAGGTTTAGATTTGGGGTTAGGTTTAGATTTGGGGTTAGGTTTAGATTTGGGGTTAGGTTTAGATTTTAGGTTTAGATTTAAGGTTAGGTTTAGATTTTAGGTTTAGATTTGGGGTTAGGTTTAGATTTTAGGTTTAGATTTGGGGTTAGGTTTAGATTTGGGGTTAGGTTTAGATTTTAGGTTTAGATTTGGGGTTAGGTTTAGATTTTAGGTTTAGATTTGGGGTTAGGTTTAGATTTGGGGTTAGGTTTAGATTTTAGGTTTAGATTTGGGGTTAGGTTTAGATTTGGGGTTAGGTTTAGATTTTAGGTTTAGATTTGGGGTTAGGTTTAGATTTTAGGTTTAGATTTGGGGTTAGGTTTAGATTTGGGGTTAGGTTTAGATTTTAGGTTTAGATTTGGGGTTAGGTTTAGATTATAGGTTTAGATTTTGGGTTAGGTTTAGATTTGGGGTTAGGTTTAGATTTTAGGTTTAGATTTGGGGTTAGGTTTAGATTTTAGGTTTAAATTTGGGGTTAGGTTTAGATTTTAGGTTTAGATTTGGGGTTAGGTTTAGATTTGGGTTTAGGTTTAGATTTTAGGTTTAGATTTGGGGTTAGGTTTAGATTTGGGGTTAGGTTTAGATTCTAGGTTTAGATTTGGGGTTAGGTTTAGATTTGGGGTTAGGTTTAGATTTTAGGTTTAGATTTGGGGTTAGGTTTAGATTTTAGGTTTAGATTTTGGGTTAGGTTTAGATTTGGGTTTAGGTTTAGATTTTAGGTTTAGATTTGGGGTTAGGTTTAGATTTTAGGTTTAGATTTGAGGTTAGGTTTAGATTTGGGGTTAGGTTTAGATTTTAGGTTTAGACTTGGGGTTAGGTTTAGATTTTAGGTTTAGATTTTAGATTTAGATTTGGGGTTAGGTTTAGATTTTAGGTTTAGATTTGGGGTTAGGTTTAGATTTTAGGTTTAGATTTGGGGTTAGGTTTAGATTTGGGGTTAGGTTTAGATTTTAGGTTTAGATTTGGGGTTAGGTTTAGATTTTAGGTTTAGATTTGGGGTTAGGTTTAGATTTGGGGTTAGGTTTAGATTTTAGGTTTAGATTTGGGGTTAGGTTTAGATTTTTGGTTTATATTTGGGGTAAGGTTTAGATTTGGGGTTAGGTTTAGATTTTAGGTTTAGATTTGGGGTTAGGTTTAGATTTGGGGCTAGGTTTAGATTTTAGGTTTAGATTTGGGGTTAGGTTTAGATTTTAGGTTTAGATTTGGGGTTAGGTTTAGATTTGGGGTTAGGTTTAGATTTTAGGTTTAGATTTGCGGTTAGGTTTAGATTTTAGGTTTAGATTTGGGGTTAGGTTTAGATTTGGGGTTAGGTTTAGATTTTAGGTTTAGATTTGGGGTTAGGTTTAGATTTGGGGTTAGGTTTAGATTTTAGGTTTAGATTTGGGATTAGGTTTAGATTTGGGGTTAGGTTTAGATTTTACGTTTAGATTTTAGGTTTAGATTTGGGGTTAGGTTTAGATTTTAGGTTTAGATTTGGGGTTAGGTTTAGATTTTAGGTTTAGATTTGGGGTTAGGTTTAGATTTGGGGTTAGGTTTAGATTTTAGGTTTAGATTTGGGGTTAGGTTTAGATTTTAGGTTTAGATTTGGGGTTAGGTTTAGATTTGGGGTTAGGTTTAGATTTTAGGTTTAGATTTAAGGTTAGGTTTAGATTTTAGGTTTAGATTTGGGGTTAGGTTTAGATTTCAGGTTTAGATTTGGGGTTAGGTTTAGATTTGGGGTTAGGTTTAGATTTTAGGTTTAGATTTGGGGTTAGGTTTAGATTTTAGGTTTAGATTTGGGGTTAGGTTTAGATTTGGGGTTAGGTTTAGATTTTAGGTTTAGATTTGGGGTTAGGTTTAGATTTGGGGTTAGGTTTAGATTTTAGGTTTAGATTTGGGGTTAGGTTTAGATTTGGGGTTAGGTTTAGATTTTAGGTTTAGATTTGGGGTTAGGTTTAAATTTTAGGTTTAGATTTGGGGTTAGGTTTAGATTTGGGGTTAGGTTTAGATTTTAGGTTTAGATTTGGGGTTAGGTTTAGATTTTAGGTTTAAATTTGGGGTTAGGTTTAGATTTTAGGTTTAGATTTGGGGTTAGGTTTAGATTTGGGGTTAGGTTTAGATTCTAGGTTTAGATTTGGGGTTAGGTTTAGATTTGGGGTTAGGTTTAGATTTTAGGTTTAGATTTGGGGTTAGGTTTAGATTTTAGGTTTAGATTTGGGGTTAGGTTTAGATTTGGGGTTAGGTTTAGATTTTAGGTTTAGATTTGGGGTTAGGTTTAGATTTTAGGTTTAGATTTGGGGTTAGGTTTAGATTTGGGGTTAGGTTTAGATTTTAGGTTTAGACTTGGGGTTAGGTTTAGATTTTAGGTTTAGATTTTAGATTTAGATTTGGGGTTAGGTTTAGATTTTAGGTTTAGATTTGGGGTTAGGTTTAGATTTTAGGTTTAGATTTAAGGT
This sequence comes from Patagioenas fasciata, assembly GCF_037038585.1. Lineage (NCBI taxonomy): Eukaryota > Metazoa > Chordata > Aves > Columbiformes > Columbidae > Patagioenas > Patagioenas fasciata. The sequence goes on from NW_027288622.1 coordinate 178,196, forward strand.
TAGGTTTCGATTTCGGGTTACGTTTAGATTTTAGATTTAGATTTGGGGTTAGGTTTAGATTTTAGGTTTAAATTTGGGGTTAGGTTTAGATTTTAGGTTTAGATTTGGGGTTAGGTTTAGATTTTAGGTTTAGATTTGGGGTTAGGTTTAGATTTGGGGTTAGGTTTAGATTCTAGGTTTAGATTTGGGGTTAGGTTTAGATTTGGGGTTAGGTTTAGATTTTAGTTTTAGATTTAAGGTTAGGTTTCGATTTCGGGTTACGTTTAGATTTTAGGTTTAGATTTGGTGTTAGGTTTAGATTTTAGGTTTAGATTTGGGGTTAGGTTTAGATTTTAGGTTTAGATTTGGGGTTAGATTTAGATTTTAGGTTTAGATTTGGGGTTAGGTTTATATTTTAGGTTTATATTTGGGGTTAGGTTTAGATTTTTTGGTTTAGATTTGAGGTTAGGTTTAGATTTTAGGTTTAGATTTGGGGTTAGGTTTAGATTTTAGGTTTAGATTTGGGATTAGTTTTAGATTTGGGATTAGGTTTAGATTTGGGGTTAGGTTTAGATTTTAGGTTTAGATTTTAGGTTTAGATTTGGGGTTAGGTTTAGATTTTAGGTTTAGATTTGGGGTTAGGTTTAGATTTTAGGTTTAGATTTGGGGTTAAGTTTAGATTTGTGGTTAGGTTTAGATTTTAGGTTTAGATTTGGGGTTAGGTTTAGATTTTAGGTTTAGATTTGGGGTTAGGTTTAGATTTTAGGTTTAGATTTGGGGTTAGGTTTAGATTTTAGGTTTAGACTTGGGGTTAGGTTTAGATTTTAGGTTTAGATTTTAGATTTAGATTTGGGGTTAGGTTTAGATTTTAGATTTAGATTTGGGGTTAGGTTTAGATTTTAGGTTTAGATTTGGGGTTAGGTTTAGATTTGGGGTTAGGTTTAGATTTTAGGTTTAGATTTGGGGTTAGGTTTAGATTTTAGGTTTAGATTTGGGGTTAGGTTTAGATTTGGGGTTAGGTTTAGATTTTAGGTTTAGATTTGGGGTTAGGTTTAGATTTTAGGTTTAGATTTGGGGTTAGGTTTAGATTTTAGGTTTATATTTGGGGTAAGGTTTAGATTTGGGGTTAGGTTTAGATTTTAGGTTTAGATTTGGGGTTAGGTTTAGATTTGGGGCTAGGTTTAGATTTTAGGTTTAGATTTGGGGTTAGGTTTAGATTTTAGGTTTAGATTTGGGGTTAGGTTTAGATTTGGGGTTAGGTTTAGATTTTAGGTTTAGATTTGCGGTTAGGTTTAGATTTTAGGTTTAGATTTGGGGTTAGGTTTAGATTTGGGGTTAGGTTTAGATTTTAGGTTTAGATTTGGGGTTAGGTTTAGATTATAGGTTTAGATTTGGGGTTAGGATTAGATTTGGGGTTAGGTTTAGATTTTAGGTTTAGATTTGGGATTAGGTTTAGATTTTAGGTTTAAATTTGGGGTTAGGTTTAGATTTTAGGTTTAGATTTGGGGTTAGGTTTAGATTTTACGTTTAGATTTTAGGTTTAGATTTGGGGTTAGGTTTAGATTTTAGGTTTAGATTTGGGGTTAGGTTTAGATTTTAGGTTTAGATTTGGGGTTAGGTTTAGATTTGGGGTTAGGTTTAGATTTTAGGTTTAGATTTGGGGTTAGGTTTAGATTTGGGGTTAGGTTTAGATTTTAGGTTTAGATTTGGGATTAGGTTTAGATTTGGGGTTAGGTTTAGATTTTACGTTTAGATTTTAGGTTTAGATTTGGGGTTAGGTTTAGATTTTAGGTTTAGATTTGGGGTTAGGTTTAGATTTTAGGTTTAGATTTGGGGTTAGGTTTAGATTTGGGGTTAGGTTTAGATTTTAGGTTTAGATTTGGGGTTAGGTTTAGATTTTAGGTTTAGATTTGGGGTTAGGTTTAGATTTGGGGTTAGGTTTAGATTTTAGGTTTAGATTTAAGGTTAGGTTTAGATTTTAGGTTTAGATTTGGGGTTAGGTTTAGATTTTAGGTTTAGATTTGGGGTTAGGTTTAGATTTGGGGTTAGGTTTAGATTTTAGGTTTAGATTTGGGGTTAGGTTTAGATTTTAGGTTTAGATTTGGGGTTAGGTTTAGATTTGGGGTTAGGTTTAGATTTTAGGTTTAGATTTGGGGTTAGGTTTAGATTTGGGGTTAGGTTTAGATTTTAGGTTTAGATTTGGGGTTAGGTTTAGATTTGGGGTTAGGTTTAGATTTTAGGTTTAGATTTGGGGTTAGGTTTAGATTATAGGTTTAGATTTGGGGTTAGGTTTAGATTTGGGGTTAGGTTTAGATTTTAGGTTTAGATTTGGGGTTAGGTTTAGATTTTAGGTTTAAATTTGGGGTTAGGTTTAGATTTTAGGTTTAGATTTGGGGTTAGGTTTAGATTTGGGGTTAGGTTTAGATTCTAGGTTTAGATTTGGGGTTAGGTTTAGATTTGGGGTTAGGTTTAGATTTTAGGTTTAGATTTGGGGTTAGGTTTAGATTTTAGGTTTAGATTTGGGGTTAGGTTTAGATTTGGGGTTAGGTTTAGATTTTAGGTTTAGATTTGGGGTTAGGTTTAGATTTTAGGTTTAGATTTGGGGTTAGGTTTAGATTTGGGGTTAGGTTTAGATTTTAGGTTTAGACTTGGGGTTAGGTTTAGATTTTAGGTTTAGATTTTAGATTTAGATTTGGGGTTAGGTTTAGATTTTAGGTTTAGATTTGGGGTTAGGTTTAGATTTTAGGTTTAGATTTAAGGTTAGGTTTCGATTTCGGGTTACGTTTAGATTTTAGATTTAGATTTGGGGTTAGGTTTAGATTTTAGGATTAAATTTGGGGTTAGGTTTAGATTTTAGGTTTAGATTTGGGGTTAGGTTTAGATTTTAGGTTTAGATTTGGGGTTAGGTTTAGATTTGGGGTTAGGTTTAGATTCTAGGTTTAGATTTGGGGTTAGGTTTAGATTTGGGGTTAGGTTTAGATTTTAGTTTTAGATTTAAGGTTAGGTTTCGATTTCGGGTTACGTTTAGATTTTAGGTTTAGATTTGGTGTTAGGTTTAGATTTTAGGTTTAGATTTGGGGTTAGGTTTAGATTTTAGGTTTAGATTTGGGGTTAGATTTAGATTTTAGGTTTAGATTTGGGGTTAGGTTTATATTTTAGGTTTATATTTGGGGTTAGGTTTAGATTTTTTGGTTTAGATTTGGGGTTAGGTTTAGATTTTAGGTTTAGATTTGGGGTTAGGTTTAGATTTTAGGTTTAGATTTGGGATTAGTTTTAGATTTGGGATTAGGTTTAGATTTGGGGTTAGGTTTAGATTTTAGGTTTAGATTTTAGGTTTAGATTTGGGGTTAGGTTTAGATTTTAGGTTTAGATTTGGGGTTAGGTTTAGATTTTAGGTTTAGATTTGGGGTTAAGTTTAGATTTGTGGTTAGGTTTAGATTTTAGGTTTAGATTTGGGGTTAGGTTTAGATTTTAGGTTTAGATTTGGGGTTAGGTTTAGATTTTAGGTTTAGATTTGGGGTTAGGTTTAGATTTGGGGTTAGGTTTAGATTTTAGGTTTGGATTTGGGGTTAGGTTTAGATTATAGGTTTAGATTTGGGGTTAGGTTTAGACTTGTGGTTAGGTTTAGATTTTAGGTTTATATTTGGGGTTAGGTTTAGATTTTAGGTTTAGATTTGGGGTTAGGTTTAGATTTGGGGTTAGGTTTAGATTTTAGGTTTAGATTTGGGGTTAGGTTTAGATTTGGGGTTAGGTTTAGATTTTAGGTTTAGATTTGGGGTTAGGTTTAGATTTTAGGTTTAGATTTGGGGTTAGGTTTAGATTTGGGGTTAGGTTTAGATTTTAGGTTTAGATTTGGGGTTAGGTTTAGATTTTAGGTTTAGATTTGGGGTTAGGTTTAGATTTGGGGTTAGGTTTAGATTTTAGGTTTAGATTTAAGGTTAGGTTTAGATTTTAGGTTTAGATTTGGGGTTAGGTTTAGATTTTAGGTTTAGATTTGGGGTTAGGTTTAGATTTGGGGTTAGGTTTAGATTTTAGGTTTAGATTTGGGGTTAGGTTTAGATTTTAGGTTTAGATTTGGGGTTAGGTTTAGATTTGGGGTTAGGTTTAGATTTTAGGTTTAGATTTGGGGTTAGGTTTAGATTTGGGGTTAGGTTTAGATTTTAGGTTTAGATTTGGGGTTAGGTTTAGATTTGGGGTTAGGTTTAGATTTTAGGTTTAGATTTGGGGTTAGGTTTAGATTATAGGTTTAGATTTGGGGTTAGGTTTAGATTTGGGGTTAGGTTTAGATTTTAGGTTTAGATTTGGGGTTAGGTTTAGATTTTAGGTTTAAATTTGGGGTTAGGTTTAGATTTTAGGTTTAGATTTGGGGTTAGGTTTAGATTTGGGGTTAGGTTTAGATTCTAGGTTTAGATTTGGGGTTAGGTTTAGATTTGGGGTTAGGTTTAGATTTTAGGTTTAGATTTGGGGTTAGGTTTAGATTTTAGGTTTAGATTTGGGGTTAGGTTTAGATTTTAGGTTTAGATTTGGGGTTAGGTTTAGATTTGGGGTTAGGTTTAGATTTTAGGTTTGGATTTGGGGTTAGGTTTAGATTATAGGTTTAGATTTGGGGTTAGGTTTAGACTTGTGGTTAGGTTTAGATTTTAGGTTTAGATTTGGGGTTAGGTTTAGATTTTAGGTTTATATTTGGGGTTAGGTTTAGATTTTAGGTTTAGATTTGGGGTTAGGTTTAGATTTTAGGTTTAGATTTGGGGTTAGGTTTAGATTTGGGGTTAGGTTTAGATTTTAGGTTTAGATTTGGGGTTAGGTTTAGATTTTAGGTTTAAATTTGAGGTTAGGTTTAGATTTTAGGTTTAGATTTGGGGTTAGGTTTAGATTTTAGGTTTGGATTTGGGGTTAGGTTTAGATTATAGGTTTAGATTTGGGGTTAGGTTTAGACTTGTGGTTAGGTTTAGATTTTAGGTTTAGATTTGGGGTTAGGTTTAGATTTTAGGTTTATATTTGGGGTTAGGTTTAGATTTTAGGTTTAGATTTGGGGTTAGGTTTAGATTTTAGGTTTAGATTTGGGGTTAGGTTTAGATTTGGGGTTAGGTTTAGATTTTAGGTTTAGATTTGGGGTTAGGTTTAGATTTTAGGTTTAAATTTGAGGTTAGGTTTAGATTTTAGGTTTAGATTTGGGGTTAGGTTTAGATTTGGGTTTAGGTTTAGATTTTAGGTTTAGATTTGGGGTTATGTTTAGATTTGGGGTTAGGTTTAGATTTGAGGTTTAGATTTGGGGTTAGGTTTAGATTTGGGGTTAGGTTTAGATTTTAGGTTTAGATTTGGGGTTAGGTTTAGATTTTAGGTTTAGATTTGGGGTTAGGTTTAGATTTGGGGTTAGGTTTAGATTTTAGGTTTAGATTTGGGGTTAGGTTTAGATTTTAGGTTTAGATTTGGGTTAGGTTTAGATTTTAGGTTTATATTTGGGGTAAGGTTTAGATTTGGGGTTAGGTTTAGATTTTAGGTTTAGATTTGGGGTTAGGTTTAGATTTGGGGTTAGGTTTAGATTTTAGGTTTAGATTTGGGGTTAGGTTTAGATTTTAGGTTTAGATTTGGGGTTAGGTTTAGATTTGGGGTTAGGTTTAGATTTTAGGTTTAGATTTTGGGTTAGGTTTAGATTTTAGGTTTAGATTTGGGGTTAGGTTTAGATTTGGGGTTAGGTTTAGATTTTAGGTTTAGATTTAGGGTTAGGTTTAGATTATAGGTTTAGATTTGGGGTTAGGTTTAGATTTTAGGTTTAGATTTGGGGTTAGGTTTAGATTTGGGGTTAGGTTTAGGTTTTAGGTTTAGATTTGGGGTTAGGTTTAGATTATAGGTTTAGATTTTGGGTTAGGTTTAGATTTGGGGTTAGGTTTAGATTTTAGGTTTAGATTTGGGGTTAGGTTTAGATTTTAGGTTTAAATTTGGGGTTAGGTTTAGATTTTAGGTTTAGATTTGGGGTTAGGTTTAGATTTGGGTTTAGGTTTAGATTTTAGGTTTAGATTTGGGGTTAGGTTTAGACTTGGGGTTAGGTTTAGATTCTAGGTTTAGATTTGGGGTTAGGTTTAGATTTGGGGTTAGGTTTAGATTTTAGGTTTAGATTTGGGGTTAGGTTTAGATTTTAGGTTTAGATTTGGGGTTAGGTTTAGATTTGGGGTTAGGTTTAGATTTTAGGTTTAGATTTGGGGTTAGGTTTAGATTTTAGGTTTAGATTTGCGGTTAGGTTTAGATTTGGGGTTAGGTTTAGATTTTAGGTTTAGATTTGGGGTTAGGTTTAGATTTGGGGTTAGGTTTAGATTCTAGGTTTAGATTTGGGGTTAGGTTTAGATTTGGGGTTAGGTTTAGATTTTAGTTTTAGATTTAAGGTTAGGTTTCGATTTCGGGTTACGTTTAGATTTTAGGTTTAGATTTGGGGTTAGGTTTAGATTTTAGGTTTAGATTTGGGGTTAGGTTTAGATTTCAGGTTTAGATTTGGGGTTAGGTTTAGATTTTAGGTTTAGATTTGGGGTTAGGTTTAGATTTGGGGTTAGGTTTAGATTTTAGGTTTAGATTTGGGGTTAGGTTTAGATTTGGGGTTAGGTTTAGACTTGGGGTTAGGTTTAGATTTTAGGTTTAGATTTGGGGTTAGGTTTAGATTTTAGGTTTAGATTTGGGGTTAGATTTAGATTTGGGGTTAGGTTTAGATTTTAGGTTTAGATTTGGGGTTAGGTTTAGATTTGGGGTTAGGTTTAGATTTTAGGTTTAGATTTGGGGTTAGGTTTAGATTTTAGGTTTAGATTTGGGGTTAGGTTTAGATTTGGGGTTAGGTTTAGATTTTAGGTTTAGATTTGGGGTTAGGTTTAGATTTTAGGTTTAGATTTTAGATTTAGATTTGGGGTTAGGTTTAGATTTTAGGTTTAGATTTGGGGTTAGGTTTAGATTTTAGGTTTAGATTTGGGGTTAGGTTTAGATTTTAGGTTACGTTTAGATTTTAGATTTAGATTTGGGGTTAGGTTTAGATTTTAGGTTTAAATTTGGGGTTAGGTTTAGATTTTAGGTTTAGATTTGGGGTTAGGTTTAGATTTTAGGTTTAAATTTGGGGTTAGGTTTAGATTTTAGGTTTAGATTTGGGGTTAGGTTTAGATTTGGGTTTAGGTTTAGATTTTAGGTTTAGATTTGGGGTTAGGTTTAGATTTGGGGTTAGGTTTAGATTTTAGGTTTAGATTTGGGGTTAGGTTTAGATTTTAGGTTTAGATTTGGGGTTAGGTTTAGATTTTAGGTTTAGATTTGGGGTTAGTTTTAGATTTGGGGTTAGGTTTAGATTTTAGGTTTAGATTTGGGGTTAGGTTTAGATTTTAGGTTTAGATTTTAGATTTAGATTTGGGGTTAGGTTTAGATTTTAGGTTTAGATTTGGGGTTAGGTTTAGATTTTAGGTTTAGATTTGGGGTTAGGTTTAGATTTTAGGTTACGTTTAGATTTTAGATTTAGATTTGGGGTTAGGTTTAGATTTTAGGTTTAAATTTGGGGTTAGGTTTAGATTTTAGGTTTAGATTTGGGGTTAGGTTTAGATTTGGGGTTAGGTTTAGATTTTAGGTTTAGATTTGGGGTTAGGTTTAGATTTGGGGTTAGGTTTAGATTCTAGGTTTAGATTTGGGGTTAGTTTTAGATTTGGGGTTAGGTTTAGATTTTAGGTTTAGATTTGGGGTTAGGTTTAGATTTGGGGTTAGGTTTAGATTTTAGGTTTAGATTTGGGGTTAGGTTTAGATTTTAGGTTTAGATTTGGGGTTAGGTTTAGATTTGGGGTTAGGTTTAGATTTTAGGTTTAGATTTGGGGTTAGGTTTAGATTTTAGGTTTAGATTTGGGGTTAGGTTTAGATTTTAGGTTTAGATTTGGGGTTAGGTTTAGATTTTTTGGTTTAGATTTGGGGTTAGGTTTAGATTTTAGGTTTAGATTTGGGGTTAGGTTTAGATTTGGGGTTAGGTTTAGATTTTAGGTTTAGATTTGGGGTTAGGTTTAGATTTTAGGTTTAGATTTGGGGTTAGGTTTAAATTTGGGGTTAGGTTTAGATTTGGGGTTAGGTTTAGATTTGGGGTTAGGTTTAGATTTTAGGTTTAGATTTGGGGTTCGGTTTAGATTTCAGGTTTAGATTTGGGGTTAGGTTTAGATTTTAGGTTTAGATTTGGGATTAGGTTTAGATTTGGGGTTAGGTTTAGATTTTACGTTTAGATTTTAGGTTTAGATTTGGGGTTAGGTTTAGATTTTAGGTTTAGATTTGGGGTTAGGTTTAGATTTTAGGTTTAGATTTGGGGTTAGGTTTAGATTTGGGGTTAGGTTTAGATTTTAGGTTTAGATTTGGGGTTAGGTTTAGATTTGGGGTTAGGTTTAGATTTTAGGTTTAGATTTGGGATTAGGTTTAGATTTGGGGTTAGGTTTAGATTTTACGTTTAGATTTTAGGTTTAGATTTGGGGTTAGGTTTAGATTTTAGGTTTAGATTTGGGGTTAGGTTTAGATTTTAGGTTTAGATTTGGGGTTAGGTTTAGATTTGGGGTTAGGTTTAGATTTTAGGTTTAGATTTGGGGTTAGGTTTAGATTTTAGGTTTAGATTTGGGGTTAGGTTTAGATTTGGGGTTAGGTTTAGATTTTAGGTTTAGATTTAAGGTTAGGTTTAGATTTTAGGTTTAGATTTGGGGTTAGGTTTAGATTTTAGGTTTAGATTTGGGGTTAGGTTTAGATTTGGGGTTAGGTTTAGATTTTAGGTTTAGATTTGGGGTTAGGTTTAGATTTTAGGTTTAGATTTGGGGTTAGGTTTAGATTTGGGGTTAGGTTTAGATTTTAGGTTTAGATTTGGGGTTAGGTTTAGATTTTAGGTTTAGATTTGGGGTTAGGTTTAGATTTGGGGTTAGGTTTAGATTTTAGGTTTAGATTTGGGGTTAGGTTTAGATTATAGGTTTAGATTTGGGGTTAGGTTTAGATTTGGGGTTAGGTTTAGATTTTAGGTTTAGATTTGGGGTTAGGTTTAGATTTTAGGTTTAAATTTGGGGTTAGGTTTAGATTTTAGGTTTAGATTTGGGGTTAGGTTTAGATTTGGGTTTAGGTTTAGATTTTAGGTTTAGATTTGGGGTTAGGTTTAGATTTGGGGTTAGGTTTAGATTCTAGGTTTAGATTTGGGGTTAGGTTTAGATTTGGGGTTAGGTTTAGATTTTAGGTTTAGATTTGGGGTTAGGTTTAGATTTTAGGTTTAGATTTTGGGTTAGGTTTAGATTTGGGGTTAGGTTTAGATTTTAGGTTTAGATTTGGGGTTAGGTTTAGATTTTAGGTTTAGATTTGGGGTTAGGTTTAGATTTGGGGTTAGGTTTAGATTTTAGGTTTAGACTTGGGGTTAGGTTTAGATTTTAGGTTTAGATTTTAGATTTAGATTTGGGGTTAGGTTTAGATTTTAGGTTTAGATTTGGGGTTAGGTTTAGATTTTAGGTTTAGATTTAAGGTTAGGTTTCGATTTCGGGTTACGTTTAGATTTTAGATTTAGATTTGGGGTTAGGTTTAGATTTTAGGTTTAAATTTGGGGTTAGGTTTAGATTTTAGGTTTAGATTTGGGGTTAGGTTTAGATTTTAGGTTTAGATTTGGGGTTAGGTTTAGATTTGGGGTTAGGTTTAGATTTTAGGTTTAGATTTAAGGTTAGGTTTAGATTTTAGGTTTAGATTTGGGGTTAGGTTTAGATTTTAGGTTTAGATTTGGGGTTAGGTTTAGATTTGGGGTTAGGTTTAGATTTTAGGTTTAGATTTGGGGTTAGGTTTAGATTTTAGGTTTAGATTTGGGGTTAGGTTTAGATTTGGGGTTAGGTTTAGATTTTAGGTTTAGATTTGGGGTTAGGTTTAGATTTGGGGTTAGGTTTAGATTTTAGGTTTAGATTTGGGGTTAGGTTTAGATTTTAGGTTTAGATTTGGGGTTAGGTTTAGATTTGGGGTTAGGTTTAGATTTTAGGTTTAGATTTGGGGTTAGGTTTAGATTATAGGTTTAGATTTTGGGTTAGGTTTAGATTTGGGGTTAGGTTTAGATTTTAGGTTTAGATTTGGGGTTAGGTTTAGATTTTAGGTTTAAATTTGGGGTTAGGTTTAGATTTTAGGTTTATATTTGGGGTTAGGTTTAGATTTGGGTTTAGGTTTAGATTTTAGGTTTAGATTTGGGGTTAGGTTTAGATTTGGGGTTAGGTTTAGATTCTAGGTTTAGATTTGGGGTTAGGTTTAGATTTGGGGTTAGGTTTAGATTTTAGGTTTAGATTTGGGGTTAGGTTTAGATTTTAGGTTTAGATTTTGGGTTAGGTTTAGATTTGGGTTTAGGTTTAGATTTTAGGTTTAGATTTGGGGTTAGGTTTAGATTTTAGGTTTAGATTTGAGGTTAGGTTTAGATTTGGGGTTAGGTTTAGATTTTAGGTTTAGACTTGGGGTTAGGTTTAGATTTTAGGTTTAGATTTTAGATTTAGATTTGGGGTTAGGTTTAGATTTTAGGTTTAGATTTGGGGTTAGGTTTAGATTTTAGGTTTAGACTTGGGGTTAGGTTTAGATTTTAGGTTTAGATTTTAGATTTAGATTTGGGGTTAGGTTTAGATTTTAGATTTAGATTTGGGGTTAGGTTTAGATTTTAGGTTTAGATTTGGGGTTAGGTTTAGATTTGGGGTTAGGTTTAGATTTTAGGTTTAGATTTGGGGTTAGGTTTAGATTTTAGGTTTAGATTTGGGGTTAGGTTTTAATTTGGGGTTAGGTTTAGATTTTAGGTTTAGATTTGGGGTTAGGTTCAGATTTTAGGTTTAGATTTGGGGTTAGGTTTAGATTTTAGGTTTATATTTGGGGTAAGGTTTAGATTTGGGGTTAGGTTTAGATTTTAGGTTTAGATTTGGGGTTAGGTTTAGATTTGGGGCTAGGTTTAGATTTTAGGTTTAGATTTGGGGTTAGGTTTAGATTTTAGGTTTAGATTTGGGGTTAGGTTTAGATTTGGGGTTAGGTTTAGATTTTAGGTTTAGATTTGGGGTTAGGTTTAGATTTTAGGTTTAGATTTGGGGTTAGGTTTAGATTTGGGGTTAGGTTTAGATTTTAGGTTTAGATTTGGGGTTAGGTTTAGATTATAGGTTTAGATTTGGGGTTAGGATTAGATTTGGGGTTAGGTTTAGATTTTAGGTTTAGATTTGGGGTTAGGTTTAGATTTTAGGTTTAAATTTGGGGTTAGGTTTAGATTTTAGGTTTAGATTTGGGGTTAGGTTTAGATTTGGGTTTAGGTTTAGATTTTAGGTTTAGATTTGGGGTTAGGTTTAGATTTTAGGTTTAGATTTGGGGTTAGGTTTAGATTTGGGGTTAGGTTTAGATTTTAGGTTTAGATTTGGGGTTAGGTTTAGATTTTTTGGTTTAGATTTGGGGTTAGGTTTAGATTTTAGGTTTAGATTTGGGGTTAGGTTTAGATTTGGGGTTAGGTTTAGATTTTAGGTTTAGATTTGGGATTAGGTTTAGATTTGGGGTTAGGTTTAGATTTTACGTTTAGATTTTAGGTTTAGATTTGGGGTTAGGTTTAGATTTTAGGTTTAGATTTGGGGTTAGGTTTAGATTTTAGGTTTAGATTTGGGATTAGGTTTAGATTTGGGGTTAGGTTTAGATTTTACGTTTAGATTTTAGGTTTAGATTTGGGGTTAGGTTTAGATTTTAGGTTTAGATTTGGGGTTAGGTTTAGATTTTAGGTTTAGATTTGGGGTTAGGTTTAGATTTGGGGTTAGGTTTAGATTTTAGGTTTAGATTTGGGGTTAGGTTTAGATTTGGGGTTAGGTTTAGATTTTAGGTTTAGATTTGGGGTTAGGTTTAGATTTGGGGTTAGGTTTAGATTTTACGTTTAGATTTTAGGTTTAGATTTGGGGTTAGGTTTAGATTTTAGGTTTAGATTTGGGGTTAGGTTTAGATTTTAGGTTTAGATTTGGGGTTAGGTTTAGATTTGGGGTTAGGTTTAGATTTTAGGTTTAGATTTGGGGTTAGGTTTAGATTTTAGGTTTAGATTTGGGGTTAGGTTTAGATTTGGGGTTAGGTTTAGATTTGGAGTTAGGTTTAGATTTTAGGTTTAGATTTAAGGTTAGGTTTAGATTTTAGGTTTAGATTTGGGGTTAGGTTTAGATTTTAGGTTTAGATTTGGGGTTAGGTTTAGATTTGGGGTTAGGTTTAGATTTTAGGTTTAGATTTTGGGTTAGGTTTAGATTTTAGGTTTAGATTTGGGGTTAGGTTTAGATTTGGGGTTAGGTTTAGATTTTAGGTTTAGATTTGGGGTTAGGTTTAGATTTGGGGTTAGGTTTAGATTTTAGGTTTAGATTTGGGGTTAGGTTTAGATTTTAGGTTTAGATTTGGGGTTAGGTTTAGATTTGGGGTTAGGTTTAGATTTTAGGTTTAGATTTGGGGTTAGGTTTAGATTATAGGTTTAGATTTTGGGTTAGGTTTAGATTTGGGGTTAGGTTTAGATTTTAGGTTTAGATTTGGGGTTAGGTTTAGATTTTAGGTTTAAATTTGGGGTTAGGTTTAGATTTTAGGTTTAGATTTGGGGTTAGGTTTAGATTTGGGTTTAGGTTTAGATTTTAGGTTTAGATTTGGGGTTAGGTTTAGATTTGGGGTTAGGTTTAGATTCTAGGTTTAGATTTGGGGTTAGGTTTAGATTTGGGGTTAGGTTTAGATTTTAGGTTTAGATTTGGGGTTAGGTTTAGATTTTAGGTTTAGATTTTGGGTTAGGTTTAGATTTGGGTTTAGGTTTAGATTTTAGGTTTAGATTTGGGGTTAGGTTTAGATTTTAGGTTTAGATTTGAGGTTAGGTTTAGATTTGGGGTTAGGTTTAGATTTTAGGTTTAGACTTGGGGTTAGGTTTAGATTTTAGGTTTAGATTTTAGATTTAGATTTGGGGTTAGGTTTAGATTTTAGGTTTAGATTTGGGGTTAGGTTTAGATTTTAGGTTTAGATTTGGGGTTAGGTTTAGATTTGGGGTTAGGTTTAGATTTTAGGTTTAGATTTGGGGTTAGGTTTAGATTTTAGGTTTAGATTTGGGGTTAGGTTTAGATTTGGGGTTAGGTTTAGATTTTAGGTTTAGATTTGGGGTTAGGTTTAGATTTTAGGTTTAGATTTGGGGTTAGGTTTAGATTTTAGGTTTATATTTGGGGTAAGGTTTAGATTTGGGGTTAGGTTTAGATTTTAGGTTTAGATTTGGGGTTAGGTTTAGATTTGGGGCTAGGTTTAGATTTTAGGTTTAGATTTGGGGTTAGGTTTAGATTTTAGGTTTAGATTTGGGGTTAGGTTTAGATTTGGGGTTAGGTTTAGATTTTAGGTTTAGATTTGCGGTTAGGTTTAGATTTTAGGTTTAGATTTGGGGTTAGGTTTAGATTTGGGGTTAGGTTTAGATTTTAGGTTTAGATTTGGGGTTAGGTTTAGATTATAGGTTTAGATTTGGGGTTAGGATTAGATTTGGGGTTAGGTTTAGATTTTAGGTTTAGATTTGGGATTAGGTTTAGATTTTAGGTTTAAATTTGGGGTTAGGTTTAGATTTTAGGTTTAGATTTGGGGTTAGGTTTAGATTTTACGTTTAGATTTTAGGTTTAGATTTGGGGTTAGGTTTAGATTTTAGGTTTAGATTTGGGGTTAGGTTTAGATTTTAGGTTTAGATTTGGGGTTAGGTTTAGATTTGGGGTTAGGTTTAGATTTTAGGTTTAGATTTGGGGTTAGGTTTAGATTTGGGGTTAGGTTTAGATTTTAGGTTTAGATTTGGGATTAGGTTTAGATTTGGGGTTAGGTTTAGATTTTACGTTTAGATTTTAGGTTTAGATTTGGGGTTAGGTTTAGATTTTAGGTTTAGATTTGGGGTTAGGTTTAGATTTTAGGTTTAGATTTGGGGTTAGGTTTAGATTTGGGGTTAGGTTTAGATTTTAGGTTTAGATTTGGGGTTAGGTTTAGATTTTAGGTTTAGATTTGGGGTTAGGTTTAGATTTGGGGTTAGGTTTAGATTTTAGGTTTAGATTTAAGGTTAGGTTTAGATTTTAGGTTTAGATTTGGGGTTAGGTTTAGATTTTAGGTTTAGATTTGGGGTTAGGTTTAGATTTGGGGTTAGGTTTAGATTTTAGGTTTAGATTTGGGGTTAGGTTTAGATTTTAGGTTTAGATTTGGGGTTAGGTTTAGATTTGGGGTTAGGTTTAGATTTTAGGTTTAGATTTGGGGTTAGGTTTAGATTTGGGGTTAGGTTTAGATTTTAGGTTTAGATTTGGGGTTAGGTTTAGATTTGGGGTTAGGTTTAGATTTTAGGTTTAGATTTGGGGTTAGGTTTAGATTATAGGTTTAGATTTGGGGTTAGGTTTAGATTTGGGGTTAGGTTTAGATTTTAGGTTTAGATTTGGGGTTAGGTTTAGATTTTAGGTTTAAATTTGGGGTTAGGTTTAGATTTTAGGTTTAGATTTGGGGTTAGGTTTAGATTTGGGGTTAGGTTTAGATTCTAGGTTTAGATTTGGGGTTAGGTTTAGATTTGGGGTTAGGTTTAGATTTTAGGTTTAGATTTGGGGTTAGGTTTAGATTTTAGGTTTAGATTTGGGGTTAGGTTTAGATTTGGGGTTAGGTTTAGATTTTAGGTTTAGATTTGGGGTTAGGTTTAGATTTTAGGTTTAGATTTGGGGTTAGGTTTAGATTTTAGATTTAGATTTGGGGTTAGGTTTAGATTTTAGGTTTAGATTTGGGGTTAGGTTTAGATTTGGGGTTAGGTTTAGATTTTAGGTTTAGATTTGGGGTTAGGTTTAGATTTTAGGTTTAGATTTGGGGTTAGGTTTAGATTTGGGGTTAGGTTTAGATTTTAGGTTTAGATTTGGGGTTAGGTTTAGATTTTAGGTTTAGATTTGGGGTTAGGTTTAGATTTTAGGTTTATATTTGGGGTAAGGTTTAGATTTGGGGTTAGGTTTAGATTTTAGGTTTAGATTTGGGGTTAGGTTTAGATTTGGGGTTAGGTTTAGATTCTAGGTTTAGATTTGGGGTTAGGTTTAGATTTGGGGTTAGGTTTAGATTTTAGTTTTAGATTTAAGGTTAGGTTTCGATTTCGGGTTACGTTTAGATTTTAGGTTTAGATTTGGTGTTAGGTTTAGATTTTAGGTTTAGATTTGGGGTTAGGTTTAGATTTTAGGTTTAGATTTGGGGTTAGATTTAGATTTTAGGTTTAGATTTGGGGTTAGGTTTATATTTTAGGTTTATATTTGGGGTTAGGTTTAGATTTTTTGGTTTAGATTTGAGGTTAGGTTTAGATTTTAGGTTTAGATTTGGGGTTAGGTTTAGATTTTAGGTTTAGATTTGGGATTAGTTTTAGATTTGGGATTAGGTTTAGATTTGGGGTTAGGTTTAGATTTTAGGTTTAGATTTTAGGTTTAGATTTGGGGTTAGGTTTAGATTTTAGGTTTAGATTTGGGGTTAGGTTTAGATTTTAGGTTTAGATTTGGGGTTAAGTTTAGATTTGTGGTTAGGTTTAGATTTTAGGTTTAGATTTGGGGTTAGGTTTAGATTTTAGGTTTAGATTTGGGGTTAGGTTTAGATTTTAGGTTTAGATTTGGGGTTAGGTTTAGATTTTAGGTTTAGACTTGGGGTTAGGTTTAGATTTTAGGTTTAGATTTTAGATTTAGATTTGGGGTTAGGTTTAGATTTTAGATTTAGATTTGGGGTTAGGTTTAGATTTTAGGTTTAGATTTGGGGTTAGGTTTAGATTTGGGGTTAGGTTTAGATTTTAGGTTTAGATTTGGGGTTAGGTTTAGATTTTAGGTTTAGATTTGGGGTTAGGTTTAGATTTGGGGTTAGGTTTAGATTTTAGGTTTAGATTTGGGGTTAGGTTTAGATTTTAGGTTTAGATTTGGGGTTAGGTTTAGATTTTAGGTTTATATTTGGGGTAAGGTTTAGATTTGGGGTTAGGTTTAGATTTTAGGTTTAGATTTGGGGTTAGGTTTAGATTTGGGGCTAGGTTTAGATTTTAGGTTTAGATTTGGGGTTAGGTTTAGATTTTAGGTTTAGATTTGGGGTTAGGTTTAGATTTGGGGTTAGGTTTAGATTTTAGGTTTAGATTTGCGGTTAGGTTTAGATTTTAGGTTTAGATTTGGGGTTAGGTTTAGATTTGGGGTTAGGTTTAGATTTTAGGTTTAGATTTGGGGTTAGGTTTAGATTATAGGTTTAGATTTGGGGTTAGGATTAGATTTGGGGTTAGGTTTAGATTTTAGGTTTAGATTTGGGATTAGGTTTAGATTTTAGGTTTAAATTTGGGGTTAGGTTTAGATTTTAGGTTTAGATTTGGGGTTAGGTTTAGATTTTACGTTTAGATTTTAGGTTTAGATTTGGGGTTAGGTTTAGATTTTAGGTTTAGATTTGGGGTTAGGTTTAGATTTTAGGTTTAGATTTGGGGTTAGGTTTAGATTTGGGGTTAGGTTTAGATTTTAGGTTTAGATTTGGGGTTAGGTTTAGATTTGGGGTTAGGTTTAGATTTTAGGTTTAGATTTGGGATTAGGTTTAGATTTGGGGTTAGGTTTAGATTTTACGTTTAGATTTTAGGTTTAGATTTGGGGTTAGGTTTAGATTTTAGGTTTAGATTTGGGGTTAGGTTTAGATTTTAGGTTTAGATTTGGGGTTAGGTTTAGATTTGGGGTTAGGTTTAGATTTTAGGTTTAGATTTGGGGTTAGGTTTAGATTTTAGGTTTAGATTTGGGGTTAGGTTTAGATTTGGGGTTAGGTTTAGATTTTAGGTTTAGATTTAAGGTTAGGTTTAGATTTTAGGTTTAGATTTGGGGTTAGGTTTAGATTTTAGGTTTAGATTTGGGGTTAGGTTTAGATTTGGGGTTAGGTTTAGATTTTAGGTTTAGATTTGGGGTTAGGTTTAGATTTTAGGTTTAGATTTGGGGTTAGGTTTAGATTTGGGGTTAGGTTTAGATTTTAGGTTTAGATTTGGGGTTAGGTTTAGATTTGGGGTTAGGTTTAGATTTTAGGTTTAGATTTGGTGTTAGGTTTAGATTTGGGGTTAGGTTTAGATTTTAGGTTTAGATTTGGGGTTAGGTTTAGATTATAGGTTTAGATTTGGGGTTAGGTTTAGATTTGGGGTTAGGTTTAGATTTTAGGTTTAGATTTGGGGTTAGGTTTAGATTTTAGGTTTAAATTTGGGGTTAGGTTTAGATTTTAGGTTTAGATTTGGGGTTAGGTTTAGATTTGGGGTTAGGTTTAGATTCTAGGTTTAGATTTGGGGTTAGGTTTAGATTTGGGGTTAGGTTTAGATTTTAGGTTTAGATTTGGGGTTAGGTTTAGATTTTAGGTTTAGATTTGGGGTTAGGTTTAGATTTGGGGTTAGGTTTAGATTTTAGGTTTAGATTTGGGGTTAGGTTTAGATTTTAGGTTTAGATTTGGGGTTAGGTTTAGATTTGGGGTTAGGTTTAGATTTTAGGTTTAGACTTGGGGTTAGGTTTAGATTTTAGGTTTAGATTTTAGATTTAGATTTGGGGTTAGGTTTAGATTTTAGGTTTAGATTTGGGGTTAGGTTTAGATTTTAGGTTTAGATTTAAGGTTAGGTTTCGATTTCGGGTTACGTTTAGATTTTAGATTTAGATTTGGGGTTAGGTTTAGATTTTAGGTTTAAATTTGGGGTTAGGTTTAGATTTTAGGTTTAGATTTGGGGTTAGGTTTAGATTTTAGGTTTAGATTTGGGGTTAGGTTTAGATTTGGGGTTAGGTTTAGATTCTAGGTTTAGATTTGGGGTTAGGTTTAGATTTGGGGTTAGGTTTAGATTTTAGTTTTAGATTTAAGGTTAGGTTTCGATTTCGGGTTACGTTTAGATTTTAGGTTTAGATTTGGTGTTAGGTTTAGATTTTAGGTTTAGATTTGGGGTTAGGTTTAGATTTTAGGTTTAGATTTGGGGTTAGATTTAGATTTTAGGTTTAGATTTGGGGTTAGGTTTATATTTTAGGTTTATATTTGGGGTTAGGTTTAGATTTTTTGGTTTAGATTTGGGGTTAGGTTTAGATTTTAGGTTTAGATTTGGGGTTAGGTTTAGATTTTAGGTTTAGATTTGGGATTAGTTTTAGATTTGGGATTAGGTTTAGATTTGGGGTTAGGTTTAGATTTTAGGTTTAGATTTTAGGTTTAGATTTGGGGTTAGGTTTAGATTTTAGGTTTAGATTTGGGGTTAGGTTTAGATTTTAGGTTTAGATTTGGGGTTAAGTTTAGATTTGTGGTTAGGTTTAGATTTTAGGTTTAGATTTGGGGTTAGGTTTAGATTTTAGGTTTAGATTTGGGGTTAGGTTTAGATTTTAGGTTTAGATTTGGGGTTAGGTTTAGATTTGGGGTTAGGTTTAGATTTTAGGTTTGGATTTGGGGTTAGGTTTAGATTATAGGTTTAGATTTGGGGTTAGGTTTAGACTTGTGGTTAGGTTTAGATTTTAGGTTTATATTTGGGGTTAGGTTTAGATTTTAGGTTTAGATTTGGGGTTAGGTTTAGATTTGGGGTTAGGTTTAGATTTTAGGTTTAGATTTGGGGTTAGGTTTAGATTTGGGGTTAGGTTTAGATTTTAGGTTTAGATTTGGGGTTAGGTTTAGATTTTAGGTTTAGATTTGGGGTTAGGTTTAGATTTGGGGTTAGGTTTAGATTTTAGGTTTAGATTTGGGGTTAGGTTTAGATTTTAGGTTTAGATTTGGGGTTAGGTTTAGATTTGGGGTTAGGTTTAGATTTTAGGTTTAGATTTAAGGTTAGCTTTAGATTTTAGGTTTAGATTTGGGGTTAGGTTTAGATTTTAGGTTTAGATTTGGGGTTAGGTTTAGATTTGGGGTTAGGTTTAGATTTTAGGTTTAGATTTGGGGTTAGGTTTAGATTTTAGGTTTAGATTTGGGGTTAGGTTTAGATTTGGGGTTAGGTTTAGATTTTAGGTTTAGATTTGGGGTTAGGTTTAGATTTGGGGTTAGGTTTAGATTTTAGGTTTAGATTTGGGGTTAGGTTTAGATTTGGGGTTAGGTTTAGATTTTAGGTTTAGATTTGGGGTTAGGTTTAGATTATAGGTTTAGATTTGGGGTTAGGTTTAGATTTGGGGTTAGGTTTAGATTTTAGGTTTAGATTTGGGGTTAGGTTTAGATTTTAGGTTTAGATTTGGGGTTAGGTTTAGATTTGGGGTTAGGTTTAGATTCTAGGTTTAGATTTGGGGTTAGGTTTAGATTTGGGGTTAGGTTTAGATTTTAGGTTTAGATTTGGGGTTAGGTTTAGATTTTAGGTTTGGATTTGGGGTTAGGTTTAGATTTTAGGTTTAGATTTGGGGTTAGGTTTAGATTTTAGGTTTAGATTTGGGGTTAGGTTTAGATTTGGGGTTAGGTTTAGATTTTAGGTTTAGACTTGGGGTTAGGTTTAGATTTTAGGTTTAGATTTTAGATTTAGATTTGGGGTTAGGTTTAGATTTTAGGTTTAGATTTGGGGTTAGGTTTAGATTTTAGGTTTAGATTTAAGGTTAGGTTTCGATTTCGGGTTACGTTTAGATTTCAGATTTAGATTTGGGGTTAGGTTTAGATTTTAGGTTTAAATTTGGGGTTAGGTTTAGATTTTAGGTTTAGATTTGGGGTTAGGTTTAGATTTTAGGTTTAGATTTGGGGTTAGGTTTAGATTTGGGGTTAGGTTTAGATTCTAGGTTTAGATTTGGGGTTAGGTTTAGATTTGGGGTTAGGTTTAGATTTTAGTTTTAGATTTAAGGTTAGGTTTCGATTTCGGGTTACGTTTAGATTTTAGGTTTAGATTTGGTGTTAGGTTTAGATTTTAGGTTTAGATTTGGGGTTAGGTTTAGATTTTAGGTTTAGATTTGGGGTTAGATTTAGATTTTAGGTTTAGATTTGGGGTTAGGTTTATATTTTAGGTTTATATTTGGGGTTAGGTTTAGATTTTTTGGTTTAGATTTGGGGTTAGGTTTAGATTTTAGGTTTAGATTTGGGGTTAGGTTTAGATTTTAGGTTTAGATTTGGGATTAGTTTTAGATTTGGGATTAGGTTTAGATTTGGGGTTAGGTTTAGATTTTAGGTTTAGATTTTAGGTTTAGATTTGGGGTTAGGTTTAGATTTTAGGTTTAGATTTGGGGTTAGGTTTAGATTTTAGGTTTAGATTTGGGGTTAAGTTTAGATTTGTGGTTAGGTTTAGATTTTAGGTTTAGATTTGGGGTTAGGTTTAGATTTTAGGTTTAGATTTGGGGTTAGGTTTAGATTTTAGGTTTAGATTTGGGGTTAGGTTTAGATTTGGGGTTAGGTTTAGATTTTAGGTTTGGATTTGGGGTTAGGTTTAGATTATAGGTTTAGATTTGGGGTTAGGTTTAGACTTGTGGTTAGGTTTAGATTTTAGGTTTATATTTGGGGTTAGGTTTAGATTTTAGGTTTAGATTTGGGGTTAGGTTTAGATTTGGGGTTAGGTTTAGATTTTAGGTTTAGATTTGGGGTTAGGTTTAGATTTGGGGTTAGGTTTAGATTTTAGGTTTAGATTTGGGGTTAGGTTTAGATTTTAGGTTTAAATTTGAGGTTAGGTTTAGATTTTAGGTTTAGATTTGGAGTTAGGTTTAGATTTGGGGTTAGGTTTAGATTTTAGGTTTAGATTTGGGGTTATGTTTAGATTTGGGGTTAGGTTTAGATTTGAGGTTTAGATTAGGGGTTAGGTTTCGATTTGGGGTTAGGTTTAGATTTTAGGTTTAGATTTGGGGTTAGGTTTAGATTTGGGGTTAGGTTTAGATTTTAGGTTTAGATTTGGGGTTAGGTTTAGATTATAGGTTTAGATTTGGGGTTAGGTTTAGATTTGGGGTTAGGTTTAGATTTTAGGTTTAGATTTGGGGTTAGGTTTAGATTTGGGGTTAGGTTTAGATTTTAGGTTTAGATTTGGGGTTAGGTTTAGATTTGGGGTTAGGTTTAGATTTTAGGTTTAGATTTGGGGTTAGGTTTAGATTATAGGTTTAGATTTGGGGTTAGGTTTAGATTTGGGGTTAGGTTTAGATTTTAGGTTTAGATTTGGGGTTAGGTTTAGATTTTAGGTTTAAATTTGGGGTTAGGTTTAGATTTTAGGTTTAGATTTGGGGTTAGGTTTAGATTTGGGGTTAGGTTTAGATTCTAGGTTTAGATTTGGGGTTAGGTATAGATTTGGGGTTAGGTTTAGATTTTAGGTTTAGATTTGGGGTTAGGTTTAGATTTTAGGTTTAGATTTGGGGTTAGGTTTAGATTTGGGGTTAGGTTTAGATTTTAGGTTTAGATTTGGGGTTAGGTTTAGATTTTAGGTTTAGATTTGGGGTTAGGTTTAGATTTGGGGTTAGGTTTAGATTTTAGGTTTAGACTTGGGGTTAGGTTTAGATTTTAGGTTTAGATTTTAGATTTAGATTTGGGGTTAGGTTTAGATTTTAGGTTTAGATTTGGGGTTAGGTTTAGATTTTAGGTTTAGATTTAAGGTTAGGTTTCGATTTCGGGTTACGTTTAGATTTTAGATTTAGATTTGGGGTTAGGTTTAGATTTTAGGTTTAAATTTGGGGTTAGGTTTAGATTTTAGGTTTAGATTTGGGGTTAGGTTTAGATTTTAGGTTTAGATTTGGGGTTAGGTTTAGATTTGGGGTTAGGTTTAGATTCTAGGTTTAGATTTGGGGTTAGGTTTAGATTTGGGGTTAGGTTTAGATTTTAGTTTTAGATTTAAGGTTAGGTTTCGATTTCGGGTTACGTTTAGATTTTAGGTTTAGATTTGGTGTTAGGTTTAGATTTTAGGTTTAGATTTGGGGTTAGGTTTAGATTTTAGGTTTAGATTTGGGGTTAGATTTAGATTTTAGGTTTAGATTTGGGGTTAGGTTTATATTTTAGGTTTTTATTTGGGGTTAGGTTTAGATTTTTTGGTTTAGATTTGGGGTTAGGTTTAGATTTTAGGTTTAGATTTGGGGTTAGGTTTAGATTTTAGGTTTAGATTTGGGATTAGTTTTAGATTTGGGATTAGGTTTAGATTTGGGGTTAGGTTTAGATTTTAGGTTTAGATTTTAGGTTTAGATTTGGGGTTAGGTTTAGATTTTAGGTTTAGATTTGGGGTTAGGTTTAGATTTTAGGTTTAGATTTGGGGTTAAGTTTAGATTTGTGGTTAGGTTTAGATTTTAGGTTTAGATTTGGGGTTAGGTTTAGATTTTAGGTTTAGATTTGGGGTTAGGTTTAGATTTTAGGTTTAGATTTGGGGTTAGGTTTAGATTTGGGGTTAGGTTTAGATTTTAGGTTTGGATTTGGGGTTAGGTTTAGATTATAGGTTTAGATTTGGGGTTAGGTTTAGACTTGTGGTTAGGTTTAGATTTTAGGTTTATATTTGGGGTTAGGTTTAGATTTTAGGTTTAGATTTGGGATTAGGTTTAGATTTGGGGTTAGGTTTAGATTTTACGTTTAGATTTTAGGTTTAGATTTGGGGTTAGGTTTAGATTTTAGGTTTAGATTTGGGGTTAGGTTTAGATTTTAGGTTTAGATTTGGGGTTAGGTTTAGATTTGGGGTTAGGTTTAGATTTTAGGTTTAGATTTGGGGTTAGGTTTAGATTTTAGGTTTAGATTTGGGGTTAGGTTTAGATTTGGGGTTAGGTTTAGATTTTAGGTTTAGATTTAAGGTTAGGTTTAGATTTTAGGTTTAGATTTGGGGTTAGGTTTAGATTTTAGGTTTAGATTTGGGGTTAGGTTTAGATTTGGGGTTAGGTTTAGATTTTAGGTTTAGATTTGGGGTTAGGTTTAGATTTTAGGTTTAGATTTGGGGTTAGGTTTAGATTTGGGGTTAGGTTTAGATTTTAGGTTTAGATTTGGGGTTAGGTTTAGATTTGGGGTTAGATTTGGGGTTAGGTTTAGATTTGGGGTTAGGTTTAGATTTTAGGTTTAGATTTAAGGTTAGGTTTAGATTTTAGGTTTAGATTTGGGGTTAGGTTTAGATTTTAGGTTTAGATTTGGGGTTAGGTTTAGATTTGGGGTTAGGTTTAGATTTTAGGTTTAGATTTGGGGTTAGGTTTAGATTATAGGTTTAGATTTGGGGTTAGGTTTAGACTTGTGGTTAGGTTTAGATTTTAGGTTTATATTTGGGGTTAGGTTTAGATTTTAGGTTTAGATTTGGGATTAGGTTTAGATTTGGGGTTAGGTTTAGATTTTACGTTTAGATTTTAGGTTTAGATTTGGGGTTAGGTTTAGATTTTAGGTTTAGATTTGGGGTTAGGTTTAGATTTTAGGTTTAGATTTGGGGTTAGGTTTAGATTTGGGGTTAGGTTTAGATTTTAGGTTTAGATTTGGGGTTAGGTTTAGATTTTAGGTTTAGATTTGGGGTTAGGTTTAGATTTGGGGTTAGGTTTAGATTTTAGGTTTAGATTTAAGGTTAGGTTTAGATTTTAGGTTTAGATTTGGGGTTAGGTTTAGATTTTAGGTTTAGATTTGGGGTTAGGTTTAGATTTGGGGTTAGGTTTAGATTTTAGGTTTAGATTTGGGGTTAGGTTTAGATTTTAGGTTTAGATTTGGGGTTAGGTTTAGATTTGGGGTTAGGTTTAGATTTTAGGTTTAGATTTGGGGTTAGGTTTAGATTTGGGGTTAGGTTTAGATTTTAGGTTTAGATTTGGGGTTAGGTTTAGATTATAGGTTTAGATTTGGGGTTAGGTTTAGATTTGGGGTTAGGTTTAGATTTTAGGTTTAGATTTGGGGTTAGGTTTAGATTTTAGGTTTAAATTTGGGGTTAGGTTTAGATTTTAGGTTTAGATTTGGGGTTAGGTTTAGATTTGGGGTTAGGTTTAGATTCTAGGTTTAGATTTGGGGTTAGGTTTAGATTTGGGGTTAGGTTTAGATTTTAGGTTTAGATTTGGGGTTAGGTTTAGATTTTAGGTTTAGATTTGGGGTTAGGTTTAGATTTGGGGTTAGGTTTAGATTTTAGGTTTAGATTTGGGGTTAGGTTTAGATTTTAGGTTTAGATTTGGGGTTAGGTTTAGATTTGGGGTTAGGTTTAGATTTTAGGTTTAGACTTGGGGTTAGGTTTAGATTTTAGGTTTAGATTTTAGATTTAGATTTGGGGTTAGGTTTAGATTTTAGGTTTAGATTTGGGGTTAGGTTTAGATTTTAGGTTTAGATTTAAGGTTAGGTTTCGATTTCGGGTTACGTTTAGATTTTAGATTTAGATTTGGGGTTAGGTTTAGATTTTAGGTTTAGATTTGGGGTTAGGTTTAGATTTTAGGTTTAGATTTGGGGTTAGGTTTAGATTTTAGGTTTAGATTTGGGGTTAGGTTTAGATTTGGGGTTAGGTTTAGATTCTAGGTTTAGATTTGGGGTTAGGTTTAGATTTGGGGTTAGGTTTAGATTTTAGTTTTAGATTTAAGGTTAGGTTTCGATTTCGGGTTACGTTTAGATTTTAGGTTTAGATTTGGTGTTAGGTTTAGATTTTAGGTTTAGATTTGGGGTTAGGTTTAGATTTTAGGTTTAGATTTGGGGTTAGATTTAGATTTTAGGTTTAGATTTGGGGTTAGGTTTATATTTTAGGTTTATATTTGGGGTTAGGTTTAGATTTTTTGGTTTAGATTTGGGGTTAGGTTTAGATTTTAGGTTTAGATTTGGGGTTAGGTTTAGATATTCGGTTTAGATTTGGGATTAGTTTTAGATTTGGGATTAGGTTTAGATTTGGGGTTAGGTTTAGATTTTAGGTTTAGATTTTAGGTTTAGATTTGGGGTTAGGTTTAGATTTTAGGTTTAGATTTGGGGTTAGGTTTAGATTTTAGGTTTAGATTTGGGGTTAAGTTTAGATTTGTGGTTAGGTTTAGATTTTAGGTTTAGATTTGGGGTTAGGTTTAGATTTTAGGTTTAGATTTGGGGTTAGGTTTAGATTTTAGGTTTAGATTTGGGGTTAGGTTTAGATTTTAGGTTAGGTTTAGATTTTAGGTTTGGATTTGGGGTTAGGTTTAGATTATAGGTTTAGATTTGGGGTTAGGTTTAGATTTTAGGTTTAGATTTTAGGTTTAGATTTGGGGTTAGGTTTAGATTTTAGGTTTAGATTTGGGGTTAGGTTTAGATTTTAGGTTTAGATTTGCGGTTAGGTTTAGATTTTAGGTTAGGTTTAGATTTTAGGTTTGGATTTGGGGTTAGGTTTAGATTATAGGTTTAGATTTGGGGTTAGGTTTAGACTTGTGGTTAGGTTTAGATTTTAGGTTTATATTTGGGGTTAGGTTTAGATTTTAGGTTTAGATTTGGGGTTAGGTTTAGATTTGGGGTTAGGTTTAGATTTTAGGTTTAGATTTGGGGTTAGGTTTAGATTTTAGGTTTAGATTTGGGGTTAGGTTTAGATTTTAGGTTTAGATTTGGGGTTATGTTTAGATTTGGGGTTAGGTTTAGATTTGAGGTTTAGATTAGGGGTTAGGTTTCGATTTGGGGTTAGGTTTAGATTTTAGGTTTAGATTTGGGGTTAGGTTTAGATTTTAGGTTTAGATTTGGCGTTAGGTTTAGATTTGGGGTTAGGTTTAGATTTTAGGTTTAGATTTGGGGTTAGGTTTAGATTTTAGGTTTAGATTTGGGGTTAGGTTTAGATTTTAGGTTTATATTTGGGGTAAGGTTTAGATTTGGGGTTAGGTTTAGATTTTAGGTTTAGATTTGGGGTTAGGTTTAGATTTTAGGTTTAGATTTGGGGTTAGGTTTAGATTTTAGGTTTAGATTTCAGGTTTAGATTTGGGGTTAGGTTTAGATTTTAGGTTTAGATTTGGGGTTAGGTTTAGATATGGGGTTAGGTTTAGATTTTAGGTTTAGATTTGGGGTTAGGTTTAGATTTTAGGTTTAGATTTGGGGTAAGGTTTAGATTATAGGTTTAGATTTTGGGTTAGGTTTAGATTTGGGGTTAGGTTTAGATTTTAGGTTTAGATTTGGGGTTAGGTTTAGATTTTAGGTTTAGATTTGGGGTTAGATTTAGATTTTAGGTTTAGATTTGGGGTTAGGTTTATATTTTAGGTTTATATTTGGGGTTAGGTTTAGATTTTTTGGTTTAGATTTGGGGTTAGGTTTAGATTTTAGGTTTAGATTTGGGGTTAGGTTTAGATTTTAGGTTTAGATTTGGGATTAGTTTTAGATTTGGGATTAGGTTTAGATTTGGGGTTAGGTTTAGATTTTAGGTTTAGATTTTAGGTTTAGATTTGGGGTTAGGCTTAGATTTTAGGTTTAGATTTGTGGTTAGGTTTAGATTTTAGGTTTAGATTTGGGGTTAGGTTTAGATTTTAGGTTTAGATTTGGGGTTAGGTTTAGATTTTAGGTTTAGATTTGGGGTTAGGTTTAGATTTGGGGTTAGGTTTAGATTTTAGGTTTAGATTTGGGGTTAGGTTTAGATTTTAGGTTTAGATTTGGGGTTAGGTTTAGATTTTAGGTTTAGATTTGGGGTTAGATTTAGATTTTAGGTTTAGATTTGGGGTTAGGTTTATATTTTAGGTTTATATTTGGGGTTAGGTTTAGATTTTTTGGTTTAGATTTGAGGTTAGGTTTAGATTTTAGGTTTAGATTTGGGGTTAGGTTTAGATTTTAGGTTTAGATTTGGGATTAGTTTTAGATTTGGGATTAGGTTTAGATTTGGGGTTAGGTTTAGATTTTAGGTTTAGATTTTAGGTTTAGATTTGGGGTTAGGTTTAGATTTTAGGTTTAGATTTGGGGTTAGGTTTAGATTTTAGGTTTAGATTTGGGGTTAAGTTTAGATTTGTGGTTAGGTTTAGATTTTAGGTTTAGATTTGGGGTTAGGTTTAGATTTTAGGTTTAGATTTGGGGTTAGGTTTAGATTTTAGGTTTAGATTTGGGGTTAGGTTTAGATTTTAGGTTTAGACTTGGGGTTAGGTTTAGATTTTAGGTTTAGATTTTAGATTTAGATTTGGGGTTAGGTTTAGATTTTAGATTTAGATTTGGGGTTAGGTTTAGATTTTAGGTTTAGATTTGGGGTTAGGTTTAGATTTGGGGTTAGGTTTAGATTTTAGGTTTAGATTTGGGGTTAGGTTTAGATTTTAGGTTTAGATTTGGGGTTAGGTTTAGATTTGGGGTTAGGTTTAGATTTTAGGTTTAGATTTGGGGTTAGGTTTAGATTTTAGGTTTAGATTTGGGGTTAGGTTTAGATTTTAGGTTTATATTTGGGGTAAGGTTTAGATTTGGGGTTAGGTTTAGATTTTAGGTTTAGATTTGGGGTTAGGTTTAGATTTGGGGCTAGGTTTAGATTTTAGGTTTAGATTTGGGGTTAGGTTTAGATTTTAGGTTTAGATTTGGAGTTAGGTTTAGATTTGGGGTTAGGTTTAGATTTTAGGTTTAGATTTGCGGTTAGGTTTAGATTTTAGGTTTAGATTTGGGGTTAGGTTTAGATTTGGGGTTAGGTTTAGATTTTAGGTTTAGATTTGGGGTTAGGTTTAGATTATAGGTTTAGATTTGGGGTTAGGATTAGATTTGGGGTTAGGTTTAGATTTTAGGTTTAGATTTGGTATTAGGTTTAGATTTTAGGTTTAAATTTGGGGTTAGGTTTAGATTTTAGGTTTAGATTTGGGGTTAGGTTTAGATTTTACGTTTAGATTTTAGGTTTAGATTTGGGGTTAGGTTTAGATTTTAGGTTTAGATTTGGGGTTAGGTTTAGATTTGGGGTTAGGTTTAGATTTTAGGTTTAGATTTGGGGTTAGGTTTAGATTTGGGGTTAGGTTTAGATTTTAGGTTTAGATTTGGGATTAGGTTTAGATTTGGGGTTAGGTTTAGATTTTACGTTTAGATTTTAGGTTTAGATTTGGGGTTAGGTTTAGATTTTAGGTTTAGATTTGGGGTTAGGTTTAGATTTTAGGTTTAGATTTGGGGTTAGGTTTAGATTTGGGGTTAGGTTTAGATTTTAGGTTTAGATTTGGGGTTAGGTTTAGATTTTAGGTTTAGATTTGGGGTTAGGTTTAGATTTGGGGTTAGGTTTAGATTTTAGGTTTAGATTTAAGGTTAGGTTTAGATTTTAGGTTTAGATTTGGGGTTAGGTTTAGATTTTAGGTTTAGATTTGGGGTTAGGTTTAGATTTGGGGTTAGGTTTAGATTTTAGGTTTAGATTTGGGGTTAGGTTTAGATTTTAGGTTTAGATTTGGGGTTAGGTTTAGATTTGGGGTTAGGTTTAGATTTTAGGTTTAGATTTGGGGTTAGGTTTAGATTTGGGGTTAGGTTTAGATTTTAGGTTTAGATTTGGGGTTAGGTTTAGATTTGGGGTTAGGTTTAGATTTTAGGTTTAGATTTGGGGTTAGGTTTAGATTATAGGTTTAGATTTGGGGTTAGGTTTAGATTTGGGGTTAGGTTTAGATTTTAGGTTTAGATTTGGGGTTAGGTTTAGATTTTAGGTTTAAATTTGGGGTTAGGTTTAGATTTTAGGTTTAGATTTGGGGTTAGGTTTAGATTTGGGGTTAGGTTTAGATTTTAGGTTTAGATTTGGGGTTAGGTTTAGATTTGGGGTTAGGTTTAGATTTTAGGTTTAGATTTGGGGTTAGGTTTAGATTTTAGGTTTAGATTTGGGGTTAGGTTTAGATTTGGGGTTAGGTTTAGATTTTAGGTTTAGATTTGGGGTTAGGTTTAGATTTTAGGTTTAGATTTGGGGTTAGGTTTAGATTTGGGGTTAGGTTTAGATTTTAGGTTTAGACTTGGGGTTAGGTTTAGATTTTAGGTTTAGATTTTAGATTTAGATTTGGGGTTAGGTTTAGATTTTAGGTTTAGATTTGGGGTTAGGTTTAGATTTTAGGTTTAGATTTAAGGTTAGGTTTCGATTTCGGGTTACGTTTAGATTTTAGATTTAGATTTGGGGTTAGGTTTAGATTTTAGGTTTAAATTTGGGGTTAGGTTTAGATTTTAGGTTTAGATTTGGGGTTAGGTTTAGATTTTAGGTTTAGATTTGGGGTTAGGTTTAGATTTGGGGTTAGGTTTAGATTCTAGGTTTAGATTTGGGGTTAGGTTTAGATTTGGGGTTAGGTTTAGATTTTAGTTTTAGATTTAAGGTTAGGTTTCGATTTCGGGTTACGTTTAGATTTTAGGTTTAGATTTGGTGTTAGGTTTAGATTTTAGGTTTAGATTTGGGGTTAGGTTTAGATTTTAGGTTTAGATTTGGGGTTAGATTTAGATTTTAGGTTTAGATTTGGGGTTAGGTTTATATTTTAGGTTTATATTTGGGGTTAGGTTTAGATTTTTTGGTTTAGATTTGGGGTTAGGTTTAGATTTTAGGTTTAGATTTGGGGTTAGGTTTAGATTTTAGGTTTAGATTTGGGATTAGTTTTAGATTTGGGATTAGGTTTAGATTTGGGGTTAGGTTTAGATTTTAGGTTTAGATTTTAGGTTTAGATTTGGGGTTAGGTTTAGATTTTAGGTTTAGATTTGGGGTTAGGTTTAGATTTTAGGTTTAGATTTGGGGTTAAGTTTAGATTTGTGGTTAGGTTTAGATTTTAGGTTTAGATTTGGGGTTAGGTTTAGATTTTAGGTTTAGATTTGGGGTTAGGTTTAGATTTTAGGTTTAGATTTGGGGTTAGGTTTAGATTTGGGGTTAGGTTTAGATTTTAGGTTTGGATTTGGGGTTAGGTTTAGATTATAGGTTTAGATTTGGGGTTAGGTTTAGACTTGTGGTTAGGTTTAGATTTTAGGTTTATATTTGGGGTTAGGTTTAGATTTTAGGTTTAGATTTGGGGTTAGGTTTAGATTTGGGGTTAGGTTTAGATTTTAGGTTTAGATTTGGGGTTAGGTTTAGATTTGGGGTTAGGTTTAGATTTTAGGTTTAGATTTGGGGTTAGGTTTAGATTTTAGGTTTAGATTTGGGGTTAGGTTTAGATTTGGGGTTAGGTTTAGATTTTAGGTTTAGATTTGGGGTTAGGTTTAGATTTTAGGTTTAGATTTGGGGTTAGGTTTAGATTTGGGGTTAGGTTTAGATTTTAGGTTTAGATTTAAGGTTAGGTTTAGATTTTAGGTTTAGATTTGGGGTTAGGTTTAGATTTTAGGTTTAGATTTGGGGTTAGGTTTAGATTTGGGGTTAGGTTTAGATTTTAGGTTTAGATTTGGGGTTAGGTTTAGATTTGGGGTTAGGTTTAGATTTTAGGTTTAGATTTGGGGTTAGGTTTAGATTTGGGGTTAGGTTTAGATTTTAGGTTTAGATTTGGGGTTAGGTTTAGATTTGGGGTTAGGTTTAGATTTTAGGTTTAGATTTGGGGTTAGGTTTAGATTATAGGTTTAGATTTGGGGTTAGGTTTAGATTTGGGGTTAGGTTTAGATTTTAGGTTTAGATTTGGGGTTAGGTTTAGATTTTAGGTTTAAATTTGGGGTTAGGTTTAGATTTTAGGTTTAGATTTGGGGTTAGGTTTAGATTTGGGGTTAGGTTTAGATTCTAGGTTTAGATTTGGGGTTAGGTTTAGATTTGGGGTTAGGTTTAGATTTTAGGTTTAGATTTGGGGTTAGGTTTAGATTTTAGGTTTAGATTTGGGGTTAGGTTTAGATTTTAGGTTTAGATTTGGGGTTAGGTTTAGATTTTAGGTTTAGATTTGGGGTTAGGTTTAGATTTGGGGTTAGGTTTAGATTTTAGGTTTAGACTTGGGGTTAGGTTTAGATTTTAGGTTTAGATTTTAGATTTAGATTTGGGGTTAGGTTTAGATTTTAGGTTTAGATTTGGGGTTAGGTTTAGATTTTAGGTTTAGATTTAAGGTTAGGTTTAGATTTTAGGTTACGTTTAGATTTTAGATTTAGATTTGGGGTTAGGTTTAGATTTTAGGTTTAAATTTGGGGTTAGGTTTAGATTTTAGGTTTAGATTTGGGGTTAGGTTTAGATTTTAGGTTTAGATTTGGGGTTAGGTTTAGATTTGGGGTTAGGTTTAGATTCTAGGTTTAGATTTGGGGTTAGGTTTAGATTTGGGGTTAGGTTTAGATTTTAGTTTTAGATTTAAGGTTAGGTTTCGATTTCGGGTTACGTTTAGATTTTAGGTTTAGATTTGGTGTTAGGTTTAGATTTTAGGTTTAGATTTGGGGTTAGGTTTAGATTTTAGGTTTAGATTTGGGGTTAGATTTAGATTTTAGGTTTAGATTTGGGGTTAGGTTTATATTTTAGGTTTATATTTGGGGTTAGGTTTAGATTTTTTGGTTTAGATTTGGGGTTAGGTTTAGATTTTAGGTTTAGATTTGGGGTTAGGTTTAGATTTTAGGTTTAGATTTGGGATTAGTTTTAGATTTGGGATTAGGTTTAGATTTGGGGTTAGGTTTAGATTTTAGGTTTAGATTTTAGGTTTAGATTTGGGGTTAGGTTTAGATTTTAGGTTTAGATTTGGGGTTAGGTTTAGATTTTAGGTTTAGATTTGGGGTTAAGTTTAGATTTGTGGTTAGGTTTAGATTTTAGGTTTAGATTTGGGGTTAGGTTTAGATTTTAGGTTTAGATTTGGGGTTAGGTTTAGATTTTAGGTTTAGATTTGGGGTTAGGTTTAGATTTGGGGTTAGGTTTAGATTTTAGGTTTGGATTTGGGGTTAGGTTTAGATTATAGGTTTAGATTTGGGGTTAGGTTTAGACTTGTGGTTAGGTTTAGATTTTAGGTTTATATTTGGGGTTAGGTTTAGATTTTAGGTTTAGATTTGGGGTTAGGTTTAGATTTGGGGTTAGGTTTAGATTTTAGGTTTAGATTTGGGGTTAGGTTTAGATTTGGGGTTAGGTTTAGATTTTAGGTTTAGATTTGGGGTTAGGTTTAGATTTTAGGTTTAAATTTGAGGTTAGGTTTAGATTTTAGGTTTAGATTTGGAGTTAGGTTTAGATTTGGGGTTAGGTTTAGATTTTAGGTTTAGATTTGGGGTTATGTTTAGATTTGGGGTTAGGTTTAGATTTGAGGTTTAGATTAGGGGTTAGGTTTCGATTTGGGGTTAGGTTTAGATTTTAGGTTTAGATTTGGGGTTAGGTTTAGATTTGGGGTTAGGTTTAGATTTTAGGTTTAGATTTGGGGTTAGGTTTAGATTTTAGGTTTAGATTTGGGGTTAGGTTTAGATTTGGGGTTAGGTTTAGATTTTAGGTTTAGATTTGGGGTTAGGTTTAGATTTGGGGTTAGGTTTAGATTTTAGGTTTAGATTTGGGGTTAGGTTTAGATTTGGGGTTAGGTTTAGATTTTAGGTTTAGATTTGGGGTTAGGTTTAGATTATAGGTTTAGATTTGGGGTTAGGTTTAGATTTGGGGTTAGGTTTAGATTTTAGGTTTAGATTTGGGGTTAGGTTTAGATTTTAGGTTTAAATTTGGGGTTAGGTTTAGATTTTAGGTTTAGATTTGGGGTTAGGTTTAGATTTGGGGTTAGGTTTAGATTCTAGGTTTAGATTTGGGGTTAGGTTTAGATTTGGGGTTAGGTTTAGATTTTAGGTTTAGATTTGGGGTTAGGTTTAGATTTTAGGTTTAGATTTGGGGTTAGGTTTAGATTTGGGGTTAGGTTTAGATTTTAGGTTTAGATTTGGGGTTAGGTTTAGATTTTAGGTTTAGATTTGGGGTTAGGTTTAGATTTGGGGTTAGGTTTAGATTTTAGGTTTAGACTTGGGGTTAGGTTTAGATTTTAGGTTTAGATTTTAGATTTAGATTTGGGGTTAGGTTTAGATTTTAGGTTTAGATTTGGGGTTAGGTTTAGATTTTAGGTTTAGATTTAAGGTTAGGTTTCGATTTCGGGTTACGTTTAGATTTTAGATTTAGATTTGGGGTTAGGTTTAGATTTTAGGTTTAAATTTGGGGTTAGGTTTAGATTTTAGGTTTAGATTTGGGGTTAGGTTTAGATTTTAGGTTTAGATTTGGGGTTAGGTTTAGATTTGGGGTTAGGTTTAGATTCTAGGTTTAGATTTGGGGTTAGGTTTAGATTTGGGGTTAGGTTTAGATTTTAGTTTTAGATTTAAGGTTAGGTTTCGATTTCGGGTTACGTTTAGATTTTAGGTTTAGATTTGGTGTTAGGTTTAGATTTTAGGTTTAGATTTGGGGTTAGGTTTAGATTTTAGGTTTAGATTTGGGGTTAGATTTAGATTTTAGGTTTAGATTTGGGGTTAGGTTTATATTTTAGGTTTTTATTTGGGGTTAGGTTTAGATTTTTTGGTTTAGATTTGGGGTTAGGTTTAGATTTTAGGTTTAGATTTGGGGTTAGGTTTAGATTTTAGGTTTAGATTTGGGATTAGTTTTAGATTTGGGATTAGGTTTAGATTTGGGGTTAGGTTTAGATTTTAGGTTTAGATTTTAGGTTTAGATTTGGGGTTAGGTTTAGATTTTAGGTTTAGATTTGGGGTTAGGTTTAGATTTTAGGTTTAGATTTGGGGTTAAGTTTAGATTTGTGGTTAGGTTTAGATTTTAGGTTTAGATTTGGGGTTAGGTTTAGATTTTAGGTTTAGATTTGGGGTTAGGTTTAGATTTTAGGTTTAGATTTGGGGTTAGGTTTAGATTTGGGGTTAGGTTTAGATTTTAGGTTTGGATTTGGGGTTAGGTTTAGATTATAGGTTTAGATTTGGGGTTAGGTTTAGACTTGTGGTTAGGTTTAGATTTTAGGTTTATATTTGGGGTTAGGTTTAGATTTTAGGTTTAGATTTGGGATTAGGTTTAGATTTGGGGTTAGGTTTAGATTTTACGTTTAGATTTTAGGTTTAGATTTGGGGTTAGGTTTAGATTTTAGGTTTAGATTTGGGGTTAGGTTTAGATTTTAGGTTTAGATTTGGGGTTAGGTTTAGATTTGGGGTTAGGTTTAGATTTTAGGTTTAGATTTGGGGTTAGGTTTAGATTTTAGGTTTAGATTTGGGGTTAGGTTTAGATTTGGGGTTAGGTTTAGATTTTAGGTTTAGATTTAAGGTTAGGTTTAGATTTTAGGTTTAGATTTGGGGTTAGGTTTAGATTTTAGGTTTAGATTTGGGTTTAGGTTTAGATTTGGGGTTAGGTTTAGATTTTAGGTTTAGATTTGGGGTTAGGTTTAGATTTTAGGTTTAGATTTGGGGTTAGGTTTAGATTTGGGGTTAGGTTTAGATTTTAGGTTTAGATTTGGGGTTAGGTTTAGATTTGGGGTTAGATTTGGGGTTAGGTTTAGATTTGGGGTTAGGTTTAGATTTTAGGTTTAGATTTAAGGTTAGGTTTAGATTTTAGGTTTAGATTTGGGGTTAGGTTTAGATTTTAGGTTTAGATTTGGGGTTAGGTTTAGATTTGGGGTTAGGTTTAGATTTTAGGTTTAGATTTGGGGTTAGGTTTAGATTATAGGTTTAGATTTGGGGTTAGGTTTAGACTTGTGGTTAGGTTTAGATTTTAGGTTTATATTTGGGGTTAGGTTTAGATTTTAGGTTTAGATTTGGGATTAGGTTTAGATTTGGGGTTAGGTTTAGATTTTACGTTTAGATTTTAGGTTTAGATTTGGGGTTAGGTTTAGATTTTAGGTTTAGATTTGGGGTTAGGTTTAGATTTTAGGTTTAGATTTGGGGTTAGGTTTAGATTTGGGGTTAGGTTTAGATTATAGGTTTAGATTTGGGGTTAGGTTTAGATTTTAGGTTTAGATTTGGAGTTAGGTTTAGATTTGGGGTTAGGTTTAGATTTTAGGTTTAGATTTAAGGTTAGGTTTAGATTTTAGGTTTAGATTTGGGGTTAGGTTTAGATTTTAGGTTTAGATTTGGGGTTAGGTTTAGATTTGGGGTTAGGTTTAGATTTTAGGTTTAGATTTGGGGTTAGGTTTAGATTTTAGGTTTAGATTTGGGGTTAGGTTTAGATTTGGGGTTAGGTTTAGATTTTAGGTTTAGATTTGGGGTTAGGTTTAGATTTGGGGTTAGGTTTAGATTTTAGGTTTAGATTTGGGGTTAGGTTTAGATTATAGGTTTAGATTTGGGGTTAGGTTTAGATTTGGGGTTAGGTTTAGATTTTAGGTTTAGATTTGGGGTTAGGTTTAGATTTTAGGTTTAAATTTGGGGTTAGGTTTAGATTTTAGGTTTAGATTTGGGGTTAGGTTTAGATTTGGGGTTAGGTTTAGATTCTAGGTTTAGATTTGGGGTTAGGTTTAGATTTGGGGTTAGGTTTAGATTTTAGGTTTAGATTTGGGGTTAGGTTTAGATTTTAGGTTTAGATTTGGGGTTAGGTTTAGATTTGGGGTTAGGTTTAGATTTTAGGTTTAGATTTGGGGTTAGGTTTAGATTTTAGGTTTAGATTTGGGGTTAGGTTTAGATTTGGGGTTAGGTTTAGATTTTAGGTTTAGACTTGGGGTTAGGTTTAGATTTTAGGTTTAGATTTTAGATTTAGATTTGGGGTTAGGTTTAGATTTTAGGTTTAGATTTGGGGTTAGGTTTAGATTTTAGGTTTAGATTTAAGGTTAGGTTTCGATTTCGGGTTACGTTTAGATTTTAGATTTAGATTTGGGGTTAGGTTTAGATTTTAGGTTTAAATTTGGGGTTAGGTTTAGATTTTAGGTTTAGATTTGGGGTTAGGTTTAGATTTTAGGTTTAGATTTGGGGTTAGGTTTAGATTTGGGGTTAGGTTTAGATTCTAGGTTTAGATTTGGGGTTAGGTTTAGATTTGGGGTTAGGTTTAGATTTTAGTTTTAGATTTAAGGTTAGGTTTCGATTTCGGGTTACGTTTAGATTTTAGGTTTAGATTTGGTGTTAGGTTTAGATTTTAGGTTTAGATTTGGGGTTAGGTTTACATTTTAGTTTTAGATTTAAGGTTAGGTTTCGATTTCGGGTTACGTTTAGATTTTAGGTTTAGATTTGGTGTTAGGTTTAGATTTTAGGTTTAGATTTGGGGTTAGGTTTAGATTTTAGGTTTAGATTTGGGGTTAGATTTAGATTTTAGGTTTAGATTTGGGGTTAGGTTTATATTTTAGGTTTATATTTGGGGTTAGGTTTAGATTTTTTGGTTTAGATTTGGGGTTAGGTTTAGATTTTAGGTTTAGATTTGGGGTTAGGTTTAGATTTTAGGTTTAGATTTGGGATTAGTTTTAGATTTGGGATTAGGTTTAGATTTGGGGTTAGGTTTAGATTTTAGGTTTAGATTTTAGGTTTAGATTTGGGGTTAGGTTTAGATTTTAGGTTTAGATTTGGGGTTAGGTTTAGATTTTAGGTTTAGATTTGGGGTTAAGTTTAGATTTGTGGTTAGGTTTAGATTTTAGGTTTAGATTTGGGGTTAGGTTTAGATTTTAGGTTTAGATTTGGGGTTAGGTTTAGATTTTAGGTTTAGATTTGGGGTTAGGTTTAGATTTGGGGTTAGGTTTAGATTTTAGGTTTGGATTTGGGGTTAGGTTTAGATTATAGATTTAGATTTGGGGTTAGGTTTAGACTTGTGGTTAGGTTTAGATTTTAGGTTTATATTTGGGGTTAGGTTTAGATTTTAGGTTTAGATTTGGGGTTAGGTTTAGATTTGGGGTTAGGTTTAGATTTTAGGTTTAGATTTGGGGTTAGGTTTAGATTTGGGGTTAGGTTTAGATTTTAGGTTTAGATTTGGGGTTAGGTTTAGATTTTAGGTTTAAATTTGAGGTTAGGTTTAGATTTTAGGTTTAGATTTGGGGTTAGGTTTAGATTTGGGGTTAGGTTTAGATTTTAGGTTTAGATTTGGGGTTATGTTTAGATTTGGGGTTAGGTTTAGATTTGAGGTTTAGATTAGGGGTTAGGTTTCGATTTGGGGTTAGGTTTAGATTTTAGGTTTAGATTTGGGGTTAGGTTTAGATTTTAGGTTTAGATTTGGCGTTAGGTTTAGATTTGGGGTTAGGTTTAGATTTTAGGTTTAGATTTGGGGTTAGGTTTAGATTTTAGGTTTAGATTTGGGGTTAGGTTTAGATTTTAGGTTTATATTTGGGGTAAGGTTTAGATTTGGGGTTAGGTTTAGATTTTAGGTTTAGATTTGGGGTTAGGTTTAGATTTTAGGTTTAGATTTGGGGTTAGGTTTAGATTTTAGGTTTAGATTTGGGGTTAGGTTTAGATTTGGGGTTAGGTTTAGATTTTAGGTTAGGATTTGGGGTTAGGTTTAGATTTTAGGTTTAGATTTTAGGTTTAGATTTGGGGTTAGGTTTAGATTTTAGGTTTAGATTTGGGGTTAGGTTTAGATTATAGGTTTAGATTTTGGGTTAGGTTTAGATTTGGGGTTAGGTTTAGATTTTAGGTTTAGATTTGGGGTTAGGTTTAGATTTTAGGTTTAGATTTGGGGTTAGATTTAGATTTTAGGTTTAGATTTGGGGTTAGGTTTATATTTTAGGTTTATATTTGGGGTTAGGTTTAGATTTTTTGGTTTAGATTTGGGGTTAGGTTTAGATTTTAGGTTTAGATTTGGGGTTAGGTTTAGATTTTAGGTTTAGATTTGGGATTAGTTTTAGATTTGGGATTAGGTTTAGATTTGGGGTTAGGTTTAGATTTTAGGTTTAGATTTTAGGTTTAGATTTGGGGTTAGGCTTAGATTTTAGGTTTAGATTTGGGGTTAGGTTTAGATTTTAGGTTTAGATTTGGGGTTAAGTTTAGATTTGTGGTTAGGTTTAGATTTTAGGTTTAGATTTGGGGTTAGGTTTAGATTTTAGGTTTAGATTTGGGGTTAGGTTTAGATTTTAGGTTTAGATTTGGGGTTAGGTTTAGATTTGGGGTTAGGTTTAGATTTTAGGTTTGGATTTGGGGTTAGGTTTAGATTATAGGTTTAGATTTGGGGTTAGGTTTAGACTTGTGGTTAGGTTTAGATTTTAGGTTTAGATTTGGGGTTAGGTTTAGATTTTAGGTTTATATTTGGGGTTAGGTTTAGATTTTAGGTTTAGATTTGGGGTTAGGTTTAGATTTTAGGTTTAGATTTGGGGTTAGGTTTAGATTTGGGGTTAGGTTTAGATTTTAGGTTTAGATTTGGGGTTAGGTTTAGATTTTAGGTTTAAATTTGAGGTTAGGTTTAGATTTTAGGTTTAGATTTGGGGTTAGGTTTAGATTTGGGGTTAGGTTTAGATTTTAGGTTTAGATTTGGGGTTATGTTTAGATTTGGGGTTAGGTTTAGATTTGAGGTTTAGATTTGGGGTTAGGTTTAGATTTGGGGTTAGGTTTAGATTTTAGGTTTAGATTTGGGGTTAGGTTTAGATTTTAGGTTTAGATTTGGGGTTAGGTTTAGATTTGGGGTTAGGTTTAGATTTTAGGTTTAGATTTGGGGTTAGGTTTAGATTTTAGGTTTAGATTTGTGGTAAGGTTTAGATTTGGGGTTAGGTTTAGATTTTAGGTTTAGATTTGGGGTTAGGTTTAGATTTGGGGTTAGGTTTAGATTTTAGGTTTAGATTTGGGGTTAGGTTTAGATTTTAGGTTTAGATTTGGGGTTAGGTTTAGATTTGGGGTTAGGTTTAGATTTTAGGTTTAGATTTGGGGTTAGGTTTAGATTTTAGGTTTAGATTTGGGGTTAGGTTTAGATTTGGGGTTAGGTTTAGATTTTAGGTTTAGATTTGGGGTTAGGTTTAGATTTTAGGTTTAGATTTGGGGTTAGGTTTAGATTTTAGGTTTAGATTTGGGGTTAGGTTTAGATTTGGGGTTAGGTTTAGATTTTAGGTTTAGATTTGGGGTTAGGTTTAGATTATAGGTTTAGATTTTGGGTTAGGTTTAGATTTGGGGTTAGGTTTAGATTTTAGGTTTAGATTTGGGGTTAGGTTTAGATTTTAGGTTTAAATTTGGGGTTAGGTTTAGATTTTAGGTTTAGATTTGGGGTTAGGTTTAGATTTGGGTTTAGGTTTAGATTTTAGGTTTAGATTTGGGGTTAGGTTTAGATTTGGGGTTAGGTTTAGATTCTAGGTTTAGATTTGGGGTTAGGTTTAGATTTGGGGTTAGGTTTAGATTTTAGGTTTAGATTTGGGGTTAGGTTTAGATTTTAGGTTTAGATTTGGGGTAGGTTTAGATTTGGGGTTAGGTTTAGATTTTAGGTTTAGATTTGGGGTTAGGTTTAGATTTTAGGTTTAGATTTGGGGTTAGGTTTAGATTTGGGGTTAGGTTTAGATTTTAGGTTTAGACTTGGGGTTAGGTTTAGATTTTAGGTTTAGATTTTAGATTTAGATTTGGGGTTAGGTTTAGATTTTAGGTTTAGATTTGGGGTTAGGTTTAGATTTTAGGTTTAGATTTAAGGTTAGGTTTCGATTTCGGGTTACGTTTAGATTTTAGATTTAGATTTGGGGTTAGGTTTAGATTTTAGGTTTAAATTTGGGGTTAGGTTTAGATTTTAGGTTTAGATTTGGGGTTAGGTTTAGATTTGGGGTTAGGTTTAGATTTTAGGTTTAGATTTGGGGTTAGGTTTAGATTTGGGGTTAGGTTTAGATTCTAGGTTTAGATTTGGGGTTAGGTTTAGATTTGGGGTTAGGTTTAGATTTTAGTTTTAGATTTAAGGTTAGGTTTAGATTTGGGGTTACGTTTAGATTTTAGGTTTAGATTTGGGGTTAGGTTTAGATTTTAGGTTTAGATTTGGGGTTAGGTTTAGATTTCAGGTTTAGATTTGGGGTTAGGTTTAGATTTTAGGTTTAGATTTGGGGTTAGGTTTAGATTTGGGGTTAGGTTTAGATTTTAGGTTTAGATTTGGGGTTAGGTTTAGATTTGGGGTTAGGTTTAGACTTGGGGTTAGGTTTAGATTTTAGGTTTAGATTTGGGGTTAGGTTTAGATTTTAGGTTTAGATTTGGGGTTAGATTTAGATTTGGGGTTAGGTTTAGATTTTAGGTTTAGATTTGGGGTTAGGTTTAGATTTGGGGTTAGGTTTAGATTTTAGGTTTAGATTTGGGGTTAGGTTTAGATTTTAGGTTTAGATTTGGGGTTAGGTTTAGATTTGGGGTTAGGTTTAGATTTTAGGTTTAGATTTGGGGTTAGGTTTAGATTTTAGGTTTAGATTTTAGATTTAGATTTGGGGTTAGGTTTAGATTTTAGGTTTAGATTTGGGGTTAGGTTTAGATTTTAGGTTTAGATTTGGGGTTAGGTTTAGATTTTAGGTTTAGATTTGGGGTTAGGTTTAGATTTGGGGTTAGGTTTAGATTTTAGGTTTAGATTTGGGGTTAGGTTTAGATTTTAGGTTTAAATTTGAGGTTAGGTTTAGATTTTAGGTTTAGATTTGGGGTTAGGTTTAGATTTGGGGTTAGGTTTAGATTTTAGGTTTAGATTTGGGGTTATGTTTAGATTTGGGGTTAGGTTTAGATTTGAGGTTTAGATTTGGGGTTAGGTTTAGATTTGGGGTTAGGTTTAGATTTTAGGTTTAGATTTGGGGTTAGGTTTAGATTTTAGGTTTAGATTTGGGGTTAGGTTTAGATTTGGGGTTAGGTTTAGATTTTAGGTTTAGATTTGGGGTTAGGTTTAGATTTTAGGTTTAGATTTGGGGTTAGGTTTAGATTTGGGGTTAGGTTTAGATTTTAGGTTTAGATTTGGGGTTAGGTTTAGATTTTAGGTTTAGATTTGGGGTTAGGTTTAGATTTGGGGTTAGGTTTAGATTTTAGGTTTAGATTTAAGGTTAGGTTTAGATTTTAGGTTTAGATTTGGGGTTAGGTTTAGATTTTAGGTTTAGATTTGGGGTTAGGTTTAGATTTGGGGTTAGGTTTAGATTTTAGGTTTAGATTTGGGGTTAGGTTTAGATTTTAGGTTTAGATTTGGGGTTAGGTTTAGATTTGGGGTTAGGTTTAGATTTTAGGTTTAGATTTGGGGTTAGGTTTAGATTTGGGGTTAGGTTTAGATTTTAGGTTTAGATTTGGGGTTAGGTTTAGATTATAGGTTTAGATTTGGGGTTAGGTTTAGATTTGGGGTTAGGTTTAGATTTTAGGTTTAGATTTGGGGTTAGGTTTAGATTTTAGGTTTAAATTTGGGGTTAGGTTTAGATTTTAGGTTTAGATTTGGGGTTAGGTTTAGATTTGGGGTTAGGTTTAGATTCTAGGTTTAGATTTGGGGTTAGGTTTAGATTTGGGGTTAGGTTTAGATTTTAGGTTTAGATTTGGGGTTAGGTTTAGATTTTAGGTTTAGATTTAAGGTTAGGTTTCGATTTCGGGTTACGTTTAGATTTTAGATTTAGATTTGGGGTTAGGTTTAGATTTTAGGTTTAAATTTGGGGTTAGGTTTAGATTTTAGGTTTAGATTTGGGGTTAGGTTTAGATTTTAGGTTTAGATTTGGGGTTAGGTTTAGATTTGGGGTTAGGTTTAGATTCTAGGTTTAGATTTGGGGTTAGGTTTAGATTTGGGGTTAGGTTTAGATTTTAGTTTTAGATTTAAGGTTAGGTTTCGATTTCGGGTTACGTTTAGATTTTAGGTTTAGATTTGGTGTTAGGTTTAGATTTTAGGTTTAGATTTGGGGTTAGGTTTAGATTTTAGGTTTAGATTTGGGGTTAGATTTAGATTTTAGGTTTAGATTTGGGGTTAGGTTTATATTTTAGGTTTATATTTGGGGTTAGGTTTAGATTTTTTGGTTTAGATTTGGGGTTAGGTTTAGATTTTAGGTTTAGATTTGGGGTTAGGTTTAGATTTTAGGTTTAGATTTGGGATTAGTTTTAGATTTGGGATTAGGTTTAGATTTGGGGTTAGGTTTAGATTTTAGGTTTAGATTTTAGGTTTAGATTTGGGGTTAGGTTTAGATTTTAGGTTTAGATTTGGGGTTAGGTTTAGATTTTAGGTTTAGATTTGGGGTTAAGTTTAGATTTGTGGTTAGGTTTAGATTTTAGGTTTAGATTTGGGGTTAGGTTTAGATTTTAGGTTTAGATTTGGGGTTAGGTTTAGATTTTAGGTTTAGATTTGGGGTTAGGTTTAGATTTTAGGTTTAGACTTGGGGTTAGGTTTAGATTTTAGGTTTAGATTTGGGATTAGGTTTAGATTTGGGGTTAGGTTTAGATTTTACGTTTAGATTTTAGGTTTAGATTTGGGGTTAAGTTTAGATTTGTGGTTAGGTTTAGATTTTAGGTTTAGATTTGGGGTTAGGTTTAGATTTTAGGTTTAGATTTGGGGTTAGGTTTAGATTTTAGGTTTAGATTTGGGGTTAGGTTTAGACTTGTGGTTAGGTTTAGATTTTAGGTTTATATTTGGGGTTAGGTTTAGATTTTAGGTTTAGATTTGGGGTTAGGTTTAGATTTGGGGTTAGGTTTAGATTTTAGGTTTAGATTTGGGGTTAGGTTTAGATTTGGGGTTAGGTTTAGATTTTAGGTTTAGATTTGGGGTTAGGTTTAGATTTTAGGTTTAAATTTGAGGTTAGGTTTAGATTTTAGGTTTAGATTTGGGGTTAGGTTTAGATTTGGGGTTAGGTTTAGATTTTAGGTTTAGATTTGGGGTTATGTTTAGATTTGGGGTTAGGTTTAGATTTGAGGTTTAGATTAGGGGTTAGGTTTCGATTTGGGGTTAGGTTTAGATTTTAGGTTTAGATTTGGGGTTAGGTTTAGATTTTAGGTTTAGATTTGGCGTTAGGTTTAGATTTGGGGTTAGGTTTAGATTTTAGGTTTAGATTTGGGGTTAGGTTTAGATTTTAGGTTTAGATTTGGGGTTAGGTTTAGATTTTAGGTTTATATTTGGGGTAAGGTTTAGATTTGGGGTTAGGTTTAGATTTTAGGTTTAGATTTGGGGTTAGGTTTAGATTTTAGGTTTAGATTTGGGGTTAGGTTTAGATTTTAGGTTTAGATTTGGGGTTAGGTTTAGATTTGGGGTTAGGTTTAGATTTTAGGTTAGGATTTGGGGTTAGGTTTAGATTTTAGGTTTAGATTTTAGGTTTAGATTTGGGGTTAGGTTTAGATTTT
This sequence comes from Patagioenas fasciata, assembly GCF_037038585.1. Classification (NCBI taxonomy): domain Eukaryota; kingdom Metazoa; phylum Chordata; class Aves; order Columbiformes; family Columbidae; genus Patagioenas; species Patagioenas fasciata. Next base: position 220,832 of record NW_027288622.1, read on the forward strand.
AGGTTTAGATTTGGGGTTAGGTTTAGATTATAGGTTTAGATTTTGGGTTAGGTTTAGATTTGGGGTTAGGTTTAGATTTTAGGTTTAGATTTGGGGTTAGGTTTAGATTTTAGGTTTAGATTTGGGGTTAGATTTAGATTTTAGGTTTAGATTTGGGGTTAGGTTTATATTTTAGGTTTATATTTGGGGTTAGGTTTAGATTTTTTGGTTTAGATTTGGGGTTAGGTTTAGATTTTAGGTTTAGATTTGGGGTTAGGTTTAGATTTTAGGTTTAGATTTGGGATTAGGTTTAGATTTGGGATTAGGTTTAGATTTGGGGTTAGGTTTAGATTTTATGTTTAGATTTTAGGTTTAGATTTGGGGTTAGGCTTAGATTTTAGGTTTAGATTTGGGGTTAGGTTTAGATTTTAGGTTTAGATTTGGGGTTAAGTTTAGATTTGTGGTTAGGTTTAGATTTTAGGTTTAGATTTGGGGTTAGGTTTAGATTTTAGGTTTAGATTTGGGGTTAGGTTTAGATTTTAGGTTTAGATTTGGGGTTAGGTTTAGATTTGGGGTTAGGTTTAGATTTTAGGTTTGGATTTGGGGTTAGGTTTAGATTATAGGTTTAGATTTGGGGTTAGGTTTAGACTTGTGGTTAGGTTTAGATTTTAGGTTTAGATTTGGGGTTAGGTTTAGATTTTAGGTTTATATTTGGGGTTAGGTTTAGATTTTAGGTTTAGATTTGGGGTTAGGTTTAGATTTTAGGTTTAGATTTGGGGTTAGGTTTAGATTTGGGGTTAGGTTTAGATTTTAGGTTTAGATTTGGGGTTAGGTTTAGATTTTAGGTTTAAATTTGAGGTTAGGTTTAGATTTTAGGTTTAGATTTGGGGTTAGGTTTAGATTTGGGGTTAGGTTTAGATTTTAGGTTTAGATTTGGGGTTATGTTTAGATTTGGGGTTAGGTTTAGATTTGAGGTTTAGATTTGGGGTTAGGTTTAGATTTGGGGTTAGGTTTAGATTTTAGGTTTAGATTTGGGGTTAGGTTTAGATTTTAGGTTTAGATTTGGGGTTAGGTTTAGATTTGGGGTTAGGTTTAGATTTTAGGTTTAGATTTGGGGTTAGGTTTAGATTTTAGGTTTAGATTTGTGGTAAGGTTTAGATTTGGGGTTAGGTTTAGATTTTAGGTTTAGATTTGGGGTTAGGTTTAGATTTGGGGTTAGGTTTAGATTTTAGGTTTAGATTTGGGGTTAGGTTTAGATTTTAGGTTTAGATTTGGGGTTAGGTTTAGATTTGGGGTTAGGTTTAGATTTTAGGTTTAGATTTGGGGTTAGGTTTAGATTTTAGGTTTAGATTTGGGGTTAGGTTTAGATTTGGGGTTAGGTTTAGATTTTAGGTTTAGATTTGGGGTTAGGTTTAGATTTTAGGTTTAGATTTGGGGTTAGGTTTAGATTTTAGGTTTAGATTTGGGGTTAGGTTTAGATTTGGGGTTAGGTTTAGATTTTAGGTTTAGATTTGGGGTTAGGTTTAGATTATAGGTTTAGATTTTGGGTTAGGTTTAGATTTGGGGTTAGGTTTAGATTTTAGGTTTAGATTTGGGGTTAGGTTTAGATTTTAGGTTTAAATTTGGGGTTAGGTTTAGATTTTAGGTTTAGATTTGGGGTTAGGTTTAGATTTGGGTTTAGGTTTAGATTTTAGGTTTAGATTTGGGGTTAGGTTTAGATTTGGGGTTAGGTTTAGATTCTAGGTTTAGATTTGGGGTTAGGTTTAGATTTGGGGTTAGGTTTAGATTTTAGGTTTAGATTTGGGGTTAGGTTTAGATTTTAGGTTTAGATTTGGGGTAGGTTTAGATTTGGGGTTAGGTTTAGATTTTAGGTTTAGATTTGGGGTTAGGTTTAGATTTTAGGTTTAGATTTGGGGTTAGGTTTAGATTTGGGGTTAGGTTTAGATTTTAGGTTTAGACTTGGGGTTAGGTTTAGATTTTAGGTTTAGATTTTAGATTTAGATTTGGGGTTAGGTTTAGATTTTAGGTTTAGATTTGGGGTTAGGTTTAGATTTTAGGTTTAGATTTAAGGTTAGGTTTCGATTTCGGGTTACGTTTAGATTTTAGATTTAGATTTGGGGTTAGGTTTAGATTTTAGGTTTAAATTTGGGGTTAGGTTTAGATTTTAGGTTTAGATTTGGGGTTAGGTTTAGATTTGGGGTTAGGTTTAGATTTTAGGTTTAGATTTGGGGTTAGGTTTAGATTTGGGGTTAGGTTTAGATTCTAGGTTTAGATTTGGGGTTAGGTTTAGATTTGGGGTTAGGTTTAGATTTTAGTTTTAGATTTAAGGTTAGGTTTAGATTTGGGGTTACGTTTAGATTTTAGGTTTAGATTTGGGGTTAGGTTTAGATTTTAGGTTTAGATTTGGGGTTAGGTTTAGATTTCAGGTTTAGATTTGGGGTTAGGTTTAGATTTTAGGTTTAGATTTGGGGTTAGGTTTAGATTTGGGGTTAGGTTTAGATTTTAGGTTTAGATTTGGGGTTAGGTTTAGATTTGGGGTTAGGTTTAGACTTGGGGTTAGGTTTAGATTTTAGGTTTAGATTTGGGGTTAGGTTTAGATTTTAGGTTTAGATTTGGGGTTAGATTTAGATTTGGGGTTAGGTTTAGATTTTAGGTTTAGATTTGGGGTTAGGTTTAGATTTGGGGTTAGGTTTAGATTTTAGGTTTAGATTTGGGGTTAGGTTTAGATTTTAGGTTTAGATTTGGGGTTAGGTTTAGATTTGGGGTTAGGTTTAGATTTTAGGTTTAGATTTGGGGTTAGGTTTAGATTTTAGGTTTAGATTTGGGGTTAGGTTTAGATTTTAGGTTTAGATTTGGGATTAGGTTTAGATTTGGGGTTAGGTTTAGATTTTAGGTTTAGATTTTAGGTTTAGATTTGGGGTTAGGATTAGATTTTAGGTTTAGATTTGGGGTTAGGTTTAGATTTTCGGTTTAGATTTGGGGTTAAGTTTAGATTTGGGGTTAGGTTTAGATTTTAGGTTTAGATTTGGGGTTAGGTTTAGATTTTAGGTTTAGATTTGTGGTTAAGTTTAGATTTTAGGTTTAGATTTGGGGTTAGGTTTAGATTTTAGGTTTAGATTTGGGGTTAGGTTTAGATTTTAGGTTTAGATTTGGGGTTAGGTTTAGATTTTAGGTTTAGATTTGGGGTTAGGTTTAGATTTTAGGTTTAGATTTGGGGTTAGGTTTAGATTTTAGGTTTAAATTTGAGGTTAGGTTTAGATTTTAGGTTTAGATTTGGGGTTAGGTTTAGATTTGGGGTTAGGTTTAGATTTTAGGTTTAGATTTGGGGTTATGTTTAGATTTGGGGTTAGGTTTAGATTTGAGGTTTAGATTTGGGGTTAGGTTTAGATTTGGGGTTAGGTTTAGATTTTAGGTTTAGATTTGGGGTTAGGTTTAGATTTTAGGTTTAGATTTGGGGTTAGGTTTAGATTTGGGGTTAGGTTTAGATTTTAGGTTTAGATTTGGGGTTAGGTTTAGATTTTAGGTTTAGATTTGTGGTAAGGTTTAGATTTGGGGTTAGGTTTAGATTTTAGGTTTAGATTTGGGGTTAGGTTTAGATTTGGGGTTAGGTTTAGATTTTAGGTTTAGATTTGGGGTTAGGTTTAGATTTTAGGTTTAGATTTGGGGTTAGGTTTAGATTTTAGGTTTAGATTTGGGGTTAGGTTTAGATTTGGGGTTAGGTTTAGATTTTAGGTTTAGATTTGGGGTTAGGTTTAGATTTTAGGTTTAGATTTGGGGTTAGGTTTAGATTTGGGGTTAGGTTTAGATTTTAGGTTTAGATTTGGGGTTAGGTTTAGATTTTAGGTTTAGATTTGGGGTTAGGTTTAGATTTTAGGTTTAGATTTGGGGTTAGGTTTAGATTTGGGGTTAGGTTTAGATTTTAGGTTTAGATTTGGGGTTAGGTTTAGATTATAGGTTTAGATTTGGGGTTAGGTTTAGATTTGGGGTTAGGTTTAGATTTTAGGTTTAGATTTGGGGTTAGGTTTAGATTTTAGGTTTAAATTTGGGGTTAGGTTTAGATTTTAGGTTTAGATTTGGGGTTAGGTTTAGATTTGGGTTTAGGTTTAGATTTTAGGTTTAGATTTGGGGTTAGGTTTAGATTTGGGGTTAGGTTTAGATTCTAGGTTTAGATTTGGGGTTAGGTTTAGATTTGGGGTTAGGTTTAGATTTTAGGTTTAGATTTGGGGTTAGGTTTAGATTTTAGGTTTAGATTTGGGGTAGGTTTAGATTTGGGGTTAGGTTTAGATTTTAGGTTTAGATTTGGGGTTAGGTTTAGATTTTAGGTTTAGATTTGGGGTTAGGTTTAGATTTGGGGTTAGGTTTAGATTTTAGGTTTAGACTTGGGGTTAGGTTTAGATTTTAGGTTTAGATTTTAGATTTAGATTTGGGGTTAGGTTTAGATTTTAGGTTTAGATTTGGGGTTAGGTTTAGATTTTAGGTTTAGATTTAAGGTTAGGTTTCGATTTCGGGTTACGTTTAGATTTTAGATTTAGATTTGGGGTTAGGTTTAGATTTTAGGTTTAAATTTGGGGTTAGGTTTAGATTTTAGGTTTAGATTTGGGGTTAGGTTTAGATTTGGGGTTAGGTTTAGATTTTAGGTTTAGATTTGGGGTTAGGTTTAGATTTGGGGTTAGGTTTAGATTCTAGGTTTAGATTTGGGGTTAGGTTTAGATTTGGGGTTAGGTTTAGATTTTAGTTTTAGATTTAAGGTTAGGTTTAGATTTGGGGTTACGTTTAGATTTTAGGTTTAGATTTGGGGTTAGGTTTAGATTTTAGGTTTAGATTTGGGGTTAGGTTTAGATTTCAGGTTTAGATTTGGGGTTAGGTTTAGATTTTAGGTTTAGATTTGGGGTTAGGTTTAGATTTGGGGTTAGGTTTAGATTTTAGGTTTAGATTTGGGGTTAGGTTTAGATTTGGGGTTAGGTTTAGACTTGGGGTTAGGTTTAGATTTTAGGTTTAGATTTGGGGTTAGGTTTAGATTTTAGGTTTAGATTTGGGGTTAGATTTAGATTTGGGGTTAGGTTTAGATTTTAGGTTTAGATTTGGGGTTAGGTTTAGATTTGGGGTTAGGTTTAGATTTTAGGTTTAGATTTGGGGTTAGGTTTAGATTTTAGGTTTAGATTTGGGGTTAGGTTTAGATTTGGGGTTAGGTTTAGATTTTAGGTTTAGATTTGGGGTTAGGTTTAGATTATAGGTTTAGATTTTGGGTTAGGTTTAGATTTGGGGTTAGGTTTAGATTTTAGGTTTAGATTTGGGGTTAGGTTTAGATTTTAGGTTTAAATTTGGGGTTAGGTTTAGATTTTAGGTTTAGATTTGGGGTTAGGTTTAGATTTGGGTTTAGGTTTAGATTTTAGGTTTAGATTTGGGGTTAGGTTTAGATTTGGGGTTAGGTTTAGATTCTAGGTTTAGATTTGGGGTTAGGTTTAGATTTGGGGTTAGGTTTAGATTTTAGGTTTAGATTTGGGGTTAGGTTTAGATTTTAGGTTTAGATTTGGGGTAGGTTTAGATTTGGGGTTAGGTTTAGATTTTAGGTTTAGATTTGGGGTTAGGTTTAGATTTTAGGTTTAGATTTGGGGTTAGGTTTAGATTTGGGGTTAGGTTTAGATTTTAGGTTTAGACTTGGGGTTAGGTTTAGATTTTAGGTTTAGATTTTAGATTTAGATTTGGGGTTAGGTTTAGATTTTAGGTTTAGATTTGGGGTTAGGTTTAGATTTTAGGTTTAGATTTAAGGTTAGGTTTCGATTTCGGGTTACGTTTAGATTTTAGATTTAGATTTGGGGTTAGGTTTAGATTTTAGGTTTAAATTTGGGGTTAGGTTTAGATTTTAGGTTTAGATTTGGGGTTAGGTTTAGATTTGGGGTTAGGTTTAGATTTTAGGTTTAGATTTGGGGTTAGGTTTAGATTTGGGGTTAGGTTTAGATTCTAGGTTTAGATTTGGGGTTAGGTTTAGATTTGGGGTTAGGTTTAGATTTTAGTTTTAGATTTAAGGTTAGGTTTAGATTTGGGGTTACGTTTAGATTTTAGGTTTAGATTTGGGGTTAGGTTTAGATTTTAGGTTTAGATTTGGGGTTAGGTTTAGATTTCAGGTTTAGATTTGGGGTTAGGTTTAGATTTTAGGTTTAGATTTGGGGTTAGGTTTAGATTTGGGGTTAGGTTTAGATTTTAGGTTTAGATTTGGGGTTAGGTTTAGATTTGGGGTTAGGTTTAGACTTGGGGTTAGGTTTAGATTTTAGGTTTAGATTTGGGGTTAGGTTTAGATTTTAGGTTTAGATTTGGGGTTAGATTTAGATTTGGGGTTAGGTTTAGATTTTAGGTTTAGATTTGGGGTTAGGTTTAGATTTGGGGTTAGGTTTAGATTTTAGGTTTAGATTTGGGGTTAGGTTTAGATTTTAGGTTTAGATTTGGGGTTAGGTTTAGATTTGGGGTTAGGTTTAGATTTTAGGTTTAGATTTGGGGTTAGGTTTAGATTTTAGGTTTAGATTTTAGATTTAGATTTGGGGTTAGGTTTAGATTTTAGGTTTAGATTTGGGGTTAGGTTTAGATTTTAGGTTTAGATTTGGGGTTAGGTTTAGATTTTAGGTTACATTTAGATTTTAGATTTAGATTTGGGGTTAGGTTTAGATTTTAGGTTTAAATTTGGGGTTAGGTTTAGATTTTAGGTTTAGATTTGGGGTTAGGTTTAGATTTTAGGTTTAAATTTGGGGTTAGGTTTAGATTTTAGGTTTAGATTTGGGGTTAGGTTTAGATTTGGGTTTAGGTTTAGATTTTAGGTTTAGATTTGGGGTTAGGTTTAGATTTGGGGTTAGGTTTAGATTCTAGGTTTAGATTTGGGGTTAGGTTTAGATTTGGGGTTAGGTTTAGATTTTAGGTTTAGATTTTGGGTTAGGTTTAGATTTTAGGTTTAGATTTGGGATTAGGTTTAGATTTGGGATTAGGTTTAGATTTTAGGTTTAGATTTTAGGTTTAGATTTGGGGTTAGGCTTAGATTTTAGGTTTAGATTTGGGGTTAGGTTTAGATTTTAGGTTTAGATTTGGGGTTAAGTTTAGATTTGTGGTTAGGTTTAGATTTTAGGTTTAGATTTGGGGTTAGGTTTAGATTTTAGGTTTAGATTTGGGGTTAGGTTTAGATTTTAGGTTTAGATTTGGGGTTAGGTTTAGATTTTAGGTTTGGATTTGGGGTTAGGTTTAGATTATAGGTTTAGATTTGGGGTTAGGTTTAGACTTGTGGTTAGGTTTAGATTTTAGGTTTAGATTTGGGGTTAGGTTTAGATTTGGGGTTAGGTTTAGATTTTAGGTTTAGATTTGGGGTTAGGTTTAGATTTGGGGTTAGGTTTAGATTTTAGGTTTAGATTTGGGGTTAGGTTTAGATTTTAGGTTTAAATTTGAGGTTAGGTTTAGATTTTAGGTTTAGATTTGGGGTTAGGTTTAGATTTGGGGTTAGGTTTAGATTTTAGGTTTAGATTTGGGGTTATGTTTAGATTTGGGGTTAGGTTTAGATTTGAGGTTTAGATTTGGGGTTAGGTTTAGATTTGGGGTTAGGTTTAGATTTTAGGTTTAGATTTGGGGTTAGGTTTAGATTTTAGGTTTAGATTTGGGGTTAGGTTTAGATTTTAGGTTTAGATTTGGGGTTAGGTTTAGATTTTAGGTTTATATTTGGGGTAAGGTTTAGATTTGGGGTTAGGTTTAGATTTTAGGTTTAGATTTGGGGTTAGGTTTAGATTTGGGGTTAGGTTTAGATTTTAGGTTTAGATTTGGGGTTAGGTTTAGATTTTAGGTTTAGATTTGGGGTTAGGTTTAGATTTGGGGTTAGGTTTAGATTTTAGGTTTAGATTTAAGGTTAGGTTTAGATTTTAGGTTTAGATTTGGGGTTAGGTTTAGATTTTAGGTTTAGATTTGGGGTTAGGTTTAGATTTGGGGTTAGGTTTAGATTTTAGGTTTAGATTTGGGGTTAGGTTTAGATTTTAGGTTTAGATTTGGGGTTAGGTTTAGATTTGGGGTTAGGTTTAGATTTTAGGTTTAGATTTGGGGTTAGGTTTAGATTTGGGGTTAGGTTTAGATTTTAGGTTTAGATTTGGGGTTAGGTTTAGATTTTAGGTTTAGATTTGGGGTTAGGTTTAGATTTGGGGTTAGGTTTAGATTTTAGGTTTAGATTTGGGGTTAGGTTTAGATTATAGGTTTAGATTTTGGGTTAGGTTTAGATTTGGGGTTAGGTTTAGATTTTAGGTTTAGATTTGGGGTTAGGTTTAGATTTTAGGTTTAAATTTGGGGTTAGGTTTAGATTTTAGGTTTAGATTTGGGGTTAGGTTTAGATTTGGGTTTAGGTTTAGATTTTAGGTTTAGATTTGGGGTTAGGTTTAGATTTTAGGTTTAGATTTGGGGTTAGGTTTAGATTTGGGGTTAGGTTTAGATTTTAGGTTTAGATTTGGGGTTAGGTTTAGATTTTAGGTTTAGATTTTGGGTTAGGTTTAGATTTGGGTTTAGGTTTAGATTTTAGGTTTAGATTTGGGGTTAGGTTTATATTTTAGGTTTAGATTTGAGGTTAGGTTTAGATTTGGGGTTAGGTTTAGATTTTAGGTTTAGACTTGGGGTTAGGTTTAGATTTTAGGTTTAGATTTTAGATTTAGATTTGGGGTTAGGTTTAGATTTTAGATTTAGATTTGGGGTTAGGTTTAGATTTTAGGTTTAGATTTGGGGTTAGGTTTAGATTTGGGGTTAGGTTTAGATTTTAGGTTTAGATTTGGGGTTAGGTTTAGATTTTAGGTTTAGATTTGGGGTTAGGTTTAGATTTTAGGTTTAGATTTGGGGTTAGGTTTAGATTTTAGGTTTATATTTGGGGTAAGGTTTAGATTTGGGGTTAGGTTTAGATTTTAGGTTTAGATTTGGGGTTAGGTTTAGATTTGGGGCTAGGTTTAGATTTTAGGTTTAGATTTGGGGTTAAGTTTAGATTTTAGGTTTAGATTTGGGGTTAGGTTTAGATTTGGGGTTAGGTTTAGATTTTAGGTTTAGATTTGGGGTTAGGTTTAGATTTTAGGTTTAGATTTGGGGTTAGGTTTAGATTTGGGGTTAGGTTTAGATTTTAGGTTTAGATTTGGGGTTAGGTTTAGATTATAGGTTTAGATTTGGGGTTAGGATTAGATTTGGGGTTAGGTTTAGATTTTAGGTTTAGATTTGGGGTTAGGTTTAGATTTTAGGTTTAGATTTGGGGTTAGGTTTAGATTTTAGGTTTAGATTTGGGGTTAGGTTTAGATTTGGGGTTAGGTTTAGATTTTAGGTTTAGATTTGGGGTTAGGTTTAGATTTTAGGTTTAGATTTGGGGTTAGGTTTAGATTTGGGGTTAGGTTTAGATTTTAGGTTTAGATTTGGGGTTAGGTTTAGATTTTAGGTTTAGATTTGGGGTTAGGTTTAGATTTTTTGGTTTAGATTTGGGGTTAGGTTTAGATTTTAGGTTTAGATTTGGGGTTAGGTTTAGATTTGGGGTTAGGTTTAGATTTTAGGTTTAGATTTGGGATTAGGTTTAGATTTGGGGTTAGGTTTAGATTTTACGTTTAGATTTTAGGTTTAGATTTGGGGTTAGGTTTAGATTTTAGGTTTAGATTTGGGGTTAGGTTTAGATTTTAGGTTTAGATTTGGGGTTAGGTTTAGATTTGGGGTTAGGTTTAGATTTTAGGTTTAGATTTGGGGTTAGGTTTAGATTTTAGGTTTAGATTTGGGGTTAGGTTTAGATTTCAGGTTTAGATTTGGGGTTAGGTTTAGATTTTAGGTTTAGATTTGGGATTAGGTTTAGATTTGGGGTTAGGTTTAGATTTTACGTTTAGATTTTAGGTTTAGATTTGGGGTTAGGTTTAGATTTTAGGTTTAGATTTGGGGTTAGGTTTAGATTTTAGGTTTAGATTTGGGGTTAGGTTTAGATTTGGGGTTAGGTTTAGATTTTAGGTTTAGATTTGGGGTTAGGTTTAGATTTGGGGTTAGGTTTAGATTTTAGGTTTAGATTTGGGATTAGGTTTAGATTTGGGGTTAGGTTTAGATTTTACGTTTAGATTTTAGGTTTAGATTTGGGGTTAGGTTTAGATTTTAGGTTTAGATTTGGGGTTAGGTTTAGATTTTAGGTTTAGATTTGGGGTTAGGTTTAGATTTGGGGTTAGGTTTAGATTTTAGGTTTAGATTTGGGGTTAGGTTTAGATTTTAGGTTTAGATTTGGGGTTAGGTTTAGATTTTAGGTTTAGATTTGGGGTTAGGTTTAGATTTGGGGTTAGGTTTAGATTTTAGGTTTAGATTTGGGGTTAGGTTTAGATTTTAGGTTTAGATTTGGGGTTAGGTTTAGATTTGGGGTTAGGTTTAGATTTTAGGTTTAGATTTGGGGTTAGGTTTAGATTTGGGGTTAGGTTTAGATTTTAGGTTTAGATTTGGGGTTAGGTTTAGATTTGGGGTTAGGTTTAGATTTTAGGTTTAGATTTGGGGTTAGGTTTAGATTCTAGGTTTAGATTTTAGGTTTAGATTTGGGGTTAGGTTTAGATTTTAGGTTTAGATTTGGGGTTAGGTTTAGATTTTAGGTTTAAATTTGGGGTTAGGTTTAGATTTTAGGTTTAGATTTGGGGTTAGGTTTAGATTTGGGTTTAGGTTTAGATTTTAAGTTTAGATTTGGGGTTAGGTTTAGATTTGGGGTTAGGTTTAGATTCTAGGTTTAGATTTGGGGTTAGGTTTAGATTTGGGGTTAGGTTTAGATTTTAGGTTTAGATTTGGGGTTAGGTTTAGATTTTAGGTTTAGATTTTGGGTTAGGTTTAGATTTGGGGTTAGGTTTAGATTTTAGGTTTAGATTTGGGGTTAGGTTTAGATTTTAGGTTTAGATTTGGGGTTAGGTTTAGATTTGGGGTTAGGTTTAGATTTTAGGTTTAGACTTGGGGTTAGGTTTAGATTTTAGGTTTAGATTTTAGATTTAGATTTGGGGTTAGGTTTAGATTTTAGGTTTAGATTTGGGGTTAGGTTTAGATTTTAGGTTTAGATTTAAGGTTAGGTTTAGATTTTAGGTTTAGATTTGGGGTTAGGTTTAGATTTGGGGTTAGGTTTAGATTCTAGGTTTAGATTTGGGGTTAGGTTTAGATTTGGGGTTAGGTTTAGATTTTAGGTTTAGATTTAAGGTTAGGTTTCGATTTCGGGTTACGTTTAGATTTTAGGTTTAGATTTGGGGTTAGGTTTAGATTTTAGGTTTAGATTTGGGGTTAGGTTTAGATTTTAGGTTTAGATTTGGGGTTAGATTTAGATTTTAGGTTTAGATTTGGGGTTAGGTTTATATTTTAGGTTTATATTTGGGGTTAGGTTTAGATTTTTTGGTTTAGATTTGGGGTTAGGTTTAGATTTTAGGTTTAGATTTGGGGTTAGGTTTAGATTTTAGGTTTAGATTTGGGATTAGTTTTAGATTTGGGATTAGGTTTAGATTTGGGGTTAGGTTTAGATTTTAGGTTTAGATTTTAGGTTTAGATTTGGGGTTAGGCTTAGATTTTAGGTTTAGATTTGGGGTTAGGTTTAGATTTTAGGTTTAGATTTGGGGTTAAGTTAAGATTTGTGTTTAGGTTTAGATTTTAGGTTTAGATTTGGGGTTAGGTTTAGATTTTAGGTTTAGATTTGGGGTTAGGTTTAGATTTTAGGTTTAGATTTGGGGTTAGGTTTAGATTTGGGGTTAGGTTTAGATTTTAGGTTTGGATTTGGGGTTAGGTTTAGATTATAGGTTTAGATTTGGGGTTAGGTTTAGACTTGTGGTTAGGTTTAGATTTTAGGTTTAGATTTGGGGTTAGGTTTAGATTTTAGGTTTATATTTGGGGTTAGGTTTAGATTTTAGGTTTAGATTTGGGGTTAGGTTTAGATTTGGGGTTAGGTTTAGATTTTAGGTTTAGATTTGGGGTTAGGTTTAGATTTGGGGTTAGGTTTAGATTTTAGGTTTAGATTTGGGGTTAGGTTTAGATTTTAGGTTTAAATTTGAGGTTAGGTTTAGATTTTAGGTTTAGATTTGGGGTTAGGTTTAGATTTGGGGTTAGGTTTAGATTTTAGGTTTAGATTTGGGGTTATGTTTAGATTTGGGTTTAGGTTTAGATTTGAGGTTTAGATTTGGGGTTAGGTTTCGATTTGGGGTTAGGTTTAGATTTTAGGTTTAGATTTGGGGTTAGGTTTAGATTTTAGGTTTAGATTTGGGGTTAGGTTTAGATTTGGGGTTAGGTTTAGATTTTAGGTTTAGATTTGGGGTTAGGTTTAGATTTTAGGTTTAGATTTGGGGTTAGGTTTAGATTTTAGGTTTATATTTGGGGTAAGGTTTAGATTTGGGGTTAGGTTTAGATTTTAGGTTTAGATTTGGGGTTAGGTTTAGATTTGGGGTTAGGTTTAGATTTTAGGTTTAGATTTGGGGTTAGGTTTAGATTTTAGGTTTAGATTTGGGGTTAGGTTTAGATTTGGGGTTAGGTTTAGATTTTAGGTTTAGATTTGGGGTTAGGTTTAGATTTGGGGTTAGGTTTAGATTTTAGGTTTAGATTTGGGGTTAGGTTTAGATTTTAGGTTTAGATTTGGGGTTAGGTTTAGATTTGGGGTTAGGTTTAGATTTTAGGTTTAGATTTGGGGTTAGGTTTAGATTTTAGGTTTAGATTTGGGGTTAGGTTTAGATTTGGGGTTAGGTTTAGATTTTAGGTTTAGATTTGGGGTTAGGTTTAGATTTGGGGTTAGGTTTAGATTTTAGGTTTAGATTTGGGGTTAGGTTTAGATTTGGGGTTAGGTTTAGATTTTAGGTTTAGATTTGGGGTTAGGTTTAGATTCTAGGTTTAGATTTTAGGTTTAGATTTGGGGTTAGGTTTAGATTTTAGGTTTAGATTTGGGGTTAGGTTTAGATTTTAGGTTTAAATTTGGGGTTAGGTTTAGATTTTAGGTTTAGATTTGGGGTTAGGTTTAGATTTGGGTTTAGGTTTAGATTTTAAGTTTAGATTTGGGGTTAGGTTTAGATTTGGGGTTAGGTTTAGATTCTAGGTTTAGATTTGGGGTTAGGTTTAGATTTGGGGTTAGGTTTAGATTTTAGGTTTAGATTTGGGGTTAGGTTTAGATTTTAGGTTTAGATTTTGGGTTAGGTTTAGATTTGGGGTTAGGTTTAGATTTTAGGTTTAGATTTGGGGTTAGGTTTAGATTTTAGGTTTAGATTTGGGGTTAGGTTTAGATTTGGGGTTAGGTTTAGATTTTAGGTTTAGACTTGGGGTTAGGTTTAGATTTTAGGTTTAGATTTTAGATTTAGATTTGGGGTTAGGTTTAGATTTTAGGTTTAGATTTGGGGTTAGGTTTAGATTTTAGGTTTAGATTTAAGGTTAGGTTTCGATTTCGGGTTACGTTTAGATTTTAGATTTAGATTTGGGGTTAGGTTTAGATTTTAGGTTTAAATTTGGGGTTAGGTTTAGATTTTAGGTTTAGATTTGGGGTTAGGTTTAGATTTTAGGTTTAGATTTGGGGTTAGGTTTAGATTTGGGGTTAGGTTTAGATTCTAGGTTTAGATTTGGGGTTAGGTTTAGATTTGGGGTTAGGTTTAGATTTTAGGTTTAGATTTAAGGTTAGGTTTCGATTTCGGGTTACGTTTAGATTTTAGGTTTAGATTTGGGGTTAGGTTTAGATTTTAGGTTTAGATTTGGGGTTAGGTTTAGATTTTAGGTTTAGATTTGGGGTTAGATTTAGATTTTAGGTTTAGATTTGGGGTTAGGTTTATATTTTAGGTTTATATTTGGGGTTAGGTTTAGATTTTTTGGTTTAGATTTGGGGTTAGGTTTAGATTTTAGGTTTAGATTTGGGGTTAGGTTTAGATTTTAGGTTTAGATTTGGGATTAGTTTTAGATTTGGGATTAGGTTTAGATTTGGGGTTAGGTTTAGATTTTAGGTTTAGATTTTAGGTTTAGATTTGGGGTTAGGCTTAGATTTTAGGTTTAGATTTGGGGTTAGGTTTAGATTTTAGGTTTAGATTTGGGGTTAAGTTAAGATTTGTGTTTAGGTTTAGATTTTAGGTTTAGATTTGGGGTTAGGTTTAGATTTTAGGTTTAGATTTGGGGTTAGGTTTAGATTTTAGGTTTAGATTTGGGGTTAGGTTTAGATTTGGGGTTAGGTTTAGATTTTAGGTTTGGATTTGGGGTTAGGTTTAGATTATAGGTTTAGATTTGGGGTTAGGTTTAGACTTGTGGTTAGGTTTAGATTTTAGGTTTAGATTTGGGGTTAGGTTTAGATTTTAGGTTTATATTTGGGGTTAGGTTTAGATTTTAGGTTTAGATTTGGGGTTAGGTTTAGATTTGGGGTTAGGTTTAGATTTTAGGTTTAGATTTGGGGTTAGGTTTAGATTTGGGGTTAGGTTTAGATTTTAGGTTTAGATTTGGGGTTAGGTTTAGATTTTAGGTTTAAATTTGAGGTTAGGTTTAGATTTTAGGTTTAGATTTGGGGTTAGGTTTAGATTTGGGGTTAGGTTTAGATTTTAGGTTTAGATTTGGGGTTATGTTTAGATTTGGGTTTAGGTTTAGATTTGAGGTTTAGATTTGGGGTTAGGTTTCGATTTGGGGTTAGGTTTAGATTTTAGGTTTAGATTTGGGGTTAGGTTTAGATTTTAGGTTTAGATTTGGGGTTAGGTTTAGATTTGGGGTTAGGTTTAGATTTTAGGTTTAGATTTGGGGTTAGGTTTAGATTTTAGGTTTAGATTTGGGGTTAGGTTTAGATTTTAGGTTTATATTTGGGGTAAGGTTTAGATTTGGGGTTAGGTTTAGATTTTAGGTTTAGATTTGGGGTTAGGTTTAGATTTGGGGTTAGGTTTAGATTTTAGGTTTAGATTTGGGGTTAGGTTTAGATTTTAGGTTTAGATTTGGGGTTAGGTTTAGATTTGGGGTTAGGTTTAGATTTTAGGTTTAGATTTGGGGTTAGGTTTAGATTTTAGGTTTAGATTTGGGGTTAGGTTTAGATTTGGGGTTAGGTTTAGATTTTAGGTTTAGATTTGGGGTTAGGTTTAGATTTGGGGTTAGGTTTAGATTTTAGGTTTAGATTTGGGGTTAGGTTTAGATTTTAGGTTTAGATTTGGGGTTAGGTTTAGATTTGGGGTTAGGTTTAGATTTTAGGTTTAGATTTGGGGTTAGGTTTAGATTATAGGTTTAGATTTTGGGTTAGGTTTAGATTTGGGGTTAGGTTTAGATTTTAGGTTTAGATTTGGGGTTAGGTTTAGATTTTAGGTTTAGATTTGGGGTTAGATTTAGATTTTATGTTTAGATTTGGGGTTAGGTTTATATTTTAGGTTTATATTTGGGGTTAGGTTTAGATTTTTTGGTTTAGATTTGGGGTTAGGTTTAGATTTTAGGTTTAGATTTGGGGTTAGGTTTAGATTTTAGGTTTAGATTTGGGATTAGTTTTAGATTTGGGATTAGGTTTAGATTTGGGGTTAGGTTTAGATTTTAGGTTTAGATTTTAGGTTTAGATTTGGGGTTAGGCTAGGTTTTAGGTTTAGATTTGGGGTTAGGTTTAGATTTTAGGTTTAGATTTGGGGTTAAGTTTAGATTTGTGGTTTGGTTTAGATTTTAGGTTTAGATTTGGGGTTAGGTTTAGATTTTAGGTTTAGATTTGGGGTTAGGTTTAGATTTTAAGTTTAGATTTGGGGTTAGGTTTAGATTTGGGGTTAGGTTTAGATTTTAGGTTTGGATTTGGGGTTAGGTTTAGATTATAGGTTTAGATTTGGGGTTAGGTTTAGACTTGTGGTTAGGTTTAGATTTTAGGTTTAGATTTGGGGTTAGGTTTAGATTTTAGGTTTAGATTTGGGGTTAGGTTTAGATTTTAGGTTTAGATTTGGGGTTAGGTTTAGATTTTAGGTTTAGATTTGGGGTTAGGTTTAGATTTGGGGTTAGGTTTAGATTTTAGGTTTAGATTTGGGGTTAGGTTTAGATTTTAGGTTTAAATTTGAGGTTAGGTTTATATTTTAGGTTTAGATTTGGGGTTAGGTTTAGATTTGGGGTTAGGTTTAGATTTTAGGTTTAGATTTGGGGTTATGTTTAGATTTGGGGTTAGGTTTAGATTTGAGGTTCAGATTTGGGGTTAGGTTTAGATTTGGGGTTAGGTTTAGATTTTAGGTTTAGATTTGGGGTTAGGTTTAGATTTTAGGTTTAGATTTGGGGTTAGGTTTAGATTTGGGGTTAGGTTTAGATTTTAGGTTTAGATTTGGGGTTAGGTTTAGATTTGGGGTTAGGTTTAGATTCTAGGTTTAGATTTGGGGTTAGGTTTAGATTTGGGGTTAGGTTTAGATTTTAGTTTTAGATTTAAGGTTAGGTTTCGATTTCGGGTTACGTTTAGATTTTAGGTTTAGATTTGGGGTTAGGTTTAGATTTTAGGTTTAGATTTGGGGTTAGGTTTAGATTTCAGGTTTAGATTTGGGGTTAGGTTTAGATTTTAGGTTTAGATTTGGGGTTAGGTTTAGATTTGGGGTTAGGTTTAGATTTTAGGTTTAGATTTGGGGTTAGGTTTAGATTTGGGGTTAGGTTTAGACTTGGGGTTAGGTTTAGATTTTAGGTTTAGATTTGGGGTTAGGTTTAGATTTTAGGTTTAGATTTGGGGTTAGATTTAGATTTGGGATTAGGTTTAGATTTTAGGTTTAGATTTGGGGTTAGGTTTAGATTTGGGGTTAGGTTTAGATTTTAGGTTTAGATTTGGGGTTAGGTTTAGATTTTAGGTTTAGATTTGGGGTTAGGTTTAGATTTTAGGTTTAGATTTGGGGTTAGGTTTAGATTTTAGGTTTAGATTTTAGATTTAGATTTGGGGTTAGGTTTAGATTTTAGGTTTAGATTTGGGGTTAGGTTTAGATTTTAGGTTTAGATTTGGGGTTAGGTTTAGATTTTAGGTTACGTTTAGATTTTAGATTTAGATTTGGGGTTAGGTTTAGATTTTAGGTTTAAATTTGGGGTTAGGTTTAGATTTTAGGTTTAGATTTGGGGTTAGGTTTAGATTTTAGGTTTAAATTTGGGGTTAGGTTTAGATTTTAGGTTTAGATTTGGGGTTAGGTTTAGATTTGGGGTTAGGTTTAGATTTTAGGTTTAGATTTGGGGTTAGGTTTAGATTTGGGGTTAGGTTTAGATTTTAGGTTTAGATTTTGGGTTAGGTTTAGATTTTAGGTTTAGATTTGGGGTTAGGTTTAGATTTTAGGTTTAGATTTGGGGTTAGGTTTAGATTTGGGGTTAGGTTTAGATTTTAGGTTTAGATTTGGGGTTAGGTTTAGATTTTAGGTTTAGATTTTAGATTTAGATTTGGGGTTAGGTTTAGATTTTAGGTTTAGATTTGGGGTTAGGTTTAGATTTTAGGTTTAGATTTGGGGTTAGGTTTAGATTTTAGGTTACGTTTAGATTTTAGATTTAGATTTGGGGTTAGGTTTAGATTTTAGGTTTAAATTTGGGGTTAGGTTTAGATTTTAGGTTTAGATTTGGGGTTAGGTTTAGATTTGGGGTTAGGTTTAGATTTTAGGTTTAGATTTGGGGTTAGGTTTAGATTTGGGGTTAGGTTTAGATTCTAGGTTTAGATTTGGGGTTAGGTTTAGATTTGGGGTTAGGTTTAGATTTTAGGTTTAGATTTGGGGTTAGGTTTAGATTTGGGGTTAGGTTTAGATTTTAGGTTTAGATTTGGGGTTAGGTTTAGATTTTAGGTTTAGATTTGGGGTTAGGTTTAGATTTGGGGTTAGGTTTAGATTTTAGGTTTAGATTTGGGTTTAGGTTTAGATTTTAGGTTTAGATTTGGGGTTAGGTTTAGATTTTAGGTTTAGATTTGGGGTTAGGTTTAGATTTTTTGGTTTAGATTTGGGGTTAGGTTTAGATTTTAGGTTTAGATTTGGGGTTAGGTTTAGATTTGGGGTTAGGTTTAGATTTTAGGTTTAGATTTCGGATTAGGTTTAGATTTGGGGTTAGGTTTAGATTTTACGTTTAGATTTTAGGTTTAGATTTGGGGTTAGGTTTAGATTTTAGGTTTAGATTTGGGGTTAGGTTTAGATTTTAGGTTTAGATTTGGGGTTAGGTTTAGATTTGGGGTTAGGTTTAGATTTGGGGTTAGGTTTAGATTTGGGGTTAGGTTTAGATTTTAGGTTTAGATTTGGGGTTCGGTTTAGATTTCAGGTTTAGATTTGGGGTTAGGTTTAGATTTTAGGTTTAGATTTGGGATTAGGTTTAGATTTGGGGTTAGGTTTAGATTTTACGTTTAGATGTTAGGTTTAGATTTGGGGTTAGGTTTAGATTTTAGGTTTAGATTTGGGGTTAGGTTTAGATTTTAGGTTTAGATTTGGGGTTAGGTTTAGATTTGGGGTTAGGTTTAGATTTTAGGTTTAGATTTGGGGTTAGGTTTAGATTTGGGGTTAGGTTTAGATTTTAGGTTTAGATTTGGGATTAGGTTTAGATTTGGGGTTAGGTTTAGATTTTACGTTTAGATTTTAGGTTTAGATTTGGGGTTAGGTTTAGATTTTAGGTTTAGATTTGGGGTTAGGTTTAGATTTTAGGTTTAGATTTGGGGTTAGGTTTAGATTTGGGGTTAGGTTTAGATTTTAGGTTTAGATTTGGGGTTAGGTTTAGATTTTAGGTTTAGATTTGGGGTTAGGTTTAGATTTGGGGTTAGGTTTAGATTTCAGGTTTAGATTTAAGGTTAGGTTTAGATTTTAGGTTTAGATTTGGGGTTAGGTTTAGATTTTAGGTTTAGATTTGGGGTTAGGTTTAGATTTGGGGTTAGGTTTAGATTTTAGGTTTAGATTTGGGGTTAGGTTTAGATTTTAGGTTTAGATTTGGGGTTAGGTTTAGATTTGGGGTTAGGTTTAGATTTTAGGTTTAGATTTGGGGTTAGGTTTAGATTTGGGGTTAGGTTTAGATTTTAGGTTTAGATTTGGGGTTAGGTTTAAATTTGGGGTTAGGTTTAGATTTTAGGTTTAGATTTGGGGTTAGGTTTAGATTATAGGTTTAGATTTGGGGTTAGGTTTAGATTTGGGGTTAGGTTTAGATTTTAGGTTTAGATTTGGGGTTAGGTTTAGATTTTAGGTTTAAATTTGGGGTTAGGTTTAGATTTTAGGTTTAGATTTGGGGTTAGGTTTAGATTTGGGTTTAGGTTTAGATTTTAGGTTTAGATTTGGGGTTAGGTTTAGATTTGGGGTTAGGTTTAGATTCTAGGTTTAGATTTGGGGTTAGGTTTAGATTTGGGGTTAGGTTTAGATTTTAGGTTTAGATTTGGGGTTAGGTTTAGATTTTAGGTTTAGATTTTGGGTTAGGTTTAGATTTGGGGTTAGGTTTAGATTTTAGGTTTAGATTTGGGGTTAGGTTTAGATTTTAGGTTTAGATTTGGGGTTAGGTTTAGATTTGGGGTTAGGTTTAGATTTTAGGTTTAGACTTGGGGTTAGGTTTAGATTTTAGGTTTAGATTTTAGATTTAGATTTGGGGTTAGGTTTAGATTTTAGGTTTAGATTTGGGGTTAGGTTTAGATTTTAGGTTTAGATTTAAGGTTAGGTTTCGATTTCGGGTTACGTTTAGATTTTAGATTTAGATTTGGGGTTAGGTTTAGATTTTAGGTTTAAATTTGGGGTTAGGTTTAGATTTTAGGTTTAGATTTGGGGTTAGGTTTAGATTTTAGGTTTAGATTTGGGGTTAGGTTTAGATTTGGGGTTAGGTTTAGATTCTAGGTTTAGATTTGGGGTTAGGTTTAGATTTGGGGTTAGGTTTAGATTTTAGTTTTAGATTTAAGGTTAGGTTTCGATTTCGGGTTACGTTTAGATTTTAGGTTTAGATTTGGGGTTAGGTTTAGATTTTAGGTTTAGATTTGGGGTTAGGTTTAGATTTTAGGTTTAGATTTGGGGTTAGATTTAGATTTTAGGTTTAGATTTGGGGTTAGGTTTATATTTTAGGTTTATATTTGGGGTTAGGTTTAGATTTTTTGGTTTAGATTTGGGGTTAGGTTTAGATTTTAGGTTTAGATTTGGGGTTAGGTTTAGATTTTAGGTTTAGATTTGGGATTAGGTTTAGATTTGGGATTAGGTTTAGATTTGGGGTTAGGTTTAGATTTTAGGTTTAGATTTTAGGTTTAGATTTGGGGTTAGGCTTAGATTTTAGGTTTAGATTTGGGGTTAGGTTTAGATTTTAGGTTTAGATTTGGGGTTAAGTTTAGATTTGTGGTTAGGTTTAGATTTTAGGTTTAGATTTGGGGTTAGGTTTAGATTTTAGGTTTAGATTTGGGGTTAGGTTTAGATTTTAGGTTTAGATTTGGGGTTAGGTTTAGATTTGGGGTTAGGTTTAGATTTTAGGTTTGGATTTGGGGTTAGGTTTAGATTATAGGTTTAGATTTGGGGTTAGGTTTAGACTTGTGGTTAGGTTTAGATTTTAGGTTTAGATTTGGGGTTAGGTTTAGATTTTAGGTTTAGATTTGGGGTTAGGTTTAGATTTTAGGTTTAGATTTGGGGTTAGGTTTAGATTTTAGGTTTAAATTTGAGGTTAGGTTTAGATTTTAGGTTTAGATTTGGGGTTAGGTTTAGATTTGGGGTTAGGTTTAGATTTTAGGTTTAGATTTGGGGTTATGTTTAGATTTGGGGTTAGGTTTAGATTTGAGGTTTAGATTTGGGGTTAGGTTTAGATTTGGGGTTAGGTTTAGATTTTAGGTTTAGATTTGGGGTTAGGTTTAGATTTTAGGTTTAGATTTGGGGTTAGGTTTAGATTTGGGGTTAGGTTTAGATTTTAGGTTTAGATTTGGGGTTAGGTTTAGATTTTAGGTTTAGATTTGGGGTTAGGTTTAGATTTTAGGTTTATATTTGGGGTAAGGTTTAGATTTGGGGTTAGGTTTAGATTTTAGGTTTAGATTTGGGGTTAGGTTTAGATTTGGGGTTAGGTTTAGATTTTAGGTTTAGATTTGGGGTTAGGTTTAGATTTTAGGTTTAGATTTGGGGTTAGGTTTAGATTTGGGGTTAGGTTTAGATTTTAGGTTTAGATTTAAGGTTAGGTTTAGATTTTAGGTTTAGATTTGGGGTTAGGTTTAGATTTTAGGTTTAGATTTGGGGTTAGGTTTAGATTTGGGGTTAGGTTTAGATTTTAGGTTTAGATTTGGGGTTAGGTTTAGATTTTAGGTTTAGATTTGGGGTTAGGTTTAGATTTGGGGTTAGGTTTAGATTTTAGGTTTAGATTTGGGGTTAGGTTTAGATTTGGGGTTAGGTTTAGATTTTAGGTTTAGATTTGGGGTTAGGTTTAGATTTTAGGTTTAGATTTGGGGTTAGGTTTAGATTTGGGGTTAGGTTTAGATTTTAGGTTTAGATTTGGGGTTAGGTTTAGATTATAGGTTTAGATTTTGGGTTAGGTTTAGATTTGGGGTTAGGTTTAGATTTTAGGTTTAGATTTGGGGTTAGGTTTAGATTTTAGGTTTAAATTTGGGGTTAGGTTTAGATTTTAGGTTTAGATTTGGGGTTAGGTTTAGATTTGGGTTTAGGTTTAGATTTTAGGTTTAGATTTGGGGTTAGGTTTAGATTTGGGGTTAGGTTTAGATTCTAGGTTTAGATTTGGGGTTAGGTTTAGATTTGGGGTTAGGTTTAGATTTTAGGTTTAGATTTGGGGTTAGGTTTAGATTTTAGGTTTAGATTTTGGGTTAGGTTTAGATTTGGGTTTAGGTTTAGATTTTAGGTTTAGATTTGGGGTTAGGTTTAGATTTTAGGTTTAGATTTGAGGTTAGGTTTAGATTTGGGGTTAGGTTTAGATTTTAGGTTTAGACTTGGGGTTAGGTTTAGATTTTAGGTTTAGATTTTAGATTTAGATTTGGGGTTAGGTTTAGATTTTAGGTTTAGATTTGGGGTTAGGTTTAGATTTTAGGTTTAGACTTGGGGTTAGGTTTAGATTTTAGGTTTAGATTTTAGATTTAGATTTGGGGTTAGGTTTAGATTTTAGATTTAGATTTGGGGTTAGGTTTAGATTTTAGGTTTAAATTTGGGGTTAGGTTTAGATTTTAGGTTTAGATTTGGGGTTAGGTTTAGATTTGGGGTTAGGTTTAGATTTTAGGTTTAGATTTGGGGTTAGGTTTAGATTTGGGGTTAGGTTTAGATTTTAGTTTTAGATTTAAGGTTAGGTTTCGATTTCGGGTTACGTTTAGATTTTAGGTTTAGATTTGGGGTTAGGTTTAGATTTTAGGTTTAGATTTGGGGTTAGGTTTAGATTTCAGGTTTAGATTTGGGGTTAGGTTTAGATTTTAGGTTTAGATTTGGGGTTAGGTTTAGATTTGGGGTTAGGTTTAGATTTGGGGTTAGGTTTAGATTTTAGGTTTAGATTTGGGGTTAGGTTTAGATTTGGGGTTAGGTTTAGACTTGGGGTTAGGTTTAGATTTTAGGTTTAGATTTGGGGTTAGGTTTAGATTTTAGGTTTAGATTTGGGGTTAGATTTAGATTTGGGGTTAGGTTTAGATTTTAGGTTTAGATTTGGGGTTAGGTTTAGATTTGGGGTTAGGTTTAGATTTTAGGTTTAGATTTGGGGTTAGGTTTAGATTTTAGGTTTAGATTTGGGGTTAGGTTTAGATTTGGGGTTAGGTTTAGATTTTAGGTTTAGATTTGGGGTTAGGTTTAGATTTTAGGTTTAGATTTTAGATTTAGATTTGGGGTTAGGTTTAGATTTTAGGTTTAGATTTGGGGTTAGGTTTAGATTTTAGGTTACGTTTAGATTTTAGGTTTAGATTTGGGGTTAGGTTTAGATTTTAGGTTTAAATTTGGGGTTAGGTTTAGATTTTAGGTTTAGATTTGGGGTTAGGTTTAGATTTGGGGTTAGGTTTAGATTTTAGGTTTAGATTTGGGGTTAGGTTTAGATTTGGGGTTAGGTTTAGATTCTAGGTTTAGATTTGGGGTTAGGTTTAGATTTGGGGTTAGGTTTAGATTTTAGGTTTAGATTTGGGGTTAGGTTTAGATTTGGGGTTAGGTTTAGATTTTAGGTTTAGATTTGGGGTTAGGTTTAGATTTTAGGTTTAGATTTGGGGTTAGGTTTAGATTTGGGGTTAGGTTTAGATTTTAGGTTTAGATTTGGGGTTAGGTTTAGATTTTAGGTTTAGATTTGGGGTTAGGTTTAGATTTTAGGTTTAGATTTGGGGTTAGGTTTAGATTTTTTGGTTTAGATTTGGGGTTAGGTTTAGATTTTAGGTTTAGATTTGGGGTTAGGTTTAGATTTGGGGTTAGGTTTAGATTTTAGGTTTAGATTTCGGATTAGGTTTAGATTTGGGGTTAGGTTTAGATTTTACGTTTAGATTTTAGGTTTAGATTTGGGGTTAGGTTTAGATTTTAGGTTTAGATTTGGGGTTAGGTTTAGATTTTAGGTTTAGATTTGGGGTTAGGTTTAGATTTGGGGTTAGGTTTAGATTTTAGGTTTAGATTTGGGGTTAGGTTTAGATTTTAGGTTTAGATTTGGGGTTCGGTTTAGATTTCAGGTTTAGATTTGGGGTTAGGTTTAGATTTTAGGTTTAGATTTGGGATTAGGTTTAGATTTGGGGTTAGGTTTAGATTTTACGTTTAGATTTTAGGTTTAGATTTGGGGTTAGGTTTAGATTTTAGGTTTAGATTTGGGGTTAGGTTTAGATTTTAGGTTTAGATTTGGGGTTAGGTTTAGATTTGGGGTTAGGTTTAGATTTTAGGTTTAGATTTGGGGTTAGGTTTAGATTTGGGGTTAGGTTTAGATTTTAGGTTTAGATTTGGGATTAGGTTTAGATTTGGGGTTAGGTTTAGATTTTACGTTTAGATTTTAGGTTTAGATTTGGGGTTAGGTTTAGATTTTAGGTTTAGATTTGGGGTTAGGTTTAGATTTTAGGTTTAGATTTGGGGTTAGGTTTAGATTTGGGGTTAGGTTTAGATTTTAGGTTTAGATTTGGGGTTAGGTTTAGATTTTAGGTTTAGATTTGGGGTTAGGTTTAGATTTGGGGTTAGGTTTAGATTTTAGGTTTAGATTTAAGGTTAGGTTTAGATTTTAGGTTTAGATTTGGGGTTAGGTTTAGATTTTAGGTTTAGATTTGGGGTTAGGTTTACATTTGGGGTTAGGTTTAGATTTTAGGTTTAGATTTGGGGTTAGGTTTAGATTTTAGGTTTAGATTTGGGGTTAGGTTTAGATTTGGTGTTAGGTTTAGATTTTAGGTTTAGATTTGGGGTTAGGTTTAGATTTTAGGTTTAGATTTGGGGTTAGGTTTAGATTTGGGGTTAGGTTTAGATTTTAGGTTTAGATTTGGGGTTAGGTTTAGATTATAGGTTTAGATTTGGGGTTAGGTTTAGATTTGGGGTTAGGTTTAGATTTTAGGTTTAGATTTGGGGTTAGGTTTAGATTTTAGGTTTAAATTTGGGGTTAGGTTTAGATTTTAGGTTTAGATTTGGGGTTAGGTTTAGATTTGGGTTTAGGTTTAGATTTTAGGTTTAGATTTGGGGTTAGGTTTAGATTTGGGGTTAGGTTTAGATTCTAGGTTTAGATTTGGGGTTAGGTTTAGATTTGGGGTTAGGTTTAGATTTTAGGTTTAGATTTGGGGTTAGGTTTAGATTTTAGGTTTAGATTTTGGGTTAGGTTTAGATTTGGGGTTAGGTTTAGATTTTAGGTTTCGATTTCGGGTTAGGTTTAGATTTTAGGTTTAGATTTGGGGTTAGGTTTAGATTTGGGGTTAGGTTTAGATTTTAGGTTTAGACTTGGGGTTAGGTTTAGATTTTAGGTTTAGATTTTAGATTTAGATTTGGGGTTAGGTTTAGATTTTAGGTTTAGATTTGGGGTTAGGTTTAGATTTTAGGTTTAGATTTAAGGTTAGGTTTCGATTTCGGGTTACGTTTAGATTTTAGATTTAGATTTGGGGTTAGGTTTAGATTTTAGGTTTAAATTTGGGGTTAGGTTTAGATTTTAGGTTTAGATTTGGGGTTAGGTTTAGATTTTAGGTTTAGATTTGGGGTTAGGTTTAGATTTGGGGTTAGGTTTAGATTCTAGGTTTAGATTTGGGGTTAGGTTTAGATTTGGGGTTAGGTTTAGATTTTAGTTTTAGATTTAAGGTTAGGTTTCGATTTCGGGTTACGTTTAGATTTTAGGTTTAGATTTGGGGTTAGGTTTAGATTTTAGGTTTAGATTTGGGGTTAGGTTTAGATTTCAGGTTTAGATTTGGGGTTAGGTTTAGATTTTAGGTTTAGATTTGGGGTTAGGTTTAGATTTGGGGTTAGGTTTAGATTTTAGGTTTAGATTTGGGATTAGGTTTAGATTTGGGGTTAGGTTTAGATTTTACGTTTAGATTTTAGGTTTAGATTTGGGGTTAGGTTTAGATTTTAGGTTTAGATTTGGGGTTAGGTTTAGATTTTAGGTTTAGATTTGGGGTTAGGTTTAGATTTGGGGTTAGGTTTAGATTTTAGGTTTAGATTTGGGGTTAGGTTTAGATTTTAGGTTTAGATTTGGGGTTAGGTTTAGATTTCAGGTTTAGATTTGGGGTTAGGTTTAGATTTTAGGTTTAGATTTGGGGTTAGGTTTAGATTTGGGGTTAGGTTTAGATTTTAGGTTTAGATTTGGGGTTAGGTTTAGATTTGGGGTTAGGTTTAGATTTTAGGTTTAGATTTGGGGTTAGGTTTAGATTTTAGGTTTAGATTTGGGGTTAGGTTTAGATTTGGGGTTAGGTTTAGATTTTAGGTTTAGAGTTGGGTTTAGGTTTAGATTTTAGGTTTAGATTTTAGGTTTAGATTTGGGGTTAGGTTTAGATTTTAGGTTTAGATTTAAGGTTAGGTTTCGATTTCGGGTTACGTTTAGATTTTAGGTTTAGATTTGGGGTTAGGTTTAGATTTTAGGTTTAGATTTGAGGTTAGGTTTAGATTTCAGGTTTAGATTTGGGGTTAGGTTTAGATTTTAGGTTTAGATTTGGGGTTAGGTTTAGATTTGGGGTTAGGTTTAGATTTTAGGTTTAGATTTGGGGTTAGGTTTAGATTTGGGGTTAGGTTTAGATTTTAGGTTTAGATTTGGGGTTAGGTTTAGATTTGGGGTTAGGTTTAGATTTTAGGTTTAGATTTGGGGTTAGGTTTAGATTTGGGGTTAGATTTAGATTTTAGGTTTAGATTTGGGGTTAAGTTTAGATTTTAGGTTTATATTTGGGGTTAGGTTTAGATTTTTTGGTTTAGATTTGGGGTTAGGTTTCGATTTTAGGTTTAGATTTGGGGTTAGGTTTCGATTTTAGGTTTAGATTTGGGATTAGGTTTAGATTTGGGGTTAGGTTTAGATTTGGGGTTAGGTTTAGATTTTAGGATTAGATTTTAGGTTTAGATTTGGGGTTAGGCTTAGATTTTAGGTTTAGATTTGTGGTTAGGTTTAGATTTTAGGTTTAGATTTGGGGTTAGGTTTAGATTTGGGGTTAGGTTTAGATTTTAGGTTTAGATTTGGGGTTAGGTTTAGATTTTAGGTTTAGATTTGGGGTTAGGTTTAGATTTGGGGTTAGGTTTAGATTTTAGGTTTAGATTTGGGGTTAGGTTTAGATTTTAGGTTTAGATTTGGGGTTAGGTTTAGATTTTAGGTTTAGATTTGGGGTTAGGTTTAGATTTTTTGGTTTAGATTTGGGGTTAGGTTTAGATTTTAGGTTTAGATTTGGGGTTAGGTTTAGATTTGGGGTTAGGTTTAGATTTTAGGTTTAGATTTCGGATTAGGTTTAGATTTGGGGTTAGGTTTAGATTTTACGTTTAGATTTTAGGTTTAGATTTGGGGTTAGGTTTAGATTTTAGGTTTAGATTTGGGGTTAGGTTTAGATTTTAGGTTTAGATTTGGGGTTAGGTTTAGATTTGGGGTTAGGTTTAGATTTTAGGTTTAGATTTGGGGTTAGGTTTAGATTTTAGGTTTAGATTTGGGGTTCGGTTTAGATTTCAGGTTTAGATTTGGGGTTAGGTTTAGATTTTAGGTTTAGATTTGGGATTAGGTTTAGATTTGGGGTTAGGTTTAGATTTTACGTTTAGATTTTAGGTTTAGATTTGGGGTTAGGTTTAGATTTTAGGTTTAGATTTGGGGTTAGGTTTAGATTTTAGGTTTAGATTTGGGGTTAGGTTTAGATTTGGGGTTAGGTTTAGATTTTAGGTTTAGATTTGGGGTTAGGTTTAGATTTGGGGTTAGGTTTAGATTTTAGGTTTAGATTTGGGATTAGGTTTAGATTTGGGGTTAGGTTTAGATTTTACGTTTAGATTTTAGGTTTAGATTTGGGGTTAGGTTTAGATTTTAGGTTTAGATTTGGGGTTAGGTTTAGATTTTAGGTTTAGATTTGGGGTTAGGTTTAGATTTGGGGTTAGGTTTAGATTTTAGGTTTAGATTTGGGGTTAGGTTTAGATTTTAGGTTTAGATTTGGGGTTAGGTTTAGATTTGGGGTTAGGTTTAGATTTTAGGTTTAGATTTAAGGTTAGGTTTAGATTTTAGGTTTAGATTTGGGGTTAGGTTTAGATTTTAGGTTTAGATTTGGGGTTAGGTTTACATTTGGGGTTAGGTTTAGATTTTAGGTTTAGATTTGGGGTTAGGTTTAGATTTTAGGTTTAGATTTGGGGTTAGGTTTAGATTTGGTGTTAGGTTTAGATTTTAGGTTTAGATTTGGGGTTAGGTTTAGATTTTAGGTTTAGATTTGGGGTTAGGTTTAGATTTGGGGTTAGGTTTAGATTTTAGGTTTAGATTTGGGGTTAGGTTTAGATTATAGGTTTAGATTTGGGGTTAGGTTTAGATTTGGGGTTAGGTTTAGATTTTAGGTTTAGATTTGGGGTTAGGTTTAGATTTTAGGTTTAAATTTGGGGTTAGGTTTAGATTTTAGGTTTAGATTTGGGGTTAGGTTTAGATTTGGGTTTAGGTTTAGATTTTAGGTTTAGATTTGGGGTTAGGTTTAGATTTGGGGTTAGGTTTAGATTCTAGGTTTAGATTTGGGGTTAGGTTTAGATTTGGGGTTAGGTTTAGATTTTAGGTTTAGATTTGGGGTTAGGTTTAGATTTTAGGTTTAGATTTTGGGTTAGGTTTAGATTTGGGGTTAGGTTTAGATTTTAGGTTTCGATTTCGGGTTAGGTTTAGATTTTAGGTTTAGATTTGGGGTTAGGTTTAGATTTGGGGTTAGGTTTAGATTTTAGGTTTAGACTTGGGGTTAGGTTTAGATTTTAGGTTTAGATTTTAGATTTAGATTTGGGGTTAGGTTTAGATTTTAGGTTTAGATTTGGGGTTAGGTTTAGATTTTAGGTTTAGATTTAAGGTTAGGTTTCGATTTCGGGTTACGTTTAGATTTTAGATTTAGATTTGGGGTTAGGTTTAGATTTTAGGTTTAAATTTGGGGTTAGGTTTAGATTTTAGGTTTAGATTTGGGGTTAGGTTTAGATTTTAGGTTTAGATTTGGGGTTAGGTTTAGATTTGGGGTTAGGTTTAGATTCTAGGTTTAGATTTGGGGTTAGGTTTAGATTTGGGGTTAGGTTTAGATTTTAGTTTTAGATTTAAGGTTAGGTTTCGATTTCGGGTTACGTTTAGATTTTAGGTTTAGATTTGGGGTTAGGTTTAGATTTTAGGTTTAGATTTGGGGTTAGGTTTAGATTTCAGGTTTAGATTTGGGGTTAGGTTTAGATTTTAGGTTTAGATTTGGGGTTAGGTTTAGATTTGGGGTTAGGTTTAGATTTTAGGTTTAGATTTG
Source organism: Patagioenas fasciata (assembly GCF_037038585.1). NCBI lineage: Eukaryota > Metazoa > Chordata > Aves > Columbiformes > Columbidae > Patagioenas > Patagioenas fasciata. The sequence goes on from NW_027288622.1 coordinate 249,471, forward strand.
GGATTAGGTTTAGATTTGGGGTTAGGTTTAGATTTTACGTTTAGATTTTAGGTTTAGATTTGGGGTTAGGTTTAGATTTTAGGTTTAGATTTGGGGTTAGGTTTAGATTTTAGGTTTAGATTTGGGGTTAGGTTTAGATTTGGGGTTAGGTTTAGATTTTAGGTTTAGATTTGGGGTTAGGTTTAGATTTTAGGTTTAGATTTGGGGTTAGGTTTAGATTTCAGGTTTAGATTTGGGGTTAGGTTTAGATTTTAGGTTTAGATTTGGGGTTAGGTTTAGATTTGGGGTTAGGTTTAGATTTTAGGTTTAGATTTGGGGTTAGGTTTAGATTTGGGGTTAGGTTTAGATTTTAGGTTTAGATTTGGGGTTAGGTTTAGATTTTAGGTTTAGATTTGGGGTTAGGTTTAGATTTGGGGTTAGGTTTAGATTTTAGGTTTAGAGTTGGGTTTAGGTTTAGATTTTAGGTTTAGATTTTAGGTTTAGATTTGGGGTTAGGTTTAGATTTTAGGTTTAGATTTAAGGTTAGGTTTCGATTTCGGGTTACGTTTAGATTTTAGGTTTAGATTTGGGGTTAGGTTTAGATTTTAGGTTTAGATTTGAGGTTAGGTTTAGATTTCAGGTTTAGATTTGGGGTTAGGTTTAGATTTTAGGTTTAGATTTGGGGTTAGGTTTAGATTTGGGGTTAGGTTTAGATTTTAGGTTTAGATTTGGGGTTAGGTTTAGATTTGGGGTTAGGTTTAGATTTTAGGTTTAGATTTGGGGTTAGGTTTAGATTTGGGGTTAGGTTTAGATTTTAGGTTTAGATTTGGGGTTAGGTTTAGATTTGGGGTTAGATTTAGATTTTAGGTTTAGATTTGGGGTTAAGTTTAGATTTTAGGTTTATATTTGGGGTTAGGTTTAGATTTTTTGGTTTAGATTTGGGGTTAGGTTTCGATTTTAGGTTTAGATTTGGGGTTAGGTTTAGATTTTAGGTTTAGATTTGGGATTAGGTTTAGATTTGGGGTTAGGTTTAGATTTGGGGTTAGGTTTAGATTTTAGGATTAGATTTTAGGTTTAGATTTGGGGTTAGGCTTAGATTTTAGGTTTAGATTTGTGGTTAGGTTTAGATTTTAGGTTTAGATTTGGGGTTAAGTTTAGATTTGTGGTTAGGTTTAGATTTTAGGTTTAGATTTGGGGTTAGGTTTAGATTTTAGGTTTAGATTTGGGGTTAGGTTTAGATTTTAGGTTTAGATTTGGGGTTAGGTTTAGATTTGGGGTTAGGTTTAGATTTTAGGTTTGGATTTGGGGTTAGGTTTAGATTATAGGTTTAGATTTGGGGTTAGGTTTAGACTTGTGGTTAGGTTTAGATTTTAGGTTTAGATTTGGGGTTAGGTTTAGATTTTAGGTTTATATTTGGGGTTAGGTTTAGATTTTAGGTTTAGATTTGGGGTTAGGTTTAGATTTGGGGTTAGGTTTAGATTTTAGGTTTAGATTTGGGGTTAGGTTTAGATTTGGGGTTAGGTTTAGATTTTAGGTTTAGATTTGGGGTTAGGTTTAGATTTTAGTTTTAAATTTGAGGTTAGGTTTAGATTTTAGGTTTAGATTTGGGGTTAGGTTTAGATTTGGGGTTAGGTTTAGATTTTAGGTTTAGATTTAAGGTTATGTTTAGATTTGGGGTTAGGTTTAGATTTTAGGTTTAGATTTGGGGTTAGGTTTAGATTTGGGGTTAGGTTTAGATTTTAGGTTTAGATTTGGGGTTAGGTTTAGATTTTAGGTTTAGATTTGGGGTTAGGTTTAGATTTGGGGTTAGGTTTAGATTTTAGGTTTAGATTTGGGGTTAGGTTTAGATTTTAGGTTTAGATTTGGGGTTAGGTTTAGATTTTAGGTTTATATTTGGGGTAAGGTTTAGATTTGGGGTTAGGTTTAGATTTTAGGTTTAGATTTGGGGTTAGGTTTAGATTTGGGGTTAGGTTTAGATTTTAGGTTTAGATTTGGGGTTAGGTTTAGATTTTAGGTTTAGATTTGGGGTTAGGTTTAGATTTGGGGTTAGGTTTAGATTTTAGGTTTAGATTTAAGGTTAGGTTTAGATTTTAGGTTTAGATTTGGGGTTAGGTTTAGATTTTAGGTTTAGATTTGGGGTTAGGTTTAGATTTTAGGTTTAGATTTAAGGTTAGGTTTCGATTTCGGGTTACGTTTAGATTTTAGATTTAGATTTGGGGTTAGGTTTAGATTTGGGGTTAGGTTTAGATTTTAGGTTTAGATTTGGGGATAGGTTTAGATTTGGGGTTAGGTTTAGATTTTAGGTTTAGATTTGGGGTTAGGTTTAGATTTTAGGTTTAGATTTGGGGTTAGGTTTAGATTTGGGGTTAGGTTTAGATTTTAGGTTTAGATTTGGGGTTAGGTTTAGATTATAGGTTTAGATTTGGGGTTAGGTTTAGATTTGGGGTTAGGTTTAGATTTTAGGTTTAGATTTGGGGTTAGGTTTAGATTTTAGGTTTAAATTTGGGGTTAGGTTTAGATTTTAGGTTTAGATTTGGGGTTAGGTTTAGATTTGGGGTTAGGTTTAGATTTTAGGTTTAGATTTGGGGTTAGGTTTAGATTTTAGGTTTAGATTTGGGATTAGGTTTAGAATTCAGGTTTAGATTTGGGGTTAGGTTTAGATTTTAGGTTTAGATTTGGGGTTAGGTTTAGATTTTAGGTTTAGATTTTGGGTTAGGTTTAGATTTGGGGTTAGGTTTAGATTTTAGGTTTAGATTTGGGGTTAGGTTTAGATTTTAGGTTTAGATTTGGGGTTAGGTTTAGATTTGGGGTTAGGTTTAGATTTTAGGTTTAGACTTGGGGTTAGGTTTAGATTTTAGGTTTAGATTTTAGATTTAGATTTGGGGTTAGGTTTAGATTTTAGGTTTAGATTTGGGGTTAGGTTTAGATTTTAGGTTTAGATTTGGGGTTAGGTTTAGATTTGGGGTTAGGTTTAGATTTTAGGTTTAGATTTGGGGTTAGGTTTAGATTCTAGGTTTAGATTTGGGGTTAGGTTTAGATTTGGGGTTAGGTTTAGATTTTAGTTTTAGATTTAAGGTTAGGTTTCGATTTCGGGTTACGTTTAGATTTTAGGTTTAGATTTGGGGTTAGGTTTAGATTTTAGGTTTAGATTTGGGGTTAGGTTTAGATTTCAGGTTTAGATTTGGGGTTAGGTTTAGATTTTAGGTTTAGATTTGGGGTTAGGTTTAGATTTGGGGTTAGGTTTAGATTTGGGGTTAGGTTTAGATTTTAGGTTTAGATTTGGGGTTAGGTTTAGATTTGGGGTTAGGTTTAGACTTGGGGTTAGGTTTAGATTTTAGGTTTAGATTTGGGGTTAGGTTTAGATTTTAGGTTTAGATTTGGGGTTAGATTTAGATTTGGGGTTAGGTTTAGATTTTAGGTTTAGATTTGGGGTTAGGTTTAGATTTGGGGTTAGGTTTAGATTTTAGGTTTAGATTTGGGGTTAGGTTTAGATTTTAGGTTTAGATTTGGTGCTGGGTTTAGATTTGGGGTTAGGTTTAGATTTTAGGTTTAGATTTGGGGTTAGGTTTAGATTTTAGGTTTAGATTTGGGGTTAGGTTTAGATTTGGGGTTAGGTTTAGATTTTAGGTTTAGATTTGGGGTTAGGTTTAAATTTGGGGTTAGGTTTAGATTCTAGGTTTAGATTTGGGGTTAGGTTTAGATTTGGGGTTAGGTTTAGATTTTAGGTTTAGATTTGGGGTTAGGTTTAGATTTTAGGTTTAGATTTGGGGTTAGGTTTAGATTTTAGGTTTAGATTTGGGGTTAGGTTTAGATTTTAGGTTTAGATTTGGGGTTAGGTTTAGATTTGGGGTTAGGTTTAGATTTTAGGTTTAGATTTGGGGTTAGGTTTAGATTTTAGGTTTAGATTTGGGGTTAGGTTTAGATTTTAGGTTTAGATTTGGGGTTAGGTTTAGATTTTTTGGTTTAGATTTGGGGTTAGGTTTAGATTTTAGGTTTAGATTTGGGGTTAGGTTTAGATTTGGGGTTAGGTTTAGATTTTAGGTTATAGATTTGGGGTTAGGTTTAGATTTGGGGTTAGGTTTAGATTTTAGGTTTAGATTTTAGGTTTAGATTTGGGGTTAGGTTTAGATTTTAGGTTTAGATTTGGGGTTAGGTTTAGATTTTAGGTTTAGTTTTGGGGTTAGGTTTAGATTTGGGGTTAGGTTTAGATTTTAGGTTTAGATTTGGGGTTAGGTTTAGATTTTAGGTTTAGATTTGGGGTTAGGTTTAGATTTCAGGTTTAGATTTGGAGTTAGGTTTAGATTTTAGGTTTAGATTTGGGGTTAGGTTTAGATTTGGGGTTAGGTTTAGATTTTAGGTTTAGATTTGGGGTTAGGTTTAGATTTGGGGTTAGGTTTAGATTTTAGGTTTAGATTTGGGGTTAGGTTTAGATTTTAGGTTTAGATTTGGGGTTAGGTTTAGATTTTAGGTTTAGATTTGGGGTTAGGTTTAGATTTGGGGTTAGGTTTAGATTTTATGTTTAGATTTTAGGTTTAGATTTGGGGTTAGGTTTAGATTTTAGGTTTAGATTTAAGGTTAGGTTTCGATTTCGGGTTACGTTTAGATTTTAGGTTTAGATTTGGGCTTAGGTTTAGATTTTAGGTTTAGATTTGAGGTTAGGTTTAGATTTCAGGTTTAGATTTGGGGTTAGGTTTAGATTTGGGGTTAGGTTTAGATTTGGGGTTAGGTTTAGATTTTAGGTTTAGATTTGGGGTTAGGTTTAGATTTGGGGTTAGGTTTAGATTTTAGGTTTAGATTTGGGGTTAGGTTTAGATTTTAGGTTTAGATTTGGGGTTAGGTTTAGATTTTAGGTTTAGATTTGGGGTTAGGTTTAGATTGGGGTTAGGTTTAGATTTTAGGTTTAGATTTGGGGTTAGGTTTAGATTTTAGGTTTAGATTTTAGATTTAGATTTGGGGTTAGGTTTAGATTTTAGGTTTAGATTTGGGGTTAGGTTTAGATTTTAGGTTTAGATTTGGGGTTAGGTTTAGATTTTAGGTTACGTTTAGATTTTAGATTTAGATTTGGGGTTAGGTTTAGATTTTAGGTTTAAATTTGGGGTTAGGTTTAGATTTTAGGTTTAGATTTGGGGTTAGGTTTAGATTTGGGGTTAGGTTTAGATTTTAGGTTTAGATTTGGGGTTAGGTTTAGATTTGGGGTTAGGTTTAGATTCGAGGTTTAGATTTGGGGTTAGGTTTAGATTTGGGGTTAGGTTTAGATTTTAGGTTTAGATTTGGGGTTAGGTTTAGATTTGGGGTTAGGTTTAGATTTTAGGTTTAGATTTGGGGTTAGGTTTAGATTTTAGGTTTAGATTTGGGGTTAGGTTTAGATTTGGGGTTAGGTTTAGATTTTAGGTTTAGATTTGGGGTTAGGTTTAGATTTTAGGTTTAGATTTGGGGTTAGGTTTAGATTTTAGGTTTAGATTTGGGGTTAGGTTTAGATTTTTTGGTTTAGATTTGGGGTTAGGTTTAGATTTTAGGTTTAGATTTGGGGTTAGGTTTAGATTTGGGGTTAGGTTTAGATTTTAGGTTTAGATTTGGGATTAGGTTTAGATTTGGGGTTAGGTTTAGATTTTACGTTTAGATTTTAGGTTTAGATTTGGGGTTAGGTTTAGATTTTAGGTTTAGATTTGGGGTTAGGTTTAGATTTTAGGTTTAGATTTGGGGTTAGGTTTAGATTTGGGGTTAGGTTTAGATTTTAGGTTTAGATTTGGGGTTAGGTTTAGATTTTAGGTTTAGATTTGGGGTTAGGTTTAGATTTCAGGTTTAGATTTGGGGTTAGGTTTAGATTTTAGGTTTAGATTTGGGATTAGGTTTAGATTTGGGGTGAGGTTTAGATTTTACGTTTAGATTTTAGGTTTAGATTTGGGGTTAGGTTTAGATTTTAGGTTTAGATTTGGGGTTAGGTTTAGATTTGGGGTTAGGTTTAGATTCTAGGTTTAGATTTGGGGTTAGGTTTAGATTTGGGGTTAGGTTTAGATTTTAGTTTTAGATTTAAGGTTAGGTTTCGATTTCGGGTTACGTTTAGATTTTAGGTTTAGATTTGGGGTTAGGTTTAGATTTTAGGTTTAGATTTGGGGTTAGGTTTAGATTTCAGGTTTAGATTTGGGGTTAGGTTTAGATTTTAGGTTTAGATTTGGGGTTAGGTTTAGATTTGGGGTTAGGTTTAGATTTGGGGTTAGGTTTAGATTTTAGGTTTAGATTTGGGGTTAGGTTTAGATTTGGGGTTAGGTTTAGACTTGGGGTTAGGTTTAGATTTTAGGTTTAGATTTGGGGTTAGGTTTAGATTTTAGGTTTAGATTTGGGGTTAGATTTAGATTTGGGGTTAGGTTTAGATTTTAGGTTTAGATTTGGGGTTAGGTTTAGATTTGGGGTTAGGTTTAGATTTTAGGTTTAGATTTGGGGTTAGGTTTAGATTTTAGGTTTAGATTTGGGGTTAGGTTTAGATTTGGGGTTAGGTTTAGATTTTAGGTTTAGATTTGGGGTTAGGTTTAGATTTTAGGTTTAGATTTGGGGTTAGGTTTAGATTTGGGGTTAGGTTTAGATTTTAGGTTTAGATTTGGGGTTAGGTTTAAATTTGGGGTTAGGTTTAGATTCTAGGTTTAGATTTGGGGTTAGGTTTAGATTTGGGGTTAGGTTTAGATTTTAGGTTTAGATTTGGGGTTAGGTTTAGATTTTAGGTTTAGATTTGGGGTTAGGTTTAGATTTTAGGTTTAGATTTGGGGTTAGGTTTAGATTTTAGGTTTAGATTTGGGGTTAGGTTTAGATTTGGGGTTAGGTTTAGATTTTAGGTTTAGATTTCGGGTTAGGTTTAGATTTTAGGTTTAGATTTGGGGTTAGGTTTAGATTTTAGGTTTAGATTTGGGGTTAGGTTTAGATTTTTTGGTTTAGATTTGGGGTTAGGTTTAGATTTTAGGTTTAGATTTGGGGTTAGGTTTAGATTTGGGGTTAGGTTTAGATTTTAGGTTATAGATTTGGGATTAGGTTTAGATTTGGGGTTAGGTTTAGATTTTAGGTTTAGATTTTAGGTTTAGATTTGGGGTTAGGTTTAGATTTTAGGTTTAGATTTGGGGTTAGGTTTAGATTTTAGGTTTAGATTTGGGGTTAGGTTTAGATTTGGGGTTAGGTTTAGATTTTAGGTTTAGATTTGGGGTTAGGTTTAGATTTTAGGTTTAGATTTGGGGTTAGGTTTAGATTTCAGGTTTAGATTTGGAGTTAGGTTTAGATTTTAGGTTTAGATTTGGGGTTAGGTTTAGATTTGGGGTTAGGTTTAGATTTTAGGTTTAGATTTGGGGTTAGGTTTAGATTTGGGGTTAGGTTTAGATTTTAGGTTTAGATTTGGGGTTAGGTTTAGATTTTAGGTTTAGATTTGGGGTTAGGTTTAGATTTTAGGTTTAGATTTGGGGTTAGGTTTAGATTTGGGGTTAGGTTTAGATTTTAGGTTTAGATTTTAGGTTTAGATTTGGGGTTAGGTTTAGATTTTAGGTTTAGATTTAAGGTTAGGTTTCGATTTCGGGTTACGTTTAGATTTTAGGTTTAGATTTGGGCTTAGGTTTAGATTTTAGGTTTAGATTTGAGGTTAGGTTTAGATTTCAGGTTTAGATTTGGGGTTAGGTTTAGATTTGGGGTTAGGTTTAGATTTGGGGTTAGGTTTAGATTTTAGGTTTAGATTTGGGGTTAGGTTTAGATTTGGGGTTAGGTTTAGATTTTAGGTTTAGATTTGGGGTTAGGTTTAGATTTGGGGTTAGGTTTAGATTTTAGGTTTAGATTTGGGGTTAGGTTTAGATTTTAGGTTTAGATTTGGGGTTAGGTTTAGATTTGGGGTTAGGTTTAGATTTCAGGTTTAGATTTGGGGTTAGGTTTAGATTTTAGGTTTAGATTTGGGGTTAGGTTTAGATTTTAGGTTTAGATTTGGGGTTAGGTTTAGATTTGGGGTTAGGTTTAGATTTTAGGTTTAGATTTGGGGTTAGGTTTAGATTTTAGGTTTAGATTTTAGATTTAGATTTGGGGTTAGGTTTAGATTTTAGGTTTAGATTTGGGGTTAGGTTTAGATTTTAGGTTTAGATTTGGGGTTAGGTTTAGATTTTAGGTTACGTTTAGATTTTAGATTTAGATTTGGGGTTAGGTTTAGATTTTAGGTTTAAATTTGGGGTTAGGTTTAGATTTTAGGTTTAGATTTGGGGTTAGGTTTAGATTTGGGGTTAGGTTTAGATTTTAGGTTTAGATTTGGGGTTAGGTTTAGATTTGGGGTTAGGTTTAGATTCTAGGTTTAGATTTGGGGTTAGGTTTAGATTTGGGGTTAGGTTTAGATTTTAGGTTTAGATTTGGGGTTAGGTTTAGATTTGGGGTTAGGTTTAGATTTTAGGTTTAGATTTGGGGTTAGGTTTAGATTTTAGGTTTAGATTTGGGGTTAGGTTTAGATTTGGGGTTAGGTTTAGATTTTAGGTTTAGATTTGGGTTTAGGTTAAGATTTTAGGTTTAGATTTGGGGTTAGGTTTAGATTTTAGGTTTAGATTTGGGGTTAGGTTTAGATTTTTTGGTTTAGATTTGGGGTTAGGTTTAGATTTTAGGTTTAGATTTGGGGTTAGGTTTAGATTTGGGCTTAGGTTTAGATTTTAGGTTTAGATTTGGGATTAGGTTTAGATTTGGGGTTAGGTTTAGATTTTACGTTTAGATTTTAGGTTTAGATTTGGGGTTAGGTTTAGATTTTAGGTTTAGATTTGGGGTTAGGTTTAGATTTTAGGTTTAGATTTGGGGTTAGGTTTAGATTTGGGGTTAGGTTTAGATTTTAGGTTTAGATTTGGGGTTAGGTTTAGATTTTAGGTTTAGATTTGGGGTTAGGTTTAGATTTCAGGTTTAGATTTGGGGTTAGGTTTAGATTTTAGGTTTAGATTTGGGATTAGGTTTAGATTTGGGGTTAGGTTTAGATTTTACGTTTAGATTTTAGGTTTAGATTTGGGGTTAGGTTTAGATTTTAGGTTTAGATTTGGGGTTAGGTTTAGATTTTAGGTTTAGATTTGGGGTTAGGTTTAGATTTGGGGTTAGGTTTAGATTTTATGTTTAGATTTGGGGTTAGGTTTAGATTTGGGGTTAGGTTTAGATTTTAGGTTTAGATTTGGGATTAGGTTTAGATTTGGGGTTAGGTTTAGATTTTACGTTTAGATTTTAGGTTTAGATTTGGGGTTAGGTTTAGATTTTAGGTTTAGATTTGGGGTTAGGTTTAGATTTTAGGTTTAGATTTGGGGTTAGGTTTAGATTTTAGGTTTAGATTTGGGGTTAGGTTTAGATTTGGGGTTAGGTTTAGATTTTAGGTTTAGATTTGGGGTTAGGTTTAGATTTGGGGTTAGGTTTAGATTTTAGGTTTAGATTTGGGGTTAGGTTTAGATTTTAGGTTTAGATTTGGGGTTAGGTTTATATTTGGGGTTAGGTTTAGATTTTAGGTTTAGATTTAAGGTTAGGTTTAGATTTTAGGTTTAGATTTGGGGTTAGGTTTAGATTTTAGGTTTAGATTTGGGGTTAGGTTTAGATTTGGGGTTAGGTTTAGATTTTAGGTTTAGATTTGGGGTTAGGTTTAGATTTTAGGTTTAGATTTGGGGTTAGGTTTAGATTTGGGGTTAGGTTTAGATTTTAGGTTTAGATTTGGGGTTAGGTTTAGATTTGGGGTTAGGTTTAGATTTTAGGTTTAGATTTGGGGTTAGGTTTAGATTTGGGGTTAGGTTTAGATTTTAGGTTTAGATTTGGGGTTAGGTTTAGATTATAGGTTTAGATTTGGGGTTAGGTTTAGATTTGGGGTTAGGTTTAGATTTTAGGTTTAGATTTGGGGTTAGGTTTAGATTTTAGTTTTAAATTTGGGGTTAGGTTTAGATTTTATGTTTAGATTTGGGGGTAGGTTTAGATTTGGGTTTAGGTTTAGATTTTAGGTTTAGATTTGGGGTTAGGTTTAGATTTGGGGTTAGGTTTAGATTCTAGGTTTAGATTTGGGGTTAGGTTTAGATTTGGGGTTAGGTTTAGATTTTAGGTTTAGATTTGGGGTTAGGTTTAGATTTTAGGTTTAGATTTTGGGTTAGGTTTAGATTTGGGGTTAGGTTTAGATTTTAGGTTTAGATTTGGGGTTAGGTTTAGATTTGGGGTTAGGTTTAGATTCTAGGTTTAGATTTGGGGTTAGGTTTAGATTTGGGGTTAGGTTTAGATTTTAGTTTTAGATTTAAGGTTAGGTTTCGATTTCGGGTTACGTTTAGATTTTAGGTTTAGATTTGGGGTTAGGTTTAGATTTTAGGTTTAGATTTGGGGTTAGGTTTAGATTTCAGGTTTAGATTTGGGGTTAGGTTTAGATTTTAGGTTTAGATTTGGGGTTAGGTTTAGATTTGGGGTTAGGTTTAGATTTTAGGTTTAGATTTGGGATTAGGTTTAGATTTGGGGTTAGGTTTAGATTTGGGGTTAGGTTTAGATTTTAGGTTTAGATTTGGGGTTAGGTTTAGATTTTAGGTTTAGATTTGGGGTTAGGTTTAGATTTCAGGTTTAGATTTGGGGTTAGGTTTAGATTTGGGGTTAGGTTTAGATTTTAGGTTTAGATTTGGGGTTAGGTTTAGATTTTAGGTTTAGATTTGGGGTTAGGTTTAGATTTCAGGTTTAGATTTGGGGTTAGGTTTAGATTTTAGGTTTAGATTTGGGGTTAGGTTTAGATTTGGGGTTAGGTTTAGATTTTAGGTTTAGATTTGGGGTTAGGTTTAGATTTGGGGTTAGGTTTAGATTTTAGGTTTAGATTTGGGGTTAGGTTTAGATTTTAGGTTTAGATTTGGGGTTAGGTTTAGATTTGGGGTTAGGTTTAGATTTTAGGTTTAGATTTGGGGTTAGGTTTAGATTTTAGGTTTAGATTTTAGGTTTAGATTTGGGGATAGGTTTAGATTTTAGGTTTAGATTTGGGGTTAGGTTTAGATTTTAGGTTTAGATTTGGGGTTAGGTTTAGATTTTAGGTTTAGATTTGGGGTTAGGTTTAGATTTGGGGTTAGGTTTAGATTTTAGGTTTAGATTTGGGGTTAGGTTTAGATTTGGGGTTAGGTTTAGATTTTAGGTTTAGATTTGGGGTCAGGTTTAGATTTGGGGTTAGGTTTAGATTTTAGGTTTAGATTTGGGGTTAGGTTTAGATTTGGGGTTAGGTTTAGATTTTAGGTTTAGATTTGGGGTTAGGTTTAGATTTTAGGTTTAGATTTGGGGTTAGGTTTAGATTTGGGGTTAGGTTTAGATTTTAGGTTTAGATTTGGGTTTAGGTTTAGATTTTAGGTTTAGATTTTAGGTTTAGATTTGGGGTTAGGTTTAGATTTTAGGTTTAGATTTAAGGTTAGGTTTCGATTTCGGGTTACGTTTAGATTTTAGGTTTAGATTTGGGGTTAGGTTTAGATTTTAGGTTTAGATTTGAGGTTAGGTTTAGATTTCAGGTTTAGATTTGGGGTTAGGTTTAGATTTTAGGTTTAGATTTGGGGTTAGGTTTAGATTTGGGGTTAGGTTTAGATTTTAGGTTTAGATTTGGGGTTAGGTTTAGATTTGGGGTTAGGTTTAGATTTTAGGTTTAGATTTGGGGTTAGGTTTAGATTTGGGGTTAGGTTTAGATTTTAGGTTTAGATTTGGGGTTAGGTTTAGATTTGGGGTTAGGTTTAGATTTTAGGTTTAGATTTGGGGTTAGGTTTAGATTTTAGGTTTATATTTGGGGTTAGGTTTAGATTTTTTGGTTTAGATTTGGGGTTAGGTTTCGATTTTAGGTTTAGATTTGGGGTTAGGTTTAGATTTTAGGTTTAGATTTGGGATTAGGTTTAGATTTGGGGTTAGGTTTAGATTTGGGGTTAGGTTTAGATTTTAGGATTAGATTTTAGGTTTAGATTTGGGGTTAGGCTTAGATTTTAGGTTTAGATTTGGGGTTAGGTTTAGATTTTAGGTTTAGATTTGGGGTTAAGTTTAGATTTGTGGTTAGGTTTAGATTTTAGGTTTAGATTTGGGGTTAGGTTTAGATTTTAGGTTTAGATTTGGGGTTAGGTTTAGATTTTAGGTTTAGATTTGGGGTTAGGTTTAGATTTGGGGTTAGGTTTAGATTTTAGGTTTAGATTTGGGGTTAGGTTTAGATTTGGGGTTAGGTTTAGATTTTAGGTTTAGATTTGGGGTTAGGTTTAGATTTTAGGTTTAGATTTAGATTTTAGGTTTAGATTTGGGGTTAGGTTTAGATTTCAGGTTTAGATTTGGGGTTAGGTTTAGATTTTAGGTTTAGATTTGGAGTTAGGTTTAGATTTGGGGTTAGGTTTAGATTTTAGGTTTAGATTTGGGGTTAGGTTTAGATTTGGGGTTAGGTTTAGATTTTAGGTTTAGATTTGGGGTTAGGTTTAGATTTGGGGTTAGGTTTAGATTTTAGGTTTAGATTTGGGGTTAGGTTTAGATTTGGGGTTAGATTTAGATTTTAGGTTTAGATTTGGGGTTAGGTTTAGATTTTAGGTTTATATTTGGGGTTAGGTTTAGATTTTTTGGTTTAGATTTGGGGTTAGGTTTCGATTTTAGGTTTAGATTTGGGGTTAGGTTTAGATTTTAGGTTTAGATTTGGGATTAGGTTTAGATTTGGGGTTAGGTTTAGATTTGGGGTTAGGTTTAGATTTTAGGATTAGATTTTAGGTTTAGATTTGGGGTTAGGCTTAGATTTTAGGTTTAGATTTGGGGTTAGGTTTAGATTTTAGGTTTAGATTTGGGGTTAAGTTTAGATTTGTGGTTAGGTTTAGATTTTAGGTTTAGATTTGGGGTTAGGTTTAGATTTTAGGTTTAGATTTGGGGTTAGGTTTAGATTTGGGGTTAGGTTTAGATTTTAGGTTTGGATTTGGGGTTAGGTTTAGATTATAGGTTTAGATTTGGGGTTAGGTTTAGACTTGTGGTTAGGTTTAGATTTTAGGTTTAGATTTGGGGTTAGGTTTAGATTTTAGGTTTATATTTGGGGTTAGGTTTAGATTTTAGGTTTAGATTTGGGGTTAGGTTTAGATTTGGGGTTAGGTTTAGATTTTAGGTTTAGATTTGGGGTTAGGTTTAGATTTGGGGTTAGGTTTAGATTTTAGGTTTAGATTTGGGGTTAGGTTTAGATTTTAGGTTTAAATTTGAGGTTAGGTTTAGATTTTAGGTTTAGATTTGGGGTTAGGTTTAGATTTTAGGTTTAGATTTTTGGTTTAGATTTGGGGTTATGTTTATATTTGGGGTTAGGTTTAGATTTTAGGTTTAGATTTGGGGTTAGGTTTAGATTTGGGGTTAGGTTTAGATTTTAGGTTTAGATTTGGGGTTAGGTTTAGATTTTAGGTTTAGATTTGGGGTTAGGTTTAGATTTGGGGTTAGGTTTAGATTTTAGGTTTAGATTTGGGGTTAGGTTTAGATTTTAGGTTTAGATTTGGGGTTAGGTTTAGATTTTAGGTTTATATTTGGGGTAAGGTTTAGATTTGGGGTTAGGTTTAGATTTTAGGTTTAGATTTGGGGTTAGGTTTAGATTTGGGGTTAGGTTTAGATTTTAGGTTTAGATTTGGGGTTAGGTTTAGATTTTAGGTTTAGATTTAAGGTTAGGTTTAGATTTTAGGTTTAGATTTGGGGTTAGGTTTAGATTTTAGGTTTAGATTTGGGGTTAGGTTTAGATTTTAGGTTTAGATTTAAGGTTAGGTTTCGATTTCGGGTTACGTTTAGATTTAGATTTAGATTTGGGGTTAGGTTTAGATTTTAGGTTTAGATTTGAGGTTAGGTTTAGATTTCAGGTTTAGATTTGGGGTTAGGTTTAGATTTTAGGTTTAGATTTGGGGTTAGGTTTAGATTATAGGTTTAGATTTGGGGTTAGGTTTAGATTTGGGGTTAGGTTTAGATTTTAGGTTTAGATTTGGGGTCAGGTTTAGATTTTAGGTTTAAATTTGGGGTTAGGTTTAGATTTTAGGTTTAGATTTGGGGTTAGGTTTAGATTTGGGTTTAGGTTTAGATTTTAGGTTAGATTTGGGGTTAGGTTTAGATTTTAGGTTTAGATTTGAGGTTAGGTTTAGATTTCAGGTTTAGATTTGGGGTTAGGTTTAGAAATTTTAGGTTTAGATTTGGGGTTAGGTTTAGATTTTAGGTTTAGATTTTGGGTTAGGTTTAGATTTGGGTTAGGTTTAGATTTTAGGTTTAGATTTGGGGTTAGGTTTAGATTTGGGGTTAGGTTTAGATTTTAGGTTTAGACTTGGGGTTAGGTTTAGATTTTAGGTTTAGATTTTAGATTTAGATTTGGGGTTAGGTTTAGATTTTAGGTTTAGATTTGGGGTTAGGTTTAGATTTTAGGTTTAGATTTATTGTTAGGTTTCGATTTCGGGTTACGTTTAGATTTTAGATTTAGATTTGGGGTTAGGTTTAGATTTTAGGTTTAAATTTGGGGTTAGGTTTAGATTTTAGGTTTAGATTTGGGGTTAGGTTTAGATTTGGGGTTAGGTTTAGATTTTAGGTTTAGATTTGGGGTTAGGTTTAGATTTGGGGTTAGGTTTAGATTCTAGGTTTAGATTTGGGGTTAGGTTTAGATTTGGGGTTAGGTTTAGATTTTAGGTTTAGATTTGGGGTTAGGTTTAGATTTTAGGTTTAGATTTGGGGTTAGGTTTAGATTTCAGGTTTAGATTTGGGGTTAGGTTTAGATTTTAGGTTTAGATTTGGGGTTAGGTTTAGATTTGGGGTTAGGTTTAGATTTGGGGTTAGGTTTAGATTTTAGGTTTAGATTTGGGGTTAGGTTTAGATTTGGGGTTAGGTTGAGACTTGGGTTAGGTTTAGATTTTAGGTTTAGATTTGGGGTTAGGTTTAGATTTTAGGTTTAGATTTGGGGTTAGATTTAGATTTGGGGTTAGGTTTAGATTTTAGGTTTAGATTTGGGGTTAGGTTTAGATTTGGGGTTAGGTTTAGATTTTAGGTTTAGATTTGGGGTTAGGTTTAGATTTTAGGTTTAGATTTGGTGCTGGGTTTAGATTTGGGGTTAGGTTTAGATTTTAGGTTTAGATTTGGGTTTAGGTTTAGATTTTAGGTTTAAATTTGGGGTTAGGTTTAGATTTTAGGTTTAGATTTGGGGTTAGGTTGAGATTTGGGGTTAGGTTTAGATTTTAGGTTTAGATTTGGGGTTAGGTTTAAATTTGGGGTTAGGTTTAGATTCTAGGTTTAGATTTGGGGTTAGGTTTAGATTTGGGGTTAGGTTTAGATTTTAGGTTTAGATTTGGGGTTAGGTTTAGATTTTAGGTTTAGATTTGGGGTTAGGTTTAGATTTTAGGTTTAGATTTGGGGTTAGGTTTAGATTTGGGGTTAGGTTTAGATTTTAGGTTTAGATTTGGGGTTAGGTTTAGATTTTAGGTTTAGATTTGGGGTTAGGTTTAGATTTTAGGTTTAGATTTGGGGTTAGGTTTAGATTTGGGGTTAGGTTTAGATTTTAGGTTTAGATTTGGGGTTAGGTTTAGATTTTAGGTTTAGATTTCGGGTTAGGTTTAGATTTGGGGTTAGGTTTAGATTTTAGGTTTAGATTTATGGTTAGGTTTAGATTATAGGTTTAGATTTGGGGTTAGGTTTAGATTTGGGGTTAGGTTTAGATTTTAGGTTTAGATTTGGGGTTAGGTTTAGATTTTAGGTTTAAATTTGGGGTTAGGTTTAGATTTTAGGTTTAGATTTGGGGTTAGGTTTAGATTTGGGTTTAGGTTTAGATTTTAGGTTTAGATTTGGGGTTAGGTTTAGATTTTAGGTTTAGATTTGAGGTTAGGTTTAGATTTCAGGTTTAGATTTGGGGTTAGGTTTAGATTTTAGGTTTAGATTTGGGGTTAGGTTTAGATTTTAGGTTTAGATTTTGGGTTAGGTTTAGATTTGGGGTTAGGTTTAGATTTTAGGTTTAGATTTGGGGTTAGGTTTAGATTTTAGGTTTAGATTTGGGGTTAGGTTTAGATTTGGGGTTAGGTTTAGATTTTAGGTTTAGACTTGGGGTTAGGTTTAGATTTTAGGTTTAGATTTTAGATTTAGATTTGGGGTTAGGTTTAGATTTTAGGTTTAGATTTGGGGTTAGGTTTAGATTTTAGGTTTAGATTTATTGTTAGGTTTCGATTTCGGGTTACGTTTAGATTTTAGATTTAGATTTGGGGTTAGGTTTAGATTTTAGGTTTAAATTTGGGGTTAGGTTTAGATTTTAGGTTTAGATTTGGGGTTAGGTTTAGATTTGGGGTTAGGTTTAGATTTTAGGTTTAGATTTGGGGTTAGGTTTAGATTTGGGGTTAGGTTTAGATTCTAGGTTTAGATTTGGGGTTAGGTTTAGATTTGGGGTTAGGTTTAGATTTTAGTTTTAGATTTAAGGTTAGGTTTCGATTTCGGGTTACGTTTAGATTTTAGGTTTAGATTTGGGGTTAGGTTTAGATTTTAGGTTTAGATTTGGGGTTAGGTTTAGATTTCAGGTTTAGATTTGGGGTTAGGTTTAGATTTTAGGTTTAGATTTGGGGTTAGGTTTAGATTTGGGGTTAGGTTTAGATTTGGGGTTAGGTTTAGATTTTAGGTTTAGATTTGGGGTTAGGTTTAGATTTGGGGTTAGGTTTAGACTTGGGGTTAGGTTTAGATTTTAGGTTTAGATTTGGGGTTAGGTTTAGATTTTTGGTTTAGATTTGGGGTTAGATTTAGATTTGGGGTTAGGTTTAGATTTTAGGTTTAGATTTGGGGTTAGGTTTAGATTTGGGGTTAGGTTTAGATTTTAGGTTTAGATTTGGGGTTAGGTTTAGATTTTAGGTTTAGATTTGGTGCTGGGTTTAGATTTGGGGTTAGGTTTAGATTTTAGGTTTAGATTTGGGGTTAGGTTTAGATTTTAGGTTTAAATTTGGGGTTAGGTTTAGATTTTAGGTTTAGATTTGGGGTTAGGTTGAGATTTGGGGTTAGGTTTAGATTTTAGGTTTAGATTTGGGGTTAGGTTTAAATTTGGGGTTCGGTTTAGATTCTAGGTTTAGATTTGGGGTTAGGTTTAGATTTGGGGTTAGGTTTAGATTTTAGGTTTAGATTTGGGGTTAGGTTTAGATTTTAGGTTTAGATTTGGGGTTAGGTTTAGATTTTAGGTTTAGATTTGGGGTTAGGTTAGATTTTAGGTTTAGATTTGGGGTTAGGTTTAGATTTGGGGTTAGGTTTAGATTTTAGGTTTAGATTTGGGGTTAGGTTTAGATTTTAGGTTTAGATTTGGGGTTAGGTTTAGATTTTAGGTTTAGATTTGGGGTTAGGTTTAGATTTTTTGGTTTAGATTTGGGGTTAGGTTTAGATTTGGGGTTAGGTTAGATTTTAGGTTTAGATTTGGGGTTAGGTTTAGATTTTAGGTTTAGATTTGGGGTTAGGTTTAGATTTGGGGTTAGGTTTAGATTTTAGGTTTAGATTTGGGGTTAGGTTTAGATTATAGGTTTAGATTTGGGGTTAGGTTTAGATTTGGGGTTAGGTTTAGATTTTAGGTTTAGATTTGGGGTTAGGTTTAGATTTTAGGTTTAAATTTGGGGTTAGGTTTAGATTTTAGGTTTAGATTTGGGGTTAGGTTTAGATTTTAGGTTTAAATTTGGGGTTAGGTTTAGATTTTAGGTTTAGATTTGGGGTTAGGTTTAGATTTGGGGTTAGGTTTAGATTCTAGGTTTAGATTTGGGGTTAGGTTTAGATTTGGGGTTAGGTTTAGATTTTAGGTTTAGATTTGGGGTTAGGTTTAGATTTGGGGTTAGGTTTAGATTTTAGGTTTAGATTTGGGGTTAGGTTTAGATTTTAGGTTTAGATTTGGGGTTAGGTTTAGATTTTAGGTTTAGATTTGGGGTTAGGTTTAGATTTGGGGTTAGGTTTAGATTTTAGGTTTAGATTTTGGGTTAGGTTTAGATTTGGGGTTAGGTTTAGATTTTAGGTTTAGATTTGGGGTTAGGTTTAGATTTTAGGTTTAGATTTGGGGTTAGGTTTAGATTTGGGGTTAGGTTTAGATTTTAGGTTTAGACTTGGGGTTAGGTTTAGATTTTAGGTTTAGATTTTAGATTTAGATTTGGGGTTAGGTTTAGATTTTAGGTTTAGATTTGGGGTTAGGTTTAGATTTTAGGTTTAAATTTGGGGTTAGGTTTAGATTTTAGGTTTAGATTTGGGGTTAGGTTTAGATTTGGGGTTAGGTTTAGATTTTAGGTTTAGATTTGGGGTTAGGTTTAGATTTGGGGTTAGGTTTAGATTTTAGGTTTAGATTTTAGGTTTAGATTTGGGGATAGGTTTAGATTTTAGGTTTAGATTTGGGGTTAGGTTTAGATTTTAGGTTTAGATTTGGGGTTAGGTTTAGATTTTAGGTTTAGATTTGGGGTTAGGTTTAGATTTGGGGTTAGGTTTAGATTTTAGGTTTAGATTTGGGGTTAGGTTTAGATTTTAGGTTTAGATTTGGGGTTAGGTTTAGATTTGGAGTTAGGTTTAGATTTTAGGTTTAGATTTAGGGTTAGGTTTAGATTTTAGGTTTAGATTTGGGGTTAGGTTTAGATTTGGGGTTAGGTTTAGATTTTAGGTTTAGATTTGGGGTTAGGTTTAGATTTTAGGTTTAGATTTGGGATTAGGTTTAGATTTGGGGTTAGGTTTAGATTTTAGGTTTAGATTTGGGGTTAGGTTTAGATTTGGGGTTACGTTTAGATTTTAGGTTTGGATTTGGGGTTAGGTTTAGATTTTAGGTTTAGATTTGGGGTTAGGTTTAGATTTTAGATTTAGATTTGGGGTTAGGTTTAGATTTTAGGTTTAGATTTGGGGTTAGGTTTAGATTTGGGGTTAGGTTTAGATTTTAGGTTTAGATTTGGGGTTAGGTTTAGATTTTAGGTTTAGATTTGGGGTTAGGTTTAGATTTTAGGTTTATATTTGGGGTTAGGTTTAGATTTTTTGGTTTAGATTTGGGGTTAGGTTTAGATTTTAGGTTTAGATTTTAGGTTTAGATTTGGGGTTAGGCTTAGATTTTAGGTTTAGATTTGGGGTTAGGTTTAGATTTTCGGTTTAGATTTGGGGTTAAGTTTAGATTTGTGGTTAGGTTTAGATTTTAGGTTTAGATTTGGGGTTAGGTTTAGATTTTAGGTTTAGATTTGGGGTTAGGTTTAGATTTTAGGTTTAGTTTTGGGGTTAGGTTTAGATTTGGGGTTAGGTTTAGATTTTAGGTTTGGATTTGGGGTTAGGTTTAGATTATAGGTTTAGATTTGGGGTTAGGTCTAGACTTGTGGTTAGGTTTAGATTTTAGGTTTAGATTTGGGGTTAGGTTTAGATTTTAGGTTTAGATTTGGGGTTAGGTTTAGATTTTAGGTTTAGATTTGGGGTTAGGTTTAGATTTGGGGTTAGGTTTAGATTTTAGGTTTAGATTTGGGGTTAGGTTTAGATTTGGGGTTAGGTTTAGATTTTAGGTTTAGATTTGGGGTTAGGTTTAGATTTTAGGTTTAAATTGGGGGTTAGGTTTAGATTTTAGGTTTAGATTTGGGGTTAGGTTTAGATTTGGGGTTAGGTTTAGATTTTAGGTTTAGATTTGGGGTTATGTTTAGATTTGGGGTTAGGTTTAGATTTTAGGTTTAGATTTGGGGTTAGGTTTAGATTTGGGGTTAGGTTTAGATTTTAGGTTTAGATTTGGGGTTAGGTTTAGATTTTAGGTTTAGATTTGGGGTTAGGTTTAGATTTGGGGTTAGGTTTAGATTTTAGGTTTAGATTTGGGGTTAGGTTTAGATTTTAGGTTTAGATTTGGGGTTAGGTTTAGATTTTAG
Organism: Patagioenas fasciata; assembly: GCF_037038585.1. Classification (NCBI taxonomy): domain Eukaryota; kingdom Metazoa; phylum Chordata; class Aves; order Columbiformes; family Columbidae; genus Patagioenas; species Patagioenas fasciata. The sequence goes on from NW_027288622.1 coordinate 269,228, forward strand.
GTTTAGATTTTGGGTTAGGTTTAGATTTGGGGTTAGGTTTAGATTTTAGGTTTAGATTTGGGGTTAGGTTTAGATTTTAGGTTTAGATTTGGGGTTAGGTTTAGATTTTAGGTTTAGATTTGGGGTTAGGTTTAGATTTGGGGTTAGGTTTAGATTTTAGGTTTAGATTTGGGGTTAGGTTTAGATTTTAGGTTTAGATTTGGGGTTAGGTTTAGATTTGGGGTTAGGTTTAGATTTTAGGTTTAGATTTGGGGTTAGGTTTAGATTTTAGGTTTAGATTTGGGGTTAGGTTTAGATTTTAGGTTTAGATTTGGGGTTAGGTTTAGATTTGGGGTTAGGTTTAGATTTTAGGTTTAGATTTGGGGTTAGGTTTAGATTTTAGGTTTAGATTTGGGGTTAGGTTTAGATTTGGGGTTAGGTTTAGATTTTAGGTTTAGATTTGGGGTTAGGTTTAGATTTGGGGTTAGGTTTAGATTTTAGGTTTAGATTTGGGGTTAGGTTTAGATTTTAGGTTTAGATTTGGGGTTAGGTTTAGATTTGGGGTTAGGTTTAGATTTTAGGTTTAGATTTGGGGTTAGGTTTAGATTTGGGGTTAGGTTTAGATTTTAGGTTTAGATTTGGGGTTAGGCTTAGATTTGGGGTTAGGTTTAGATTTTAGGTTTAGATTTGGGGTTAGGTTTAGATTATAGGTTTAGATTTGGGGTTAGGTTTAGATTTGGGGTTAGGTTTAGATTTTAGGTTTAGATTTGGGGTTAGGTTTAGATTTTAGGTTTAAATTTGGGGTTAGGTTTAGATTTTAGGTTTAGATTTGGGGTTAGGTTTAGATTTGGGGTTAGGTTTAGATTTTAGGTTTAGATTTGGGGTTAGGTTTAGATTTGGGGTTAGGTTTAGATTCTAGGTTTAGATTTGGGGTTAGGTTTAGATTTGGGGTTAGGTTTAGATTTTAGGTTTAGATTTGGGGTTAGGTTTAGATTTTAGGTTTAGATTTGGGGTTAGGTTTAGATTTTAGGTTTAGATTTGGGGTTAGGTTTAGATTTGGGGTTAGGTTTAGATTTTAGGTTTAGATTTTGGGTTAGGTTTAGATTTGGGGTTAGGTTTAGATTTTAGGTTTAGATTTGGGGTTAGGTTTAGATTTTAGGTTTAGATTTGGGGTTAGGTTTAGATTTGGGGTTAGGTTTAGATTTTAGGTTTAGACTTGGGGTTAGGTTTAGATTTTAGGTTTAGATTTTAGATTTAGATTTGGGGTTAGGTTTAGATTTTAGGTTTAGATTTGGGGTTAGGTTTAGATTTTAGGTTTAAATTTGGGGTTAGGTTTAGATTTTAGGTTTAGATTTGGGGTTAGGTTTAGATTTGGGGTTAGGTTTAGATTTTAGGTTTAGATTTGGGGTTAGGTTTAGATTTGGGGTTAGGTTTAGATTTTAGGTTTAGATTTTAGGTTTAGATTTGGGGTTAGGTTTAGATTTTAGGTTTAGATTTTAGGTTTAGATTTGGGGATAGGTTTAGATTTTAGGTTTAGATTTGGGGTTAGGTTTAGATTTTAGGTTTAGATTTGGGGTTAGGTTTAGATTTGGGGTTAGGTTTAGATTTTAGGTTTAGATTTGGGGTTAGGTTTAGATTTTAGGTTTAGATTTGGGGTTAGGTTTAGATTTGGAGTTAGGTTTAGATTTTAGGTTTAGATTTAGGGTTAGGTTTAGATTTTAGGTTTAGATTTGGGGTTAGGTTTAGATTTGGGGTTAGGTTTAGATTTTAGGTTTAGATTTGGGGTTAGGTTTAGATTTTAGGTTTAGATTTGGGATTAGGTTTAGATTTGGGGTTAGGTTTAGATTTTAGGTTTAGATTTGGGGTTAGGTTTAGATTTGGGGTTAGGTTTAGATTTTAGGTTTGGATTTGGGGTTAGGTTTAGATTTTAGGTTTAGATTTGGGGTTAGGTTTAGATTTTAGGTTTAGATTTGGGGTTAGGTTTAGATTTTAGGTTTAGATTTGGGGTTAGGTTTAGATTTGGGGTTAGGTTTAGATTTTAGGTTTAGATTTGGGGTTAGGTTTAGATTTTAGGTTTAGATTTGGGGTTAGGTTTAGATTTTAGGTTTATATTTGGGGTTAGGTTTAGATTTTTTGGTTTAGATTTGGGGTTAGGTTTAGATTTTAGGTTTAGATTTGGGGTTAGGTTTAGATTTTAGGTTTAGATTTGGGATTAGGTTTAGATTTGGGGTTAGGTTTAGATTTTAGGTTTAGATTTGGGGTTAGGTTTAGATTTGGGGTTAGGCTTAGATTTTAGGTTTAGATTTGGGGTTAGGTTTAGATTTTCGGTTTAGATTTGGGGTTAAGTTTAGATTTGGGGTTAGGTTTAGATTTTAGGTTTAGATTTGGGGTTAGGTTTAGATTTTAGGTTTAGATTTGGGGTTAGGTTTAGATTTTAGGTTTAGATTTGGGGTTAGGTTTAGATTTTAGGTTTAGATTTGGGGTCAGGTTTAGATTTCAGGTTTAGATTTGGGGTTAGGTTTAGATTTTAGGTTTAGATTTGGGGTTAGGTTTAGATTTTAGGTTTAAATTTGGGGTTAGGTTTAGATTTTAGGTTTAGATTTGGGGTTAGGTTTAGATTTGGGGTTAGGTTTAGATTTTAGGTTTAGATTTGGGGTTAGGTTTAGATTTGGGGTTAGGTTTAGATTCTAGGTTTAGATTTGGGGTTAGGTTTAGATTTGGGGTTAGGTTTAGATTTTAGGTTTAGATTTGGGGTTAGGTTTAGATTTTAGGTTTAGATTTGGGGTTAGGTTTAGATTTTAGGTTTAGATTTGGGGTTAGGTTTAGATTTGGGGTTAGGTTTAGATTTTAGGTTTAGATTTTGGGTTAGGTTTAGATTTGGGGTTAGGTTTAGATTTTAGGTTTAGATTTGGGGTTAGGTTTAGATTTTAGGTTTAGATTTGGGGTTAGGTTTAGATTTGGGGTTAGGTTTAGATTTTAGGTTTAGACTTGGGGTTAGGTTTAGATTTTAGGTTTAGATTTTAGATTTAGATTTGGGGTTAGGTTTAGATTTTAGGTTTAGATTTGGGGTTAGGTTTAGATTTTAGGTTTAAATTTGGGGTTAGGTTTAGATTTTAGGTTTAGATTTGGGGTTAGGTTTAGATTTGGGGTTAGGTTTAGATTTTAGGTTTAGATTTGGGGTTAGGTTTAGATTTGGGGTTAGGTTTAGATTTTAGGTTTAGATTTTAGGTTTAGATTTGGGGTTAGGTTTAGATTTTAGGTTTAGATTTTAGGTTTAGATTTGGGGATAGGTTTAGATTTTAGGTTTAGATTTGGGGTTAGGTTTAGATTTTAGGTTTAGATTTGGGGTTAGGTTTAGATTTGGGGTTAGGTTTAGATTTTAGGTTTAGATTTGGGGTTAGGTTTAGATTTTAGGTTTAGATTTGGGGTTAGGTTTAGATTTGGAGTTAGGTTTAGATTTTAGGTTTAGATTTAGGGTTAGGTTTAGATTTTAGGTTTAGATTTGGGGTTAGGTTTAGATTTGGGGTTAGGTTTAGATTTTAGGTTTAGATTTGGGGTTAGGTTTAGATTTGGGGTTAGGTTTAGATTTTAGGTTTAGATTTGGGGTTAGGTTTAGATTTGGGGTTAGGTTTAGATTTTAGGTTTAGATTTGGGGTTAGGCTTAGATTTGGGGTTAGGTTTAGATTTTAGGTTTAGATTTGGGGTTAGGTTTAGATTATAGGTTTAGATTTGGGGTTAGGTTTAGATTTGGGGTTAGGTTTAGATTTTAGGTTTAGATTTGGGGTTAGGTTTAGATTTTAGGTTTAAATTTGGGGTTAGGTTTAGATTTTAGGTTTAGATTTGGGGTTAGGTTTAGATTTGGGGTTAGGTTTAGATTTTAGGTTTAGATTTGGGGTTAGGTTTAGATTTGGGGTTAGGTTTAGATTCTAGGTTTAGATTTGGGGTTAGGTTTAGATTTGGGGTTAGGTTTAGATTTTAGGTTTAGATTTGGGGTTAGGTTTAGATTTTAGGTTTAGATTTGGGGTTAGGTTTAGATTTTAGGTTTAGATTTGGGGTTAGGTTTAGATTTGGGGTTAGGTTTAGATTTTAGGTTTAGATTTTGGGTTAGGTTTAGATTTGGGGTTAGGTTTAGATTTTAGGTTTAGATTTGGGGTTAGGTTTAGATTTTAGGTTTAGATTTGGGGTTAGGTTTAGATTTGGGGTTAGGTTTAGATTTTAGGTTTAGACTTGGGGTTAGGTTTAGATTTTAGGTTTAGATTTTAGATTTAGATTTGGGGTTAGGTTTAGATTTTAGGTTTAGATTTGGGGTTAGGTTTAGATTTTAGGTTTAAATTTGGGGTTAGGTTTAGATTTTAGGTTTAGATTTGGGGTTAGGTTTAGATTTGGGGTTAGGTTTAGATTTTAGGTTTAGATTTGGGGTTAGGTTTAGATTTGGGGTTAGGTTTAGATTTTAGGTTTAGATTTTAGGTTTAGATTTGGGGTTAGGTTTAGATTTTAGGTTTAGATTTTAGGTTTAGATTTGGGGATAGGTTTAGATTTTAGGTTTAGATTTGGGGTTAGGTTTAGATTTTAGGTTTAGATTTGGGGTTAGGTTTAGATTTGGGGTTAGGTTTAGATTTTAGGTTTAGATTTGGGGTTAGGTTTAGATTTTAGGTTTAGATTTGGGGTTAGGTTTAGATTTGGAGTTAGGTTTAGATTTTAGGTTTAGATTTAGGGTTAGGTTTAGATTTTAGGTTTAGATTTGGGGTTAGGTTTAGATTTGGGGTTAGGTTTAGATTTTAGGTTTAGATTTGGGGTTAGGTTTAGATTTTAGGTTTAGATTTGGGATTAGGTTTAGATTTGGGGTTAGGTTTAGATTTTAGGTTTAGATTTGGGGTTAGGTTTAGATTTGGGGTTAGGTTTAGATTTTAGGTTTGGATTTGGGGTTAGGTTTAGATTTTAGGTTTAGATTTGGGGTTAGGTTTAGATTTTAGGTTTAGATTTGGGGTTAGGTTTAGATTTTAGGTTTAGATTTGGGGTTAGGTTTAGATTTGGGGTTAGGTTTAGATTTTAGGTTTAGATTTGGGGTTAGGTTTAGATTTTAGGTTTAGATTTGGGGTTAGGTTTAGATTTTAGGTTTATATTTGGGGTTAGGTTTAGATTTTTTGGTTTAGATTTGGGGTTAGGTTTAGATTTTAGGTTTAGATTTGGGGTTAGGTTTAGATTTTAGGTTTAGATTTGGGATTAGGTTTAGATTTGGGGTTAGGTTTAGATTTTAGGTTTAGATTTGGGGTTAGGTTTAGATTTGGGGTTAGGCTTAGATTTTAGGTTTAGATTTGGGGTTAGGTTTAGATTTTCGGTTTAGATTTGGGGTTAAGTTTAGATTTGGGGTTAGGTTTAGATTTTAGGTTTAGATTTGGGGTTAGGTTTAGATTTTAGGTTTAGATTTGGGGTTAGGTTTAGATTTTAGGTTTAGATTTGGGGTTAGGTTTAGATTTTAGGTTTAGATTTGGGGTCAGGTTTAGATTTCAGGTTTAGATTTGGGGTTAGGTTTAGATTTTAGGTTTAGATTTGGGGTTAGGTTTAGATTTTAGGTTTAGATTTGGGGTTAGGTTTAGATATTAGGTTTAGATTTGGGGTTAGGTTTAGATTTTAGGTTTAGATTTGGGGTTAGGTTTAGATTTGGGGTTAGGTTTAGATTTTAGGTTTGGATTTGGGGTTAGGTTTAGATTTTAGGTTTAGATTTGGGGTTAGGTTTAGATTTGGGGTTAGGTTTAGATTTTAGGTTTAGATTTGGGGTTAGGTTTAGATTTTAGGTTTAGATTTGGGGTTAGGTTTAGATTTTAGGTTTATATTTAAGGTTAGGTTTCGATTTCGGGTTACGTTTAGATTTAGGTTTAGATTTGGGGTTAGGTTTAGATTTTAGGTTTAGATTTAGGGTTAGGTTTAGATTTCAGGTTTAGATTTGGGGTTAGGTTTAGATTTTAGGTTTAGATTTGGGGTTAGGTTTAGATTTTAGGTTTAGATTTGGGGTTAGGTTTAGATTTGGGGTTAGGTTTAGATTTTAGGTTTAGATTTGGGGTTAGGTTTAGATTTTAGGTTTAGATTTGGGGTTAGGTTTAGATTTTAGGTTTAGATTTGGGGTTAGGTTTAGATTTGGGGTTAGGTTTAGATTTTAGGTTTAGATTTGGGGTTAGGTTTAGATTTTAGGTTTATATTTGGGGTTAGGTTTAGATTTTAGGTTTAGATTTGGGGTTAGGTTTAGATTTTAGGTTTAGATTTGGGGTTAGGTTTAGATTTGGGGTTAGGTTTAGATTTTAGGTTTAGATTTGGGATTAGGTTTAGATTTGGGGTTAGGTTTAGATTTTAGGTTTAGATTTTAGGTTTAGATTTGGGGTTAGGTTTAGATTTGGGGTTAGGTTTAGATTTTAGGTTTAGATTTGGGGTTAGGTTTAGATTTTAGGTTTAGATTTGGGGTTAGGTTTAGATTTGGGGTTAGGTTTAGATTTTAGGTTTAGATTTGGGGTTAGGTTTAGATTTTAGGTTTAAATTTGGGGTTAGGTTTAGATTTTAGGTTTAGATTTGGGGTTAGGTTTAGATTTGGGGTTAGGTTTAGATTCTAGGTTTAGATTTGGGGTTAGGTTTAGATTTGGGGTTAGGTTTAGATTCTAGGTTTAGATTTGGGGTTAGGTTTAGATTTGGGGTTAGGTTTAGATTTTAGGTTTAGATTTGGGGTTAGGTTTAGATTTGGGGTTAGGTTTAGATTTTAGGTTTAGATTTTAGGTTTAGATTTGGGGATAGGTTTAGATTTTAGGTTTAGATTTGGGGATAGGTTTAGATTTTAGGTTTAGATTTGGGGTTAGGTTTAGATTTTAGGTTTAGATTTGGGGTTAGGTTTAGATTTTAGGTTTAGATTTGGGGTTAGGTTTAGATTTGGGGTTAGGTTTAGATTTTAGGTTTAGATTTGGGGTTAGGTTTAGATTTTAGGTTTAGATTTGGGGTTAGGTTTAGATTTGGAGTTAGGTTTAGATTTTAGGTTTAGATTTGGGGTTAGGTTTAGATTTTAGGTTTAGATTTGGGGTTAGGTTTAGATTTTAGGTTTAGATTTGGGGTTAGGTTTAGATTTGGGGTTAGGTTTAGATTTTAGGTTTATATTTGGGGTTAGGTTTAGATTTTAGGTTTAGATTTGGGGTTAGGTTTAGATTTTAGGTTTAGATTTGGGGTTAGGTTTAGATTTGGGGTTAGGTTTAGATTTTAGGTTTAGATTTGGGATTAGGTTTAGATTTGGGGTTAGGTTTAGATTTTAGGTTTAGATTTTAGGTTTAGATTTGGGGTTAGGTTTAGATTTGGGGTTAGGTTTAGATTTTAGGTTTAGATTTGGGGTTAGGTTTAGATTTTAGGTTTAGATTTGGGGTTAGGTTTAGATTTGGGGTTAGGTTTAGATTTTAGGTTTAGATTTGGGGTTAGGTTTAGATTTTAGGTTTAAATTTGGGGTTAGGTTTAGATTTTAGGTTTAGATTTGGGGTTAGGTTTAGATTTGGGGTTAGGTTTAGATTCTAGGTTTAGATTTGGGGTTAGGTTTAGATTTGGGGTTAGGTTTAGATTCTAGGTTTAGATTTGGGGTTAGGTTTAGATTTGGGGTTAGGTTTAGATTTTAGGTTTAGATTTGGGGTTAGGTTTAGATTTGGGGTTAGGTTTAGATTTTAGGTTTAGATTTTAGGTTTAGATTTGGGGATAGGTTTAGATTTTAGGTTTAGATTTGGGGATAGGTTTAGATTTTAGGTTTAGATTTGGGGTTAGGTTTAGATTTTAGGTTTAGATTTGGGGTTAGGTTTAGATTTTAGGTTTAGATTTGGGGTTAGGTTTAGATTTGGGGTTAGGTTTAGATTTTAGGTTTAGATTTGGGGTTAGGTTTAGATTTTAGGTTTAGATTTGGGGTTAGGTTTAGATTTGGAGTTAGGTTTAGATTTTAGGTTTAGATTTGGGGTTAGGTTTAGATTTTAGGTTTAGATTTGGGGTTAGGTTTAGATTTTAGGTTTAGATTTGGGGTTAGGTTTAGATTTTAGGTTTAGATTTGGGGTTAGGTTTAGATTTGGGGTTAGGTTTAGATTTTAGGTTTAGATTTGGGGTTAGGTTTAGATTTTAGGTTTAGATTTGGGGTTAGGTTTAGATTTTAGGTTTAGATTTGGGATTAGGTTTAGATTTGGGGTTAGGTTTAGATTTTAGGTTTAGATTTTAGGTTTAGATTTGGGGTTAGGATTAGATTTTAGGTGTAGATTTGGGGTTAGGTTTAGATTTTCGGTTTAGATTTGGGGTTAAGTTTAGATTTGGGGTTAGGTTTAGATTTTAGGTTTAGATTTGGGGTTAGGTTTAGATTTTAGGTTTAGATTTGTGGTTAAGTTTAGATTTTAGGTTTAGATTTGGGGTTAGGTTTAGATTTTAGGTTTAGATTTGGGGTTAGGTTTAGATTTTAGGTTTAGATTTGGGGTTAGGTTTAGATTTTAGGTGTAGACTTGGGGTTAGGTTTAGATTTTAGGTTTAGATTTGGGGTTAGGTTTAGATTTTAGGTTTAGATTTGGGGTTAGGTTTAGATTTGGGGTTAGGTTTAGATTTTAGGTTTAGATTTGGGGTTAGGTTTAGATATTAGGTTTAGATTTGGGGTTAGGTTTAGATTTTAGGTTTAGATTTGGGGTTAGGTTTAGATTTGGGGTTAGGTTTAGATTTTAGGTTTAGATTTGGGGTTAGGTTTAGATTTTAGGTTTAGATTTGGGGTTAGGTTTAGATTTTAGGTTTAGATTTGGGGTTAGGTTTAGATTTGGGGTTAGGTTTAGATTTTAGGTTTAGATTTGGGGTTAGGTTTAGATTTTAGGTTTAGATTTGGGGTTAGGTTTAGATTTGGGGTTAGGTTTAGATTTTAGGTTTAGATTTGGGGTTAGGTTTAGATTTGGGGTTAGGTTTAGATTTTAGGTTTAGATTTGGGGTTAGGTTTAGATTTGGGGTTAGGTTTAGATTTTAGGTTTAGATTTGGGGTTAGGTTTAGATTTTAGGTTTAGATTTGGGGTTAGGTTTAGATTTGGGGTTAGGTTTAGATTTTAGGTTTAGATTTGGGGTTAGGTTTAGATTTGGGGTTAGGTTTAGATTTTAGGTTTAGATTTGGGGTTAGGTTTAGATTTGGGGTTAGGTTTAGATTTTAGGTTTAGATTTGGGGTTAGGTTTAGATTATAGGTTTAGATTTGGGGTTAGGTTTAGATTTGGGGTTAGGTTTAGATTTTAGGTTTAGATTTGGGGTTAGGTTTAGATTTTAGGTTTAAATTTGGGGTTAGGTTTAGATTTTAGGTTTAGATTTGGGGTTAGGTTTAGATTTGGGGTTAGGTTTAGATTTTAGGTTTAGATTTGGGGTTAGGTTTAGATTTGGGGTTAGGTTTAGATTCTAGGTTTAGATTTGGGGTTAGGTTTAGATTTGGGGTTAGGTTTAGATTTTAGGTTTAGATTTGGGGTTAGGTTTAGATTTGGGGTTAGGTTTAGATTTTAGGTTTAGATTTGGGGTTAGGTTTAGATTTTAGGTTTAGATTTGGGGTTAGGTTTAGATTTTAGGTTTAGATTTGGGGTTAGGTTTAGATTTGGGGTTAGGTTTAGATTTTAGGTTTAGATTTTGGGTTAGGTTTAGATTTGGGGTTAGGTTTAGATTTTAGGTTTAGATTTGGGGTTAGGTTTAGATTTTAGGTTTAGATTTGGGGTTAGGTTTAGATTTGGGGTTAGGTTTAGATTTTAGGTTTAGACTTGGGGTTAGGTTTAGATTTTAGGTTTAGATTTTAGATTTAGATTTGGGGTTAGGTTTAGATTTTAGGTTTAGATTTGGGGTTAGGTTTAGATTTTAGGTTTAAATTTGGGGTTAGGTTTAGATTTTAGGTTTAGATTTGGGGTTAGGTTTAGATTTGGGGTTAGGTTTAGATTTTAGGTTTAGATTTGGGGTTAGGTTTAGATTTGGGGTTAGGTTTAGATTTTAGGTTTAGATTTTAGGTTTAGATTTGGGGATAGGTTTAGATTTTAGGTTTAGATTTGGGGTTAGGTTTAGATTTTAGGTTTAGATTTGGGGTTAGGTTTAGATTTTAGGTTTAGATTTGGGGTTAGGTTTAGATTTGGGGTTAGGTTTAGATTTTAGGTTTAGATTTGGGGTTAGGTTTAGATTTTAGGTTTAGATTTGGGGTTAGGTTTAGATTTGGAGTTAGGTTTAGATTTTAGGTTTAGATTTAGGGTTAGGTTTAGATTTTAGGTTTAGATTTGGGGTTAGGTTTAGATTTGGGGTTAGGTTTAGATTTTAGGTTTAGATTTGGGGTTAGGTTTAGATTTTAGGTTTAGATTTGGGATTAGGTTTAGATTTGGGGTTAGGTTTAGATTTTAGGTTTAGATTTGGGGTTAGGTTTAGATTTGGGGTTAGGTTTAGATTTTAGGTTTGGATTTGGGGTTAGGTTTAGATTTTAGGTTTAGATTTGGGGTTAGGTTTAGATTTTAGGTTTAGATTTGGGGTTAGGTTTAGATTTTAGGTTTAGATTTGGGGTTAGGTTTAGATTTGGGGTTAGGTTTAGATTTTAGGTTTAGATTTGGGGTTAGGTTTAGATTTTAGGTTTAGACTTGGGGTTAGGTTTAGATTTTAGGTTTAGATTTGGGGTTAGGTTTAGATTTTTTGGTTTAGATTTGGGGTTAGGTTTAGATTTTAGGTTTAGATTTGGGGTTAGGTTTAGATTTGGGGTTAGGTTTAGATTTTAGGTTTAGATTTGGGATTAGGTTTAGATTTGGGGTTAGGTTTAGATTTTAGGTTTAGATTTTAGGTTTAGATTTGGGGTTAGGCTTAGATTTTAGGGTTAGATTTGGGGTTAGGTTTAGATTTTCGGATTAGATTTGGGGTTAAGTTTAGATTTGGGGTTAGGTTTAGATTTTAGGTTTAGATTTGGGGTTAGTTTTAGATTTTATGTTTAGATTTGGGGTTAGGTTTAGATTTTAGGTTTAGATTTGGGGTTAGGTTTAGATTTTAGGTTTAGATTTGGGGTCAGGTTTAGATTTCAGGTTTAGATTTGGGGTTAGGTTTAGATTTTAGGTTTAGATTTGGGGTTAGGTTTAGATTTGGGGTTAGGTTTAGATTTTAGGTTTAGATTTGGGGTTAGGTTTAGATTTGGGGTTAGGTTTAGATTTTAGGTTTAGATTTGGGGTTAGGTTTAGATATTAGGTTTAGATTTGGGGTTAGGTTTAGATTTTAGGTTTAGATTTGGGGTTAGGTTTAGATTTTAGGTTTGGATTTGGGGTTAGGTTTAGATTTTAGGTTTAGATTTGGGGTTAGGTTTAGATTTGGGGTTAGGTTTAGATTTTAGGTTTAGATTTGGGGTTAGGTTTAGATTTTAGGTTTAGATTTGGGGTTAGGTTTAGATTTTAGGTTTAGATTTAAGGTTAGGTTTCGATTTCGGGTTACGTTTAGATTTAGGTTTAGATTTGGGGTTAGGTTTAGATTTTAGGTTTAGATTTGGGGTTAGGTTTAGATTTCAGGTTTAGATTTGGGGTTAGGTTTAGATTTTAGGTTTAGATTTGGGGTTAGGTTTAGATTTTAGGTTTAGATTTGGGGTTAGGTTTAGATTTGGGGTTAGGTTTAGATTTTAGGTTTAGATTTGGGGTTAGGTTTAGATTTGGGGTTAGGTTTAGATTTTAGGTTTAGACTTGGGGTTAGGTTTAGATTTTAGGTTTAGATTTTAGATTTAGATTTGGGGTTAGGTTTAGATTTTAGGTTTAGATTTGGGGTTAGGTTTAGATTTTAGGTTTAAATTTGGGGTTAGGTTTAGATTTTAGGTTTAGATTTGGGGTTAGGTTTAGATTTGGGGTTAGGTTTAGATTTTAGGTTTAGATTTGGGGTTAGGTTTAGATTTGGGGTTAGGTTTAGATTTTAGGTTTAGATTTTAGGTTTAGATTTGGGGATAGGTTTAGATTTTAGGTTTAGATTTGGGGTTAGGTTTAGATTTTAGGTTTAGATTTGGGGTTAGGTTTAGATTTTAGGTTTAGATTTGGGGTTAGGTTTAGATTTGGGGTTAGGTTTAGATTTTAGGTTTAGATTTGGGGTTAGGTTTAGATTTTAGGTTTAGATTTGGGGTTAGGTTTAGATTTGGAGTTAGGTTTAGATTTTAGGTTTAGATTTAGGGTTAGGTTTAGATTTTAGGTTTAGATTTGGGGTTAGGTTTAGATTTGGGGTTAGGTTTAGATTTTAGGTTTAGATTTGGGGTTAGGTTTAGATTTTAGGTTTAGATTTGGGATTAGGTTTAGATTTGGGGTTAGGTTTAGATTTTAGGTTTAGATTTGGGGTTAGGTTTAGATTTGGGGTTAGGTTTAGATTTTAGGTTTGGATTTGGGGTTAGGTTTAGATTTTAGGTTTAGATTTGGGGTTAGGTTTAGATTTTAGGTTTAGATTTGGGGTTAGGTTTAGATTTTAGGTTTAGATTTGGGGTTAGGTTTAGATTTGGGGTTAGGTTTAGATTTTAGGTTTAGATTTGGGGTTAGGTTTAGATTTTAGGTTTAGACTTGGGGTTAGGTTTAGATTTTAGGTTTAGATTTGGGGTTAGGTTTAGATTTTTTGGTTTAGATTTGGGGTTAGGTTTAGATTTTAGGTTTAGATTTGGGGTTAGGTTTAGATTTGGGGTTAGGTTTAGATTTTAGGTTTAGATTTGGGATTAGGTTTAGATTTGGGGTTAGGTTTAGATTTTAGGTTTAGATTTTAGGTTTAGATTTGGGGTTAGGCTTAGATTTTAGGGTTAGATTTGGGGTTAGGTTTAGATTTTCGGATTAGATTTGGGGTTAAGTTTAGATTTGGGGTTAGGTTTAGATTTTAGGTTTAGATTTGGGGTTAGTTTTAGATTTTATGTTTAGATTTGGGGTTAGGTTTAGATTTTAGGTTTAGATTTGGGGTTAGGTTTAGATTTTAGGTTTAGATTTGGGGTCAGGTTTAGATTTCAGGTTTAGATTTGGGGTTAGGTTTAGATTTTAGGTTTAGATTTGGGGTTAGGTTTAGATTTGGGGTTAGGTTTAGATTTTAGGTTTAGATTTGGGGTTAGGTTTAGATTTGGGGTTAGGTTTAGATTTTAGGTTTAGATTTGGGGTTAGGTTTAGATATTAGGTTTAGATTTGGGGTTAGGTTTAGATTTTAGGTTTAGATTTGGGGTTAGGTTTAGATTTTAGGTTTGGATTTGGGGTTAGGTTTAGATTTTAGGTTTAGATTTGGGGTTAGGTTTAGATTTGGGGTTAGGTTTAGATTTTAGGTTTAGATTTGGGGTTAGGTTTAGATTTTAGGTTTAGATTTGGGGTTAGGTTTAGATTTTAGGTTTAGATTTAAGGTTAGGTTTCGATTTCGGGTTACGTTTAGATTTAGGTTTAGATTTGGGGTTAGGTTTAGATTTTAGGTTTAGATTTGGGGTTAGGTTTAGATTTCAGGTTTAGATTTGGGGTTAGGTTTAGATTTTAGGTTTAGATTTGGGGTTAGGTTTAGATTTTAGGTTTAGATTTGGGGTTAGGTTTAGATTTGGGGTTAGGTTTAGATTTTAGGTTTAGATTTGGGGTTAGGTTTAGATTTTAGGTTTAGATTTGGGGTTAGGTTTAGATTTTAGGTTTAGATTTGGGGTTAGGTTTAGATTTGGGGTTAGGTTTAGATTTTAGGTTTAGATTTGGGGTTAGGTTTAGATTTTAGGTTTAGATTTGGGGTTAGGTTTAGATTTGGGGTTAGGTTTAGATTTGGGGTTAGGTTTAGATTTTAGGTTTAAATTTGGGGTTAGGTTTAGATTTGGGGTTAGGTTTAGATTCTAGGTTTAGATTTGGGGTTAGGTTTAGATTTGGGGTTAGGTTTAGATTCTAGGTTTAGATTTGGGGTTAGGTTTAGATTTGGGGTTAGGTTTAGATTTTAGGTTTAGATTTGGGGTTAGGTTTAGATTTGGGGTTAGGTTTAGATTTTAGGTTTAGATTTTAGGTTTAGATTTGGGGATAGGTTTAGATTTTAGGTTTAGATTTGGGGTTAGGTTTAGATTTTAGGTTTAGATTTGGGGTTAGGTTTAGATTTTAGGTTTAGATTTGGGGTTAGGTTTAGATTTGGGGTTAGGTTTAGATTTTAGGTTTAGATTTGGGGTTAGGTTTAGATTTTAGTTTTAGATTTGGGGTTAGGTTTAGATTTGGAGTTAGGTTTAGATTTCAGGTTTAGATTTGGGGTTAGGTTTAGATTTTAGGTTTAGATTTGGGGTTAGGTTTAGATTTGGGGTTAGGTTTAGATTTTAGGTTTAGATTTGGGGTTAGGTTTAGATTTTAGGTTTAGATTTGGGGTTAGGTTTAGATTTGGGGTTAGGTTTAGATTTTAGGTTTAGATTTGGGGTTAGGTTTAGATTTGGGGTTAGGTTTAGATTTTAGGTTTGGATTTGGGGTTAGGTTTAGATTTTAGGTTTAGATTTGGGGTTAGGTTTAGATTTTAGGTTTAGATTTGGGGTTAGGTTTAGATTTTAGGTTTAGATTTGGGGTTAGGTTTAGATTTGGGGTTAGGTTTAGATTTTAGGTTTAGATTTGGGGTTAGGTTTAGATTTTAGGTTTAGATTTGGGGTTAGGTTTAGATTTTAGGTTTAGATTTGGGATTAGGTTTAGATTTGGGGTTAGGTTTAGATTTTAGGTTTAGATTTTAGGTTTAGATTTGGGGTTAGGATTAGATTTTAGGTTTAGATTTGGGGTTAGGTTTAGATTTTCGGTTTAGATTTGGGGTTAAGTTTAGATTTGGGGTTAGGTTTAGATTTTAGGTTTAGATTTGGGGTTAGGTTTAGATTTTAGGTTTAGATTTGTGGTTAAGTTTAGATTTTAGGTTTAGATTTGGGGTTAGGTTTAGATTTTAGGTTTAGATTTGGGGTTAGGTTTAGATTTTAGGTTTAGATTTGGGGTTAGGTTTAGATTTTAGGTGTAGACTTGGGGTTAGGTTTAGATTTTAGGTTTAGATTTGGGGTTAGGTTTAGATTTTAGGTTTAGATTTGGGGTTAGGTTTAGATTTGGGGTTAGGTTTAGATTTTAGGTTTAGATTTGGGGTTAGGTTTAGATATTAGGTTTAGATTTGGGGTTAGGTTTAGATTTTAGGTTTAGATTTGGGGTTAGGTTTAGATTTGGGGTTAGGTTTAGATTTTAGGTTTGGATTTGGGGTTAGGTTTAGATTTTAGGTTTAGATTTGGGGTTAGGTTTAGATTTGGGGTTAGGTTTAGATTTTAGGTTTAGATTTGGGGTTAGGTTTAGATTTTAGGTTTAGATTTGGGGTTAGGTTTAGATTTTAGGTTTATATTTGGGGTTAGGTTTAGATTTCGGGTTACGTTTAGATTTAGGTTTAGATTTGGGTTTAGGTTTAGATTTTAGGTTTAGATTTGGGGTTAGGTTTAGATTTCAGGTTTAGATTTGGGGTTAGGTTTAGATTTTAGGTTTAGATTTGGGGTTAGGTTTAGATTTTAGGTTTAGATTTGGGGTTAGGTTTAGATTTTAGGTTTAGATTTGGGGTTAGGTTTAGATTTGGGGTTAGGTTTAGATTTTAGGTTTAGATTTGGGGTTAGGTTTAGATTTTAGGTTTAGATTTGGGGTTAGGTTTAGATTTGGGGTTAGGTTTAGATTTTAGGTTTAGATTTGGGGTTAGGTTTAGATTTGGGGTTAGGTTTAGATTTTAGGTTTAGATTTGGGGTTAGGTTTAGATTTGGGGTTAGGTTTAGATTTTAGGTTTAGACTTGGGGTTAGGTTTAGATTTTAGGTTTAGATTTTAGATTTAGATTTGGGGTTAGGTTTAGATTTTAGGTTTAGATTTGGGGTTAGGTTTAGATTTTAGGTTTAAATTTGGGGTTAGGTTTAGATTTTAGGTTTAGATTTGGGGTTAGGTTTAGATTTGGGGTTAGGTTTAGATTTTAGGTTTAGATTTGGGGTTAGGTTTAGATTTGGGGTTAGGTTTAGATTCTAGGTTTAGATTTGGGGTTAGGTTTAGATTTTAGGTTTAGATTTGGGGTTAGGTTTAGATTTTAGGTTTAGATTTGGGGTTAGGTTTAGATTTTAGGTTTAGATTTTAGGTTTAGATTTGGGGATAGGTTTAGATTTTAGGTTTAGATTTGGGGTTAGGTTTAGATTTTAGGTTTAGATTTGGGGTTAGGTTTAGATTTTAGGTTTAGATTTGGGGTTATGTTTAGATTTGGGGTTAGGTTTAGATTTTAGGTTTAGATTTGGGGTTAGGTTTAGATTTTAGGTTTAGATTTGGGGTTAGGTTTAGATTTGGAGTTAGGTTTAGATTTTAGGTTTAGATTTGGGGTTAGGTTTAGATTTTAGGTTTAGATTTGGGGTTAGGTTTAGATTTTAGGTTTAGATTTGGGGTTAGGTTTAGATTTGGGGTTAGTTTTAGATTTTAGGTTTAGATTTGGGGTTAAGTTTAGATTTTAGGTTTAGATTTGGGGTTAGGTTTAGATTTTAGGTTTAGATTTGGGGTTAGGTTTAGATTTGGGGTTAGCTTTAGATTTTAGGTTTGGATTTGGTGTTAGGTTTAGATTTTAGGTTTAGATTTGGGGTTAGGTTTAGATTTTAGGTTTAGATTTGGGGTTAGGTTTAGATTTTAGGTTTAGATTTGGGGTTAGGTTTAGATTTTAGGTTTAGATTTGGGGTTAGGTTTAGATTTTAGGTTTAGATTTGGGGTTAGGTTTAGATTTTAGGTTTAGATTTGGGGTTAGGTTTAGATTTGGAGTTAGGTTTAGATTTTAGGTTTAGATTTGGGGTTAGGTTTAGATTTTAGGTTTAGATTTGGGGTTAGGTTTAGATTTGGGGTTAGGTTTAGATTTTAGGTTTAGATTTGGGGTTAGGTTTAGATTTTAGGTTTAGATTTGGGGTTAGGTTTAGATTTGGGGTTAGGTTTAGATTTTAGGTTTAGATTTGGGGTTAGGTTTAGATTTGGGGTTAGGTTTAGATTTTAGGTTTGGATTTGGGGTTAGGTTTAGATTTTAGGTTTAGATTTGGGGTTAGGTTTAGATTTTAGGTTTAGATTTGGGGTTAGGTTTAGATTTTAGGTTTAGATTTGGGGTTAGGTTTAGATTTGGGGTTAGGTTTAGATTTTAGGTTTAGATTTGGGGTTAGGTTTAGATTTTAGGTTTATATTTGGGGTTAGGTTTAGATTTTAGGTTTAGATTTGGGGTTAGGTTTAGATTTTAGGTTTAGATTTGGGGTTAGGTTTAGATTTGGGGTTAGGTTTAGATTTTAGGTTTAGATTTGCGATTAGGTTTAGATTTGGGGTTAGGTTTAGATTTTAGGTTTAGATTTTAGGTTTAGATTTGGGGTTAGGTTTAGATTTGGGGTTAGGTTTAGATTTTAGATTTAGATTTGGGATTAGGTTTAGATTTGGGGTTAGGTTTAGATTTTAGGTTTAGATTTTAGGTTTAGATTTGGGGTTAGGTTTAGATTTTAGGTTTAGATTTGGGGTTAGGTTTAGATTTTAGGTTTAGATTTGGGGTTAGGTTTAGATTTTAGGTTTAGATTTGGGGTTAGGTTTAGATTTTAGGTTTAGATTTGGGGTTAGGTTTAGATTTGGGGTTAGGTTTAGATTTTAGGTTTAGATTTGGGGTTAGGTTTAGATTTGGGGTTAGGTTTAGATTTTAGGTTTAGATTTGGGGTTAGGTTTAGATATTAGGTTTAGATTTGGGGTTAGGTTTAGATTTTAGGTTTAGATTTGGGGTTAGGTTTAGATTTGGGGTTAGGTTTAGATTTTAGGTTTAGATTTGGGGTTAGGTTTAGATTTTAGGTTTAGATTTGGGGTTAGGTTTAGATTTTAGGTTTAGATTTGGGGTTAGGTTTAGATTTTAGGTTTAGATTTGGGGTTAGGTTTAGATTTTAGGTTTATATTTAAGGTTAGGTTTCGATTTCGGGTTACGTTTAGATTTAGGTTTAGATTTGGGTTTAGGTTTAGATTTTAGGTTTAGATTTGGGGTTAGGTTTAGATTTCAGGTTTAGATTTGGGGTTAGGTTTAGATTTTAGGTTTAGATTTGGGGTTAGGTTTAGATTTTAGGTTTAGATTTGGGGTTAGGTTTAGATTTTAGGTTTAGATTTGGGGTTAGGTTTAGATTTGGGGTTAGGTTTAGATTTTAGGTTTAGATTTGGGGTTAGGTTTAAATTTTAGGTTTAGATTTGGGGTTAGGTTTAGATTTGGGGTTAGGTTTAGATTTTAGGTTTAGATTTGGGGTTAGGTTTAGATTTTAGGTTTAGATTTGGGGTTAGGTTTAGATTTTAGGTTTAGATTTGGGGTTAGGTTTAGATTTTAGGTTTAGACTTGGGGTTAGGTTTAGATTTTAGGTTTAGATTTTAGATTTAGATTTGGGGTTAGGTTTAGATTTTAGGTTTAGATTTGGGGTTAGGTTTAGATTTTAGGTTTAAATTTGGGGTTAGGTTTAGATTTTAGGTTTAGATTTGGGGTTAGGTTTAGATTTGGGGTTAGGTTTAGATTTTAGGTTTAGATTTGGGGTTAGGTTTAGATTTGGGGTTAGGTTTAGATTCTAGGTTTAGATTTGGGGTTAGGTTTAGATTTGGGGTTAGGTTTAGATTTTAGGTTTAGATTTGGGTTTAGGTTTAGATTTGGGGTTAGGTTTAGATTTTAGGTTTAGATTTTAGGTTTAGATTTGGGGATAGGTTTAGATTTTAGGTTTAGATTTGGGGTTAGGTTTAGATTTTAGGTTTAGATTTGGGGTTAGGTTTAGATTTTAGGTTTAGATTTGGGGTTATGTTTAGATTTGGGGTTAGGTTTAGATTTTAGGTTTAGATTTGGGGTTAGGTTTAGATTTTAGGTTTAGATTTGGGGTTAGGTTTAGATTTGGAGTTAGGTTTAGATTTTAGGTTTAGATTTGGGGTTAGGTTTAGATTTTAGGTTTAGATTTGGGGTTAGGTTTAGATTTTAGGTTTAGATTTGGGGTTAGGTTTAGATTTGGGGTTAGTTTTAGATTTTAGGTTTAGATTTGGGGTTAAGTTTAGATTTTAGGTTTAGATTTGGGGTTAGGTTTAGATTTTAGGTTTAGATTTGGGGTTAGGTTTAGATTTGGGGTTAGCTTTAGATTTTAGGTTTGGATTTGGTGTTAGGTTTAGATTTTAGGTTTAGATTTGGGGTTAGGTTTAGATTTTAGGTTTAGATTTGGGGTTAGGTTTAGATTTTAGGTTTAGATTTGGGGTTAGGTTTAGATTTTAGGTTTAGATTTGGGGTTAGGTTTAGATTTTAGGTTTAGATTTGGGGTTAGGTTTAGATTTTAGGTTTAGATTTGGGGTTAGGTTTAGATTTGGAGTTAGGTTTAGATTTTAGGTTTAGATTTGGGGTTAGGTTTAGATTTTAGGTTTAGATTTGGGGTTAGGTTTAGATTTGGGGTTAGGTTTAGATTTTAGGTTTAGATTTGGGGTTAGGTTTAGATTTTAGGTTTAGATTTGGGGTTAGGTTTAGATTTGGGGTTAGGTTTAGATTTTAGGTTTAGATTTGGGGTTAGGTTTAGATTTGGGGTTAGGTTTAGATTTTAGGTTTGGATTTGGGGTTAGGTTTAGATTTTAGGTTTAGATTTGGGGTTAGGTTTAGATTTTAGGTTTAGATTTGGGGTTAGGTTTAGATTTTAGGTTTAGATTTGGGGTTAGGTTTAGATTTGGGGTTAGGTTTAGATTTTAGGTTTAGATTTGGGGTTAGGTTTAGATTTTAGGTTTATATTTGGGGTTAGGTTTAGATTTTAGGTTTAGATTTGGGGTTAGGTTTAGATTTTAGGTTTAGATTTGGGGTTAGGTTTAGATTTGGGGTTAGGTTTAGATTTTAGGTTTAGATTTGGGATTAGGTTTAGATTTGGGGTTAGGTTTAGATTTTAGGTTTAGATTTTAGGTTTAGATTTGGGGTTAGGTTTAGATTTGGGGTTAGGTTTAGATTTTAGATTTAGATTTGGGATTAGGTTTAGATTTGGGGTTAGGTTTAGATTTTAGGTTTAGATTTTAGGTTTAGATTTGGGGTTAGGTTTAGATTTTAGGTTTAGATTTGGGGTTAGGTTTAGATTTTAGGTTTAGATTTGGGGTTAGGTTTAGATTTTAGGTTTAGATTTGGGGTTAGGTTTAGATTTTAGGTTTAGATTTGGGGTTAGGTTTAGATTTGGGGTTAGGTTTAGATTTTAGGTTTAGATTTGGGGTTAGGTTTAGATTTGGGGTTAGGTTTAGATTTTAGGTTTAGATTTGGGGTTAGGTTTAGATATTAGGTTTAGATTTGGGGTTAGGTTTAGATTTTAGGTTTAGATTTGGGGTTAGGTTTAGATTTGGGGTTAGGTTTAGATTTTAGGTTTGGATTTGGGGTTAGGTTTAGATTTTAGGTTTAGATTTGGGGTTAGGTTTAGATTTTAGGTTTAGATTTGGGGTTAGGTTTAGATTTTAGGTTTAGATTTGGGGTTAGGTTTAGATTTTAGGTTTATATTTAAGGTTAGGTTTCGATTTCGGGTTACGTTTAGATTTAGGTTTAGATTTGGGTTTAGGTTTAGATTTTAGGTTTAGATTTGGGGTTAGGTTTAGATTTCAGGTTTAGATTTGGGGTTAGGTTTAGATTTTAGGTTTAGATTTGGGGTTAGGTTTAGATTTTAGGTTTAGATTTGGGGTTAGGTTTAGATTTTAGGTTTAGATTTGGGGTTAGGTTTAGATTTGGGGTTAGGTTTAGATTTTAGGTTTAGATTTGGGGTTAGGTTTAAATTTTAGGTTTAGATTTGGGGTTAGGTTTAGATTTGGGGTTAGGTTTAGATTTTAGGTTTAGATTTGGGGTTAGGTTTAGATTTTAGGTTTAGATTTGGGGTTAGGTTTAGATTTTAGGTTTAGATTTGGGGTTAGGTTTAGATTTTAGGTTTAGACTTGGGGTTAGGTTTAGATTTTAGGTTTAGATTTTAGATTTAGATTTGGGGTTAGGTTTAGATTTTAGGTTTAGATTTGGGGTTAGGTTTAGATTTTAGGTTTAAATTTGGGGTTAGGTTTAGATTTTAGGTTTAGATTTGGGGTTAGGTTTAGATTTGGGGTTAGGTTTAGATTTTAGGTTTAGATTTGGGGTTAGGTTTAGATTTGGGGTTAGGTTTAGATTCTAGGTTTAGATTTGGGGTTAGGTTTAGATTTGGGGTTAGGTTTAGATTTTAGGTTTAGATTTGGGGTTAGGTTTAGATTTGGGGTTAGGTTTAGATTTTAGGTTTAGATTTTAGGTTTAGATTTGGGGATAGGTTTAGATTTTAGGTTTAGATTTGGGGTTAGGTTTAGATTTTAGGTTTAGATTTGGGGTTAGGTTTAGATTTTAGGTTTAGATTTGGGGTTAGGTTTAGATTTGGGGTTAGGTTTAGATTTTAGGTTTAGATTTGGGGTTAGGTTTAGATTTTAGGTTTAGATTTGGGGTTAGGTTTAGATTTGGAGTTAGGTTTAGATTTTAGGTTTAGATTTGGGGTTAGGTTTAGATTTTAGGTTTAGATTTGGGGTTAGGTTTAGATTTTAGGTTTAGATTTGGGGTTAGGGTAAGATTTGGGGTTAGGTTTAGATTTTAGGTTTAGATTTGGGGTTAGGTTTAGATTTTAGGTTTAGATTTGGGGTTAGGTTTAGATTTGGGGTTAGGTTTAGATTTTAGGTTTAGATTTGGGGTTAGGTTTAGATTTGGGGTTAGCTTTAGATTTTAGGTTTGGATTTGGGGTTAGGTTTAGATTTTAGGTTTAGATTTGTGGTTAGGTTTAGATTTTAGGTTTAGATTTGGGGTTAGGTTTAGATTTTAGGTTTAGATTTGGGGTTAGGTTTAGATTTGGGGTTAGGTTTAGATTTTAGGTTTAGATTTGGGGTTAGGTTTAGATTTCAGGTTTAGATTTTGGGTTAGGTTTAGATTTTAGGTTTATATTTGGGGTTAGGTTTAGATTTTTTGGTTTAGATTTGGGGTTAGTCTTAGATTTTAGGTTTAGATTTGGGGTTAGGTTTAGATTATAGGTTTAGATTTGGGGTTAGGTTTCGATTTCGGGTTACGTTTAGATTTTAGGTTTAGATTTGGGGTTAGGTTTAGATTTTAGGTTTAGATTTGAGGTTAGGTTTAGATTTCAGGTTTAGATTTGGGGTTAGGTTTAGATTTTAGGTTTAGATTTGGGGTTAGGTTTAGATTTGGGGTTAGGTTTAGATTTTAGGTTTAGATTTGGGGTTAGGTTTAGATTTGGGGTTAGGTTTAGATTTTAGGTTTAGATTTGGGGTTAGGTTTAGATTTGGGGTTAGGTTTAGATTTTAGGTTTAGATTTGGGGTTAGGTATAGATTTGGGGTTAGATTTAGATTTTAGGTTTAGATTTGGGGTTAGGTTTAGATTTTAGGTTTATATTTGGGGTTTGGTTTAGATTTTTTGGTTTAGATTTGGGGTTAGGTTTAGATTTTAGGTTTAGATTTGGGGTTAGGTTTAGATTTTAGGTTTAGATTTGGGATTAGGTTTAGATTTGGGGTTAGGTTTAGATTTTAGGTTTAGATTTTAGGTTTAGATTTGGGGTTAGGCTTAGATTTTAGGTTTAGATTTGGGGTTAGGTTTAGATTTTCGGTTTAGATTTGGGGTTAAGTTTAGATTTGTGGTTAGGTTTAGATTTTAGGTTTAGATTTGGGGTTAGGTTTAGATTTTAGGTTTAGATTTGGGGTTAGGTTTAGATTTTAGGTTTAGATTTGGGGTTAGGTTTAGATTTGGGGTTAGGTTTATATTTTAGGTTTGGATTTGGGGTTAGGTTTAGATTATAGGTTTAGATTTGGGGTTAGGTCTAGACTTGTGGTTAGGTTTAGATTTTAGGTTTAGATTTGGGGTTAGGTTTAGATTTTAGGTTTATATTTGGGGTTAGGTTTAGATTTTAGGTTTAGATTTGGGGTTAGGTTTAGATTTGGGGTTAGGTTTAGATTTTAGGTTTAGATTTGGGGTTAGGTTTAGATTTGGGGTTAGGTTTAGATTTTAGGTTTAGATTTGGGGTTAGGTTTAGATTTTAGGTTTAAATTGGGGGTTAGGTTTAGATTTTAGGTTTAGATTTGGGGTTAGGTTTAGATTTGGGGTTAGGTTTAGATTTTAGGTTTAGATTTGGGGTTATGTTTAGATTTGGGGTTAGGTTTAGATTTTAGGTTTAGATTTGGGGTTAGGTTTAGATTTGGGGTTAGGTTTAGATTTTAGGTTTAGATTTGGGGTTAGGTTTAGATTTGGGGTTAGGTTTAGATTTTAGGTTTAGATTTGGGGTTAGGTTTAGATTTTAGTTTTAGATTTGGGGTTAGGTTTAGATTTTAGGTTTATATTTGGGGTAAGGTTTAGATTTGGGGTTAGGTTTAGATTTTAGGTTTAGATTTGGGGTTAGGTTTAGATTTGGGGTTAGGTTTAGATTTTAGGTTTAGATTTGGGGTTAGGTTTAGATTTTAGGTTTAGATTTGGGGTTAGGTTTAGATTTGGGGTTAGGTTTAGATTTTAGGTTTAGATTTGGGGTTAGGTTTAGATTTTAGGTTTAGATTTGGGGTTAGGTTTAGATTTTAGGTTTAGATTTGGGGTTAGGTTTAGATTTTAGGTTTAGATTTGGGGTTAGGTTTAGATTTGGGGTTAGGTTTAGATTTTAGGTTTAGATTTGGGGTTAGGTTTAGATTTGGGGTTAGGTTTAGATTTTAGGTTTAGATTTGGGGTTAGGTTTAGATTTTAGGTTTAGATTTGGGGTTAGGTTTAGATTTGGGGTTAGGTTTAGATTTTAGGTTTAGATTTGGGGTTAGGTTTAGATTATAGGTTTAGATTTGGGGTTAGGTTTAGATTTGGGGTTAGGTTTAGATTTTAGGTTTAGATTTGGGGTTAGGTTTAGATTTTAGGTTTAAATTTGGGGTTAGGTTTAGATTTTAGGTTTAGATTTGGGGTTAGGTTTAGATTTTGGGTTAGGTTTAGATTTTAGGTTTAGATTTGGGGTTAGGTTTAGATTTGGGGTTAGGTTTAGATTCTAGGTTTAGATTTGGGGTTAGGTTTAGATTTGGGGTTAGGTTTAGATTTTAGGTTTAGATTTGGGGTTAGGTTTAGATTTGGGGTTAGGTTTAGATTTTAGGTTTAGATTTGGGGTTAGGTTTAGATTTGGGGTTAGGTTTAGATTTTAGGTTTAGATTTGGGGTTAGGTTTAGATTTTAGGTTTAGATTTGGGGTTAGGTTTAGATTTTAGGTTTAGATTTGGGGTTAGGTTTAGATTTTAGGTTTAGATTTGGGGTTAGGTTTAGATTTGGGGTTAGGTTTAGATTTTAGGTTTAGACTTGGGGTTAGGTTTAGATTTTAGGTTTAGATTTTAGATTTAGATTTGGGGTTAGGTTTAGATTTTAGGTTTAGATTTGGGGTTAGGTTTAGATTTTAGGTTTAAATTTGGGGTTAGGTTTAGATTTTAGGTTTAGATTTGGGGTTAGGTTTAGATTTGGGGTTAGGTTTAGATTTTAGGTTTAGATTTGGGGTTAGGTTTAGATTTGGGGTTAGGTTTAGATTCTAGGTTTAGATTTGGGGTTAGGTTTAGATTTTAGGTTTAGATTTGGGGTTAGGTTTAGATTTGGGGTTAGGTTTAGATTTTAGGTTTAGATTTTAGGTTTAGATTTGGGGATAGGTTTAGATTTTAGGTTTAGATTTGGGGTTAGGTTTAGATTTTAGGTTTAGATTTGGGGTTAGGTTTAGATTTTAGGTTTAGATTTGGGGTTAGGTTTAGATTTGGGGTTAGGTTTAGATTTTAGGTTTAGATTTGGGGTTAGGTTTAGATTTTAGGTTTAGATTTGGGGTTAGGTTTAGATTTGGAGTTAGGTTTAGATTTTAGGTTTAGATTTGGGGTTAGGTTTAGATTTTAGGTTTAGATTTGGGGTTAGGTTTAGATTTGGGGTTAGGTTTAGATTTTAGGTTTAGATTTGGGGTTAGGTTTAGATTTTAGGATTAGATTTGGGGTTAGGTTTAGATTTGGGGTTAGGTTTAGATTTTAGGTTTAGATTTGGGGTTAGGTTTAGATTTGGGGTTAGGTTTAGATTTTAGGTTTGGATTTGGGGTTAGGTTTAGATTTTAGGTTTAGATTTGGGGTTAGGTTTAGATTTTAGGTTTAGATTTGGGGTTAGGTTTAGATTTTAGGTTTAGATTTGGGGTTAGGTTTAGATTTGGGGTTAGGTTTAGATTTTAGGTTTAGATTTGGGGTTAGGTTTAGATTTTAGGTTTATATTTGGGGTTAGGTTTAGATTTTTTGGTTTAGATTTGGGGTTAGGTTTAGATTTTAGGTTTAGATTTGGGGTTAGGTTTAGATTTGGGGTTAGGTTTAGATTTTAGGTTTAGATTTGGGATTAGGTTTAGATTTGGGGTTAGGTTTAGATTTTAGGTTTAGATTTTAGGTTTAGATTTGGGGTTAGGCTTAGATTTTAGGTTTAGATTTGGGGTTAGGTTTAGATTTTCGGTTTAGATTTGGAGTTAAGTTTAGATTTGGGGTTAGGTTTAGATTTTAGGTTTAGATTTGGGTATAGGTTTAGATTTTAGGTTTAGATTTGTGGTTAGGTTTAGATTTTAGGTTTAGATTTGGGGTTAGGTTTAGATTTTAGGTTTAGATTTGGGGTCAGGTTTAGATTTCAGGTTTAGATTTGGGGTTAGGTTTAGATTTTAGGTTTAGATTTGGGGTTAGGTTTAGATTTGGGGTTAGGTTTAGATTTTAGGTTTAGATTTGGGGTTAGGTTTAGATTTGGGGTTAGGTTTAGATTTTAGGTTTGGATTTGGGGTTAGGTTTAGATTTTAGGTTTAGATTTGGGGTTAGGTTTAGATTTGGGGTTAGGTTTAGATTTTAGGTTTAGATTTGGGGTTAGGTTTAGATTTTAGGTTTAGATTTGGGGTTAGGTTTAGATTTTAGGTTTATATTTAAGGTTAGGTTTCGATTTCGGGTTACGTTTAGATTTAGGTTTAGATTTGGGGTTAGGTTTAGATTTTAGGTTTAGATTTGGGGTTAGGTTTAGATTTCAGGTTTAGATTTGGGGTTAGGTTTAGATTTTAGGTTTAGATTTGGGGTTAGGTTTAGATTTGGGGTTAGGTTTAGATTTTAGGTTTAGATTTGGGGTTAGGTTTAGATTTTAGGTTTAGATTTGGGGTTAGGTTTAGATTTGGGGTTAGGTTTAGATTTTAGGTTTAGATTTGGGGTTAGGTTTAGATTTGGGGTTAGGTTTAGATTTTAGGTTTAGATTTGGGGTTAGGTTTAGATTTTAGGTTTATATTTGGGGTAAGGTTTAGATTTGGGGTTAGGTTTAGATTTTAGGTTTAGATTTGGGGTTAGGTTTAGATTTTAGGTTTAGATTTGGGGTTAGGTTTAGATTTGGGGTTAGGTTTAGATTTTAGGTTTAGATTTGGGGTTAGGTTTAGATTATAGGTTTAGATTTGGGGTTAGGTTTAGATTTGGGGTTAGGTTTAGATTTTAGGTTTAGATTTGGGGTTAGGTTTAGATTTTAGGTTTAAATTTGGGGTTAGGTTTAGATTTTAGGTTTAGATTTGGGGTTAGGTTTAGATTTGGGGTTAGGTTTAGATTCTAGGTTTAGATTTGGGGTTAGGT
This sequence comes from Patagioenas fasciata, assembly GCF_037038585.1. Classification (NCBI taxonomy): domain Eukaryota; kingdom Metazoa; phylum Chordata; class Aves; order Columbiformes; family Columbidae; genus Patagioenas; species Patagioenas fasciata. Next base: position 295,770 of record NW_027288622.1, read on the forward strand.
TTAGATTTGGGGTTAAGTTTAGATTTTAGGTTTAGATTTGGGGTTAGGTTTAGATTTGGGGTTAGGTTTAGATTTTAGGTTTAGATTTGGGGTTAGGTTTAGATTTGGGGTTAGGTTTAGATTTGGGGTTAGGTTTAGATTTTAGGTTTAGATTTGGGGTTAGGTTTAGATTTGGGGTTAGGTTTAGATTTTAGGTTTAGATTTGGGGTTAGGTTTAGATTTGGGGTTAGGTTTAGATTTTAGGTTTAGATTTGGGGTTAGGTTTAGATTTTAGGTTTAGATTTGGGGTTAGGTTTAGATTTGGGGTTAGGTTTAGATTTTAGGTTTAGACTTGAGGTTAGGTTTAGATTTTAGGTTTAGATTTTAGATTTAGATTTGGGGTTAGGTTTAGATTTTAGGTTTAGATTTGGGGTTAGGTTTAGATTTTAGGTTTAGATTTGGGGTTAGGTTTAGATTTTAGGTTTAGATTTGGGGTTAGGTTTAGATTTGGGGTTAGGTTTAGATTTTAGGTTTGGATTTGGGGTTAGGTTTAGATTATAGGTTTAGATTTGGGGTTAGGTCTAGACTTGTGGTTAGGTTTAGATTTTAGGTTTAGATTTGGGGTTAGGTTTAGATTTTAGGTTTATATTTGGGGTTAGGTTTAGATTTTAGGTTTAGATTTGGGGTTAGGTTTAGATTTGGGGTTAGGTTTAGATTATAGGTTTAGATTTGGGGTTAGGTTTAGATTTTAGGTTTAGATTTGGGGTTAGGTTTAGATTTTAGGTTTAAATTGGGGGTTAGGTTTAGATTTTAGGTTTAGATTTGGGGTTAGGTTTAGATTTGGGGTTAGGTTTAGATTTTAGGTTTAGATTTGGGGTTAGGTTTAGATTTGGGGTTAGGTTTAGATTTTAGGTTTAGATTTGGGGTTAGGTTTAGATTTGGGGTTAGGTTTAGATTCTAGGTTTAGATTTGGGGTTAGGTTTAGATTTTAGGTTTAGATTTGGGGTTAGGTTTAGATTTGGGGTTAGGTTTAGATTTTAGGTTTAGATTTTAGGTTTAGATTTGGGGATAGGTTTAGATTTTAGGTTTAGATTTGGGGTTAGGTTTAGATTTTAGGTTTAGATTTGGGGTTAGGTTTAGATTTTAGGTTTAGATTTGGGGTTAGGTTTAGATTTGGGGTTAGGTTTAGATTTTAGGTTTAGATTTGGGGTTAGGTTTAGATTTTAGGTTTAGATTTGGGGTTAGGTTTAGATTTGGAGTTAGGTTTAGATTTTAGGTTTAGATTTGGGGTTAGGTTTAGATTTTAGGTTTAGATTTGGGGTTAGGTTTAGATTTGGGGTTAGGTTTAGATTTTAGGTTTAGATTTGGGGTTAGGTTTAGATTTTAGGATTAGATTTGGGGTTAGGTTTAGATTTGGGGTTAGGTTTAGATTTTAGGTTTAGATTTGGGGTTAGGTTTAGATTTGGGGTTAGGTTTAGATTTTAGGTTTGGATTTGGGGTTAGGTTTAGATTTTAGGTTTAGATTTGGGGTTAGGTTTAGATTTTAGGTTTAGATTTGGGGTTAGGTTTAGATTTTAGGTTTAGATTTGGGGTTAGGTTTAGATTTGGGGTTAGGTTTAGATTTTAGGTTTAGATTTGGGGTTAGGTTTAGATTTTAGGTTTAGATTTGGGGTTAGGTTTAGATTTTTTGGTTTTGATTTGGGGTTAGGTTTAGATTTTAGGTTTAGATTTGGGGTTAGGTTTAGATTTGGGGTTAGGTTTAGATTTTAGGTTTAGATTTGGGATTAGGTTTAGATTTGGGGTTAGGTTTAGATTTTAGGTTTAGATTTTAGGTTTAGATTTGGGGTTAGGCTTAGATTTTAGGTTTAGATTTGGGGTTAGGTTTAGATTTTCGGTTTAGATTTGGGGTTAAGTTTAGATTTGGGGTTAGGTTTAGATTTTAGGTTTAGATTTGGGGTTAGGTTTAGATTTTAGGTTTAGATTTGTGGTTAGGTTTAGATTTTAGGTTTAGATTTGGGGTTAGGTTTAGATTTTAGGTTTAGATTTGGGGTCAGGTTTAGATTTCAGGTTTAGATTTGGGGTTAGGTTTAGATTTTAGGTTTAGATTTGGGGTTAGGTTTAGATTTGGGGTTAGGTTTAGATTTTAGGTTTAGATTTGGGGTTAGGTTTAGATTTGGGGTTAGGTTTAGATTTTAGGTTTGGATTTGGGGTTAGGTTTAGATTTTAGGTTTAGATTTGGGGTTAGGTTTAGATTTTAGGTTTAGATTTGGGGTTAGGTTTAGATTTTAGGTTTAGATTTGGGGTTAGGTTTAGATTTTAGGTTTATATTTAAGGTTAGGTTTCGATTTCGGGTTACGTTTAGATTTAGGTTTAGATTTGGGGTTAGGTTTAGATTTTAGGTTTAGATTTGGGGTTAGGTTTAGATTTCAGGTTTAGATTTGGGGTTAGGTTTAGATTTTAGGTTTAGATTTGGGGTTAGGTTTAGATTTGGGGTTAGGTTTAGATTTTAGGTTTAGATTTGGGGTTAGGTTTAGATTTTAGGTTTAGATTTGGGGTTAGGTTTAGATTTGGGGTTAGGTTTAGATTTTAGGTTTAGATTTGGGGTTAGGTTTAGATTTTAGGTTTAGATTTGGGGTTAGGTTTAGATTTGGGGTTAGGTTTAGATTTTAGGTTTAGATTTGGGGTTAGGTTTAGATTTGGGGTTAGGTTTAGATTTTAGGTTTAGATTTGGGGTTAGGTTTAGATTTTAGGTTTAGATTTGGGGTTAGGTTTAGATTTGGGGTTAGGTTTAGATTTTAGGTTTAGATTTGGGGTTAGGTTTAGATTATAGGTTTAGATTTGGGGTTAGGTTTAGATTTGGGGTTAGGTTTAGATTTTAGGTTTAGATTTGGGGTTAGGTTTAGATTTTAGGTTTAAATTTGGGGTTAGGTTTAGATTTTAGGTTTAGATTTGGGGTTAGGTTTAGATTTGGGGTTAGGTTTAGATTCTAGGTTTAGATTTGGGGTTAGGTTTAGATTTGGGGTTAAGTTTAGATTTTAGGTTTAGATTTGGGGTTAGGTTTAGATTTGGGGTTAGGTTTAGATTTTAGGTTTAGATTTGGGGTTAGGTTTAGATTTGGGGTTAGGTTTAGATTTGGGGTTAGGTTTAGATTTTAGGTTTAGATTTGGGGTTAGGTTTAGATTTGGGGTTAGGTTTAGATTTTAGGTTTAGATTTGGGGTTAGGTTTAGATTTGGGGTTAGGTTTAGATTTTAGGTTTAGATTTGGGGTTAGGTTTAGATTTTAGGTTTAGATTTGGGGTTAGGTTTAGATTTGGGGTTAGGTTTAGATTTTAGGTTTAGACTTGAGGTTAGGTTTAGATTTTAGGTTTAGATTTTAGATTTAGATTTGGGGTTAGGTTTAGATTTTAGGTTTAGATTTGGGGTTAGGTTTAGATTTTAGGTTTAGATTTGGGGTTAGGTTTAGATTTTAGGTTTAGATTTGGGGTTAGGTTTAGATTTGGGGTTAGGTTTAGATTTTAGGTTTGGATTTGGGGTTAGGTTTAGATTATAGGTTTAGATTTGGGGTTAGGTCTAGACTTGTGGTTAGGTTTAGATTTTAGGTTTGGATTTGGGGTTAGGTTTAGATTTTAGGTTTATATTTGGGGTTAGGTTTAGATTTTAGGTTTAGATTTGGGGTTAGGTTTAGATTTGGGGTTAGGTTTAGATTATAGGTTTAGATTTGGGGTTAGGTTTAGATTTGGGGTTAGGTTTAGATTTTAGGTTTAGATTTGGGGTTAGGTTTAGATTTTAGGTTTAAATTGGGGGTTAGGTTTAGATTTTAGGTTTAGATTTGGGGTTAGGTTTAGATTTGGGGTTAGGTTTAGATTTTAGGTTTAGATTTGGGGTTAGGTTTAGATTTGGGGTTAGGTTTAGATTTTAGGTTTAGATTTGGGGTTAGGTTTAGATTTGGGGTTAGGTTTAGATTTTAGGTTTAGATTTGGGGTTAGGTTTAGATTTTAGGTTTAGATTTGGGGTTAGGTTTAGATTTGGGGTTAGGTTTAGATTTTAGGTTTAGATTTGGGGTTAGGTTTAGATTTGGGGTTAGGTTTAGATTTTAGGTTTAGATTTGGGGTTAGGTTTAGATTTTAGGTTTAGATTTGGGGTTAGGTTTAGATTTTAGGTTTAGATTTGGGGTTAGGTTTAGATTTGGGGTTAGGTTTAGATTTTAGGTTTAGATTTGGGGTTAGGTTTAGATTTTAGGTTTAGATTTGGGGTTAGGTTTAGATTTGGGGTTAGGTTTAGATTTTAGGTTTAGATTTGGGGTTAGGTTTAGATTTTAGGTTTAGATTTGGGGTTAGGTTTAGATTTGGGGTTAGGTTTAGATTTTAGGTTTAGATTTGGGGTTAGGTTTAGATTTTAGGTTTAGATTTGGGGTTAGGTTTAGATTTGGGGTTAGGTTTAGATTTTAGGTTTAGATTTGGGGTTAGGTTTAGATTTGGGGTTAGGTTTAGATTTTAGGTTTAGATTTGGGGTTAGGTTTAGATTTTAGGTTTAGATTTGGGGTTAGGTTTAGATTTGGGGTTAGGTTTAGATTTTAGGTTTAGATTTGGGGTTAGGTTTAGATTATAGGTTTAGATTTGGGGTTAGGTTTAGATTTGGGGTTAGGTTTAGATTTTAGGTTTAGATTTGGGGTTAGGTTTAGATTTTAGGTTTAAATTTGGGGTTAGGTTTAGATTTTAGGTTTAGATTTGGGGTTAGGTTTAGATTTGGGGTTAGGTTTAGATTCTAGGTTTAGATTTGGGGTTAGGTTTAGATTTGGGGTTAAGTTTAGATTTTAGGTTTAGATTTGGGGTTAGGTTTAGATTTGGGGTTAGGTTTAGATTTTAGGTTTAGATTTGGGGTTAGGTTTAGATTTGGGGTTAGGTTTAGATTTGGGGTTAGGTTTAGATTTTAGGTTTAGATTTGGGGTTAGGTTTAGATTTGGGGTTAGGTTTAGATTTTAGGTTTAGATTTGGGGTTAGGTTTAGATTTGGGGTTAGGTTTAGATTTTAGGTTTAGATTTGGGGTTAGGTTTAGATTTTAGGTTTAGATTTGGGGTTAGGTTTAGATTTGGGGTTAGGTTTAGATTTTAGGTTTAGACTTGAGGTTAGGTTTAGATTTTAGGTTTAGATTTTAGATTTAGATTTGGGGTTAGGTTTAGATTTTAGGTTTAGATTTGGGGTTAGGTTTAGATTTTAGGTTTAGATTTGGGGTTAGGTTTAGATTTTAGGTTTAGATTTGGGGTTAGGTTTAGATTTGGGGTTAGGTTTAGATTTTAGGTTTGGATTTGGGGTTAGGTTTAGATTATAGGTTTAGATTTGGGGTTAGGTCTAGACTTGTGGTTAGGTTTAGATTTTAGGTTTGGATTTGGGGTTAGGTTTAGATTTTAGGTTTATATTTGGGGTTAGGTTTAGATTTTAGGTTTAGATTTGGGGTTAGGTTTAGATTTGGGGTTAGGTTTAGATTATAGGTTTAGATTTGGGGTTAGGTTTAGATTTGGGGTTAGGTTTAGATTTTAGGTTTAGATTTGGGGTTAGGTTTAGATTTTAGGTTTAAATTGGGGGTTAGGTTTAGATTTTAGGTTTAGATTTGGGGTTAGGTTTAGATTTGGGGTTAGGTTTAGATTTTAGGTTTAGATTTGGGGTTAGGTTTAGATTTGGGGTTAGGTTTAGATTTTAGGTTTAGATTTGGGGTTAGGTTTAGATTTGGGGTTAGGTTTAGATTTTAGGTTTAGATTTGGGGTTAGGTTTAGATTTGGGGTTAGGTTTAGATTTTAGGTTTAGATTTGGGGTTAGGTTTAGATTTTAGTTTTAGATTTGGGGTTAGGTTTAGATTTTAGGTTTATATTTGGGGTAAGGTTTAGATTTGGGGTTAGGTTTAGATTTTAGGTTTAGATTTGGGGTTAGGTTTAGATTTGGGGTTAGGTTTAGATTTTAGGTTTAGATTTGGGGTTAGGTTTAGATTTTAGGTTTAGATTTGGGGTTAGGTTTAGATTTGGGGTTAGGTTTAGATTTTAGGTTTAGATTTGGGGTTAGGTTTAGATTTTAGGTTTAGATTTGGGGTTAGGTTTAGATTTTAGGTTTAGATTTGGGGTTAGGTTTAGATTTGGGGTTAGGTTTAGATTTTAGGTTTAGATTTGGGGTTAGGTTTAGATTTTAGGTTTAGATTTGGGGTTAGGTTTAGATTTGGGGTTAGGTTTAGATTTTAGGTTTAGATTTGGGGTTAGGTTTAGATTTTAGGTTTAAATTTGGGGTTAGGTTTAGATTTGGGGTTAGGTTTAGATTTTAGGTTTAGATTTGGGGTTAGGTTTAGATTATAGGTTTAGATTTGGGGTTAGGTTTAGATTTGGGGTTAGGTTTAGATTTTAGGTTTAGATTTGGGGTTAGGTTTAGATTTTAGGTTTAAATTTGGGGTTAGGTTTAGATTTTATGTTTAGATTTGGGGTTAGGTTTAGATTTTGGGTTAGGTTTAGATTTTAGGTTTAGATTTGGGGTTAGGTTTAGATTTGGGGTTAGGTTTAGATTCTAGGTTTAGATTTGGGGTTAGGTTTAGATTTGGGGTTAGGTTTAGATTTTAGGTTTAGATTTGGGGTTAGGTTTAGATTTGGGGTTAGGTTTAGATTTTAGGTTTAGATTTGGGGTTAGGTTTAGATTTGGGGTTAGGTTTAGATTTTAGGTTTAGATTTGGGGTTAGGTTTAGATTTTAGGTTTAGATTTGGGGTTAGGTTTAGATTTTAGGTTTAGATTTGGGGTTAGGTTTAGATTTGGGGTTAGGTTTAGATTTTAGGTTTAGACTTGGGGTTAGGTTTAGATTTTAGGTTTAGATTTTAGGTTTAGATTTGGGGTTAGGTTTAGATTTTAGGTTTAGATTTGGGGTTAGGTTTAGATTTTAGGTTTAAATTTGGGGTTAGGTTTAGATTTTAGGTTTAGATTTGGGGTTAGGTTTAGATTTGGGGTTAGGTTTAGATTTTAGGTTTAGATTTGGGGTTAGGTTTAGATTTGGGGTTAGGTTTAGATTCTAGGTTTAGATTTGGGGTTAGGTTTAGATTTTAGGTTTAGATTTGGGGTTAGGTTTAGATTTGGGGTTAGGTTTAGATTTTAGGTTTAGATTTTAGGTTTAGATTTGGGGATAGGTTTAGATTTTAGGTTTAGATTTGTGGTTAGGTTTAGATTTTAGGTTTAGATTTGGGGTTAGGTTTAGATTTGGGGTTAGGTTTAGATTTTAGGTTTAGATTTGGGGTTAGGTTTAGATTTTAGGTTTAGATTTGGGGTTAGGTTTAGATTTTAGGTTTAGATTTGGGGTTAGGTTTAGATTTGGAGTTAGGTTTAGATTTTAGGTTTAGATTTGGGGTTAGGTTTAGATTTTAGGTTTAGATTTGGGGTTAGGTTTAGATTTGGGGTTAGGTTTAGATTTTAGGTTTAGATTTGGGGTTAGGTTTAGATTTTAGGATTAGATTTGGCGTTAGGTTTAGATTTGGGGTTAGGTTTAGATTTTAGGTTTAGATTTGGGGTTAGGTTTAGATTTGGGGTTAGGTTTAGATTTTAGGTTTGGATTTGGGGTTAGGTTAGGATTTTAGGTTTAGATTTGGGGTTAGGTTTAGATTTTAGGTTTAGATTTGGGGTTAGGTTTAGATTTTAGGTTTAGATTTGGGGTTAGGTTTAGATTTGGGGTTAGGTTTAGATTTTAGGTTTAGATTTGGGGTTAGGTTTAGATTTTAGGTTTAGATTTGGGGTTAGGTTTAGATTTTAGGTTTATATTTGGGGTTAGGTTTAGATTTTTTGGTTTAGATTTGGGGTTAGGTTTAGATTTTAGGTTTAGATTTGGGGTTAGGTTTAGATTTGGGGTTAGGTTTAGATTTTCGGTTTAGATTTGGGATTAGGTTTAGATTTGGGGTTAGGTTTAGATTTTAGGTTTAGATTTTAGGTTTAGATTTGGGGTTAGGCTTAGATTTTAGGTTTAGATTTGGGGTTAGGTTTAGATTTTCGGTTTAGATTTGGGGTTAAGTTTAGATTTGGGGTTAGGTTTAGATTTTAGTTTTAGATTTGGGGTTAGGTTTAGATTTTAGGTTTAGATTTGTGGTTAGGTTTAGATTTTAGGTTTAGATTTGGGGTTAGGTTTAGATTTTAGGTTTAGATTTGGGGTCAGGTTTAGATTTCAGGTTTAGATTTGGGGTTAGGTTTAGATTTTAGGTTTAGATTTGGGGTTAGGTTTAGATTTGGGGTTAGGTTTAGATTTTAGGTTTAGATTTGGGGTTAGGTTTAGATTTGGGGTTAGGTTTAGATTTTAGGTTTGGATTTGGGGTTAGGTTTAGATTTTAGGTTTAGATTTGGGGTTAGGTTTAGATTTGGGGTTAGGTTTAGATTTTAGGTTTAGATTTGGGGTTAGGTTTAGATTTTAGGTTTAGATTTGGGGTTAGGTTTAGATTTTAGGTTTATATTTAAGGTTAGGTTTCGATTTCGGGTTACGTTTAGATTTAGGTTTAGATTTGGGGTTAGGTTTAGATTTTAGGTTTAGATTTGGGGTTAGGTTTAGATTTCAGGTTTAGATTTGGGGTTAGGTTTAGATTTTAGGTTTAGATTTGGGGTTAGGTTTAGATTTGGGGTTAGGTTTAGATTTTAGGTTTAGATTTGGGGTTAGGTTTAGATTTGGGGTTAGGTTTAGATTTTAGGTTTAGATTTGGGGTTAGGTTTAGATTTTAGGTTTAGATTTGGGGTTAGGTTTAGATTTGGGGTTAGGTTTAGATTTTAGGTTTAGATTTGGGGTTAGGTTTAGATTTTAGGTTTAGATTTGGGGTTAGGTTTAGATTTGGGGTTAGGTTTAGATTTTAGGTTTAGATTTGGGGTTAGGTTTAGATTTGGGGTTAGGTTTAGATTTTAGGTTTAGATTTGGGGTTAGGTTTAGATTTTAGGTTTAGATTTGGGGTTAGGTTTAGATTTGGGGTTAGGTTTAGATTTTAGGTTTAGATTTGGGGTTAGGTTTAGATTATAGGTTTAGATTTGGGGTTAGGTTTAGATTTGGGGTTAGGTTTAGATTTTAGGTTTAGATTTGGGGTTAGGTTTAGATTTTAGGTTTAAATTTGGGGTTAGGTTTAGATTTTAGGTTTAGATTTGGGGTTAGGTTTAGATTTGGGGTTAGGTTTAGATTTTAGGTTTAGATTTGGGGTTAGGTTTAGATTTGGGGTTAGGTTTAGATTCTAGGTTTAGATTTGGGGTTAGGTTTAGATTTGGGGTTAGGTTTAGATTTTAGGTTTAGATTTGGGGTTAGGTTTAGATTTGGGGTTAGGTTTAGATTTTAGGTTTAGATTTGGGGTTAGGTTTAGATTTGGGGTTAGGTTTAGATTTGGGGTTAGGTTTAGATTTTAGGTTTAGATTTGGGGTTAGGTTTAGATTTGGGGTTAGGTTTAGATTTTAGGTTTAGATTTTGGGTTAGGTTTAGATTTGGGGTTAGGTTTAGATTTTAGGTTTAGATTTGGGGTTAGGTTTAGATTTTAGGTTTAGATTTGGGGTTAGGTTTAGATTTGGGGTTAGGTTTAGATTTTAGGTTTAGACTTGGGGTTAGGTTTAGATTTTAGGTTTAGATTTTAGATTTAGATTTGGGGTTAGGTTTAGATTTTAGGTTTAGATTTGGGGTTAGGTTTAGATTTTAGGTTTAAATTTGGGGTTAGGTTTAGATTTTAGGTTTAGATTTTAGGTTTAGATTTGGGGTTAGGTTTAGATTTTAGGTTTAGATTTGGGGTTAGGTTTAGATTTGGGGTTAGGTTTAGATTCTAGGTTTAGATTTGGGGTTAGGTTTAGATTTGGGGTTAGGTTTAGATTTTAGGTTTAGATTTGGGGTTAGGTTTAGATTTGGGGTTAGGTTTAGATTTTAGGTTTAGATTTGGGGATAGGTTTAGATTTTAGGTTTAGATTTGGGGTTAGGTTTAGATTTTAGGTTTAGATTTGGGGTTAGGTTTAGATTTTAGGTTTAGATTTGGGGTTAGGTTTAGATTTGGGGTTAGGTTTAGATTTTAGGTTTAGATTTGGGGTTAGGTTTAGATTTTAGGTTTAGATTTGGGGTTAGGTTTAGATTTGGAGTTAGGTTTAGATTTTAGGTTTAGATTTGGGGTTAGGTTTAGATTTTAGGTTTAGATTTGGGGTTAGGTTTAGATTTTAGGTTTAGATTTGGGGTTAGGTTTAGATTTGGGGTTAGGTTTAGATTTTAGGTTTAGATTTGGGGTTAGGTTTAGATTTGGGGTTAGGTTTAGATTTTAGGTTTGGATTTGGGGTTAGGTTTAGATTTTAGGTTTAGATTTGGGGTTAGGTTTAGATTTTAGGTTTAGATTTGGGGTTAGGTTTAGATTTTAGGTTTAGATTTGGGGTTAGGTTTAGATTTGGAGTTAGGTTTAGATTTGGGGTTAGGTTTAGATTTCAGGTTTAGATTTGGGGTTAGGTTTAGATTTTAGGTTTATATTTGGTGTTAGGTTTAGATTTTTTGGTTTAGATTTGGGGTTAGGTTTAGATTTTAGGTTTAGATTTGGGGTTAGGTTTAGATTTGGGGTTAGGTTTAGATTTTAGGTTTAGATTTGGGATTAGGTTTAGATTTGGGGTTAGGTTTAGATTTTAGGTTTAGATTTTAGGTTTAGATTTGGGGTTAGGCTTAGATTTTAGGTTTAGATTTGGGGTTAGGTTTAGATTTTCGGTTTAGATTTGGGGTTAAGTTTAGATTTGGGGTTAGGTTTAGATTTTAGGTTTAGATTTGGGGTTAGGTTTAGATTTTAGGTTTAGATTTGTGGTTAGGTTTAGATTTTAGGTTTAGATTTGGGGTTAGGTTTAGATTTTAGGTTTAGATTTGGGGTCAGGTTTAGATTTCAGGTTTAGATTTGGGCTTAGGTTTAGATTTTAGGTTTAGATTTGGGGTTAGGTTTAGATTTGGGGTTAGGTTTAGATTTTAGGTTTAGATTTGGGGTTAGGTTTAGATTTGGGGTTAGGTTTAGATTTTAGGTTTAGATTTGGGGTTAGGTTTAGATTTGGGGTTAGGTTTAGATTTTAGGTTTAGATTTGGGGTTAGGTTTAGATTATAGGTTTAGATTTGGGGTTAGGTTTAGATTTTAGGTTTGGATTTGGGGTTAGGTTTAGATTTTAGGTTTAGATTTGGGGTTAGGTTTAGATTTGGGGTTAGGTTTAGATTTTAGGTTTAGATTTGGGGTTAGGTTTAGATTTCAGGTTTAGATTTGGGGTTAGGTTTAGATTTTAGGTTTATATTTAAGGTTAGGTTTCGATTTCGGGTTACGTTTAGATTTAGGTTTAGATTTGGGGTTAGGTTTAGATTTTAGGTTTAGATTTGGGGTTAGGTTTAGATTTCAGGTTTAGATTTGGGGTTAGGTTTAGATTTTAGGTTTAGATTTGAGGTTAAATCTAGATTTGTGGTTAGGTTTAGATTTTAGGTTTAGATTTGGCGTTAGGTTTAGATTTGGGGTTAGGTTTAGATTTTAGGTTTAGATTTGGGGTTAGGTTTAGATTTTAGGTTTAGATTTGGGGTTAGGTTTAGATTTGGGGTTAGGTTTAGACTTGGGGTTAGGTTTAGATTTTAGGTTTAGATTTGGGGTTAGGTTTAGATTTTAGGTTTAGATTTGGGGTTAGGTTTAGATTTGGGGTTAGGTTTAGATTTTAGGTTTAGATTTGGGGTTAGGTTTAGATTTGGGGTTAGGTTTAGATTTTAGGTTTAGATTTGGGGTTAGGTTTAGATTTGGGGTTAGGTTTAGATTTTAGGTTTAGATTTGGGGTTAGGTTTAGATTTGGGGTTAGGTTTAGATTTTAGGTTTAGATTTGGGGTTAGGTTTAGATTTTAGGTTTAGATTTGGGGTTAGGTTTAGATTTGGGGTTAGGTTTAGATTTTAGGTTTAGATTTGGGTTTAGGTTTAGATTTTAGGTTTAGATTTTAGGTTTAGATTTGGGGTTAGGTTTAGATTTTAGGTTTAGATTTGGGGTTAGGTTTAGATTATAGGTTTAGATTTGGGGTTAGGTTTAGATTTTAGGTTTGGATTTGGGGTTAGGTTTAGATTTTAGGTTTAGATTTGGGGTTAGGTTTAGATTTGGGGTTAGGTTTAGATTTTAGGTTTAGATTTGGGGTTAGGTTTAGATTTCAGGTTTAGATTTGGGGTTAGGTTTAGATTTTAGGTTTATATTTAAGGTTAGGTTTCGATTTCGGGTTACGTTTAGATTTAGGTTTAGATTTGGGGTTAGGTTTAGATTTTAGGTTTAGATTTGGGGTTAGGTTTAGATTTCAGGTTTAGATTTGGGGTTAGGTTTAGATTTTAGGTTTAGATTTGAGGTTAAATCTAGATTTGTGGTTAGGTTTAGATTTTAGGTTTAGATTTGGGGTTAGGTTTAGATTTGGGGTTAGGTTTAGATTTTAGGTTTAGATTTGGCGTTAGGTTTAGATTTGGGGTTAGGTTTAGATTTTAGGTTTAGATTTGGGGTTAGGTTTAGATTTTAGGTTTAGATTTGGGGTTAGGTTTAGATTTGGGGTTAGGTTTAGACTTGGGGTTAGGTTTAGATTTTAGGTTTAGATTTGGGGTTAGGTTTAGATTTTAGGTTTAGATTTGGGGTTAGGTTTAGATTTGGGGTTAGGTTTAGATTTTAGGTTTAGATTTGGGGTTAGGTTTAGATTTGGGGTTAGGTTTAGATTTTAGGTTTAGATTTGGGGTTAGGTTTAGATTTGGGGTTAGGTTTAGATTTTAGGTTTAGATTTGGGGTTAGGTTTAGATTTGGGGTTAGGTTTAGATTTTAGGTTTAGATTTGGGGTTAGGTTTAGATTTTAGGTTTAGATTTGGGGTTAGGTTTAGATTTGGGGTTAGGTTTAGATTTTAGGTTTAGATTTGGGTTTAGGTTTAGATTTTAGGTTTAGATTTTAGGTTTAGATTTGGGGTTAGGTTTAGATTTTAGGTTTAGATTTAAGGTTAGGTTTCGATTTCGGGTTACGTTTAGATTTTAGGTTTAGATTTGGGGTTAGGTTTAGATTTTAGGTTTAGATTTGGGGTTAGGTTTAGATTTCAGGTTTAGATTTGGGGTTAGGTTTAGATTTTAGGTTTAGATTTGGGGTTAGGTTTAGATTTGGGGTTAGGTTTAGATTTTAGGTTTAGATTTGGGGTTAGGTTTAGATTTTAGGTTTAGATTTGGGGTTAGGTTTAGATTTTAGGTTTAGATTTGGGGTTAGGTTTAGATTTGGGGTTAGGTTTAGATTTTAGGTTTAGATTTTAGGTTTAGATTTGGGGTTAGGTTTAGATTTTAGGTTTAGATTTGGGGTTAGGTTTAGATTTGGGGTTAGGTTTAGATTATAGGTTTAGATTTTGGGTAAGGTTTAGATTTGGGGTTAGGTTTAGATTTTAGGTTTAGATTTGGGGTTAGGTTTAGATTTGGGGTTAGGTTTAGATTTTAGGTTTAGATTTGGGGATAGGTTTAGATTTTAGGTTTAGATTTGGGGTTAGGTTTAGATTTTAGGTTTAGATTTGGGGTTAGGTTTAGATTTTAGGTTTAGATTTGGGGTTAGGTTTAGATTTTAGGTTTAGATTTGGGGTTAGGTTTAGATTTTAGGTTTAGATTTGGGGTTAGGTTTAGATTTGGAGTTAGGTTTAGATTTTAGGTTTAGATTTGGGGTTAGGTTTAGATTTTAGGTTTAGATTTGGGGTTAGGTTTAGATTTTAGGTTTAGATTTTAGGTTTAGATTTGGGGTTAGGTTTAGATTTTAGGTTTAGATTTGGGGTTAGGTTTAGATTTGGGGTTAGGTTTAGATTTTAGGTTTGGATTTGGGGTTAGGTTTAGATTTTAGGTTTAGATTTGGGGTTAGGTTTAGATTTTAGGTTTAGATTTGGGGTTAGGTTTAGATTTTAGGTTTAGATTTGGGGTTAGGTTTAGATTTGGAGTTAGGTTTAGATTTTAGGTTTAGATTTGGGGTTAGGTTTAGATTTCAGGTTTAGATTTGGGGTTAGGTTTAGATTTTAGGTTTATATTTGGTGTTAGGTTTAGATTTTTTGGTTTAGATTTGGGGTTAGGTTTAGATTTTAGGTTTAGATTTGGGGTTAGGTTTAGATTTGGGGTTAGGTTTAGATTTTAGGTTTAGATTTGGGATTAGGTTTAGATTTGGGGTTAGGTTTAGATTTTAGGTTTAGATTTTAGGTTTAGATTTGGGGTTAGGCTTAGATTTTAGGTTTAGATTTGGGGTTAGGTTTAGATTTTCGGTTTAGATTTGGGGTTAAGTTTAGATTTGGGCTTAGGTTTAGATTTTAGGTTTAGATTTGGGGTTAGGTTTAGATTTTAGGTTTAGATTTGTGGTTAGGTTTAGATTTTAGGTTTAGATTTGGGGTTAGGTTTAGATTTTAGGTTTAGATTTGGGGTCAGGTTTAGATTTCAGGTTTAGATTTGGGCTTAGGTTTAGATTTTAGGTTTAGATTTGGGGTTAGGTTTAGATTTGGGGTTAGGTTTAGATTTTAGGTTTAGATTTGGGGTTAGGTTTAGATTTGGGGTTAGGTTTAGATTTTAGGTTTAGATTTGGGGTTAGGTTTAGATTTGGGGTTAGGTTTAGATTTTAGGTTTAGATTTGTGGTTAGGTTTAGATTATAGGTTTAGATTTGGGGTTAGGTTTAGATTTTAGGTTTGGATTTGGGGTTAGGTTTAGATTTTAGGTTTAGATTTGGGGTTAGGTTTAGATTTGGGGTTAGGTTTAGATTTTAGGTTTAGATTTGGGGTTAGGTTTAGATTTCAGGTTTAGATTTGGGGTTAGGTTTAGATTTTAGGTTTATATTTAAGGTTAGGTTTCGATTTCGGGTTACGTTTAGATTTAGGTTTAGATTTGGGGTTAGGTTTAGATTTTAGGTTTAGATTTGGGGTTAGGTTTAGATTTCAGGTTTAGATTTGGGGTTAGGTTTAGATTTTAGGTTTAGATTTGAGGTTAAATCTAGATTTGTGGTTAGGTTTAGATTTTAGGTTTAGATTTGGCGTTAGGTTTAGATTTGGGGTTAGGTTTAGATTTTAGGTTTAGATTTGGGGTTAGGTTTAGATTTTAGGTTTAGATTTGGGGTTAGGTTTAGATTTGGGGTTAGGTTTAGACTTGGGGTTAGGTTTAGATTTTAGGTTTAGATTTGGGGTTAGGTTTAGATTTTAGGTTTAGATTTGGGGTTAGGTTTAGATTTGGGGTTAGGTTTAGATTTTAGGTTTAGATTTGGGGTTAGGTTTAGATTTGGGGTTAGGTTTAGATTTTAGGTTTAGATTTGGGGTTAGGTTTAGATTTGGGGTTAGGTTTAGATTTTAGGTTTAGATTTGGGGTTAGGTTTAGATTTGGGGTTAGGTTTAGATTTTAGGTTTAGATTTGGGGTTAGGTTTAGATTTTAGGTTTAGATTTGGGGTTAGGTTTAGATTTGGGGTTAGGTTTAGATTTTAGGTTTAGATTTGGGTTTAGGTTTAGATTTTAGGTTTAGATTTTAGGTTTAGATTTGGGGTTAGGTTTAGATTTTAGGTTTAGATTTAAGGTTAGGTTTCGATTTCGGGTTACGTTTAGATTTTAGGTTTAGATTTGGGGTTAGGTTTAGATTTTAGGTTTAGATTTGGGGTTAGGTTTAGATTTCAGGTTTAGATTTGGGGTTAGGTTTAGATTTTAGGTTTAGATTTGGGGTTAGGTTTAGATTTGGGGTTAGGTTTAGATTTTAGGTTTAGATTTGGGGTTAGGTTTAGATTTTAGGTTTAGATTTGGGGTTAGGTTTAGATTTTAGGTTTAGATTTGGGGTTAGGTTTAGATTTGGGGTTAGGTTTAGATTTTAGGTTTAGATTTGGGGTTAGGTTTAGATTTTAGGTTTAGATTTGGGGTTAGGTTTAGATTTGGGGTTAGGTTTAGATTTTAGGTTTAGATTTGGGGTTAGGTTTAGATTTGGGGTTAGGTTTAGATTTTAGGTTTAGATTTCGGGTTAGGTTTAGATTTGGGGTTAGGTTTAGATTTTAGGTTTAGATTTGGGGTTAGGTTTAGATTTTAGGTTTAGATTTGGGGTTAGGTTTAGATTTTAGGTTTAGATTTGGGGTTAGGTTTAGATTTTAGGTTTAAATTTGGGGTTAGGTTTAGATTTTAGGTTTAGGTTTGGGGTTAGGTTTAGATTTGGGGTTAGGTTTAGATTTTAGGTTTAGATTTGGGGTTAGGTTTAGATTTGGGGTTAGGTTTAGATTTTAGGTTTAGATTTGGGGTTAGGTTTAGATTTTAGGTTTAGATTTGGGGTTAGGTTTAGATTTGGGGTTAGGTTTAGATTTTAGGTTTAGATTTGGGGTTAGGTTTAGATTATAGGTTTAGATTTGGGGTTAGGTTTAGATTTGGGGTTAGGTTTAGATTTTAGGTTTAGATTTGGGGTTAGGTTTAGATTTTAGGTTTAAATTTGGGGTTAGGTTTAGATTTTAGGTTTAGATTTGGGGTTAGGTTTAGATTTGGGGTTAGGTTTAGATTTTAGGTTTAGATTTGGGGTTAGGTTTAGATTTTAGGTTTAGATTTGGGGTTAGGTTTAGATTTGGAGTTAGGTTTAGATTTTAGGTTTAGATTTGGGGTTAGGTTTAGATTTTAGGTTTAGATTTGGGGTTAGGTTTAGATTTTAGGTTTAGATTTGGGGTTAGGTTTAGATTTGGGGTTAGGTTTAGATTTTAGGTTTAGATTTGGGGTTAGGTTTAGATTTTAGGTTTAGATTTGGGGTTAGGTTTAGATTTGGGGTTAGGTTTAGATTTTAGGTTTAGATTTGGGGTTAGGTTTAGATTTGGGGTTAGGTTTAGATTTTAGGTTTGGATTTGGGGTTAGGTTTAGATTTTAGGTTTAGATTTGGGGTTAGGTTTAGATTTTAGGTTTAGATTTGGGGTTAGGTTTAGATTTTAGGTTTAGATTTGGGGTTAGGTTTAGATTTGGAGTTAGGTTTAGATTTTAGGTTTAGATTTGGGGTTAGGTTTAGATTTCAGGTTTAGATTTGGGGTTAGGTTTAGATTTTAGGTTTATATTTGGTGTTAGGTTTAGATTTTTTGGTTTAGATTTGGGGTTAGGTTTAGATTTTAGGTTTAGATTTGGGGTTAGGTTTAGATTTGGGGTTAGGTTTAGATTTTAGGTTTAGATTTGGGATTAGGTTTAGATTTGGGGTTAGGTTTAGATTTTAGGTTTAGATTTTAGGTTTAGATTTGGGGTTAGGCTTAGATTTTAGGTTTAGATTTGGGGTTAGGTTTAGATTTTCGGTTTAGATTTGGGGTTAAGTTTAGATTTGGGGTTAGGTTTAGATTTTAGGTTTAGATTTGGGGTTAGGTTTAGATTTTAGGTTTAGATTTGTGGTTAGGTTTAGATTTTAGGTTTAGATTTGGGGTTAGGTTTAGATTTTAGGTTTAGATTTGGGGTCAGGTTTAGATTTCAGGTTTAGATTTGGGGTTAGGTTTAGATTTTAGGTTTAGATTTGGGGTTAGGTTTAGATTTGGGGTTAGGTTTAGATTTTAGGTTTAGATTTGGGGTTAGGTTTAGATTTGGGGTTAGGTTTAGATTTTAGGTTTAGATTTGGGGTTAGGTTTAGATTTGGGGTTAGGTTTAGATTTTAGGTTTAGATTTGGGGTTAGGTTTAGATTATAGGTTTAGATTTGGGGTTAGGTTTAGATTTTAGGTTTGGATTTGGGGTTAGGTTTAGATTTTAGGTTTAGATTTGGGGTTAGGTTTAGATTTTAGGTTTAGATTTGGGGTTAGGTTTAGATTTTAGGTTTAGATTTGGGGTTAGGTTTAGATTTTAGGTTTATATTTAAGGTTAGGTTTCGATTTCGGGTTACGTTTAGATTTAGGTTTAGATTTGGGGTTAGGTTTAGATTTTAGGTTTAGATTTGGGGTTAGGTTTAGATTTCAGGTTTAGATTTGGGGTTAGGTTTAGATTTTAGGTTTAGATTTGAGGTTTAATCTAGATTTGTGGTTAGGTTTATATTTTAGGTTTAGATTTGGCGTTAGGTTTAGATTTGGGGTTAGGTTTAGATTTTAGGTTTAGATTTGGGGTTAGGTTTAGATTTTAGGTTTAGATTTGGGGTTAGGTTTAGATTTGGGGTTAGGTTTAGACTTGGGGTTAGGTTTAGATTTTAGGTTTAGATTTGGGGTTAGGTTTAGATTTTAGGTTTAGATTTGGGGTTAGGTTTAGATTTGGGGTTAGGTTTAGATTTTAGGTTTAGATTTGGGGTTAGGTTTAGATTTGGGGTTAGGTTTAGATTTTAGGTTTAGATTTGGGGTTAGGTTTAGATTTGGGGTTAGGTTTAGATTTTAGGTTTAGATTTGGGGTTAGGTTTAGATTTGGGGTTAGGTTTAGATTTTAGGTTTAGATTTGGGGTTAGGTTTAGATTTTAGGTTTAGATTTGGGGTTAGGTTTAGATTTGGGGTTAGGTTTAGATTTTAGGTTTAGATTTGGGTTTAGGTTTAGATTTTAGGTTTAGATTTTAGGTTTAGATTTGGGGTTAGGTTTAGATTTTAGGTTTAGATTTAAGGTTAGGTTTCGATTTCGGGTTACGTTTAGATTTTAGGTTTAGATTTGGGGTTAGGTTTAGATTTTAGGTTTAGATTTGGGGTTAGGTTTAGATTTCAGGTTTAGATTTGGGGTTAGGTTTAGATTTTAGGTTTAGATTTGGGGTTAGGTTTAAATTTGGGGTTAGGTTTAGATTTTAGGTTTAGATTTGGGGTTAGGTTTAGATTTTAGGTTTAGATTTGGGGGTAGGTTTAGATTTTAGGTTTAGATTTGGGGTTAGGTTTAGATTTTAGGTTTAGATTTGGGGTTAGGTTTAGATTTTAGGTTTAGATTTGGGGTTAGGTTTAGATTTGGGGTTAGGTTTAGATTTTAGGTTTAGATTTGGGGTTAGGTTTAGATTTGGGGTTAGGTTTAGATTTTAGGTTTAGATTTCGGGTTAGGTTTAGATATGGGGTTAGGTTTAGATTTTAGGTTTAGATTTGGGGTTAGGTTTAGATTTTAGGTTTAGATTTGGGGTTAGGTTTAGATTTTAGGTTTAGATTTGGGGTTAGGTTTAGATTTTAGGTTTAAATTTGGGGTTAGGTTTAGATTTTAGGTTTAGATTTGGGGTTAGGTTTAGATTTGGGGTTAGGTTTAGATTTTAGGTTTAGATTTGGGGTTAGGTTTAGATTTGGGGTTAGGTTTAGATTCTAGGTTTAGATTTGGGGTTAGGTTTAGATTTTAGGTTTAGATTTGGGGTTAGGTTTAGATTTGGGGTTAGGTTTAGATTTTAGGTTTAGATTTGGGGTTAGGTTTAGATTTTAGGATTAGATTTGGGGTTAGGTTTAGATTTGGGGTTAGGTTTAGATTTTAGGTTTAGATTTGGGGTTAGGTTTAGATTTTAGGTTTAAATTTGGGGTTAGGTTTAGATTTTAGGTTTAGATTTGGGGTTAGGTTTAGATTTGGGGTTAGGTTTAGATTTTAGGTTTAGATTTGGGGTTAGGTTTAGATTTTAGGTATAGATTTGGGGTTAGGTTTAGATTTGGAGTTAGGTTTAGATTTTAGGTTTAGATTTGGGGTTAGGTTTAGATTTTAGGTTTAGATTTGGGGTTAGGTTTAGATTTTAGGTTTAGATTTGGGGTTAGGTTTAGATTTGGGGTTAGGTTTAGATTTTAGGTTTAGATTTGGGGTTAGGTTTAGATTTTAGGTTTAGATTTGGGGTTAGGTTTAGATTTGGGGTTAGGTTTAGATTTTAGGTTTAGATTTGGGGTTAGGTTTAGATTTGGGGTTAGGTTTAGATTTTAGGTTTGGATTTGGGGTTAGGTTTAGATTTTAGGTTTAGATTTGGGGTTAGGTTTAGATTTTAGGTTTAGATTTGGGGTTAGGTTTAGATTTTAGGTTTAGATTTGGGGTTAGGTTTAGATTTTAGGTTTAGATTTGTGGTTAGGTTTAGATTTGGGGTTAGGTTTAGATTTCAGGTTTAGATTTGGGGTTAGGTTTAGATTTTAGGTTTATATTTGGTGTTAGGTTTAGATTTTTTGGTTTAGATTTGGGGTTAGGTTTAGATTTTAGGTTTAGATTTGGGGTTAGGTTTAGATTTGGGGTTAGGTTTAGATTTTAGGTTTAGATTTGGGATTAGGTTTAGATTTGGGGTTAGGTTTAGATTTTAGGTTTAGATTTTAGGTTTAGATTTGGGGTTAGGCTTAGATTTTAGGTTTAGATTTGGGGTTAGGTTTAGATTTTCGGTTTAGATTTGGGGTTAAGTTTAGATTTGGGGTTAGGTTTAGATTTCAGGTTTAGATTTGGGGTTAGGTTTAGATTTTAGGTTTAGATTTGTGGTTAGGTTTAGATTTTAGGTTTAGATTTGGGGTTAGGTTTAGATTTTAGGTTTAGATTTGGGGTCAGGTTTAGATTTCAGGTTTAGATTTGGGCTTAGGTTTAGATTTTAGGTTTAGATTTGGGGTTAGGTTTAGATTTGGGGTTAGGTTTAGATTTTAGGTTTAGATTTGGGGTTAGGTTTAGATTTGGGGTTAGGTTTAGATTTTAGGTTTAGATTTGGGGTTAGGTTTAGATTTGGGGTTAGGTTTAGATTTTAGGTTTAGATTTGGGGTTAGGTTTAGATTATAGGTTTAGATTTGGGGTTAGGTTTAGATTTTAGGTTTGGATTTGGGGTTAGGTTTAGATTTTAGGTTTAGATTTGGGGTTAGGTTTAGATTTGGGGTTAGGTTTAGATTTTAGGTTTAGATTTGGGGTTAGGTTTAGATTTTAGGTTTAGATTTGGGGTTAGGTTTAGATTTTAGGTTTATATTTAAGGTTAGGTTTCGATTTCGGGTTACGTTTAGATTTAGGTTTAGATTTGGGGTTAGGTTTAGATTTTAGGTTTAGATTTGGGGTTAGGTTTAGATTTCAGGTTTAGATTTGGGGTTAGGTTTAGATTTTAGGTTTAGATTTGAGGTTAAATCTAGATTTGTGGTTAGGTTTAGATTTTAGGTTTAGATTTGGCGTTAGGTTTAGATTTGGGGTTAGGTTTAGATTTTAGGTTTAGATTTGGGGTTAGGTTTAGATTTTAGGTTTAGATTTGGGGTTAGGTTTAGATTTGGGGTTAGGTTTAGACTTGGGGTTAGGTTTAGATTTTAGGTTTAGATTTGGGGTTAGGTTTAGATTTTAGGTTTAGATTTGGGGTTAGGTTTAGATTTGGGGTTAGGTTTAGATTTTAGGTTTAGATTTGGGGTTAGGTTTAGATTTGGGGTTAGGTTTAGATTTGGGGTTAGGTTTAGATTTTAGGTTTAGATTTGGGGTTAGGTTTAGATTTGGGGTTAGGTTTAGATTTTAGGTTTAGATTTGGGGTTAGGTTTAGATTTGGGGTTAGGTTTAGATTTTAGGTTTAGATTTGGGGTTAGGTTTAGATTTTAGGTTTAGATTTGGGGTTAGGTTTAGATTTGGGGTTAGGTTTAGATTTTAGGTTTAGATTTGGGTTTAGGTTTAGATTTTAGGTTTAGATTTTAGGTTTAGATTTGGGGTTAGGTTTAGATTTTAGGTTTAGATTTGGGGTTAGGTTTAGATTTTAGGTTTAGATTTGGGGTTAGGTTTAGATTTGGGGTTAGGTTTAGATTTTAGGTTTAGATTTGGGGTTAGGTTTAGATTTTAGGTTTAGATTTGGGGTTAGGTTTAGATTTGGGGTTAGGTTTAGATTTTAGGTTTAGATTTGGGGTTAGGTTTAGATTTGGGGTTAGGTTTAGATTTTAGGTTTGGATTTGGGGTTAGGTTTAGATTTTAGGTTTAGATTTGGGGTTAGGTTTAGATTTTAGGTTTAGATTTGGGGTTAGGTTTAGATTTTAGGTTTAGATTTGGGGTTAGGTTTAGATTTTAGGTTTAGATTTGTGGTTAGGTTTAGATTTGGGGTTAGGTTTAGATTTCAGGTTTAGATTTGGGGTTAGGTTTAGATTTTAGGTTTATATTTGGTGTTAGGTTTAGATTTTTTGGTTTAGATTTGGGGTTAGGTTTAGATTTTAGGTTTAGATTTGGGGTTAGGTTTAGATTTGGGGTTAGGTTTAGATTTTAGGTTTAGATTTGGGATTAGGTTTAGATTTGGGGTTAGGTTTAGATTTTAGGTTTAGATTTTAGGTTTAGATTTGGGGTTAGGCTTAGATTTTAGGTTTAGATTTGGGGTTAGGTTTAGATTTTCGGTTTAGATTTGGGGTTAAGTTTAGATTTGGGGTTAGGTTTAGATTTCAGGTTTAGATTTGGGGTTAGGTTTAGATTTTAGGTTTAGATTTGTGGTTAGGTTTAGATTTTAGGTTTAGATTTGGGGTTAGGTTTAGATTTTAGGTTTAGATTTGGGGTCAGGTTTAGATTTCAGGTTTAGATTTGGGCTTAGGTTTAGATTTTAGGTTTAGATTTGGGGTTAGGTTTAGATTTGGGGTTAGGTTTAGATTTTAGGTTTAGATTTGGGGTTAGGTTTAGATTTGGGGTTAGGTTTAGATTTTAGGTTTAGATTTGGGGTTAGGTTTAGATTTGGGGTTAGGTTTAGATTTTAGGTTTAGATTTGGGGTTAGGTTTAGATTATAGGTTTAGATTTGGGGTTAGGTTTAGATTTTAGGTTTGGATTTGGGGTTAGGTTTAGATTTTAGGTTTAGATTTGGGGTTAGGTTTAGATTTGGGGTTAGGTTTAGATTTTAGGTTTAGATTTGGGGTTAGGTTTAGATTTTAGGTTTAGATTTGGGGTTAGGTTTAGATTTTAGGTTTATATTTAAGGTTAGGTTTCGATTTCGGGTTACGTTTAGATTTAGGTTTAGATTTGGGGTTAGGTTTAGATTTTAGGTTTAGATTTGGGGTTAGGTTTAGATTTCAGGTTTAGATTTGGGGTTAGGTTTAGATTTTAGGTTTAGATTTGAGGTTAAATCTAGATTTGTGGTTAGGTTTAGATTTTAGGTTTAGATTTGGCGTTAGGTTTAGATTTGGGGTTAGGTTTAGATTTTAGGTTTAGATTTGGGGTTAGGTTTAGATTTTAGGTTTAGATTTGGGGTTAGGTTTAGATTTGGGGTTAGGTTTAGACTTGGGGTTAGGTTTAGATTTTAGGTTTAGATTTGGGGTTAGGTTTAGATTTTAGGTTTAGATTTGGGGTTAGGTTTAGATTTGGGGTTAGGTTTAGATTTTAGGTTTAGATTTGGGGTTAGGTTTAGATTTGGGGTTAGGTTTAGATTTGGGGTTAGGTTTAGATTTTAGGTTTAGATTTGGGGTTAGGTTTAGATTTGGGGTTAGGTTTAGATTTTAGGTTTAGATTTGGGGTTAGGTTTAGATTTGGGGTTAGGTTTAGATTTTAGGTTTAGATTTGGGGTTAGGTTTAGATTTTAGGTTTAGATTTGGGGTTAGGTTTAGATTTGGGGTTAGGTTTAGATTTTAGGTTTAGATTTGGGTTTAGGTTTAGATTTTAGGTTTAGATTTTAGGTTTAGATTTGGGGTTAGGTTTAGATTTTAGGTTTAGATTTAAGGTTAGGTTTCGATTTCGGGTTACGTTTAGATTTTAGGTTTAGATTTGGGGTTAGGTTTAGATTTTAGGTTTAGATTTGGGGTTAGGTTTAGATTTCAGGTTTAGATTTGGGGTTAGGTTTAGATTTTAGGTTTAGATTTGGGGTTAGGTTTAGATTTTAGGTTTAGATTTGGGGTTAGGTTTAGATTTTAGGTTTAGATTTGTGGTTTAGATTTGGGGTTAGGTTTAGATTTTAGGTTTAGATTTGGGGTTAGGTTTAGATTTGGGGTTAGGTTTAGATTTTAGGTTTAGATTTGGGGTTAGGTTTAGATTTTAGGTTTAGATTTGGGGTTAGGTTTAGATTTGGGGTTAGGTTTAGATTTTAGGTTTAGATTTGGGGTTAGGTTTAGATTTGGGGTTAGGTTTAGATTTTAGGTTTAGATTTGGGGTTAGGTTTAGATTTGGGGTTAGGTTTAGATTTTAGGTTTAGATTTGGGGTTAGGTTTAGATTTTAGGTTTAGATTTGGGGTTAGGTTTAGATTTGGGGTTAGGTTTAGATTTTAGGTTTAGATTTGGGGTTAGGTTTAGATTTTAGGTTTAAATTTGGGGTTAGGTTTAGATTTTAGGTTTAGATTTGGGGTTAGGTTTAGATTTGGGGTTAGGTTTAGATTTTAGGTTTAGATTTGGGGTTAGGTTTAGATTTGGGGTTAGGTTTAGATTCTAGGTTTAGATTTGGGGTTAGGTTTAGATTTTAGGTTTAGATTTGGGGTTAGGTTTAGATTTGGGGTTAGGTTTAGATTTTAGGTTTAGATTTGGGGTTAGGTTTAGATTATAGGTTTAGATTTGGGGTTAGGTTTAGAGTTGGGGTTAGGTTTAGATTTTAGGTTTAGATTTGGGGTTAGGTTTAGATTTTAGGTTTAGATTTGGGGTTAGGTTTAGATTTTAGGTTTAGATTTGGGGTTAGGTTTAGATTTGGGGTTAGGTTTAGATTTTAGGTTTAGATTTGGGGTTAGGTTTAGATTTGGGGTTAGGTTTAGATTTTAGGTTTAGATTTGGGATTAGGTTTAGATTTGGGGTTAGGTTTAGATTCTAGGTTTAGATTTGGGGTTAGGTTTAGATTTTAGGTTTAGATTTTGGGTTAGGTTTAGATTTGGGGTTAGGTTTAGATTTTAGGTTTAAATTTGGGGTTAGGTTTAGATTATAGGTTTAGATTTGGGGTTAGGTTTAGATTTGGGGTTAGGTTTAGATTTTAGGTTTAGATTTGGGGTTAGGTTTAGATTTTAGGTTTAAATTTGGGGTTAGGTTTAGATTTTAGGTTTAGATTTGGGGTTAGGTTTAGATTTGGGGTTAGGTTTAGATTTTAGGTTTAGATTTGGGGTTAGGTTTAGATTTGGGGTTAGGTTTAGATTTTAGGTTTAGATTTGGGATTAGGTTTAGATTTTAGGCTTAGATTTGGGGTTAGGTTTAGATTTGGGTTTAGGTTTAGACTTGGGGTTAGGTTTAGATTTTAGGTTTAGATTTGGGGTTAGGTTTAGATTTTAGGTTTAGATTTGGGGTTAGGTTTAGATTTGGGGTTAGGTTTAGATTTTAGGTTTAGATTTGGGGTTAGGTTTAGATTTGGGGTTAGGTTTAGATTTTAGGTTTAGATTTGGGGTTAGGTTTAGATTTGGGGTTAGGTTTAGATTTTAGGTTTAGATTTGGGGTTAGGTTTAGATTTGGGGTTAGGTTTAGATTTTAGGTTTAGATTTGGGGATAGGTTTAGATTTTAGGTTTAGATTTGGGGTTAGGTTTAGATTTGGGGTTAGGTTTAGATTTTAGGTTTAGATTTGGGTTTAGGTTTAGATTTTAGGTTTAGATTTTAGGTTTAGATTTGGGGTTAGGTTTAGATTTTAGGTTTAGATTTAAGGTTAGGTTTCGATTTCGGGTTACGTTTAGATTTTAGGTTTAGATTTGGGGTTAGGTTTAGATTTTAGGTTTAGATTTGGGGTTAGGTTTAGATTTCAGGTTTAGATTTGGGGTTAGGTTTAGATTTTAGGTTTAGATTTGGGGTTAGGTTTAGATTTGGGGTTAGGTTTAGATTTTAGGTTTAGATTTGGGGTTAGGTTTAGATTTTAGGTTTAGATTTGGGGTTAGGTTTAGATTTGGGGTTAGGTTTAGATTTTAGGTTTAGATTTGGGGTTAGGTTTAGATTTTAGGTTTAGATTTGGGGTTAGGTTTAGATTTGGGGTTAGGTTTAGATTTTAGGTTTAGATTTGGGGTTAGGTTTAGATTTGGGGTTAGGTTTAGATTTTAGGTTTAGATTTGGGGTTAGGTTTAGATTTGGGCTTAGGTTTAGATTTTAGGTTTAGATTTGGGGTTAGGTTTAGATTTTAGGTTTAGATTTGGGGTTAGGTTTAGATTTGGGGTTAGGTTTAGATTTTAGGTTTAGATTTGGGGTTAGGTTTAGATTTTAGGTTTAAATTTGGGGTTAGGTTTAGATTTTAGGTTTAGATTTGGGGTTAGGTTTAGATTTGGGGTTAGGTTTAGATTTTAGGTTTAGATTTGGGGTTAGGTTTAGATTTGGGGTTAGGTTTAGATTCTAGGTTTAGATTTGGGGTTAGGTTTAGATTTTAGGTTTAGATTTGGGGTTAGGTTTAGATTTGGGGTTAGGTTTAGATTTTAGGTTTAGATTTGGGGTTAGGTTTAGATTATAGGTTTAGATTTGGGGTTAGGTTTAGATTTGGGGTTAGGTTTAGATTTTAGGTTTAGATTTGGGGTTAGGTTTAGATTTTAGGTTTAAATTTGGGGTTAGGTTTAGATTTTAGGTTTAGATTTGGGGTTAGGTTTAGATTTGGGGTTAGGTTTAGATTTTAGGTTTAGATTTGGGGTTAGGTTTAGATTTTAGATTTAGATTTGGGATTAGGTTTAGATTTGGGGTTAGGTTTAGATTCTAGGTTTAGATTTGGGGTTAGGTTTAGATTTTAGGTTTAGATTTGGGGTTAGGTTTAGATTTGGGGTTAGGTTTAGATTTTAGGTTTAGATTTGGGGTTAGGTTTAGATTATAGGTTTAGATTTGGGGTTAGGTTTAGATTTGGGGTTAGGTTTAGATTTTAGGTTTAGATTTGGGGTTAGGTTTAGATTTTAGGTTTAAATTTGGGGTTAGGTTTAGATTTTAGGTTTAGATTTGGGGTTAGGTTTAGATTTGGGGTTAGGTTTAGATTTTAGGTTTAGATTTGGGGTTAGGTTTAGATTTGGGGTTAGGTTTAGATTTTAGGTTTAGATTTGGGGTTAGGTTTAGATTTGGGGTTAGGTTTAGATTTTAGGTTTAGATTTGGGGTTAGGTTTAGATTTGGGGTTAGGTTTAGATTTTAGGTTTAGATTTGGGGATAGGTTTAGATTTTAGGTTTAGATTTGGGGTTAGGTTTAGATTTGGGGTTAGGTTTAGATTTTAGGTTTAGATTTGGGTTTAGGTTTAGATTTTAGGTTTAGATTTTAGGTTTAGATTTTAGGTTTAGATTTGGGGTTAGGTTTAGATTTTAGGTTTAGATTTAAGGTTAGGTTTCGATTTCGGGTTACGTTTAGATTTTAGGTTTAGATTTGGGGTTAGGTTTAGATTTTAGGTTTAGATTTGGGGTTAGGTTTAGATTTCAGGTTTAGATTTGGGGTTAGGTTTAGATTTTAGGTTTAGATTTGGGGTTAGGTTTAGATTTGGGGTTAGGTTTATATTTTAGGTTTAGATTTGGGGTTAGGTTTAGATTTTAGGTTTATATTTGGGGTTAGGTTTAGATTTGGGGTTAGGTTTAGATTTTAGGTTTAGATTTGGGGTTAGGTTTAGATTTTAGGTTTAGATTTGGGGTTAGGTTTAGATTTGGGGTTAGGTTTAGATTTTAGGTTTAGATTTGGGGTTAGGTTTAGATTTGGGGTTAGGTTTAGATTTTAGGTTTAGATTTGGGGTTAGGTTTAGATTTGGGCTTAGGTTTAGATTTTAGGTTTAGATTTGGGGTTAGGTTTAGATTTTAGGTTTAGATTTGGGGTTAGGTTTAGATTTGGGGTTAGGTTTAGATTTTAGGTTTAGATTTGGGGTTAGGTTTAGATTTTAGGTTTAAATTTGGGGTTAGGTTTAGATTTTAGGTTTAGATTTGGGGTTAGGTTTAGATTTGGGGTTAGGTTTAGATTTTAGGTTTAGATTTGGGGTTAGGTTTAGATTTGGGGTTAGGTTTAGATTCTAGGTTTAGATTTGGGGTTAGGTTTAGATTTTAGGTTTAGATTTGGGGTTAGGTTTAGATTTGGGGTTAGGTTTAGATTTTAGGTTTAGATTTGGGGTTAGGTTTAGATTATAGGTTTAGATTTGGGGTTAGGTTTAGATTTGGGGTTAGGTTTAGATTTTAGGTTTAGATTTGGGGTTAGGTTTAGATTTTAGGTTTAAATTTGGGGTTAGGTTTAGATTTTAGGTTTAGATTTGGGGTTAGGTTTAGATTTGGGGTTAGGTTTAGATTTTAGGTTTAGATTTGGGGTTAGGTTTAGATTTGGGGTTAGGTTTAGATTTTAGGTTTAGATTTGGGGTTAGGTTTAGATTTGGGGTTAGGTTTAGATTTTAGGTTTAGATTTGGGGTTAGGTTTAGATTTGGGGTTAGGTTTAGATTTTAGGTTTAGATTTGGGGATAGGTTTAGATTTTAGGTTTAGATTTGGGGTTAGGTTTAGATTTGGGGTTAGGTTTAGATTTTAGGTTTAGATTTGGGTTTAGGTTTAGATTTTAGGTTTAGATTTTAGGTTTAGATTTGGGGTTAGGTTTAGATTTTAGGTTTAGATTTAAGGTTAGGTTTCGATTTCGGGTTACGTTTAGATTTTAGGTTTAGATTTGGGGTTAGGTTTAGATTTTAGGTTTAGATTTGGGGTTAGGTTTAGATTTCAGGTTTAGATTTGGGGTTAGGTTTAGATTTTAGGTTTAGATTTGGGGTTAGGTTTAGATTTGGGGTTAGGTTTATATTTTAGGTTTAGATTTGGGGTTAGGTTTAGATTTTAGGTTTATATTTGGGGTTAGGTTTAGATTTGGGGTTAGGTTTAGATTTTAGGTTTAGATTTGGGGTTAGGTTTAGATTTTAGGTTTAGATTTGGGGTTAGGTTTAGATTTGGGGTTAGGTTTAGATTTTAGGTTTAGATTTGGGGTTAGGTTTAGATTTGGGGTTAGGTTTAGATTTTAGGTTTAGATTTGGGGTTAGGTTTAGATTTGGGGTTAGGTTTAGATTTTAGGTTTAGATTTGGGGTTAGGTTTAGATTTTAGGTTTAGATTTGGGGTTAGGTTTAGATTTGGGGTTAGGTTTAGATTTTAGGTTTAGATTTGGGGTTAGGTTTAGATTTTAGGTTTAAATTTGGGGTTAGGTTTAGATTTTAGGTTTAGATTTGGGGTTAGGTTTAGATTTGGGGTTAGGTTTAGATTTTAGGTTTAGATTTGGGGTTAGGTTTAGATTTGGGGTTAGGTTTAGATTCTAGGTTTAGATTTGGGGTTAGGTTTAGATTTTAGGTTTAGATTTGGGGTTAGGTTTAGATTTGGGGTTAGGTTTAGATTTTAGGTTTAGATTTGGGGTTAGGTTTAGATTATAGGTTTAGATTTGGGGTTAGGTTTAGATTTGGGGTTAGGTTTAGATTTTAGGTTTAGATTTGGGGTTAGGTTTAGATTTTAGGTTTAAATTTGGGGTTAGGTTTAGATTTTAGGTTTAGATTTGGGGTTAGGTTTAGATTTGGGGTTAGGTTTAGATTTTAGGTTTAGATTTGGGGTTAGGTTTAGATTTGGGGTTAGGTTTAGATTTTAGGTTTAGATTTGGGGTTAGGTTTAGATTTGGGGTTAGGTTTAGATTTTAGGTTTAGATTTGGGGTTAGGTTTAGATTTGGGGTTAGGTTTATATTTTAGGTTTAGATTTGGGGATAGGTTTAGATTTTAGGTTTAGATTTGGGGTTAGGTTTAGATTTGGGGTTAGGTTTAGATTTTAGGTTTAGATTTGGGTTTAGGTTTAGATTTTAGGTTTAGATTTTAGGTTTAGATTTGGGGTTAGGTTTAGATTTTAGGTTTAGATTTAAGGTTAGGTTTCGATTTCGGGTTACGTTTAGATTTTAGGTTTAGATTTGGGGTTAGGTTTAGATTTTAGGTTTAGATTTGGGGTTAGGTTTAGATTTCAGGTTTAGATTTGGGGTTAGGTTTAGATTTTAGGTTTAGATTTGGGGTTAGGTTTAGATTTGGGGTTAGGTTTATATTTTAGGTTTAGATTTGGGGTTAGGTTTAGATTTTAGGTTTATATTTGGGGTTAGGTTTAGATTTGGGGTTAGGTTTAGATTTTAGGTTTAGATTTGGGGTTAGGTTTAGATTTTAGGTTTAGATTTGGGGTTAGGTTTAGATTTGGGGTTAGGTTTAGATTTTAGGTTTAGATTTGGGGTTAGGTTTAGATTTGGGGTTAGGTTTAGATTTTAGGTTTAGATTTGGGGTTAGGTTTAGATTTGGGCTTAGGTTTAGATTTTAGGTTTAGATTTGGGGTTAGGTTTAGATTTTAGGTTTAGATTTGGGGTTAGGTTTAGATTTGGGGTTAGGTTTAGATTTTAGGTTTAGATTTGGGGTTAGGTTTAGATTTTAGGTTTAAATTTGGGGTTAGGTTTAGATTTTAGGTTTAGATTTGGGGTTAGGTTTAGATTTGGGGTTAGGTTTAGATTTTAGGTTTAGATTTGGGGTTAGGTTTAGATTTGGGGTTAGGTTTAGATTCTAGGTTTAGATTTGGGGTTAGGTTTAGATTTTAGGTTTAGATTTGGGGTTAGGTTTAGATTTGGGGTTAGGTTTAGATTTTAGGTTTAGATTTGGGGTTAGGTTTAGATTATAGGTTTAGATTTGGGGTTAGGTTTAGATTTGGGGTTAGGTTTAGATTTTAGGTTTAGATTTGGGGTTAGGTTTAGATTTTAGGTTTAAATTTGGGGTTAGGTTTAGATTTTAGGTTTAGATTTGGGGTTAGGTTTAGATTTGGGGTTAGGTTTAGATTTTAGGTTTAGATTTGGGGTTAGGTTTAGATTTGGGGTTAGGTTTAGATTTTAGGTTTAGATTTGGGGTTAGGTTTAGATTTGGGGTTAGGTTTAGATTTTAGGTTTAGATTTGGGGTTAGGTTTAGATTTGGGGTTAGGTTTAGATTTTAGGTTTAGATTTGGGGATAGGTTTAGATTTTAGGTTTAGATTTGGGGTTAGGTTTAGATTTGGGGTTAGGTTTAGATTTTAGGTTTAGATTTGGGTTTAGGTTTAGATTTTAGGTTTAGATTTTAGGTTTAGATTTGGGGTTAGGTTTAGATTTTAGGTTTAGATTTAAGGTTAGGTTTCGATTTCGGGTTACGTTTAGATTTTAGGTTTAGATTTGGGGTTAGGTTTAGATTTTAGGTTTAGATTTGGGGTTAGGTTTAGATTTCAGGTTTAGATTTGGGGTTAGGTTTAGATTTTAGGTTTAGATTTGGGGTTAGGTTTAGATTTGGGGTTAGGTTTATATTTTAGGTTTAGATTTGGGGTTAGGTTTAGATTTTAGGTTTATATTTGGGGTTAGGTTTAGATTTGGGGTTAGGTTTAGATTTTAGGTTTAGATTTGGGGTTAGGTTTAGATTTTAGGTTTAGATTTGGGGTTAGGTTTAGATTTGGGGTTAGGTTTAGATTTTAGGTTTAGATTTGGGGTTAGGTTTAGATTTGGGGTTAGGTTTAGATTTTAGGTTTAGATTTGGGGTTAGGTTTAGATTTGGGCTTAGGTTTAGATTTTAGGTTTAGATTTGGGGTTAGGTTTAGATTTTAGGTTTAGATTTGGGGTTAGGTTTAGATTTGGGGTTAGGTTTAGATTTTAGGTTTAGATTTGGGGTTAGGTTTAGATTTTAGGTTTAAATTTGGGGTTAGGTTTAGATTTTAGGTTTAGATTTGGGGTTAGGTTTAGATTTGGGGTTAGGTTTAGATTTTAGGTTTAGATTTGGGGTTAGGTTTAGATTTGGGGTTAGGTTTAGATTCTAGGTTTAGATTTGGGGTTAGGTTTAGATTTTAGGTTTAGATTTGGGGTTAGGTTTAGATTTGGGGTTAGGTTTAGATTTTAGGTTTAGATTTGGGGTTAGGTTTAGATTATAGGTTTAGATTTGGGGTTAGGTTTAGATTTGGGGTTAGGTTTAGATTTTAGGTTTAGATTTGGGGTTAGGTTTAGATTTTAGGTTTAAATTTGGGGTTAGGTTTAGATTTTAGGTTTAGATTTGGGGTTAGGTTTAGATTTGGGGTTAGGTTTAGATTTTAGGTTTAGATTTGGGGTTAGGTTTAGATTTGGGGTTAGGTTTAGATTTTAGGTTTAGATTTGGGGTTAGGTTTAGATTTGGGGTTAGGTTTAGATTTTAGGTTTAGATTTGGGGTTAGGTTTAGATTTGGGGTTAGGTTTAGATTTTAGGTTTAGATTTGGGGATAGGTTTAGATTTTAGGTTTAGATTTGGGGTTAGGTTTAGATTTGGGGTTAGGTTTAGATTTTAGGTTTAGATTTGGGTTTAGGTTTAGATTTTAGGTTTAGATTTTAGGTTTAGATTTGGGGTTAGGTTTAGATTTTAGGTTTAGATTTAAGGTTAGGTTTCGATTTCGGGTTACGTTTAGATTTTAGGTTTAGATTTGGGGTTAGGTTTAGATTTTAGGTTTAGATTTGGGGTTAGGTTTAGATTTCAGGTTTAGATTTGGGGTTAGGTTTAGATTTTAGGTTTAGATTTGGGGTTAGGTTTAGATTTGGGGTTAGGTTTATATTTTAGGTTTAGATTTGGGGTTAGGTTTAGATTTTAGGTTTATATTTGGGGTTAGGTTTAGATTTGGGGTTAGGTTTAGATTTTAGGTTTAGATTTGGGGTTAGGTTTAGATTTTAGGTTTAGATTTGGGGTTAGGTTTAGATTTGGGGTTAGGTTTAGATTTTAGGTTTAGATTTGGGGTTAGGTTTAGATTTGGGGTTAGGTTTAGATTTTAGGTTTAGATTTGGGGTTAGGTTTAGATTTGGGCTTAGGTTTAGATTTTAGGTTTAGATTTGGGGTTAGGTTTAGATTTTAGGTTTAGATTTGGGGTTAGGTTTAGATTTGGGGTTAGGTTTAGATTTTAGGTTTAGATTTGGGGTTAGGTTTAGATTTTAGGTTTAAATTTGGGGTTAGGTTTAGATTTTAGGTTTAGATTTGGGGTTAGGTTTAGATTTGGGGTTAGGTTTAGATTTTAGGTTTAGATTTGGGGTTAGGTTTAGATTTGGGGTTAGGTTTAGATTCTAGGTTTAGATTTGGGGTTAGGTTTAGATTTTAGGTTTAGATTTGGGGTTAGGTTTAGATTTGGGGTTAGGTTTAGATTTTAGGTTTAGATTTGGGGTTAGGTTTAGATTATAGGTTTAGATTTGGGGTTAGGTTTAGATTTGGGGTTAGGTTTAGATTTTAGGTTTAGATTTGGGGTTAGGTTTAGATTTGGGGTTAGGTTTAGATTTTAGGTTTAGATTTGGGGTTAGGTTTAGATTTTAGGTTTAGATTTGGGGTTAGGTTTAGATTTGGGGTTAGGTTTAGATTTTAGGTTTAGATTTGGGGTTAGGTTTAGATTTGGGGTTAGGTTTAGATTTTAGGTTTAGATTTGGGGTTAGGTTTAGATTTGGGCTTAGGTTTAGATTTTAGGTTTAGATTTGGGGTTAGGTTTAGATTTTAGGTTTAGATTTGGGGTTAGGTTTAGATTTGGGGTTAGGTTTAGATTTTAGGTTTAGATTTGGGGTTAGGTTTAGATTTTAGGTTTAAATTTGGGGTTAGGTTTAGATTTTAGGTTTAGATTTGGGGTTAGGTTTAGATTTGGGGTTAGGTTTAGATTTTAGGTTTAGATTTGGGGTTAGGTTTAGATTTGGGGTTAGGTTTAGATTCTAGGTTTAGATTTGGGGTTAGGTTTAGATTTTAGGTTTAGATTTGGGGTTAGGTTTAGATTTGGGGTTAGGTTTAGATTTTAGGTTTAGATTTGGGATTAGGTTTAGATTTGGGGTTAGGTTTAGATTCTAGGTTTAGATTTGGGGTTAGGTTTAGATTTTAGGGTTAGATTTGGGGTTAGGTTTAGATTTGGGGTTAGGTTTAGATTTTAGGTTTAGATTTGGGGTTAGGTTTAGATTATAGGTTTAGATTTGGGGTTAGGTTTAGATTTGGGGTTAGGTTTAGATTTTAGGTTTAGATTTGGGGTTAGGTTTAGATTTTAGGTTTAAATTTGGGGTTAGGTTTAGATTTTAGGTTTAGATTTGGGGTTAGGTTTAGATTTGGGGTTAGGTTTAGATTTTAGGTTTAGATTTGGGGTTAGGTTTAGATTTGGGGTTAGGTTTAGATTTTAGGTTTAGATTTGGGATTAGGTTTAGATTTTAGGCTTAGATTTGGGGTTAGGTTTAGATTTGGGTTTAGGTTTAGACTTGGGGTTAGGTTTAGATTTTAGGTTTAGATTTGGGGTTAGGTTTAGATTTTAGGTTTAGATTTGGGGTTAGGTTTAGATTTGGGGTTAGGTTTAGATTTTAGGTTTAGATTTGGGGTTAGGTTTAGATTTGGGGTTAGGTTTAGATTTTAGGTTTAGATTTGGGGTTAGGTTTAGATTTGGGGTTAGGTTTAGATTTTAGGTTTAGATTTGGGGTTAGGTTTAGATTTGGGGTTAGGTTTAGATTTTAGGTTTAGATTTGGGGATAGGTTTAGATTTTAGGTTTAGATTTGGGGTTAGGTTTAGATTTGGGGTTAGGTTTAGATTTTAGGTTTAGATTTGGGTTTAGGTTTAGATTTTAGGTTTAGATTTTAGGTTTAGATTTGGGGTTAGGTTTAGATTTTAGGTTTAGATTTAAGGTTAGGTTTCGATTTCGGGTTACGTTTAGATTTTAGGTTTAGATTTGGGGTTAGGTTTAGATTTTAGGTTTAGATTTGGGGTTAGGTTTAGATTTCAGGTTTAGATTTGGGGTTAGGTTTAGATTTTAGGTTTAGATTTGGGGTTAGGTTTAGATTTGGGGTTAGGTTTAGATTTTAGGTTTAGATTTGGGGTTAGGTTTAGATTTTAGGTTTAGATTTGGGGTTAGGTTTAGATTTGGGGTTAGGTTTAGATTTTAGGTTTAGATTTGGGGTTAGGTTTAGATTTTAGGTTTAGATTTGGGGTTAGGTTTAGATTTGGGGTTAGGTTTAGATTTTAGGTTTAGATTTGGGGTTAGGTTTAGATTTGGGGTTAGGTTTAGATTTTAGGTTTAGATTTGGGGTTAGGTTTAGATTTGGGCTTAGGTTTAGATTTTAGGTTTAGATTTGGGGTTAGGTTTAGATTTTAGGTTTAGATTTGGGGTTAGGTTTAGATTTGGGGTTAGGTTTAGATTTTAGGTTTAGATTTGGGGTTAGGTTTAGATTTTAGGTTTAAATTTGGGGTTAGGTTTAGATTTTAGGTTTAGATTTGGGGTTAGGTTTAGATTTGGGGTTAGGTTTAGATTTTAGGTTTAGATTTGGGGTTAGGTTTAGATTTGGGGTTAGGTTTAGATTCTAGGTTTAGATTTGGGGTTAGGTTTAGATTTTAGGTTTAGATTTGGGGTTAGGTTTAGATTTGGGGTTAGGTTTAGATTTTAGGTTTAGATTTGGGGTTAGGTTTAGATTATAGGTTTAGATTTGGGGTTAGGTTTAGATTTGGGGTTAGGTTTAGATTTTAGGTTTAGATTTGGGGTTAGGTTTAGATTTTAGGTTTAAATTTGGGGTTAGGTTTAGATTTTAGGTTTAGATTTGGGGTTAGGTTTAGATTTGGGGTTAGGTTTAGATTTTAGGTTTAGATTTGGGGTTAGGTTTAGATTTTAGATTTAGATTTGGGATTAGGTTTAGATTTGGGGTTAGGTTTAGATTCTAGGTTTAGATTTGGGGTTAGGTTTAGATTTTAGGTTTAGATTTGGGGTTAGGTTTAGATTTGGGGTTAGGTTTAGATTCTAGGTTTAGATTTGGGGTTAGGTTTAGATTTTAGGTTTAGATTTGGGGTTAGGTTTAGATTTGGGGTTAGGTTTAGATTTTAGGTTTAGATT
The DNA here is from genome assembly GCF_037038585.1 of Patagioenas fasciata. Classification (NCBI taxonomy): domain Eukaryota; kingdom Metazoa; phylum Chordata; class Aves; order Columbiformes; family Columbidae; genus Patagioenas; species Patagioenas fasciata. The sequence continues at coordinate 331,205 of NW_027288622.1, forward strand.
TGGGGTTAGGTTTAGATTTTAGGTTTAAATTTGGGGTTAGGTTTAGATTTTAGGTTTAGATTTGGGGTTAGGTTTAGATTTGGGGTTAGGTTTAGATTTTAGGTTTAGATTTGGGGTTAGGTTTAGATTTTAGGTTTAGATTTGGGGATAGGTTTAGATTTTAGGTTTAGATTTGGGGTTAGGTTTAGATTTGGGGTTAGGTTTAGATTTTAGGTTTAGATTTGGGTTTAGGTTTAGATTTTAGGTTTAGATTTTAGGTTTAGATTTGGGGTTAGGTTTAGATTTTAGGTTTAGATTTAAGGTTAGGTTTCGATTTCGGGTTACGTTTAGATTTTAGGTTTAGATTTGGGGTTAGGTTTAGATTTTAGGTTTAGATTTGGGGTTAGGTTTAGATTTCAGGTTTAGATTTGGGGTTAGGTTTAGATTTTAGGTTTAGATTTGGGGTTAGGTTTAGATTTGGGGTTAGGTTTATATTTTAGGTTTAGATTTGGGGTTAGGTTTAGCTTTTAGGTTTAGATTTGGGGTTAGGTTTAGATTTTAGGTTTAGATTTGGGGTTATGTTTAGATTTTAGGTTTAGATTTGGGGTTAGGTTTAGATTTGGGGTTAGGTTTAGATTTTAGGTTTAGATTTGGGGTTAGGTTTAGATTTGGGGTTAGGTTTAGATTTTAGGTTTAGATTTGGGGTTAGGTTTAGATTTGGGCTTAGGTTTAGATTTTAGGTTTAGATTTGGGGTTAGGTTTAGATTTTAGGTTTAGATTTGGGGTTAGGTTTAGATTTGGGGTTAGGTTTAGATTTTAGGTTTAGATTTGGGGTTAGGTTTAGATTTTAGGTTTAAATTTGGGGTTAGGTTTAGATTTTAGGTTTAGATTTGGGGTTAGGTTTAGATTTGGGGTTAGGTTTAGATTTTAGGTTTAGATTTGGGGTTAGGTTTAGATTTGGGGTTAGGTTTAGATTCTAGGTTTAGATTTGGGGTTAGGTTTAGATTTTAGGTTTAGATTTGGGGTTAGGTTTAGATTTGGGGTTAGGTTTAGATTTTAGGTTTAGATTTGGGGTTAGGTTTAGATTATAGGTTTAGATTTGGGGTTAGGTTTAGATTTGGGGTTAGGTTTAGATTTTAGGTTTAGATTTGGGGTTAGGTTTAGATTTTAGGTTTAAATTTGGGGTTAGGTTTAGATTTTAGGTTTAGATTTGGGGTTAGGTTTAGATTTGGGGTTAGGTTTAGATTTTAGGTTTAGATTTGGGGTTAGGTTTAGATTTGGGGTTAGGTTTAGATTTTAGATTTAGATTTGGGATTAGGTTTAGATTTGGGGTTAGGTTTAGATTCTAGGTTTAGATTTGGGGTTAGGTTTAGATTTTAGGTTTAGATTTGGGGTTAGGTTTAGATTTGGGGTTAGGTTTAGATTTTAGGTTTAGATTTGGGGTTAGGTTTAGATTATAGGTTTAGATTTGGGGTTAGGTTTAGATTTGGGGTTAGGTTTAGATTTTAGGTTTAGATTTGGGGTTAGGTTTAGATTTTAGGTTTAAATTTGGGGTTAGGTTTAGATTTTAGGTTTAGATTTGGGGTTAGGTTTAGATTTGGGGTTAGGTTTAGATTTTAGGTTTAGATTTGGGGTTAGGTTTAGATTTGGGGTTAGGTTTAGATTTTAGGTTTAGATTTGGGGTTAGGTTTAGATTTTAGGTTTAGATTTGGGGTTAGGTTTAGATTTGGGTTTAGGTTTAGACTTGGGGTTAGGTTTAGATTTGGGGTTAGGTTTAGATTTTAGGTTTAGATTTGGGGTTAGGTTTAGATTTTAGGTTTAGATTTGGGGTTAGGTTTAGATTTGGGGTTAGGTTTAGATTTTAGGTTTAGATTTGGGGTTAGGTTTAGATTTGGGGTTAGGTTTAGATTTTAGGTTTAGATTTGGGGTTAGGTTTAGATTTGGGGTTAGGTTTAGATTTTAGGTTTAGATTTGGGGTTAGGTTTAGATTTTAGGTTTAGATTTGGGGTTAGGTTTAGATTTGGGGTTAGGTTTAGATTTTAGGTTTAGATTTGGGTTTAGGTTTAGATTTTAGGTTTAGATTTTAGGTTTAGATTTGGGGTTAGGTTTAGATTTTAGGTTTAGATTTAAGGTTAGGTTTCGATTTCGGGTTACGTTTAGATTTTAGGTTTAGATTTGGGGTTAGGTTTAGATTTTAGGTTTAGATTTGGGGTTAGGTTTAGATTTCAGGTTTAGATTTGGGGTTAGGTTTAGATTTTAGGTTTAGATTTGGGGTTAGGTTTAGATTTGGGGTTAGGTTTAGATTTTAGGTTTAGATTTGGGGTTAGGTTTAGATTTTAGGTTTAGATTTGGGGTTAGGTTTAGATTTTAGGTTTAGATTTGGGGTTAGGTTTAGATTTGGGGTTAGGTTTAGATTCTAGGTTTAGATTTGGGGTTAGGTTTAGATTTGGGGTTAGGTTTAGATTTTAGGTTTAGATTGGGTTTTAGGTTTAGATTTTAGGTTTAGATTTGGGGTTAGGTTTAGATTTTAGGTTTAGATTTGGGGTTAGGTTTAGATTTGGGGTTAGGTTTAGATTTTAGGTTTAGATTTGGGGTTAGGTTTAGATTTTAGGTTTAGATTTGGGGTTAGGTTTAGATTTGGGGTTAGGTTTAGATTTTAGGTTTAGATTTGGGGTTAGGTTTAGATTTGGGGTTAGGTTTAGATTTTAGGTTTAGATTTGGGGTTAGGTTTAGATTTGGGCTTAGGCTTAGATTTTAGGTTTAGATTTGGGGTTAGGTTTAGATTTTAGGTTTAGATTTGGGGTTAGGTTTAGATTTGGGGTTAGGTTTAGATTTTAGGTTTAGATTTGGGGTTAGGTTTAGATTTTAGGTTTAAATTTGGGGTTAGGTTTAGATTTTAGGTTTAGATTTGGGGTTAGGTTTAGATTTGGGGTTAGGTTTAGATTTTAGGTTTAGATTTGGGGTTAGGTTTAGATTTGGGGTTAGGTTTAGATTCTAGGTTTAGATTTGGGGTTAGGTTTAGATTTTAGGTTTAGATTTGGGGTTAGGTTTATATTTTAGGTTTAGATTTGGGGTTAGGTTTAGATTTGGGGTTAGGTTTAGATTTTAGGTTTAGATTTGGGGTTAGGTTTAGATTATAGGTTTAGATTTGGGGTTAGGTTTAGATTTGGGGTTAGGTTTAGATTTTAGGTTTAGATTTGGGGTTAGGTTTAGATTTGGGGTTAGGTTTAGATTTGGGGTTAGGTTTAGATTTTAGGTTTAGATTTGGGATTAGGTTTAGATTTGGGGTTAGGTTTAGATTCTAGGTTTAGATTTGGGGTTAGGTTTAGATTTTAGGTTTAGATTTGGGGTTAGGTTTAGATTTGGGGTTAGGTTTAGATTTTAGGTTTAGATTTGGGGTTAGGTTTAGATTTGGGGTTAGGTTTAGATTTTAGGTTTAGATTTGGGATTAGGTTTAGATTTTAGGTTTAGATTTTGGGTTAGGTTTAGATTTGGGGTTAGGTTTAGACTTGGGGTTAGGTTTAGATTTTAGGTTTAGATTTGGGGTTAGGTTTAGATTTGGGGTTAGGTTTAGATTTTAGGTTTAGATTTGGGGTTAGGTTTAGATTTTAGGTTTAGATTTGGGGTTAGGTTTAGATATGGGGTTAGGTTTAGATTTTAGGTTTAGATTTGGGGTTAGGTTTAGATTTTAGGTTTAGATTTTAGATTTAGATTTGGGGTTAGGTTTAGATTTTAGGTTTAGATTTGGGGTTAGGTTTAGATTTTAGGTTTAGATTTGGGGTTAGGTTTAGATTTGGGGTTAGGTTTAGATTTTAGGTTTAGATTTGGGGTTAGGTTTAGATTTGGGGTTAGGTTTAGATTTTAGGTTTAGATTTGGGGTTAGGTTTAGATTTGGGGTTAGGTTTAGATTTTAGGTTTAGATTTGGGGTTAGGTTTAGATTTTAGGTTTAGATTTGGGGTTAGGTTTAGATTTGGGGTTAGGTTTAGATTTTAGGTTTAGATTTGGGGTTAGGTTTAGATTATAGGTTTAGATTTGGGGTTAGGTTTAGATTTGGGGTTAGGTTTAGATTTTAGGTTTAGATTTGGGGTTAGGTTTAGATTTTAGGTTTAAATTTGGGGTTAGGTTTAGATTTTAGGTTTAGATTTGGGGTTAGGTTTAGATTTGGGGTTAGGTTTAGATTTTAGGTTTAGATTTGGGGTTAGGTTTAGATTTGGGGTTAGGTTTAGATTTGGGGTTAGGTTTAGATTTTAGGTTTAGATTTGGGGTTAGGTTTAGATTTGGGGTTAGGTTTAGATTTTAGGTTTAGATTTGGGGTTAGGTTTAGATTTTAGGTTTAGATTTGGGGTTAGGTTTAGATTTGGGGTTAGGTTTAGATTTTAGGTTTAGATTTGGGGTTAGGTTTAGATTTTAGGTTTAGATTTGGGGTTAGGTTTAGATTTAGGGTTAGGTTTAGATTTTAGGTTTAGATTTTGGGTTAGGTTTAGATTTGGGGTTAGGTTTAGATTTTAGGTTTAGATTTAAGGTTAGGTTTCGATTTCGGGTTACGTTTAGATTTTAGATTTAGATTTGGGGTTAGGTTTAGATTTTAGGTTTAAATTTGGGGTTAGGTTTAGATTTTAGGTTTAGATTTGGGGTTAGGTTTAGATTTGGGGTTAGGTTTAGATTTTAGGTTTAGATTTGGGGTTAGGTTTAGATTTGGGGTTAGGTTTAGATTTTAGGTTTAGATTTGGGGTTAGGTTTAGATTTTAGGTTTAGATTTGGGGTTAGGTTTAGATTTTAGGTTTAGATTTGGGGTTAGGTTTAGATTTTAGGTTTAGATTTGGGGTTAGGTTTAGATTTTAGGTTTAGATTTGGGGTTAGGTTTAGATTTGGGGTTAGGTTTAGATTTTAGGTTTAGATTTGGGGTTAGGTTTAGATTTTAGGTTTAGATTTGGGGTTAGGTTTAGATTTTAGGTTTAGATTTGGGGTTAGGTTTAGATTATAGGTTTAGATTTGGGGTTAGGTTTAGATTTCAGGTTTAGATTTGGGGTTAGGTTTAGATTTTAGGTTTAGATTTGGGGTTAGGTTTAGATTTTAGGTTTAGATTTTAGGTTTAGATTTGGGGTTAGGTTTAGATTTTAGGTTTAGATTTGGGGTTATGTTTAGATTTTAGGTTTAGATTTGGGGTTAGGTTTAGATTTTAGGTTTAGATTTGGGGTTAGGTTTAGATTTTAGGTTTAGATTTGGGGTTCGGTTTAGATTTTAGGTTTAGATTTGGGGTTAGGTTTAGATTTTAGGTTTAGATTTGGGGTTAGGTTTAGATTTTAGGTTTAGATTTGGGGTTAGGTTTAGATTTTAGGTGTAGACTTGGGGTTAGGTTTAGATTTTAGGTTTAGATTTGGGGTTAGGTTTAGATTTTAGGTTTAGATTTGGGGTTAGGTTTAGATTTTAGGTTTAGATTTGGGGTTAGGTTTAGATTTTAGGTTTAGATTTGGGGTTAGGTTTAGATTTGGGGTTAGGTTTAGATTTTAGGTTTAGATTTGGGGTTAGGTTTAGATTTTAGGTTTAGATTTGGGGTTATGTTTAGATTTTAGGTTTAGATTTGGGGTTAGGTTTAGATTTTAGGTTTAGATTTGGGGTTAGGTTTAGATTTTAGGTTTAGATTTGGGGTTAGGTTTAGATTTGGGGTTAGGTTTAGATTTTAGGTTTAGATTTGGGGTTAGGTTTAGATTTTAGGTTTAGATTTTAGGTTTAGATTTGGGGTTAGGTTTAGATTTTAGGTTTAGATTTAAGGTTAGGTTTCGATTTCGGGTTACGTTTAGATTTTAGGTTTAGATTTGGGGTTAGGTTTAGATTTTAGGTTTAGATTTGAGGTTAGGTTTAGATTTTAGGTTTAGATTTGGGGTTAGGTTTAGATTTTAGGTTTAAATTTGGGGTTAGGTTTAGATTTTAGGTTTAGATTTGGGGTTAGGTTTAGATTTTAGGTTTAGATTTGGGGTTAGGTTTAGATTTGGGGTTAGGTTTAGATTTTAGGTTTAGATTTGGGGTTAGGTTTAGATTTTAGGTTTAGATTTGGGGTTAGGTTTACATTTGGGGTTAGGTTTAGATTTTAGGTTTAGATTTGGGGTTAAGTTTAGATTTTAGGTTTAGATTTGGGGTTAGGTTTAGATTTTAGGTTTAGATTTGGGGTTAGGTTTAGATTTGGGGTTAGGTTTAGATTTGGGGTTAGGTTTAGATTTTAGGTTTAGATTTGGGGTTAGGTTTAGATTATAGGTTTAGATTTGGGGTTAGGTTTAGATTTGGGGTTAGGTTTAGATTTTAGGTTTAGATTTGGGGTTAGGTTTAGATTTTAGGTTTAAATTTGGGGTTAGGTTTAGATTTTAGGTTTAGATTTGGGGTTAGGTTTAGATTTGGGGTTAGGTTTAGATTTTAGGTTTAGATTTGGGGTTAGGTTTAGATTTGGGGTTAGGTTTAGATTTGGGGTTAGGTTTAGATTTTAGGTTTAGATTTGGGGTTAGGTTTAGATTTGGGGTTAGGTTTAGATTTTAGGTTTAGAATTGGGGTTAGGTTTAGATTTTAGGTTTAGATTTGGGGTTAGGTTTAGATTTGGGGTTAGGTTTAGTTTTTAGGTTTAGATTTGGGGTTAGGTTTAGATTTTAGGTTTAGATTTGGGGTTAGGTTTAGATTTGGGGTTAGGTTTAGATTTTAGGTTTAGATTTTGGGTTAGGTTTAGATTTGGGGTTAGGTTTAGATTTTAGGTTTAGATTTAAGGTTAGGTTTCGATTTCGGGTTACGTTTAGATTTTAGATTTAGATTTGGGGTTAGGTTTAGATTTTAGGTTTAAATTTGGGGTTAGGTTTAGATTTTAGGTTTAGATTTGGGGTTAGGTTTAGATTTGGGGTTAGGTTTAGATTCTAGGTTTAGATTTGGGGTTAGGTTTAGATTTGGGGTTAGGTTTAGATTTTAGGTTTAGATTGGGTTTTAGGTTTAGATTTTAGGTTTAGATTTGGGGTTAGGTTTAGATTTTAGGTTTAGATTTGGGGTTAGGTTTAGATTTGGGGTTAGGTTTAGATTTTAGGTTTAGATTTGGGGTTAGGTTTAGATTTTAGGTTTAGATTTGGGGTTAGGTTTAGATTTGGGGTTAGGTTTAGATTTTAGGTTTAGATTTGGGGTTAGGTTTAGATTTGGGGTTAGGTTTAGATTTTAGGTTTAGATTTGGGGTTAGGTTTAGATTTGGGCTTAGGCTTAGATTTTAGGTTTAGATTTGGGGTTAGGTTTAGATTTTAGGTTTAGATTTGGGGTTAGGTTTAGATTTAGGGTTAGGTTTAGATTTTAGGTTTAGATTTGGGGTTAGGTTTAGATTTTAGGTTTAAATTTGGGGTTAGGTTTAGATTTTAGGTTTAGATTTGGGGTTAGGTTTAGATTTGGGGTTAGGTTTAGATTTTAGGTTTAGATTTGGGGTTAGGTTTAGATTTGGGGTTAGGTTTAGATTCTAGGTTTAGATTTGGGGTTAGGTTTAGATTTTAGGTTTAGATTTGGGGTTAGGTTTAGATTTGGGGTTAGGTTTAGATTTTAGGTTTAGATTTGGGGTTAGGTTTAGATTTTAGGTTTAGATTTGGGGTTAGGTTTAGATTTGGGGTTAGGTTTAGATTTTAGGTTTAGATTTGGGGTTAGGTTTAGATTATAGGTTTAGATTTGGGGTTAGGTTTAGATTTGGGGTTAGGTTTAGATTTTAGGTTTAGATTTGGGGTTAGGTTTAGATTTGGGGTTAGGTTTAGATTTGGGGTTAGGTTTAGATTTTAGGTTTAGATTTGGGATTAAGTTTAGATTTGGGGTTAGGTTTAGATTCTAGGTTTAGATTTGGGGTTAGGTTTAGATTTTAGGTTTAGATTTGGGGTTAGGTTTAGATTTGGGGTTAGGTTTAGATTTTAGGTTTAGATTTGGGGTTAGGTTTAGATTTGGGGTTAGGTTTAGATTTTAGGTTTAGATTTGGGATTAGGTTTAGATTTTAGGTTTAGATTTGGGGTTAGGTTTAGATTTGGGTTTAGGTTTAGACTTGGGGTTAGGTTTAGATTTTAGGTTTAGATTTGGGGTTAGGTTTAGATTTGGGGTTAGGTTTAGATTTTAGGTTTAGATTTGGGGTTAGGTTTAGACTTGGGGTTAGGTTTAGATTTTAGGTTTAGATTTGGGGTTAGGTTTAGATTTTAGGTTTAGATTTGGGGTTAGGTTTAGATTTGGGGTTAGGTTTAGATTTTAGGTTTAGATTTGGGGTTAGGTTTAGATTTTAGGTTTAGATTTTAGATTTAGATTTGGGGTTAGGTTTAGATTTTAGGTTTAGATTTGGGTTTAGGTTTAGATTTTAGGTTTAGATTTTAGGTTTAGATTTGGGGTTAGGTTTAGATTTTAGGTTTAGATTTAAGGTTAGGTTTCGATTTCGGGTTACGTTTAGATTTTAGGTTTAGATTTGGGGTTAGGTTTAGATTTTAGGTTTAGATTTGGGGTTAGGTTTAGATTTTAGGTTTAGATTTGGGGTTAGGTTTAGATTTGGGGTTAGGTTTAGATTTTAGGTTTAGATTTGGGGTTAGGTTTAGATTTTAGGTTTAGATTTGGGGTTAGGTTTAGATTTGGGGTTAGGTTTAGATTTTAGGTTTAGATTTGGGGTTAGGTTTAGATTTGGGGTTAGGTTTAGATTTTAGGTTTAGATTTGGGGTTAGGTTTAGATTTTAGGTTTAGATTTGGGGTTAGGTTTAGATTTGGGGTTAGGTTTAGATTTTAGGTTTAGATTTGGGGTTAGGTTTAGATTATAGGTTTAGATTTGGGGTTAGGTTTAGATTTGGGGTTAGGTTTAGATTTTAGGTTTAGATTTGGGGTTAGGTTTAGATTTTAGGTTTAGATTTGGGGTTAGGTTTAGATTTTAGGTTTAGATTTGGGGTTAGGTTTAGATTTGGGGTTAGGTTTAGATTTTAGGTTTAGATTTGGGGTTAGGTTTAGATTTGGGGTTAGGTTTAGATTTGGGGTTAGGTTTAGATTTTAGGTTTAGATTTGGGGTTAGGTTTAGATTTGGGGTTAGGTTTAGATTTTAGGTTTAGATTTGGGGTTAGGTTTAGATTTTAGGTTTAGATTTGGGGTTAGGTTTAGATTTGGGGTTAGGTTTAGATTTTAGGTTTAGATTTGGGGTTAGGTTTAGATTTTAGGTTTAGATTTGGGGTTAGGTTTAGATTTGGGGTTAGGTTTAGATTTTAGGTTTAGATTTGGGGTTAGGTTTAGATTTGGGGTTAGGTTTAGATTTTAGGTTTAGATTTGGGGTTAGGTTTAGATTTTAGGTTTAGATTTGGGGTTAGGTTTAGATTTGGGGTTAGGTTTAGATTTTAGGTTTAGATTTGGGGTTAGGTTTAGATTATAGGTTTAGATTTGGGGTTAGGTTTAGATTTGGGGTTAGGTTTAGATTTTAGGTTTAGATTTGGGGTTAGGTTTAGATTTTAGGTTTAAATTTGGGGTTAGGTTTAGATTTTAGGTTTAGATTTGGGGTTAGGTTTAGATTTGGGGTTAGGTTTAGATTTTAGGTTTAGATTTGGGGTTAGGTTTAGATTTGGGGTTAGGTTTAGATTTGGGGTTAGGTTTAGATTTTAGGTTTAGATTTGGGGTTAGGTTTAGATTTGGGGTTAGGTTTAGATTTTAGGTTTAGATTTGGGGTTAGGTTTAGATTTTAGGTTTAGATTTGGGGTTAGGTTTAGATTTGGGGTTAGGTTTAGATTTTAGGTTTAGATTTGGGGTTAGGTTTAGATTTTAGGTTTAGATTTGGGGTTAGGTTTAGATTTAGGGTTAGGTTTAGATTTTAGGTTTAGATTTTGGGTTAGGTTTAGATTTGGGGTTAGGTTTAGATTTTAGGTTTAGATTTAAGGTTAGGTTTCGATTTCGGGTTACGTTTAGATTTTAGATTTAGATTTGGGGTTAGGTTTAGATTTTAGGTTTAAATTTGGGGTTAGGTTTAGATTTTAGGTTTAGATTTGGGGTTAGGTTTAGATTTGGGGTTAGGTTTAGATTCTAGGTTTAGATTTGGGGTTAGGTTTAGATTTGGGGTTAGGTTTAGATTTTAGGTTTAGATTTGGGGTTAGGTTTAGATTTTAGGTTTAGATTTGGGGTTAGGTTTAGATTTTAGGTTTAGATTTGGGGTTAGGTTTAGATTTTAGGTTTAGATTTGGGGTTAGGTTTAGATTTTAGGTTTAGATTTGGGGTTAGGTTTAGATTTGGGGTTAGGTTTAGATTTTAGGTTTAGATTTGGGGTTAGGTTTAGATTTTAGGTTTAGATTTGGGGTTAGGTTTAGATTTTAGGTTTAGATTTGGGGTTAGGTTTAGATTATAGGTTTAGATTTGGGGTTAGGTTTAGATTTCAGGTTTAGATTTGGGGTTAGGTTTAGATTTTAGGTTTAGATTTGGGGTTAGGTTTAGATTTTAGGTTTAGATTTTAGGTTTAGATTTGGGGTTAGGTTTAGATTTTAGGTTTAGATTTGGGGTTATGTTTAGATTTTAGGTTTAGATTTGGGGTTAGGTTTAGATTTTAGGTTTAGATTTGGGGTTAGGTTTAGATTTTAGGTTTAGATTTGGGGTTAGGTTTAGATTTTAGGTTTAGATTTGGGGTTAGGTTTAGATTTGGGGTTAGGTTTAGATTTTAGGTTTAGATTTGGGGTTAGGTTTAGATTTTAGGTTTAGATTTGGGGTTAGGTTTAGATTTTAGGTTTAGATTTGGGGTTAGGTTTAGATTTTAGGTTTAGATTTGGGGTTAGGTTTAGATTTTAGGTTTAGATTTGGGGTTAGGTTTAGATTTAGGGTTAGGTTTAGATTTTAGGTTTAGATTTTGGGTTAGGTTTAGATTTGGGGTTAGGTTTAGATTTTAGGTTTAGATTTAAGGTTAGGTTTCGATTTCGGGTTACGTTTAGATTTTAGATTTAGATTTGGGGTTAGGTTTAGATTTTAGGTTTAAATTTGGGGTTAGGTTTAGATTTTAGGTTTAGATTTGGGGTTAGGTTTAGATTTGGGGTTAGGTTTAGATTTTAGGTTTAGATTTGGGGTTAGGTTTAGATTTGGGGTTAGGTTTAGATTTTAGGTTTAGATTTGGGGTTAGGTTTAGATTTTAGGTTTAGATTTGGGGTTAGGTTTAGATTTTAGGTTTAGATTTGGGGTTAGGTTTAGATTTTAGGTTTAGATTTGGGGTTAGGTTTAGATTTTAGGTTTAGATTTGGGGTTAGGTTTAGATTTGGGGTTAGGTTTAGATTTTAGGTTTAGATTTGGGGTTAGGTTTAGATTTTAGGTTTAGATTTGGGGTTAGGTTTAGATTTTAGGTTTAGATTTGGGGTTAGGTTTAGATTATAGGTTTAGATTTGGGGTTAGGTTTAGATTTCAGGTTTAGATTTGGGGTTAGGTTTAGATTTTAGGTTTAGATTTGGGGTTAGGTTTAGATTTTAGGTTTAGATTTTAGGTTTAGATTTGGGGTTAGGTTTAGATTTTAGGTTTAGATTTGGGGTTATGTTTAGATTTTAGGTTTAGATTTGGGGTTAGGTTTAGATTTTAGGTTTAGATTTGGGGTTAGGTTTAGATTTTAGGTTTAGATTTGGGGTTAGGTTTAGATTTTAGGTTTAGATTTGGGGTTAGGTTTAGATTTTAGGTTTAGATTTGGGGTTAGGTTTAGATTTTAGGTTTAGATTTGGGGTTAGGTTTAGATTTTAGGTGTAGACTTGGGGTTAGGTTTAGATTTTAGGTTTAGATTTGGGGTTAGGTTTAGATTTTAGGTTTAGATTTGGGGTTAGGTTTAGATTTTAGGTTTAGATTTGGGGTTAGGTTTAGATTTTAGGTTTAGATTTGGGGTTAGGTTTAGATTTGGGGTTAGGTTTAGATTTTAGGTTTAGATTTGGGGTTAGGTTTAGATTTTAGGTTTAGATTTGGGGTTATGTTTAGATTTTAGGTTTAGATTTGGGGTTAGGTTTAGATTTTAGGTTTAGATTTGGGGTTAGGTTTAGATTTTAGGTTTAGATTTGGGGTTAGGTTTAGATTTGGGGTTAGGTTTAGATTTTAGGTTTAGATTTGGGGTTAGGTTTAGATTTTAGGTTTAGATTTTAGGTTTAGATTTGGGGTTAGGTTTAGATTTTAGGTTTAGATTTAAGGTTAGGTTTCGATTTCGGGTTACGTTTAGATTTTAGGTTTAGATTTGGGGTTAGGTTTAGATTTTAGGTTTAGATTTGAGGTTAGGTTTAGATTTTAGGTTTAGATTTGGGGTTAGGTTTAGATTTTAGGTTTAAATTTGGGGTTAGGTTTAGATTTTAGGTTTAGATTTGGGGTTAGGTTTAGATTTTAGGTTTAGATTTGGGGTTAGGTTTAGATTTGGGGTTAGGTTTAGATTTTAGGTTTAGATTTGGGGTTAGGTTTAGATTTTAGGTTTAGATTTGGGGTTAGGTTTACATTTGGGGTTAGGTTTAGATTTTAGGTTTAGATTTGGGGTTAAGTTTAGATTTTAGGTTTAGATTTGGGGTTAGGTTTAGATTTTAGGTTTAGATTTGGGGTTAGGTTTAGATTTGGGGTTAGGTTTAGATTTGGGGTTAGGTTTAGATTTTAGGTTTAGATTTGGGGTTAGGTTTAGATTATAGGTTTAGATTTGGGGTTAGGTTTAGATTTGGGGTTAGGTTTAGATTTTAGGTTTAGATTTGGGGTTAGGTTTAGATTTTAGGTTTAAATTTGGGGTTAGGATTAGATTTTAGGTTTAGATTTGGGGTTAGGTTTAGATTTGGGGTTAGGTTTAGATTTTAGGTTTAGATTTGGGGTTAGGTTTAGATTTGGGGTTAGGTTTAGATTTGGGGTTAGGTTTAGATTTTAGGTTTAGATTTGGGGTTAGGTTTAGATTTGGGGTTAGGTTTAGATTTTAGGTTTAGAATTGGGGTTAGGTTTAGATTTTAGGTTTAGATTTGGGGTTAGGTTTAGATTTGGGGTTAGGTTTAGTTTTTAGGTTTAGATTTGGGGTTAGGTTTAGATTTTAGGTTTAGATTTGGGGTTAGGTTTAGATTTGGGGTTAGGTTTAGATTTTAGGTTTAGATTTTGGGTTAGGTTTAGATTTGGGGTTAGGTTTAGATTTTAGGTTTAGATTTAAGGTTAGGTTTCGATTTCGGGTTACGTTTAGATTTTAGATTTAGATTTGGGGTTAGGTTTAGATTTTAGGTTTAAATTTGGGGTTAGGTTTAGATTTTAGGTTTAGATTTGGGGTTAGGTTTAGATTTGGGGTTAGGTTTAGATTCTAGGTTTAGATTTGGGGTTAGGTTTAGATTTGGGGTTAGGTTTAGATTTTAGGTTTAGATTGGGTTTTAGGTTTAGATTTTAGGTTTAGATTTGGGGTTAGGTTTAGATTTTAGGTTTAGATTTGGGGTTAGGTTTAGATTTGGGGTTAGGTTTAGATTTTAGGTTTAGATTTGGGGTTAGGTTTAGATTTTAGGTTTAGATTTGGGGTTAGGTTTAGATTTGGGGTTAGGTTTAGATTTTAGGTTTAGATTTGGGGTTAGGTTTAGATTTGGGGTTAGGTTTAGATTTTAGGTTTAGATTTGGGGTTAGGTTTAGATTTGGGCTTAGGCTTAGATTTTAGGTTTAGATTTGGGGTTAGGTTTAGATTTTAGGTTTAGATTTGGGGTTAGGTTTAGATTTGGGGTTAGGTTTAGATTTTAGGTTTAGATTTGGGGTTAGGTTTAGATTTTAGGTTTAAATTTGGGGTTAGGTTTAGATTTTAGGTTTAGATTTGGGGTTAGGTTTAGATTTGGGGTTAGGTTTAGATTTTAGGTTTAGATTTGGGGTTAGGTTTAGATTTGGGGTTAGGTTTAGATTCTAGGTTTAGATTTGGGGTTAGGTTTAGATTTTAGGTTTAGATTTGGGGTTAGGTTTAGATTTGGGGTTAGGTTTAGATTTTAGGTTTAGATTTGGGGTTAGGTTTAGATTTTAGGTTTAGATTTGGGGTTAGGTTTAGATTTGGGGTTAGGTTTAGATTTTAGGTTTAGATTTGGGGTTAGGTTTAGATTATAGGTTTAGATTTGGGGTTAGGTTTAGATTTGGGGTTAGGTTTAGATTTTAGGTTTAGATTTGGGGTTAGGTTTAGATTTGGGGTTAGGTTTAGATTTGGGGTTAGGTTTAGATTTTAGGTTTAGATTTGGGATTAAGTTTAGATTTGGGGTTAGGTTTAGATTCTAGGTTTAGATTTGGGGTTAGGTTTAGATTTTAGGTTTAGATTTGGGGTTAGGTTTAGATTTGGGGTTAGGTTTAGATTTTAGGTTTAGATTTGGGGTTAGGTTTAGATTTGGGGTTAGGTTTAGATTTTAGGTTTAGATTTGGGATTAGGTTTAGATTTTAGGTTTAGATTTGGGGTTAGGTTTAGATTTGGGTTTAGGTTTAGACTTGGGGTTAGGTTTAGATTTTAGGTTTAGATTTGGGGTTAGGTTTAGATTTGGGGTTAGGTTTAGATTTTAGGTTTAGATTTGGGGTTAGGTTTAGACTTGGGGTTAGGTTTAGATTTTAGGTTTAGATTTGGGGTTAGGTTTAGATTTTAGGTTTAGATTTGGGGTTAGGTTTAGATTTGGGGTTAGGTTTAGATTTTAGGTTTAGATTTGGGGTTAGGTTTAGATTTTAGGTTTAGATTTTAGATTTAGATTTGGGGTTAGGTTTAGATTTTAGGTTTAGATTTGGGTTTAGGTTTAGATTTTAGGTTTAGATTTTAGGTTTAGATTTGGGGTTAGGTTTAGATTTTAGGTTTAGATTTAAGGTTAGGTTTCGATTTCGGGTTACGTTTAGATTTTAGGTTTAGATTTGGGGTTAGGTTTAGATTTTAGGTTTAGATTTGGGGTTAGGTTTAGATTTTAGGTTTAGATTTGGGGTTAGGTTTAGATTTGGGGTTAGGTTTAGATTTTAGGTTTAGATTTGGGGTTAGGTTTAGATTTTAGGTTTAGATTTGGGGTTAGGTTTAGATTTGGGGTTAGGTTTAGATTTTAGGTTTAGATTTGGGGTTAGGTTTAGATTTGGGGTTAGGTTTAGATTTTAGGTTTAGATTTGGGGTTAGGTTTAGATTTTAGGTTTAGATTTGGGGTTAGGTTTAGATTTGGGGTTAGGTTTAGATTTTAGGTTTAGATTTGGGGTTAGGTTTAGATTATAGGTTTAGATTTGGGGTTAGGTTTAGATTTGGGGTTAGGTTTAGATTTTAGGTTTAGATTTGGGGTTAGGTTTAGATTTTAGGTTTAAATTTGGGGTTAGGTTTAGATTTTAGGTTTAGATTTGGGGTTAGGTTTAGATTTGGGGTTAGGTTTAGATTTTAGGTTTAGATTTGGGGTTAGGTTTAGATTTGGGGTTAGGTTTAGATTTGGGGTTAGGTTTAGATTTTAGGTTTAGATTTGGGGTTAGGTTTAGATTTGGGGTTAGGTTTAGATTTTAGGTTTAGATTTGGGGTTAGGTTTAGATTTTAGGTTTAGATTTGGGGTTAGGTTTAGATTTGGGGTTAGGTTTAGATTTTAGGTTTAGATTTGGGGTTAGGTTTAGATTTTAGGTTTAGATTTGGGGTTAGGTTTAGATTTGGGGTTAGGTTTAGATTTTAGGTTTAGATTTGGGGTTAGGTTTAGATTTGGGGTTAGGTTTAGATTTTAGGTTTAGATTTGGGGTTAGGTTTAGATTTTAGGTTTAGATTTGGGGTTAGGTTTAGATTTGGGGTTAGGTTTAGATTTTAGGTTTAGATTTGGGGTTAGGTTTAGATTATAGGTTTAGATTTGGGGTTAGGTTTAGATTTGGGGTTAGGTTTAGATTTTAGGTTTAGATTTGGGGTTAGGTTTAGATTTTAGGTTTAAATTTGGGGTTAGGTTTAGATTTTAGGTTTAGATTTGGGGTTAGGTTTAGATTTGGGGTTAGGTTTAGATTTTAGGTTTAGATTTGGGGTTAGGTTTAGATTTGGGGTTAGGTTTAGATTTGGGGTTAGGTTTAGATTTTAGGTTTAGATTTGGGGTTAGGTTTAGATTTGGGGTTAGGTTTAGATTTTAGGTTTAGATTTGGGGTTAGGTTTAGATTTTAGGTTTAGATTTGGGGTTAGGTTTAGATTTGGGGTTAGGTTTAGATTTTAGGTTTAGATTTGGGGTTAGGTTTAGATTTTAGGTTTAGATTTGGGGTTAGGTTTAGATTTAGGGTTAGGTTTAGATTTTAGGTTTAGATTTTGGGTTAGGTTTAGATTTGGGGTTAGGTTTAGATTTTAGGTTTAGATTTAAGGTTAGGTTTCGATTTCGGGTTACGTTTAGATTTTAGATTTAGATTTGGGGTTAGGTTTAGATTTTAGGTTTAAATTTGGGGTTAGGTTTAGATTTTAGGTTTAGATTTGGGGTTAGGTTTAGATTTGGGGTTAGGTTTAGATTCTAGGTTTAGATTTGGGGTTAGGTTTAGATTTGGGGTTAGGTTTAGATTTTAGGTTTAGATTTGGGGTTAGGTTTAGATTTTAGGTTTAGATTTGGGGTTAGGTTTAGATTTTAGGTTTAGATTTGGGGTTAGGTTTAGATTTTAGGTTTAGATTTGGGGTTAGGTTTAGATTTTAGGTTTAGATTTGGGGTTAGGTTTAGATTTGGGGTTAGGTTTAGATTTTAGGTTTAGATTTGGGGTTAGGTTTAGATTTTAGGTTTAGATTTGGGGTTAGGTTTAGATTTTAGGTTTAGATTTGGGGTTAGGTTTAGATTATAGGTTTAGATTTGGGGTTAGGTTTAGATTTCAGGTTTAGATTTGGGGTTAGGTTTAGATTTTAGGTTTAGATTTGGGGTTAGGTTTAGATTTTAGGTTTAGATTTTAGGTTTAGATTTGGGGTTAGGTTTAGATTTTAGGTTTAGATTTGGGGTTATGTTTAGATTTTAGGTTTAGATTTGGGGTTAGGTTTAGATTTTAGGTTTAGATTTGGGGTTAGGTTTAGATTTTAGGTTTAGATTTGGGGTTAGGTTTAGATTTTAGGTTTAGATTTGGGGTTAGGTTTAGATTTTAGGTTTAGATTTGGGGTTAGGTTTAGATTTCAGGTTTAGATTTGGGGTTAGGTTTAGATTTCAGGTTTAGATTTGGGGTTAGGTTTAGATTTTAGGTTTAGATTTGGGGTTAGGTTTAGATTTTAGGTTTAGATTTGGGGTTAGGTTTAGATTTTAGGTTTAGATTTGGGGTTAGGTTTAGATTTTAGGTTTAGATTTGGGGTTAGGTTTAGATTTTAGGTTTAGATTTGGGGTTAGGTTTAGATTTTAGGTTTAGATTTGGGGTTAGGTTTAGATTATAGGTTTAGATTTGGGGTTAGGTTTAGATTTCAGGTTTAGATTTGGGGTTAGGTTTAGATTTTAGGTTTAGATTTGGGGTTAGGTTTAGATTTTAGGTTTAGATTTTAGGTTTAGATTTGGGGTTAGGTTTAGATTTTAGGTTTAGATTTGGGGTTAGGTTTAGATTTTAGGTTTAGATTTGGGGTTAGGTTTAGATTTTAGGTTTAGATTTGGGGTTAGGTTTAGATTTTAGGTTTAGATTTGGGGTTAGGTTTAGATTTTAGGTTTAGATTTGGGGTTAGGTTTAGATTTTAGGTTTAGATTTGGGGTTAGGTTTAGATTTTAGGTTTAGATTTGGGGTTAGGTTTAGATTTTAGGTTTAGATTTGGGGTTAGGTTTAGATTTTAGGTTTAGATTTGGGGTTAGGTTTAGATTTTAGGTTTAGATTTGGGGTTAGGTTTAGATTTTAGGTTTAGATTTGGGGTTAGGTTTAGATTTTAGGTTTAGATTTGGGGTTAGGTTTAGATTTTAGGTTTAGATTTGGGGTTAGGTTTAGATTTGGGGTTAGGTTTAGATTTTAGGTTTAGATTTGGGGTTAGGTTTAGATTTTAGGTTTAGATTTGGGGTTATGTTTAGATTTTAGGTTTAGATTTGGGGTTAGGTTTAGATTTTAGGTTTAGATTTGGGGTTAGGTTTAGATTTTAGGTTTAGATTTGGGGTTAGGTTTAGATTTTAGGTTTAGATTTGGGGTTAGGTTTAGATTTGGGGTTAGGTTTAGATTTTAGGTTGAGATTTGGGGTTAGGTTTAGATTTGGGGTTAGGTTTAGATTTTAGGTTTAGATTTGGGGTTAGGTTTAGATTTGGGGTTAGGTTTAGATTTTAGGTTTAGATTTGGGGTTAGGTTTAGATTTTAGGTTTAGATTTTAGGTTTAGATTTGGGGAAAGGTTTAGATTTTAGGTTTAGATTTGGGGTTAGGTTTAGATTTTAGGTTTAGATTTGGGGTTAGGTTTAGATTTTAGGTTTAGATTTGGGGTTAGGTTTAGATTTGGGGTTAGGTTTAGATTTTAGGTTTAGATTTGGTGTTAGGTTTAGATTTGGGGTTAGGTTTAGATTTTAGGTTTAGATTTGGGGTTAGGTTTAGATTTTAGGTTTAGATTTGGGGTTAGGTTTAGATTTTAGGTTTAGATTTGGGATTAGGTTTAGATTTGGGGTTAGGTTTAGATTTTAGGTTTAGATTTGGGGTTAGGTTTAGATTTTAGGTTTAGATTTGGGGTTAGGTTTAGATTTTAGGTTTAGATTTGGGGTTAGGTTTAGATTTTAGGTTTAGATTTGGGGTTAGGTTTAGATTTGGGGTTAGGTTTAGATTTTAGGTTTAGATTTGGGGTTAGGTTTAGATTTTAGGTTTAAATTTGGGGTTAGGTTTAGACTTGTGGTTAGGTTTAGATTTTAGGTTTAGATTTGGGGTTAGGTTTAGATTTTAGATTTAGATTTGGGGTTAGGTTTAGATTTTAGGTTTAGATTTGGGGTTAGGTTTAGATTTGGGGTTAGGTTTAGATTTTAGGTTTAGATTTGGGGTTAGGTTTAGATTATAGGTTTAGATTTGGGGTTAGGTTTAGATTTGGGGTTAGGTTTAGATTTTAGGTTTAGATTTGGGGTTAGGTTTAGATTTTAGGTTTAAATTTGGGGTTAGGTTTAGATTTTAGGTTTAGATTTGGGGTTAGGTTTAGATTTGGGGTTAGGTTTAGATTTTAGGTTTAGATTTGGGGTTAGGTTTAGATTTGGGGTTAGGTTTAGATTTGGGGTTAGGTTTAGATTTTAGGTTTAGATTTGGGGTTAGGTTTAGATTTGGGGTTAGGTTTAGATTTTAGGTTTAGATTTGGGGTTAGGTTTAGATTTTAGGTTTAGATTTGGGGTTAGGTTTAGATTTGGGGTTAGGTTTAGATTTTAGGTTTAGATTTGGGGTTAGGTTTAGATTTTAGGTTTAGATTTGGGGTTAGGTTTAGATTTAGGGTTAGGTTTAGATTTTAGGTTTAGATTTTGGGTTAGGTTTAGATTTGGGGTTAGGTTTAGATTTTAGGTTTAGATTTAAGGTTAGGTTTCGATTTCGGGTTACGTTTAGATTTTAGATTTAGATTTGGGGTTAGGTTTAGATTTTAGGTTTAAATTTGGGGTTAGGTTTAGATTTTAGGTTTAGATTTGGGGTTAGGTTTAGATTTGGGGTTAGGTTTAGATTCTAGGTTTAGATTTGGGGTTAGGTTTAGATTTGGGGTTACGTTTAGATTTTAGGTTTAGATTTGGGGTTAGGTTTAGATTTTAGGTTTAGATTTGGGGTTAGGTTTAGATTTTAGGTTTAGATTTGGGGTTAGGTTTAGATTTTAGGTTTAGATTTGGGGTTAGGTTTAGATTTTAGGTTTAGATTTGGGGTTAGGTTTAGATTTGGGGTTAGGTTTAGATTTTAGGTTTAGATTTGGGGTTAGGTTTAGATTTTAGGTTTAGATTTGGGGTTAGGTTTAGATTTTAGGTTTAGATTTGGGGTTAGGTTTAGATTATAGGTTTAGATTTGGGGTTAGGTTTAGATTTCAGGTTTAGATTTGGGGTTAGGTTTAGATTTTAGGTTTAGATTTGGGGTTAGGTTTAGATTTTAGGTTTAGATTTTAGGTTTAGATTTGGGGTTAGGTTTAGATTTTAGGTTTAGATTTGGGGTTATGTTTAGATTTTAGGTTTAGATTTGGGGTTAGGTTTAGATTTTAGGTTTAGATTTGGGGTTAGGTTTAGATTTTAGGTTTAGATTTGGGGTTAGGTTTAGATTTTAGGTTTAGATTTGGGGTTAGGTTTAGATTTTAGGTTTAGATTTGGGGTTAGGTTTAGATTTCAGGTTTAGATTTGGGGTTAGGTTTAGATTTCAGGTTTAGATTTGGGGTTAGGTTTAGATTTTAGGTTTAGATTTGGGGTTAGGTTTAGATTTTAGGTTTAGATTTGGGGTTAGGTTTAGATTTTAGGTTTAGATTTGGGGTTAGGTTTAGATTTTAGGTTTAGATTTGGGGTTAGGTTTAGATTTTAGGTTTAGATTTGGGGTTAGGTTTAGATTTTAGGTTTAGATTTGGGGTTAGGTTTAGATTATAGGTTTAGATTTGGGGTTAGGTTTAGATTTCAGGTTTAGATTTGGGGTTAGGTTTAGATTTTAGGTTTAGATTTGGGGTTAGGTTTAGATTTTAGGTTTAGATTTTAGGTTTAGATTTGGGGTTAGGTTTAGATTTTAGGTTTAGATTTGGGGTTAGGTTTAGATTTTAGGTTTAGATTTGGGGTTAGGTTTAGATTTTAGGTTTAGATTTGGGGTTAGGTTTAGATTTTAGGTTTAGATTTGGGGTTAGGTTTAGATTTTAGGTTTAGATTTGGGGTTAGGTTTAGATTTTAGGTTTAGATTTGGGGTTAGGTTTAGATTTTAGGTTTAGATTTGGGGTTAGGTTTAGATTTTAGGTTTAGATTTGGGGTTAGGTTTAGATTTTAGGTTTAGATTTGGGGTTAGGTTTAGATTTTAGGTTTAGATTTGGGGTTAGGTTTAGATTTTAGGTTTAGATTTGGGGTTAGGTTTAGATTTTAGGTTTAGATTTGGGGTTAGGTTTAGATTTGGGGTTAGGTTTAGATTTTAGGTTTAGATTTGGGGTTAGGTTTAGATTTTAGGTTTAGATTTGGGGTTATGTTTAGATTTTAGGTTTAGATTTGGGGTTAGGTTTAGATTTTAGGTTTAGATTTGGGGTTAGGTTTAGATTTTAGGTTTAGATTTGGGGTTAGGTTTAGATTTGGGGTTAGGTTTAGATTTTAGGTTGAGATTTGGGGTTAGGTTTAGATTTGGGGTTAGGTTTAGATTTTAGGTTTAGATTTGGGGTTAGGTTTAGATTTGGGGTTAGGTTTAGATTTTAGGTTTAGATTTGGGGTTAGGTTTAGATTTTAGGTTTAGATTTTAGGTTTAGATTTGGGGAAAGGTTTAGATTTTAGGTTTAGATTTGGGGTTAGGTTTAGATTTTAGGTTTAGATTTGGGGTTAGGTTTAGATTTTAGGTTTAGATTTGGGGTTAGGTTTAGATTTGGGGTTAGGTTTAGATTTTAGGTTTAGATTTGGTGTTAGGTTTAGATTTGGGGTTAGGTTTAGATTTTAGGTTTAGATTTGGGGTTAGGTTTAGATTTTAGGTTTAGATTTGGGGTTAGGTTTAGATTTTAGGTTTAGATTTGGGATTAGGTTTAGATTTGGGGTTAGGTTTAGATTTTAGGTTTAGATTTGGGGTTAGGTTTAGATTTTAGGTTTAGATTTGGGGTTAGGTTTAGATTTTAGGTTTAGATTTGGGGTTAGGTTTAGATTTTAGGTTTAGATTTGGGGTTAGGTTTAGATTTGGGGTTAGGTTTAGATTTTAGGTTTAGATTTGGGGTTAGGTTTAGATTTTAGGTTTAAATTTGGGGTTAGGTTTAGACTTGTGGTTAGGTTTAGATTTTAGGTTTAGATTTGGGGTTAGGTTTAGATTTTAGATTTAGATTTGGGGTTAGGTTTAGATTTTAGGTTTAGATTTAAGGTGAGGTTTAGATTTCAGGTTTAGATTTGGGGTTAGGTTTAGATTTTAGGTTTAGATTTGGGGTTAAGTTTAGATTTGGGGTTAGGTTTAGATTTTAGGTTTAGATTTGGGGTTAGGTTTAGATTTTAGGTTTAGATTTGGGATTAGGTTTAGATTTGGGGTTAGGTTTAGATTTTAGGTTTAGATTTGGGGTTATGTTTAGATTTTAGGTTTAGATTTGGGGTTAGGTTTAGATTTTAGGTTTAGATTTGGGGTTAGGTTTAGATTTTAGGTTTAGATTTTGGGTTAGGTTTAGATTTTAGGTTTAGATTTGGGGTTAGGTTTAGATTTTAGGTTTAGATTTGGGGTTATGTTTAGATTTTAGGTTTAGATTTGGGGTTAGGTTTAGATTTTAGGTTTAGATTTGGGGTTAGGTTTAGATTTTAGGTTTAGATTTGGGGTTAGGTTTAGATTTTAGGTTTAGATTTTGGGTTAGGTTTAGATTTTAGGTTTAGATTTGGGGTTAGGTTTAGATTTTAGGTTTAGATTTGGGGTTAGGTTTAGATTTGGGGTTAGGTTTAGATTTTAGGTTTAGATTTGGGGTTAGGTTTAGATTTTAGGTTTAGATTTGGGGTTATGTTTAGATTTTAGGTTTAGATTTGGGGTTAGGTTTAGATTTTAGGTTTAGATTTGGGGTTAGGTTTAGATTTTAGGTTTAGATTTGGGGTTAGGTTTAGATTTGGGGTTAGGTTTAGATTTTAGGTTTAGATTTGGGGTTAGGTTTAGATTTTAGGTTTAGATTTGGGGTTAGGTTTAGATTTGGGGTTAGGTTTAGATTTTAGGTTTAGATTTGGGGTTAGGTTTAGATTATAGGTTTAGATTTGGGGTTAGGTTTAGATTTGGGGTTAGGTTTAGATTTTAGGTTTAGATTTGGGGTTAGGTTTAGATTTTAGGTTTAAATTTGGGGTTAGGTTTAGATTTTAGGTTTAGATTTGGGGTTAGGTTTAGATTTGGGGTTAGGTTTAGATTTTAGGTTTAGATTTGGGGTTAGGTTTAGATTTGGGGTTAGGTTTAGATTTGGGGTTAGGTTTAGATTTTAGGTTTAGATTTGGGGTTAGGTTTAGATTTGGGGTTAGGTTTAGATTTTAGGTTTAGATTTGGGGTTAGGTTTAGATTTTAGGTTTAGATTTGGGGTTAGGTTTAGATTTGGGGTTAGGTTTAGATTTTAGGTTTAGATTTGGGGTTAGGTTTAGATTTTAGGTTTAGATTTGGGGTTAGGTTTAGATTTGGGGTTAGGTTTAGATTTTAGGTTTAGATTTGGGGTTAGGTTTAGATTTGGGGTTAGGTTTAGATTTTAGGTTTAGATTTGGGGTTAGGTTTATATTTTAGGTTTAGATTTGGGGTTAGGTTTAGATTTGGGGTTAGGTTTAGATTTTAGGTTTAGATTTGGGGTTAGGTTTAGATTATAGGTTTAGATTTGGGGTTAGGTTTAGATTTGGGGTTAGGTTTAGATTTTAGGTTTAGATTTGGGGTTAGGTTTAGATTTTAGGTTTAAATTTGGGGTTAGGTTTAGATTTTAGGTTTAGATTTGGGGTTAGGTTTAGATTTGGGGTTAGGTTTAGATTTTAGGTTTAGATTTGGGGTTAGGTTTAGATTTGGGGTTAGGTTTAGATTTGGGGTTAGGTTTAGATTTTAGGTTTAGATTTGGGGTTAGGTTTAGATTTGGGGTTAGGTTTAGATTTTAGGTTTAGATTTGGGGTTAGGTTTAGATTTTAGGTTTAGATTTGGGGTTAGGTTTAGATTTGGGGTTAGGTTTAGATTTTAGGTTTAGATTTGGGGTTAGGTTTAGATTTTAGGTTTAGATTTGGGGTTAGGTTTAGATTTAGGGTTAGGTTTAGATTTTAGGTTTAGATTTTGGGTTAGGTTTAGATTTGGGGTTAGGTTTAGATTTTAGGTTTAGATTTAAGGTTAGGTTTCGATTTCGGGTTACGTTTAGATTTTAGATTTAGATTTGGGGTTAGGTTTAGATTTTAGGTTTAAATTTGGGGTTAGGTTTAGATTTTAGGTTTAGATTTGGGGTTAGGTTTAGATTTGGGGTTAGGTTTAGATTCTAGGTTTAGATTTGGGGTTAGGTTTAGATTTGGGGTTAGGTTTAGATTTTAGGTTTAGATTTGGGGTTAGGTTTAGATTTTAGGTTTAGATTTGGGGTTAGGTTTAGATTTTAGGTTTAGATTTGGGGTTAGGTTTAGATTTTAGGTTTAGATTTGGGGTTAGGTTTAGATTTTAGGTTTAGATTTGGGGTTAGGTTTAGATTTGGGGTTAGGTTTAGATTTTAGGTTTAGATTTGGGGTTAGGTTTAGATTTTAGGTTTAGATTTGGGGTTAGGTTTAGATTTTAGGTTTAGATTTGGGGTTAGGTTTAGATTATAGGTTTAGATTTGGGGTTAGGTTTAGATTTCAGGTTTAGATTTGGGGTTAGGTTTAGATTTTAGGTTTAGATTTGGGGTTAGGTTTAGATTTTAGGTTTAGATTTTAGGTTTAGATTTGGGGTTAGGTTTAGATTTTAGGTTTAGATTTGGGGTTATGTTTAGATTTTAGGTTTAGATTTGGGGTTAGGTTTAGATTTTAGGTTTAGATTTGGGGTTAGGTTTAGATTTTAGGTTTAGATTTGGGGTTAGGTTTAGATTTTAGGTTTAGATTTGGGGTTAGGTTTAGATTTTAGGTTTAGATTTGGGGTTATGTTTAGATTTTAGGTTTAGATTTGGGGTTAGGTTTAGATTTTAGGTTTAGATTTGGGGTTAGGTTTAGATTTTAGGTTTAGATTTGGGGTTAGGTTTAGATTTTAGGTGTAGACTTGGGGTTAGGTTTAGATTTTAGGTTTAGATTTGGGGTTAGGTTTAGATTTTAGGTTTAGATTTGGGGTTAGGTTTAGATTTTAGGTTTAGATTTGGGGTTAGGTTTAGATTTTAGGTTTAGATTTGGGGTTAGGTTTAGATTTGGGGTTAGGTTTAGATTTTAGGTTTAGATTTGGGGTTAGGTTTAGATTTTAGGTTTAGATTTGGGGTTAGGTTTAGATTTTAGGTTTAGATTTGGGGTTAGGTTTAGATTTTAGGTTTAGATTTGGGGTTAGGTTTAGATTTTAGGTTTAGATTTGGGGTTAGGTTTAGATTTTAGGTTTAGATTTGGGGTTAGGTTTAGATTTTAGGTTTAGATTTGGGGTTAGGTTTAGATTTTAGGTTTAGATTTGGGGTTAGGTTTAGATTTTAGGTTTAGATTTGGGGTTAGGTTTAGATTTCAGGTTTAGATTTGGGGTTAGGTTTAGATTTCAGGTTTAGATTTGGGGTTAGGTTTAGATTTTAGGTTTAGATTTGGGGTTAGGTTTAGATTTTAGGTTTAGATTTGGGGTTAGGTTTAGATTTTAGGTTTAGATTTGGGGTTAGGTTTAGATTTTAGGTTTAGATTTGGGGTTAGGTTTAGATTTTAGGTTTAGATTTGGGGTTAGGTTTAGATTTTAGGTTTAGATTTGGGGTTAGGTTTAGATTTGGGGTTAGGTTTAGATTTTAGGTTTAGATTTGGGGTTAGGTTTAGATTTTAGGTTTAGATTTGGGGTTAGGTTTAGATTTGGGGTTAGGTTTAGATTTTAGGTTTAGATTTGGGGTTAGGTTTAGATTTTAGGTTTAGATTTGGGGTTAGGTTTAGATTTAGGGTTAGGTTTAGATTTTAGGTTTAGATTTTGGGTTAGGTTTAGATTTGGGGTTAGGTTTAGATTTTAGGTTTAGATTTAAGGTTAGGTTTCGATTTCGGGTTACGTTTAGATTTTAGATTTAGATTTGGGGTTAGGTTTAGATTTTAGGTTTAAATTTGGGGTTAGGTTTAGATTTTAGGTTTAGATTTGGGGTTAGGTTTAGATTTGGGGTTAGGTTTAGATTCTAGGTTTAGATTTGGGGTTAGGTTTAGATTTGGGGTTACGTTTAGATTTTAGGTTTAGATTTGGGGTTAGGTTTAGATTTTAGGTTTAGATTTGGGGTTAGGTTTAGATTTTAGGTTTAGATTTGGGGTTAGGTTTAGATTTTAGGTTTAGATTTGGGGTTAGGTTTAGATTTTAGGTTTAGATTTGGGGTTAGGTTTAGATTTGGGGTTAGGTTTAGATTTTAGGTTTAGATTTGGGGTTAGGTTTAGATTTTAGGTTTAGATTTGGGGTTAGGTTTAGATTTTAGGTTTAGATTTGGGGTTAGGTTTAGATTATAGGTTTAGATTTGGGGTTAGGTTTAGATTTCAGGTTTAGATTTGGGGTTAGGTTTAGATTTTAGGTTTAGATTTGGGGTTAGGTTTAGATTTTAGGTTTAGATTTTAGGTTTAGATTTGGGGTTAGGTTTAGATTTTAGGTTTAGATTTGGGGTTATGTTTAGATTTTAGGTTTAGATTTGGGGTTAGGTTTAGATTTTAGGTTTAGATTTGGGGTTAGGTTTAGATTTTAGGTTTAGATTTGGGGTTAGGTTTAGATTTTAGGTTTAGATTTGGGGTTAGGTTTAGATTTTAGGTTTAGATTTGGGGTTAGGTTTAGATTTCAGGTTTAGATTTGGGGTTAGGTTTAGATTTCAGGTTTAGATTTGGGGTTAGGTTTAGATTTTAGGTTTAGATTTGGGGTTAGGTTTAGATTTTAGGTTTAGATTTGGGGTTAGGTTTAGATTTTAGGTTTAGATTTGGGGTTAGGTTTAGATTTTAGGTTTAGATTTGGGGTTAGGTTTAGATTTTAGGTTTAGATTTGGGGTTAGGTTTAGATTTTAGGTTTAGATTTGGGGTTAGGTTTAGATTATAGGTTTAGATTTGGGGTTAGGTTTAGATTTCAGGTTTAGATTTGGGGTTAGGTTTAGATTTTAGGTTTAGATTTGGGGTTAGGTTTAGATTTTAGGTTTAGATTTTAGGTTTAGATTTGGGGTTAGGTTTAGATTTTAGGTTTAGATTTGGGGTTAGGTTTAGATTTTAGGTTTAGATTTGGGGTTAGGTTTAGATTTTAGGTTTAGATTTGGGGTTAGGTTTAGATTTTAGGTTTAGATTTGGGGTTAGGTTTAGATTTTAGGTTTAGATTTGGGGTTAGGTTTAGATTTTAGGTTTAGATTTGGGGTTAGGTTTAGATTTTAGGTTTAGATTTGGGGTTAGGTTTAGATTTTAGGTTTAGATTTGGGGTTAGGTTTAGATTTTAGGTTTAGATTTGGGGTTAGGTTTAGATTTTAGGTTTAGATTTGGGGTTAGGTTTAGATTTTAGGTTTAGATTTGGGGTTAGGTTTAGATTTTAGGTTTAGATTTGGGGTTAGGTTTAGATTTGGGGTTAGGTTTAGATTTTAGGTTTAGATTTGGGGTTAGGTTTAGATTTTAGGTTTAGATTTGGGGTTATGTTTAGATTTTAGGTTTAGATTTGGGGTTAGGTTTAGATTTTAGGTTTAGATTTGGGGTTAGGTTTAGATTTTAGGTTTAGATTTGGGGTTAGGTTTAGATTTTAGGTTTAGATTTGGGGTTAGGTTTAGATTTGGGGTTAGGTTTAGATTTTAGGTTGAGATTTGGGGTTAGGTTTAGATTTGGGGTTAGGTTTAGATTTTAGGTTTAGATTTGGGGTTAGGTTTAGATTTGGGGTTAGGTTTAGATTTTAGGTTTAGATTTGGGGTTAGGTTTAGATTTTAGGTTTAGATTTTAGGTTTAGATTTGGGGAAAGGTTTAGATTTTAGGTTTAGATTTGGGGTTAGGTTTAGATTTTAGGTTTAGATTTGGGGTTAGGTTTAGATTTTAGGTTTAGATTTGGGGTTAGGTTTAGATTTGGGGTTAGGTTTAGATTTTAGGTTTAGATTTGGTGTTAGGTTTAGATTTGGGGTTAGGTTTAGATTTTAGGTTTAGATTTGGGGTTAGGTTTAGATTTTAGGTTTAGATTTGGGGTTAGGTTTAGATTTTAGGTTTAGATTTGGGATTAGGTTTAGATTTGGGGTTAGGTTTAGATTTTAGGTTTAGATTTGGGGTTAGGTTTAGATTTTAGGTTTAGATTTGGGGTTAGGTTTAGATTTTAGGTTTAGATTTGGGGTTAGGTTTAGATTTTAGGTTTAGATTTGGGGTTAGGTTTAGATTTGGGGTTAGGTTTAGATTTTAGGTTTAGATTTGGGGTTAGGTTTAGATTTTAGGTTTAAATTTGGGGTTAGGTTTAGACTTGTGGTTAGGTTTAGATTTTAGGTTTAGATTTGGGGTTAGGTTTAGATTTTAGATTTAGATTTGGGGTTAGGTTTAGATTTTAGGTTTAGATTTAAGGTGAGGTTTAGATTTCAGGTTTAGATTTGGGGTTAGGTTTAGATTTTAGGTTTAGATTTGGGGTTAAGTTTAGATTTGGGGTTAGGTTTAGATTTTAGGTTTAGATTTGGGGTTAGGTTTAGATTTTAGGTTTAGATTTGGGATTAGGTTTAGATTTGGGGTTAGGTTTAGATTTTAGGTTTAGATTTGGGGTTATGTTTAGATTTTAGGTTTAGATTTGGGGTTAGGTTTAGATTTTAGGTTTAGATTTGGGGTTAGGTTTAGATTTTAGGTTTAGATTTTGGGTTAGGTTTAGATTTTAGGTTTAGATTTGGGGTTAGGTTTAGATTTTAGGTTTAGATTTGGGGTTATGTTTAGATTTTAGGTTTAGATTTGGGGTTAGGTTTAGATTTTAGGTTTAGATTTGGGGTTAGGTTTAGATTTTAGGTTTAGATTTGGGGTTAGGTTTAGATTTTAGGTTTAGATTTTGGGTTAGGTTTAGATTTTAGGTTTAGATTTGGGGTTAGGTTTAGATTTTAGGTTTAGATTTGGGGTTAGGTTTAGATTTGGGGTTAGGTTTAGATTTTAGGTTTAGATTTGGGGTTAGGTTTAGATTTTAGGTTTAGATTTGGGGTTATGTTTAGATTTTAGGTTTAGATTTGGGGTTAGGTTTAGATTTTAGGTTTAGATTTGGGGTTAGGTTTAGATTTTAGGTTTAGATTTGGGGTTAGGTTTAGATTTGGGGTTAGGTTTAGATTTTAGGTTTAGATTTGGGGTTAGGTTTAGATTTTAGGTTTAGATTTGGGGTTAGGTTTAGATTTGGGGTTAGGTTTAGATTTTAGGTTTAGATTTGGGGTTAGGTTTAGATTATAGGTTTAGATTTGGGGTTAGGTTTAGATTTGGGGTTAGGTTTAGATTTTAGGTTTAGATTTGGGGTTAGGTTTAGATTTTAGGTTTAAATTTGGGGTTAGGTTTAGATTTTAGGTTTAGATTTGGGGTTAGGTTTAGATTTGGGGTTAGGTTTAGATTTTAGGTTTAGATTTGGGGTTAGGTTTAGATTTGGGGTTAGGTTTAGATTTGGGGTTAGGTTTAGATTTTAGGTTTAGATTTGGGGTTAGGTTTAGATTTGGGGTTAGGTTTAGATTTTAGGTTTAGATTTGGGGTTAGGTTTAGATTTTAGGTTTAGATTTGGGGTTAGGTTTAGATTTGGGGTTAGGTTTAGATTTTAGGTTTAGATTTGGGGTTAGGTTTAGATTTTAGGTTTAGATTTGGGGTTAGGTTTAGATTTGGGGTTAGGTTTAGATTTTAGGTTTAGATTTGGGGTTAGGTTTAGATTTGGGGTTAGGTTTAGATTTTAGGTTTAGATTTGGGGTTAGGTTTAGATTTTAGGTTTAGATTTGGGGTTAGGTTTAGATTTGGGGTTAGGTTTAGATTTTAGGTTTAGATTTGGGGTTAGGTTTAGATTATAGGTTTAGATTTGGGGTTAGGTTTAGATTTGGGGTTAGGTTTAGATTTTAGGTTTAGATTTGGGGTTAGGTTTAGATTTTAGGTTTAAATTTGGGGTTAGGTTTAGATTTTAGGTTTAGATTTGGGGTTAGGTTTAGATTTGGGGTTAGGTTTAGATTTTAGGTTTAGATTTGGGGTTAGGTTTAGATTTGGGGTTAGGTTTAGATTTGGGGTTAGGTTTAGATTTTAGGTTTAGATTTGGGGTTAGGTTTAGATTTGGGGTTAGGTTTAGATTTTAGGTTTAGATTTGGGGTTAGGTTTAGATTTTAGGTTTAGATTTGGGGTTAGGTTTAGATTTGGGGTTAGGTTTAGATTTTAGGTTTAGATTTGGGGTTAGGTTTAGATTTTAGGTTTAGATTTGGGGTTAGGTTTAGATTTAGGGTTAGGTTTAGATTTTAGGTTTAGATTTTGGGTTAGGTTTAGATTTGGGGTTAGGTTTAGATTTTAGGTTTAGATTTAAGGTTAGGTTTCGATTTCGGGTTACGTTTAGATTTTAGATTTAGATTTGGGGTTAGGTTTAGATTTTAGGTTTAAATTTGGGGTTAGGTTTAGATTTTAGGTTTAGATTTGGGGTTAGGTTTAGATTTGGGGTTAGGTTTAGATTCTAGGTTTAGATTTGGGGTTAGGTTTAGATTTGGGGTTAGGTTTAGATTTTAGGTTTAGATTTGGGGTTAGGTTTAGATTTTAGGTTTAGATTTGGGGTTAGGTTTAGATTTTAGGTTTAGATTTGGGGTTAGGTTTAGATTTTAGGTTTAGATTTGGGGTTAGGTTTAGATTTTAGGTTTAGATTTGGGGTTAGGTTTAGATTTGGGGTTAGGTTTAGATTTTAGGTTTAGATTTGGGGTTAGGTTTAGATTTTAGGTTTAGATTTGGGGTTAGGTTTAGATTTTAGGTTTAGATTTGGGGTTAGGTTTAGATTATAGGTTTAGATTTGGGGTTAGGTTTAGATTTCAGGTTTAGATTTGGGGTTAGGTTTAGATTTTAGGTTTAGATTTGGGGTTAGGTTTAGATTTTAGGTTTAGATTTTAGGTTTAGATTTGGGGTTAGGTTTAGATTTTAGGTTTAGATTTGGGGTTATGTTTAGATTTTAGGTTTAGATTTGGGGTTAGGTTTAGATTTTAGGTTTAGATTTGGGGTTAGGTTTAGATTTTAGGTTTAGATTTGGGGTTAGGTTTAGATTTTAGGTTTAGATTTGGGGTTAGGTTTAGATTTTAGGTTTAGATTTGGGGTTATGTTTAGATTTTAGGTTTAGATTTGGGGTTAGGTTTAGATTTTAGGTTTAGATTTGGGGTTAGGTTTAGATTTTAGGTTTAGATTTGGGGTTAGGTTTAGATTTTAGGTGTAGACTTGGGGTTAGGTTTAGATTTTAGGTTTAGATTTGGGGTTAGGTTTAGATTTTAGGTTTAGATTTGGGGTTAGGTTTAGATTTTAGGTTTAGATTTGGGGTTAGGTTTAGATTTTAGGTTTAGATTTGGGGTTAGGTTTAGATTTGGGGTTAGGTTTAGATTTTAGGTTTAGATTTGGGGTTAGGTTTAGATTTTAGGTTTAGATTTGGGGTTAGGTTTAGATTTTAGGTTTAGATTTGGGGTTAGGTTTAGATTTTAGGTTTAGATTTGGGGTTAGGTTTAGATTTTAGGTTTAGATTTGGGGTTAGGTTTAGATTTTAGGTTTAGATTTGGGGTTAGGTTTAGATTTTAGGTTTAGATTTGGGGTTAGGTTTAGATTTTAGGTTTAGATTTGGGGTTAGGTTTAGATTTTAGGTTTAGATTTGGGGTTAGGTTTAGATTTTAGGTTTAGATTTGGGGTTAGGTTTAGATTTTAGGTTTAGATTTGGGGTTAGGTTTAGATTTTAGGTTTAGATTTGGGGTTAGGTTTAGATTTTAGGTTTAGATTTGGGGTTAGGTTTAGATTTGGGGTTAGGTTTAGATTTTAGGTTTAGATTTGGGGTTAGGTTTAGATTTTAGGTTTAGATTTGGGGTTATGTTTAGATTTTAGGTTTAGATTTGGGGTTAGGTTTAGATTTTAGGTTTAGATTTGGGGTTAGGTTTAGATTTTAGGTTTAGATTTGGGGTTAGGTTTAGATTTTAGGTTTAGATTTGGGGTTAGGTTTAGATTTGGGGTTAGGTTTAGATTTTAGGTTGAGATTTGGGGTTAGGTTTAGATTTGGGGTTAGGTTTAGATTTTAGGTTTAGATTTGGGGTTAGGTTTAGATTTGGGGTTAGGTTTAGATTTTAGGTTTAGATTTGGGGTTAGGTTTAGATTTTAGGTTTAGATTTTAGGTTTAGATTTGGGGAAAGGTTTAGATTTTAGGTTTAGATTTGGGGTTAGGTTTAGATTTTAGGTTTAGATTTGGGGTTAGGTTTAGATTTGGGGTTAGGTTTAGATTTTAGGTTTAGATTTGGTGTTAGGTTTAGATTTGGGGTTAGGTTTAGATTTTAGGTTTAGATTTGGGGTTAGGTTTAGATTTTAGGTTTAGATTTGGGGTTAGGTTTAGATTTTAGGTTTAGATTTGGGATTAGGTTTAGATTTCGGGTTAGGTTTAGATTTTAGGTTTAGATTTGGGGTTAGGTTTAGATTTTAGGTTTAGAATTGGGGTTAGGTTTAGATTTTAGGTTTAGATTTGGGGTTAGGTTTAGATTTTAGGTTTAGATTTGGGGTTAGGTTTAGATTTGGGGTTAGGTTTAGATTTTAGGTTTAGATTTGGGGTTAGGTTTAGATTTTAGGTTTAAATTTGGGGTTAGGTTTAGACTTGTGGTTAGGTTTAGATTTTAGGTTTAGATTTGGGGTTAGGTTTAGATTTTAGATTTAGATTTGGGGTTAGGTTTAGATTTTAGGTTTAGATTTAAGGTGAGGTTTAGATTTCAGGTTTAGATTTGGGGTTAGGTTTAGATTTTAGGTTTAGATTTGGGGTTAAGTTTAGATTTGGGGTTAGGTTTAGATTTTAGGTTTAGATTTGGGGTTAGGTTTAGATTTTAGGTTTAGATTTGGGATTAGGTTTAGATTTGGGGTTAGGTTTAGATTTTAGGTTTAGATTTGGGGTTAGGTTTAGATTTTAGGTTTAGATTTGGGGTTAGGTTTAGATTTTAGGTTTAGATTTTGGGTTAGGTTTAGATTTTAGGTTTAGATTTGGGGTTAGGTTTAGATTTTAGGTTTAGATTTGGGGTTATGTTTAGATTTTAGGTTTAGATTTGGGGTTAGGTTTAGATTTTAGGTTTAGATTTGGGGTTAGGTTTAGATTTTAGGTTTAGATTTGGGGTTAGGTTTAGATTTTAGGTTTAGATTTTGGGTTAGGTTTAGATTTTAGGTTTAGATTTGGGGTTAGGTTTAGATTTTAGGTTTAGATTTGGGGTTATGTTTAGATTTTAGGTTTAGATTTGGGGTTAGGTTTAGATTTTAGGTTTAGATTTGGGGTTAGGTTTAGATTTGGGGTTAGGTTTAGATTTTAGGTTTGGATTTGGGGTTAGGTTTAGATTATAGGTTTAGATTTGGGGTTAGGTTTAGATTTGGGGTTAGGTTTAGATTTTAGGTTTAGATTTGGGGTTAGGTTTAGATTTTAGGTTTAGATTTGGGGTTAGGTTTAGATTTGGGGTTAGGTTTAGATTTTAGGTTTAGATTTGGGGTTAGGTTTAGATTATAGGTTTAGATTTGGGGTTAGGTTTAGATTTGGGGTTAGGTTTAGATTTTAGGTTTAGATTTGGGGTTAGGTTTAGATTTTAGGTTTAAATTTGGGGTTAGGTTTAGATTTTAGGTTTAGATTTGGGGTTAGGTTTAGATTTGGGGTTAGGTTTAGATTTTAGGTTTAGATTTGGGGTTAGGTTTAGATTTGGGGTTAGGTTTAGATTTGGGGTTAGGTTTAGATTTTAGGTTTAGATTTGGGGTTAGGTTTAGATTTGGGGTTAGGTTTAGATTTTAGGTTTAGATTTGGGGTTAGGTTTAGATTTTAGGTTTAGATTTGGGGTTAGGTTTAGATTTGGGGTTAGGTTTAGATTTTAGGTTTAGATTTGGGGTTAGGTTTAGATTTTAGGTTTAGATTTGGGGTTAGGTTTAGATTTGGGGTTAGGTTTAGATTTTAGGTTTAGATTTGGGGTTAGGTTTAGATTTGGGGTTAGGTTTAGATTTTAGGTTTAGATTTGGGGTTAGGTTTAGATTTTAGGTTTAGATTTGGGGTTAGGTTTAGATTTGGGGTTAGGTTTAGATTTTAGGTTTAGATTTGGGGTTAGGTTTAGATTATAGGTTTAGATTTGGGGTTAGGTTTAGATTTGGGGTTAGGTTTAGATTTTAGGTTTAGATTTGGGGTTAGGTTTAGATTTTAGGTTTAAATTTGGGGTTAGGTTTAGATTTTAGGTTTAGATTTGGGGTTAGGTTTAGATTTGGGGTTAGGTTTAGATTTTAGGTTTAGATTTGGGGTTAGGTTTAGATTTGGGGTTAGGTTTAGATTTGGGGTTAGGTTTAGATTTTAGGTTTAGATTTGGGGTTAGGTTTAGATTTGGGGTTAGGTTTAGATTTTAGGTTTAGATTTGGGGTTAGGTTTAGATTTTAGGTTTAGATTTGGGGTTAGGTTTAGATTTGGGGTTAGGTTTAGATTTTAGGTTTAGATTTGGGGTTAGGTTTAGATTTTAGGTTTAGATTTGGGGTTAGGTTTAGATTTAGGGTTAGGTTTAGATTTTAGGTTTAGATTTTGGGTTAGGTTTAGATTTGGGGTTAGGTTTAGATTTTAGGTTTAGATTTAAGGTTAGGTTTCGATTTCGGCTTACGTTTAGATTTTAGATTTAGATTTGGGGTTAGGTTTAGATTTTAGGTTTAAATTTGGGGTTAGGTTTAGATTTTAGGTTTAGATTTGGGGTTAGGTTTAGATTTGGGGTTAGGTTTAGATTCTAGGTTTAGATTTGGGGTTAGGTTTAGATTTGGGGTTAGGTTTAGATTTTAGGTTTAGATTTGGGGTTAGGTTTAGATTTTAGGTTTAGATTTGGGGTTAGGTTTAGATTTTAGGTTTAGATTTGGGGTTAGGTTTAGATTTTAGGTTTAGATTTGGGGTTAGGTTTAGATTTTAGGTTTAGATTTGGGGTTAGGTTTAGATTTGGGGTTAGGTTTAGATTTTAGGTTTAGATTTGGGGTTAGGTTTAGATTTTAGGTTTAGATTTGGGGTTAGGTTTAGATTTTAGGTTTAGATTTGGGGTTAGGTTTAGATTATAGGTTTAGATTTGGGGTTAGGTTTAGATTTCAGGTTTAGATTTGGGGTTAGGTTTAGATTTTAGGTTTAGATTTGGGGTTAGGTTTAGATTTTAGGTTTAGATTTTAGGTTTAGATTTGGGGTTAGGTTTAGATTTTAGGTTTAGATTTGGGGTTATGTTTAGATTTTAGGTTTAGATTTGGGGTTAGGTTTAGATTTTAGGTTTAGATTTGGGGTTAGGTTTAGATTTTAGGTTTAGATTTGGGGTTAGGTTTAGATTTTAGGTTTAGATTTGGGGTTAGGTTTAGATTTTAGGTTTAGATTTGGGGTTATGTTTAGATTTTAGGTTTAGATTTGGGGTTAGGTTTAGATTTTAGGTTTAGATTTGGGGTTAGGTTTAGATTTTAGGTTTAGATTTGGGGTTAGGTTTAGATTTTAGGTGTAGACTTGGGGTTAGGTTTAGATTTTAGGTTTAGATTTGGGGTTAGGTTTAGATTTTAGGTTTAGATTTGGGGTTAGGTTTAGATTTGAGGTTTAGATTTGGGGTTAGGTTTAGATTTGGGGTTAGGTTTAGATTTTAGGTTTAGATTTGGGGTTAGGTTTAGATTTTAGGTTTAGATTTGGGGTTAGGTTTAGATTTTAGGTTTAGATTTGGGGTTAGGTTTAGATTTTAGGTTTAGATTTGGGGTTAGGTTTAGATTTTAGGTTTAGATTTGGGGTTAGGTTTAGATTTGGGGTTAGGTTTAGATTTTAGGTTTAGATTTGGGTTTAGGTTTAGATTATAGGTTTAGATTTTAGGTTTAGATTTGGGGTT
Organism: Patagioenas fasciata; assembly: GCF_037038585.1. Classification (NCBI taxonomy): domain Eukaryota; kingdom Metazoa; phylum Chordata; class Aves; order Columbiformes; family Columbidae; genus Patagioenas; species Patagioenas fasciata. The sequence continues at coordinate 366,743 of NW_027288622.1, forward strand.
AGGTTTAGATTTTAGGTTTAGATTTAAGGTTAGGTTTCGATTTCGGGTTACGTTTAGATTTTAGGTTTAGATTTGGGGTTAGGTTTAGATTTTAGGTTTAGATTTGAGGTTAGGTTTAGATTTTAGGTTTAGATTTGGGGTTAGGTTTAGATTTTAGGTTTAAATTTGGGGTTAGGTTTAGATTTTAGGTTTAGATTTGGGGTTAGGTTTAGATTTTAGGTTTAGATTTGGGGTTAGGTTTAGATTTGGGGTTAGGTTTAGATTTTAGGTTTAGATTTGGGGTTAGGTTTAGATTTTAGGTTTAGATTTGGGGTTAGGTTTAGATTTGGGGTTAGGTTTAAATTTTAGGTTTAGATTTGGGGTTAGGTTTAGATTTGGGGTTAGGTTTAGATTTTAGGTTTAGATTTGGGGTTAGGTTTAGATTTTAGGTTTAGATTTGGGGTTAGGTTTAGATTTGGGGTTAGGTTTAGATTTTAGGTTTAGATTTGGGGTTAGGTTTAGATTATAGGTTTAGATTTGGGGTTAGGTTTAGATTTGGGGTTAGGTTTAGATTTTAGGTTTAGATTTGGGGTTAGGTTTAGATTTTAGGTTTAAATTTGGGGTTAGGTTTAGATTTTAGGTTTAGATTTGGGGTTAGGTTTAGATTTGGGGTTAGGTTTAGATTTTAGGTTTAGATTTGGGGTTAGGTTTAGATTTGGGGTTAGGTTTAGATTTGGGGTTAGGTTTAGATTTTAGGTTTAGATTTGGGGTTAGGTTTAGATTTGGGGTTAGGTTTAGATTTTAGGTTTAGATTTGGGGTTAGGTTTAGATTTTAGGTTTAGATTTGGGGTTAGGTTTAGATTTGGGGTTAGGTTTAGATTTTAGGTTTAGATTTGGGGTTAGGTTTAGATTTTAGGTTTAGATTTGGGGTTAGGTTTAGATTTAGGGTTAGGTTTAGATTTTAGGTTTAGATTTTGGGTTAGGTTTAGATTTGGGGTTAGGTTTAGATTTTAGGTTTAGATTTAAGGTTAGGTTTCGATTTCGGGTTACGTTTAGATTTTAGATTTAGATTTGGGGTTAGGTTTAGATTTTAGGTTTAAATTTGGGGTTAGGTTTAGATTTTAGGTTTAGATTTGGGGTTAGGTTTAGATTTGGGGTTAGGTTTAGATTCTAGGTTTAGATTTGGGGTTAGGTTTAGATTTGGGGTTAGGTTTAGATTTTAGGTTTAGATTTGGGGTTAGGTTTAGATTTTAGGTTTAGATTTGGGGTTAGGTTTAGATTTTAGGTTTAGATTTGGGGTTAGGTTTAGATTTTAGGTTTAGATTTGGGGTTAGGTTTAGATTTTAGGTTTAGATTTGGGGTTAGGTTTAGATTTGGGGTTAGGTTTAGATTTTAGGTTTAGATTTGGGGTTAGGTTTAGATTTTAGGTTTAGATTTGGGGTTAGGTTTAGATTTCAGGTTTAGATTTGGGGTTAGGTTTAGATTTCAGGTTTAGATTTGGGGTTAGGTTTAGATTTTAGGTTTAGATTTTAGGTTTAGATTTGGGGTTAGGTTTAGATTTTAGGTTTAGATTTGGGGTTAGGTTTAGATTTTAGGTTTAGATTTGGGGTTAGGTTTAGATTTTAGGTTTAGATTTGGGGTTAGGTTTAGATTTTAGGTTTAGATTTGGGGTTAGGTTTAGATTTCAGGTTTAGATTTGGGGTTAGGTTTAGATTTCAGGTTTAGATTTGGGGTTAGGTTTAGATTTGGGGTTAGGTTTAGATTTTAGGTTTAGATTTGGGGTTAGGTTTAGATTTTAGGTTTAGATTTGGGGTTAGGTTTAGATTTTAGGTTTAGATTTGGGGTTAGGTTTAGATTTTAGGTTTAGATTTGGGGTTAGGTTTAGATTTTAGGTTTAGATTTGGGGTTAGGTTTAGATTATAGGTTTAGATTTGGGGTTAGGTTTAGATTTCAGGTTTAGATTTGGGGTTAGGTTTAGATTTTAGGTTTAGATTTGGGGTTAGGTTTAGATTTTAGGTTTAGATTTTAGGTTTAGATTTGGGGTTAGGTTTAGATTTTAGGTTTAGATTTGGGGTTATGTTTAGATTTTAGGTTTAGATTTGGGGTTAGGTTTAGATTTTAGGTTTAGATTTGGGGTTAGGTTTAGATTTTAGGTTTAGATTTGGGGTTAGGTTTAGATTTTAGGTTTAGATTTGGGGTTAGGTTTAGATTTTAGGTTTAGATTTGGGGTTAGGTTTAGATTTTAGGTTTAGATTTGGGGTTAGGTTTAGATTTTAGGTTTAGATTTGGGGTTAGGTTTAGATTTTAGGTTTAGATTTGGGGTTAGGTTTAGATTTTAGGTTTAGATTTGGGGTTAGGTTTAGATTTTAGGTTTAGATTTGGGGTTAGGTTTAGATTTTAGGTTTAGATTTGGGGTTAGGTTTAGATTTGGGGTTAGGTTTAGATTTTAGGTTTAGATTTGGGGTTAGGTTTAGATTTTAGGTTTAGATTTGGGGTTAGGTTTAGATTTTAGGTTTAGATTTGGGGTTAGGTTTAGATTTTAGGTTTAGATTTGGGGTTAGGTTTAGATTTTAGGTTTAGATTTGGGGTTAGGTTTAGATTTGGGGTTAGGTTTAGATTTTAGGTTGAGATTTGGGGTTAGGTTTAGATTTGGGGTTAGGTTTAGATTTTAGGTTTAGATTTGGGGTTAGGTTTAGATTTGCGGTTAGGTTTAGATTTTAGGTTTAGATTTGGGGTTAGGTTTAGATTTTAGGTTTAGATTTTAGGTTTAGATTTGGGGAAAGGTTTAGATTTTAGGTTTAGATTTGGGGTTAGGTTTAGATTTTAGGTTTAGATTTGGGGTTAGGTTTAGATTTTAGGTTTAGATTTGGGGTTAGGTTTAGATTTGGGGTTAGGTTTAGATTTTAGCTTTAGATTTGGTGTTAGGTTTAGATTTGGGGTTAGGTTTAGATTTTAGGTTTAGATTTGGGGTTAGGTTTAGATTTTAGGTTTAGATTTGGGGTTAGGTTTAGATTTTAGGTTTAGATTTGGGATTAGGTTTAGATTTGGGGTTAGGTTTAGATTTTAGGTTTAGATTTGGGGTTAGGTTTAGATTTTAGGTTTAGATTTGGGGTTAGGTTTAGATTTTAGGTTTAGATTTGGGGTTAGGTTTAGATTTTAGGTTTAGATTTGGGGTTAGGTTTAGATTTGGGGTTAGGTTTAGATTTTAGGTTTAGATTTGGGGTTAGGTTTAGATTTTAGGTTTAAATTTGGGGTTAGGTTTAGACTTGTGGTTAGGTTTAGATTTTAGGTTTAGATTTGGGGTTAGGTTTAGATTTTAGATTTAGATTTGGGGTTAGGTTTAGATTTTAGGTTTAGATTTAAGGTTAGGTTTAGATTTCAGGTTTAGATTTGGGGTTAGGTTTAGATTTTAGGTTTAGATTTGGGGTTAAGTTTAGATTTGGGGTTAGGTTTAGATTTTAGGTTTAGATTTGGGGTTAGGTTTAGATTTTAGGTTTAGATTTGGGATTAGGTTTAGATTTGGGGTTAGGTTTAGATTTTAGGTTTAGATTTGGGGTTAGGTTTAGATTTTAGGTTTAGATTTGGGGTTATGTTTAGATTTTAGGTTTAGATTTGGGGTTAGGTTTAGATTTTAGGTTTAGATTTGGGGTTAGGTTTAGATTTTAGGTTTAGATTTGGGGTTAGGTTTAGATTTTAGGTTTAGATTTTGGGTAGGTTTAGATTTTAGGTTTAGATTTGGGGTTAGGTTTAGATTTTAGGTTTAGATTTGGGGTTAGGTTTAGATTTGGGGTTAGGTTTAGATTTTAGGTTTAGATTTGGGGTTAGGTTTAGATTTTAGGTTTAGATTTGGGGTTATGTTTAGATTTTAGGTTTAGATTTCGGGTTAGGTTTAGATTTTAGGTTTAGATTTGGGGTTAGGTTTAGATTTGGGGTTAGGTTTAGATTTTAGGTTTAGATTTGGGGTTAGGTTTAGATTTGGGGTTAGGTTTAGATTTTAGGTTTAGATTTGGGGTTAGGTTTAGATTTTAGGTTTAGATTTTAGGTTTAGATTAGGGGAAAGGTTTAGATTTTAGGTTTAGATTTGGGGTTAGGTTTAGATTTTAGGTTTAGATTTGGGGTTAGGTTTAGATTTTAGGTTTAGATTTGGGGTTAGGTTTAGATTTGGGGTTAGGTTTAGATTTTAGGTTTAGATTTGGGGTTAGGTTTAGATTTGGGGTTAGGTTTAGATTTTAGGTTTAGATTTGGGGTTAGGTTTAGATTTTAGGTTTAGATTTGGGGTTAGGTTTAGATTTTAGGTTTAGATTTGGGGTTAGGTTTAGATTTTAGGTTTAGATTTGGGGTTAGGTTTAGATTTGGGGTTAGGTTTAGATTTTAGGTTTAGATTTGGGGTTAGGTTTAGATTTTAGGTTTAGATTTGGGGTTAGGTTTAGATTTGGGGTTAGGTTTAGATTTTAGGTTTAGATTTGGGGTTAGGTTTAGATTTGGGGTTAGGTTTAGATTTTAGGTTTAGATTTGGGGTTAGGTTTAGATTTTAGGTTTAGATTTGGGGTTAGGTTTAGATTTGGGGTTAGGTTTAGATTTTAGGTTTAGATTTGGGGTTAGGTTTAGATTATAGGTTTAGATTTGGGGTTAGGTTTAGATTTGGGGTTAGGTTAGGATTTGGGGTTAGGTTTAGATTTTAGGTTTAGATTTGGGGTTAGGTTTAGATTTGGGGTTAGGTTTAGATTTTAGGTTTAGATTTGGGGTTAGGTTTAGATTTTAGGTTTAGATTTGGGGTTAGGTTTAGATTTTAGGTTTAGATTTGGGGTTAGGTTTAGATTTTAGGTTTAGATTTGGGGTTAGGTTTAGATTTCAGGTTTAGATTTGGGGTTAGGTTTAGATTTTAGGTTTAGATTTGGGGTTAGGTTTAGATTTGGGGTTAGGTTTAGATTTTAGGTTTAGATTTGGGGTTAGGTTTAGATTTGGGGTTAGGTTTAGATTTTAGGTTTAGATTTGGGGTTAGGTTTAGATTTTAGGTTTAGATTTGGGGTTAGGTTTAGATTTTAGGTTTAGATTTGGGGTTAGGTTTAGATTTGGGGTTAGGTTTAGATTTTAGGTTTAGACTTGGGGTTAGGTTTAGATTTTAGGTTTAGATTTTAGATTTAGATTTGGGGTTAGGTTTAGATTTTAGGTTTAGATTTGGGGTTAGGTTTAGATTTTAGGTTTAGATTTAAGGTTAGGTTTCGATTTCGGGTTACGTTTAGATTTTAGATTTAGATTTGGGCTTAGGTTTAGATTTTAGGTTTAAATTTGGGGTTAGGTTTAGATTTTAGGTTTAGATTTGGGGTTAGGCTTAGATTCTAGGTTTAGATTTGGGGTTAGGTTTAGATTTGGGGTTAGGTTTAGATTTTAGGTTTAGATTTGGGGTTAGGTTTAGATTTTAGGTTTAGATTTGGGGTTAGGTTTAGATTTTAGGTTTAGATTTGGGGTTAGGTTTAGATTTTAGGTTTAGATTTGGGGTTAGGTTTAGATTTGGGGTTAGGTTTAGATTTTAGGTTTAGATTTGGGGTTAGGTTTAGATTTTAGGTTTAGATTTGGGGTTAGGTTTAGATTTTAGGTTTAGATTTGGGGTTAGGTTTAGATTTTAGGTTTAGATTTGGGGTTAGGTTTAGATTTGGGGTTAGGTTTAGATTTTAGGTTGAGATTTGGGGTTAGGTTTAGATTTGGGGTTAGGTTTAGATTTTAGGTTTAGATTTGGGGTTAGGTTTAGATTTGGGGTTAGGTTTAGATTTTAGGTTTAGATTTGGGGTTAGGTTTAGATTTTAGGTTTAGATTTTAGGTTTAGATTTGGGGAAAGGTTTAGATTTTAGGTTTAGATTTGGGGTTAGGTTTAGATTTTAGGTTTAGATTTGGGGTTAGGTTTAGATTTGGGGTTAGGTTTAGATTTTAGGTTTAGATTTGGTGTTAGGTTTAGATTTGGGGTTAGGTTTAGATTTTAGGTTTAGATTTGGGGTTAGGTTTAGATTTTAGGTTTAGATTTGGGGTTAGGTTTAGATTTTAGGTTTAGATTTGGGATTAGGTTTAGATTTGGGGTTAGGTTTAGATTTTAGGTTTAGATTTGGGGTTAGGTTTAGATTTTAGGTTTAGATTTGGGGTTAGGTTTAGATTTTAGGTTTAGATTTGGGGTTAGGTTTAGATTTTAGGTTTAGATTTGGGGTTAGGTTTAGATTTGGGGTTAGGTTTAGATTTTAGGTTTAGATTTGGGGTTAGGTTTAGATTTTAGGTTTAAATTTGGGGTTAGGTTTAGACTTGTGGTTAGGTTTAGATTTTAGGTTTAGATTTGGGGTTAGGTTTAGATTTTAGATTTAGATTTGGGGTTAGGTTTAGATTTTAGGTTTAGATTTAAGGTTAGGTTTAGATTTCAGGTTTAGATTTGGGGTTAGGTTTAGATTTTAGGTTTAGATTTGGGGTTAAGTTTAGATTTGGGGTTAGGTTTAGATTTTAGGTTTAGATTTGGGGTTAGGTTTAGATTTTAGGTTTAGATTTGGGATTAGGTTTAGATTTGGGGTTAGGTTTAGATTTTAGGTTTAGATTTGGGGTTATGTTTAGATTTTAGGTTTAGATTTGGGGTTAGGTTTAGATTTTAGGTTTAGATTTGGGGTTAGGTTTAGATTTTAGGTTTAGATTTTGGGTTAGGATTAGATTTTAGGTTTAGATTTGGGGTTAGGTTTAGATTTTAGGTTTAGATTTGGGGTTATGTTTAGATTTGGGGTTTAGATTTGGGGTTAGGTTTAGATTTTAGGTTTAGATTTGGGGTTAGGTTTAGATTTTAGGTTTAGATTTGGGGTTAGGTTTAGATTTTAGGTTTAGATTTTGGGTTAGGTTTAGATTTTAGGTTTAGATTTGGGGTTAGGTTTAGATTTTAGGTTTAGATTTGGGGTTAGGTTTAGATTTGGGGTTAGGTTTAGATTTTAGGTTTAGATTTGGGGTTAGGTTTAGATTTTAGGTTTAGATTTGGGGTTATGTTTAGATTTTAGGTTTAGATTTGGGGTTAGGTTTAGATTTTAGGTTTAGATTTGGGGTTAGGTTTAGATTTGGGGTTAGGTTTAGATTTTAGGTTTAGATTTGGGGTTAGGTTTAGATTTGGGGTTAGGTTTAGATTTTAGGTTTAGATTTGGGGTTAGGTTTAGATTTTAGGTTTAGATTTTAGGTTTAGATTTGGGGAAAGGTTTAGATTTTAGGTTTAGATTTGGGGTTAGGTTTAGATTTTAGGTTTAGATTTGGGGTTAGGTTTAGATTTTAGGTTTAGATTTGGGGTTAGGTTTAGATTTGGGGTTAGGTTTAGATTTTAGGTTTAGATTTGGGGTTAGGTTTAGATTTGGGGTTAGGTTTAGATTTTAGGTTTAGATTTGGGGTTAGGTTTAGATTTTAGGTTTAGATTTGGGGTTAGGTTTAGATTTTAGGTTTAGATTTGGGGTTAGGTTTAGATTTTAGGTTTAGATTTGGGGTTAGGTTTAGATTTGGGGTTAGGTTTAGATTTTAGGTTTAGATTTGGGGTTAGGTTTAGATTTGGGGTTAGGTTTAGATTTTAGGTTTAGATTTGGGGTTAGGTTTAGATTTTAGGTTTAGATTTGGGGTTAGGTTTAGATTTGGGGTTAGGTTTAGATTTTAGGTTTAGATTTGGGGTTAGGTTTAGATTATAGGTTTAGATTTGGGGTTAGGTTTAGATTTGGGGTTAGGTTAGGATTTGGGGTTAGGTTTAGATTTTAGGTTTAGATTTGGGTTTAGGTTTAGATTTTAGGTTTAGATTTTAGATTTAGATTTGGGGTTAGGTTTAGATTTTAGGTTTAGATTTGGGGTTAGGTTTAGATTTTAGGTTTAGATTTAAGGTTAGGTTTCGATTTCGGGTTACGTTTAGATTTTAGATTTAGATTTGGGCTTAGGTTTAGATTTTAGGTTTAAATTTGGGGTTAGGTTTAGATTTTAGGTTTAGATTTGGGGTTAGGCTTAGATTCTAGGTTTAGATTTGGGGTTAGGTTTAGATTTGGGGTTAGGTTTAGATTTTAGGTTTAGATTTGGGGTTAGGTTTAGATTTTAGGTTTAGATTTGGGGTTAGGTTTAGATTTTAGGTTTAGATTTGGGGTTAGGTTTAGATTTTAGGTTTAGATTTGGGGTTAGGTTTAGATTTGGGGTTAGGTTTAGATTTTAGGTTTAGATTTGGGGTTAGGTTTAGATTTTAGGTTTAGATTTGGGGTTAGGTTTAGATTTGGGGTTAGGTTTAGATTTTAGGTTTAGATTTGGGGTTAGGTTTAGATTTTAGGTTTAGATTTGAGGTTAGGTTTAGATTTCAGGTTTTGATTTGGGGTTAGGTTTAGATTATAGGTTTAGATTTGGGGTTAGGTTTAGATTTTAGGTTTAGATTTGGGGTTAGGTTTAGATTTTAGGTTTAGATTTGGGGTTAGGTTTAGATTTTAGGTTTAGATTTGGGGTTAGGTTTAGATTTGGGGTTAGGTTTAGATTTTAGGTTTAGATTTGGGGTTATGTTTAGATTTTAGGTTTAGATTTGGGGTTAGGTTTAGATTTTAGGTTTAGATTTGGGGTTAGGTTTAGATTTTAGGTTTAGATTTGGGGTTAGGTTTAGATTTTAGGTTTAGATTTGGGGTTAGGTTTAGATTTTAGGTTTAGATTTGGGGTTAGGTTTAGATTTTAGGTTTAGATTTGGGGTTAGGTTTAGATTTTAGGTTTAGATTTGGGGTTAGGTTTAGATTTTAGGTTTAGATTTGGGGTTAGGTTTAGATTTTAGGTTTAGATTTGGGGTTAGGTTTATTTTAGGTTTAGATTTGGGGTTAGGTTTAGATTTGGGGTTAGGTTTAGATTTTAGGTTTAGATTTGGGGTTAGGTTTAGATTTTAGGTTTAGATTTGGGGTTATGTTTAGATTTTAGGTTTAGATTTGGGGTTAGGTTTAGATTTTAGGTTTAGATTTGGGGTTAGGTTTAGATTTTAGGTTTAGATTTGGGGTTAGGTTTAGATTTTAGGTTTAGATTTGGGGTTAGGTTTAGATTTTAGGTTTAGATTTGGGGTTAGGTTTAGATTTGGGGTTAGGTTTAGATTCTAGGTTTAGATTTGGGGTTAGGTTTAGATTTTAGGTTTAGATTTGGGGTTAGGTTTAGATTTGGGGTTAGGTTTAGATTTTAGGTTTAGATTTGGGGTTAGGTTTAGATTTTAGGTTTAGATTTTAGGTTTAGATTTGGGGAAAGGTTTAGATTTTAGGTTTAGATTTGGGGTTAGGTTTAGATTTTAGGTTTAGATTTGGGGTTAGGTTTAGATTTTAGGTTTAGATTTGGGGTTAGGTTTAGATTTTAGGTTTAGATTTGGGGTTAGGTTTAGATTTTAGGTTTAGATTTGGGGTTAGGTTTAGATTTTAGGTTTAGATTTGGGGTTAGGTTTAGATTTTAGGTTTAGATTTGGGGTTAGGTTTAGATTTGGGGTTAGGTTAGGATTTGGGGTTAGGTTTAGATTTTAGGTTTAGATTTGGGGTTAGGTTTAGATTTTAGGTTTAGATTTGGGGTTAGGTTTAGATTTGGGGTTAGGTTTAGATTTTAGGTTTAGATTTGGGGTTAGGTTTAGATTTTAGGTTTAGATTTGGGGTTATGTTTAGATTTTAGGTTTAGATTTGGGGTTAGGTTTAGATTTTAGGTTTAGATTTGGGGTTAGGTTTAGATTTGGGGTTAGGTTTAGATTTTAGGTTTAGATTTGGGGTTAGGTTTAGATTTGGGGTTAGGTTTAGATTTTAGGTTTAGATTTGGGGTTAGGTTTAGATTTTAGGTTTAGATTTTAGGTTTAGATTTGGGGAAAGGTTTAGATTTTAGGTTTAGATTTGGGGTTAGGTTTAGATTTTAGGTTTAGATTTGGGGTTAGGTTTAGATTTTAGGTTTAGATTTGGGGTTAGGTTTAGATTTGGGGTTAGGTTTAGATTTTAGGTTTAGATTTGGGGTTAGGTTTAGATTTGGGGTTAGGTTTAGATTTTAGGTTTAGATTTGGGGTTAGGTTTAGATTTTAGGTTTAGATTTGGGGTTAGGTTTAGATTTTAGGTTTAGATTTGGGGTTAGGTTTAGATTTTAGGTTTAGATTTGGGGTTAGGTTTAGATTTGGGGTTAGGTTTAGATTTTAGGTTTAGATTTGGGGTTAGGTTTAGATTTGGGGTTAGGTTTAGATTTTAGGTTTAGATTTGGGGTTAGGTTTAGATTTTAGGTTTAGATTTGGGGTTAGGTTTAGATTTGGGGTTAGGTTTAGATTTTAGGTTTAGATTTGGGGTTAGGTTTAGATTATAGGTTTAGATTTGGGGTTAGGTTTAGATTTGGGGTTAGGTTAGGATTTGGGGTTAGGTTTAGATTTTAGGTTTAGATTTGGGGTTAGGTTTAGATTTTAGGTTTAGATTTTAGATTTAGATTTGGGGTTAGGTTTAGATTTTAGGTTTAGATTTGGGGTTAGGTTTAGATTTTAGGTTTAGATTTAAGGTTAGGTTTCGATTTCGGGTTACGTTTAGATTTTAGATTTAGATTTGGGCTTAGGTTTAGATTTTAGGTTTAAATTTGGGGTTAGGTTTAGATTTTAGGTTTAGATTTGGGGTTAGGCTTAGATTCTAGGTTTAGATTTGGGGTTAGGTTTAGATTTGGGGTTAGGTTTAGATTTTAGGTTTAGATTTGGGGTTAGGTTTAGATTTTAGGTTTAGATTTGGGGTTAGGTTTAGATTTTAGGTTTAGATTTGGGGTTAGGTTTAGATTTTAGGTTTAGATTTGGGGTTAGGTTTAGATTTGGGGTTAGGTTTAGATTTTAGGTTTAGATTTGGGGTTAGGTTTAGATTTTAGGTTTAGATTTGGGGTTAGGTTTAGATTTGGGGTTAGGTTTAGATTTTAGGTTTAGATTTGGGGTTAGGTTTAGATTTTAGGTTTAGATTTGGGGTTAGGTTTAGATTTTAGGTTTAGATTTGGGGTTAGGTTTAGATTATAGGTTTAGATTTGGGGTTAGGTTTAGATTTTAGGTTTAGATTTGGGGTTAGGTTTAGATTTTAGGTTTAGATTTGGGGTTAGGTTTAGATTTTAGGTTTAGATTTGGGGTTAGGTTTAGATTTGGGGTTAGGTTTAGATTTTAGGTTTAGATTTGGGGTTATGTTTAGATTTTAGGTTTAGATTTGGGGTTAGGTTTAGATTTTAGGTTTAGATTTGGGGTTAGGTTTAGATTTTAGGTTTAGATTTGGGGTTAGGTTTAGATTTTAGGTTTAGATTTGGGGTTAGGTTTAGATTTTAGGTTTAGATTTGGGGTTAGGTTTAGATTTTAGGTTTAGATTTGGGGTTAGGTTTAGATTTTAGGTTTAGATTTGGGGTTAGGTTTAGATTTTAGGTTTAGATTTGGGGTTAGGTTTAGATTTTAGGTTTAGATTTGGGGTTAGGTTTATTTTAGGTTTAGATTTGGGGTTAGGTTTAGATTTGGGGTTAGGTTTAGATTTTAGGTTTAGATTTGGGGTTAGGTTTAGATTTTAGGTTTAGATTTGGGGTTATGTTTAGATTTTAGGTTTAGATTTGGGGTTAGGTTTAGATTTTAGGTTTAGATTTGGGGTTAGGTTTAGATTTTAGGTTTAGATTTGGGGTTAGGTTTAGATTTTAGGTTTAGATTTGGGGTTAGGTTTAGATTTTAGGTTTAGATTTGGGGTTAGGTTTAGATTTGGGGTTAGGTTTAGATTCTAGGTTTAGATTTGGGGTTAGGTTTAGATTTTAGGTTTAGATTTGGGGTTAGGTTTAGATTTGGGGTTAGGTTTAGATTTTAGGTTTAGATTTGGGGTTAGGTTTAGATTTTAGGTTTAGATTTTAGGTTTAGATTTGGGGAAAGGTTTAGATTTTAGGTTTAGATTTGGGGTTAGGTTTAGATTTTAGGTTTAGATTTGGGGTTAGGTTTAGATTTTAGGTTTAGATTTGGGGTTAGGTTTAGATTTTAGGTTTAGATTTGGGGTTAGGTTTAGATTTTAGGTTTAGATTTGGGGTTAGGTTTAGATTTTAGGTTTAGATTTGGGGTTAGGTTTAGATTTGGGGTTAGGTTTAGATTTTAGGTTTAGATTTGGGGTTAGGTTTAGATTTTAGGTTTAGATTTGGGGTTATGTTTAGATTTTAGGTTTAGATTTGGGGTTAGGTTTAGATTTTAGGTTTAGATTTGGGGTTAGGTTTAGATTTTAGGTTTAGATTTGGGGTTAGGTTTAGATTTTAGGTTTAGATTTGGGGTTAGGTTTAGATTTGGGGTTAGGTTTAGATTTTAGGTTTAGATTTGGGGTTAGGTTTAGATTATAGGTTTAGATTTGGGGTTAGGTTTAGATTTGGGGTTAGGTTAGGATTTGGGGTTAGGTTTAGATTTTAGGTTTAGATTTGGGGTTAGGTTTAGATTTGGGGTTAGGTTTAGATTTTAGGTTTAGATTTGGGGTTAGATTTAGATTTTAGGTTTAGATTTGGGGTTAGGTTTAGATTTTAGGTTTATATTTGGGGTTAGGTTTAGATTTTTTGGTTTAGATTTGGGGTTAGGTTTAGATTTTAGGTTTAGATTTGGGGTTAGGTTTAGATTTGGGGTTAGGTTTAGATTTTAGGTTTAGATTTGGGATTAGGTTTAGATTTGGGGTTAGGTTTAGATTTTAGGTTTAGATTTTAGGTTTAGATTTGGGGTTAGGCTTAGATTTTAGGTTTAGATTTGGGGTTAGGTTTAGATTTTCGGTTTAGATTTGGGGTTAAGTTTAGATTTTAGGTTTAGATTTGGGGTTAGGTTTAGATTTGGGGTTAGGTTTAGATTTTAGGTTTAGATTTGGGATTAGGTTTAGATTTGGGTTTAGGTTTAGATTTTAGGTTTAGATTTGGGGTTAGGTTTAGATTTGGGGTTAGGTTTAGATTTTAGGTTTAGATTTGGGGTTAGGTTTAGATTTTAGGTTTAGATTTGGGGTTAGGTTTAGATTTGGGGTTAGGTTTAGATTCTAGGTTTAGATTTGGGGTTAGGTTTAGATTTTAGGTTTAGATTTGGGGTTAGGTTTAGATTTTAGGTTTAGATTTGGGGTTAGGTTTAGATTTGGGGTTAGGTTTAGATTTTAGGTTTAGATTTGGGGTTAGGTTTAGATTTTAGGTTTAGATTTGGGGTTATGTTTAGATTTTAGGTTTAGATTTGGGGTTAGGTTTAGATTTTAGGTTTAGATTTGGGGTTAGGTTTAGATTTTAGGTTTAGATTTGGGGTTAGGTTTAGATTTTAGGTTTAGATTTGGGGTTAGGTTTAGATTTGGGGTTAGGTTTAGATTTTAGGTTTAGATTTGGGGTTAGGTTTAGATTATAGGTTTAGATTTGGGGTTAGGTTTAGATTTGGGGTTAGGTTAGGATTTGGGGTTAGGTTTAGATTTTAGGTTTAGATTTGGGGTTAGGTTTAGATTTGGGGTTAGGTTTAGATTTTAGGTTTAGATTTGGGGTTAGATTTAGATTTTAGGTTTAGATTTGGGGTTAGGTTTAGATTTTAGGTTTATATTTGGGGTTAGGTTTAGATTTTTTGGTTTAGATTTGGGGTTAGGTTTAGATTTTAGGTTTAGATTTGGGGTTAGGTTTAGATTTGGGGTTAGGTTTAGATTTTAGGTTTAGATTTGGGATTAGGTTTAGATTTGGGGTTAGGTTTAGATTTTAGGTTTAGATTTTAGGTTTAGATTTGGGGTTAGGCTTAGATTTTAGGTTTAGATTTGGGGTTAGGTTTAGATTTTCGGTTTAGATTTGGGGTTAAGTTTAGATTTTAGGTTTAGATTTGGGGTTAGGTTTAGATTTGGGGTTAGGTTTAGATTTTAGGTTTAGATTTGGGATTAGGTTTAGATTTGGGTTTAGGTTTAGATTTTAGGTTTAGATTTGGGGTTAGGTTTAGATTTGGGGTTAGGTTTAGATTTTAGGTTTAGATTTGGGGTTAGGTTTAGATTTTAGGTTTAGATTTGGGGTTAGGTTTAGATTTGGGGTTAGGTTTAGATTCTAGGTTTAGATTTGGGGTTAGGTTTAGATTTTAGGTTTAGATTTGGGGTTAGGTTTAGATTTTAGGTTTAGATTTGGGGTTAGGTTTAGATTTTAGGTTTAGATTTTAGGTTTAGATTTGGGGTTAGGCTTAGATTTTAGGTTTAGATTTGGGGTTAGGTTTAGATTTTCGGTTTAGATTTGGGGTTAAGTTTAGATTTTAGGTTTAGATTTGGGGTTAGGTTTAGATTTGGGGTTAGGTTTAGATTTTAGGTTTAGATTTGGGATTAGGTTTAGATTTGGGTTTAGGTTTAGATTTTAGGTTTAGATTTGGGGTTAGGTTTAGATTTGGGGTTAGGTTTAGATTTTAGGTTTAGATTTGGGGTTAGGTTTAGATTTTAGGTTTAGATTTGGGGTTAGGTTTAGATTTGGGGTTAGGTTTAGATTCTAGGTTTAGATTTGGGGTTAGGTTTAGATTTTAGGTTTAGATTTGGGGTTAGGTTTAGATTTTAGGTTTAGATTTGGGGTTAGGTTTAGATTTTAGGTTTAGATTTGGGGTTAGGTTTAGATTTGGGGTTAGGTTTAGATTTTAGGTTTAGATTTGGGGTTATGTTTAGATTTTAGGTTTAGATTTGGGGTTAGGTTTAGATTTTAGGTTTAGATTTGGGGTTAGGTTTAGATTTTAGGTTTAGATTTGGGGTTAGGTTTAGATTTTAGGTTTAGATTTGGGGTTAGGTTTAAATTTTAGGTTTAGATTTGGGGTTAGGTTTAGATTTTAGGTTTAGATTTGGGGTTAGGTTTAGATTTTAGGTTTAGATTTGGGGTTAGGTTTAGATTTTAGGTTTAGATTTGGGGTTAGGTTTAGATTTTAGGTTTAGATTTGGGGTTAGGTTTATTTTAGGTTTAGATTTGGGGTTAGGTTTAGATTTGGGGTTAGGTTTAGATTTTAGGTTTAGATTTGGGGTTAGGTTTAGATTTTAGGTTTAGATTTGGGGTTAGGTTTAGATTTTAGGTTTAGATTTGGGGTTAGGTTTAGATTTTAGGTTTAGATTTGGGGTTAGGTTTAGATTTTAGGTTTAGATTTGGGGTTAGGTTTAGATTTTAGGTTTAGATTTGGGGTTAGGTTTAGATTTGGGGTTAGGTTTAGATTCTAGGTTTAGATTTGGGGTTAGGTTTAGATTTTAGGTTTATATTTGGGGTTAGGTTTAGATTTGGGGTTAGGTTTAGATTTTAGGTTTAGATTTGGGGTTAGGTTTAGATTTTAGGTTTAGATTTTAGGTTTAGATTTGGGGAAAGGTTTAGATTTTAGGTTTAGATTTGGGGTTAGGTTTAGATTTTAGGTTTAGATTTGGGGTTAGGTTTAGATTTTAGGTTTAGATTTGGGGTTAGGTTTAGATTTGGGGTTAGGTTTAGATTTTAGGTTTAGATTTGGGGTTAGGTTTAGATTTTAGGTTTAGATTTGGGGTTAGGTTTAGATTTGGGGTTAGGTTTAGATTTTAGGTTTAGATTTGGGGTTAGGTTTAGATTTTAGGTTTAGATTTGGGGTTATGTTTAGATTTTAGGTTTAGATTTGGGGTTAGGTTTAGATTTTAGGTTTAGATTTGGGGTTAGGTTTAGATTTTAGGTTTAGATTTGGGGTTAGGTTTAGATTTTAGGTTTAGATTTGGGGTTAGGTTTAGATTTTAGGTTTAGATTTGGGGTTAGGTTTAGATTTGGGGTTAGGTTTAGATTTTAGGTTTAGATTTGGGGTTAGGTTTAGATTATAGGTTTAGATTTGGGGTTAGGTTTAGATTTGGGGTTAGGTTAGGATTTGGGGTTAGGTTTAGATTTTAGGTTTAGATTTGGGGTTAGGTTTAGATTTGGGGTTAGGTTTAGATTTTAGGTTTAGATTTGGGGTTAGATTTAGATTTTAGGTTTAGATTTGGGGTTAGGTTTAGATTTTAGGTTTATATTTGGGGTTAGGTTTAGATTTTTTGGTTTAGATTTGGGGTTAGGTTTAGATTTTAGGTTTAGATTTGGGGTTAGGTTTAGATTTGGGGTTAGGTTTAGATTTTAGGTTTAGATTTGGGATTAGGTTTAGATTTGGGGTTAGGTTTAGATTTTAGGTTTAGATTTTAGGTTTAGATTTGGGGTTAGGCTTAGATTTTAGGTTTAGATTTGGGGTTAGGTTTAGATTTTCGGTTTAGATTTGGGGTTAAGTTTAGATTTTAGGTTTAGATTTGGGGTTAGGTTTAGATTTGGGGTTAGGTTTAGATTTTAGGTTTAGATTTGGGATCCGGTTTAGATTTGGGTTTAGGTTTAGATTTTAGGTTTAGATTTGGGGTTAGGTTTAGATTTGGGGTTAGGTTTAGATTTTAGGTTTAGATTTGGGGTTAGGTTTAGATTTTAGGTTTAGATTTGGGGTTAGGTTTAGATTTGGGGTTAGGTTTAGATTTTAGGTTTAGATTTGGGATTAGGTTTAGATTTGGGTTTAGGTTTAGATTTTAGGTTTAGATTTTAGGTTTAGATTTGGGGTTAGGCTTAGATTTTAGGTTTAGATTTGGGGTTAGGTTTAGATTTTCGGTTTAGATTTGGGGTTAAGTTTAGATTTGGGGTTAGGTTTAGATTTTAGGTTTAGATTTGGGGTTAGGTTTAGATTTTAGGTTTAGATTTGGGGTTAGGTTTAGATTTTAGGTTTAGATTTGGGGTTAGGTTTAGATTTTAGGTTTAGATTTGGGGTCAGGTTTAGATTTCAGGTTTAGATTTGGGGTTAGGTTTAGATTTTAGGTTTAGATTTGGGGTTAGGTTTAGATTTGGGGTTAGGTTTAGATTTTAGGTTTAGATTTGGGGTTAGGTTTAGATTTGGGGTTAGGTTTAGATTTTAGGTTTAGATTTGGGGTTAGGTTTAGATTTTAGGTTTAGATTTGGGGTTAGGTTTAGATTTTAGGTTTAGATTTGGGGTTAGGTTTAGAATTGGTGTTAGGTTTTGATTTTAGGTTTGGATTTGGGGTTAGGTTTAGATTTTAGGTTTAGATTTGGGGTTAGGTTTAGATTTGGGGTTAGGTTTAGATTTTAGGTTTAGACTTGGGGTTAGGTTTAGATTTTAGGTTTAGATTTTAGATTTAGATTTGGGGTTAGGTTTAGATTTTAGGTTTAGATTTGGGGTTAGGTTTAGATTTTAGGTTTAGATTTAAGGTTAGGTTTCGATTTCGGGTTACGTTTAGATTTTAGATTTAGATTTGGGGTTAGGTTTAGATTTTAGGTTTAAATTTGGGGTTAGGTTTAGATTTTAGGTTTAGATTTGGGGTTAGGTTTAGATTCTAGGTTTAGATTTGGGGTTAGGTTTAGATTTGGGGTTAGGTTTAGATTTTAGGTTTAGATTTGGGGTTAGGTTTAGATTTTAGGTTTAGATTTGGGGTTAGGTTTAGATTTTAGGTTTAGATTTGGGGTTAGGTTTAGATTTTAGGTTTAGATTTGGGGTTAGGTTTAGATTTGGGGTTAGGTTTAGATTTTAGGTTTAGATTTGGGGTTAGGTTTAGATTTTAGGTTTAGATTTGGGGTTAGGTTTAGATTTGGGGTTAGGTTTAGATTTTAGGTTTAGATTTGGGGTTAGGTTTAGATTTTAGGTTTAGATTTGGGGTTAGGTTTAGATTTTAGGTTTAGATTTGGGGTTAGGTTTAGATTATAGGTTTAGATTTGGGGTTAGGTTTAGATTTTAGGTTTAGATTTGGGGTTAGGTTTAGATTTTAGGTTTAGATTTGGGGTTAGGTTTAGATTTTAGGTTTAGATTTGGGGTTAGGTTTAGATTTGGGGTTAGGTTTAGATTTTAGGTTTAGATTTGGGGTTATGTTTAGATTTTAGGTTTAGATTTGGGGTTAGGTTTAGATTTTAGGTTTAGATTTGGGGTTAGGTTTAGATTTTAGGTTTAGATTTGGGGTTAGGTTTAGATTTTAGGTTTAGATTTGGGGTTAGGTTTAGATTTTAGGTTTAGATTTGGGGTTAGGTTTAGATTTTAGGTTTAGATTTGGGGTTAGGTTTAGATTTTAGGTTTAGATTTGGGGTTAGGTTTATTTTAGGTTTAGATTTGGGGTTAGGTTTAGATTTGGGGTTAGGTTTAGATTTTAGGTTTAGATTTGGGGTTAGGTTTAGATTTTAGGTTTAGATTTGGGGTTATGTTTAGATTTTAGGTTTAGATTTGGGGTTAGGTTTAGATTTTAGGTTTAGATTTGGGGTTAGGTTTAGATTTTAGGTTTAGATTTGGGGTTAGGTTTAGATTTTAGGTTTAGATTTGGGGTTAGGTTTAGATTTGGGGTTAGGTTTAGATTCTAGGTTTAGATTTGGGGTTAGGTTTAGATTTTAGGTTTAGATTTGGGGTTAGGTTTAGATTTGGGGTTAGGTTTAGATTTTAGGTTTAGATTTGGGGTTAGGTTTAGATTTTAGGTTTAGATTTTAGGTTTAGATTTGGGGAAAGGTTTAGATTTTAGGTTTAGATTTGGGGTTAGGTTTAGATTTTAGGTTTAGATTTGGGGTTAGGTTTAGATTTTAGGTTTAGATTTGGGGTTAGGTTTAGATTTGGGGTTAGGTTTAGATTTTAGGTTTAGATTTGGGGTTAGGTTTAGATTTTAGGTTTAGATTTGGGGTTAGGTTTAGATTTGGGGTTAGGTTTAGATTTTAGGTTTAGATTTGGGGTTAGGTTTAGATTTTAGGTTTAGATTTGGGGTTATGTTTAGATTTTAGGTTTAGATTTGGGGTTAGGTTTAGATTTTAGGTTTAGATTTGGGGTTAGGTTTAGATTTTAGGTTTAGATTTGGGGTTAGGTTTAGATTTTAGGTTTAGATTTGGGGTTAGGTTTAGATTTTAGGTTTAGATTTGGGGTTAGGTTTAGATTTGGGGTTAGGTTTAGATTTTAGGTTTAGATTTGGGGTTAGGTTTAGATTATAGGTTTAGATTTGGGGTTAGGTTTAGATTTGGGGTTAGGTTAGGATTTGGGGTTAGGTTTAGATTTTAGGTTTAGATTTGGGGTTAGGTTTAGATTTGGGGTTAGGTTTAGATTTTAGGTTTAGATTTGGGGTTAGATTTAGATTTTAGGTTTAGATTTGGGGTTAGGTTTAGATTTTAGGTTTATATTTGGGGTTAGGTTTAGATTTTTTGGTTTAGATTTGGGGTTAGGTTTAGATTTTAGGTTTAGATTTGGGGTTAGGTTTAGATTTGGGGTTAGGTTTAGATTTTAGGTTTAGATTTGGGATTAGGTTTAGATTTGGGGTTAGGTTTAGATTTTAGGTTTAGATTTTAGGTTTAGATTTGGGGTTAGGCTTAGATTTTAGGTTTAGATTTGGGGTTAGGTTTAGATTTTCGGTTTAGATTTGGGGTTAAGTTTAGATTTTAGGTTTAGATTTGGGGTTAGGTTTAGATTTGGGGTTAGGTTTAGATTTTAGGTTTAGATTTGGGATCCGGTTTAGATTTGGGTTTAGGTTTAGATTTTAGGTTTAGATTTGGGGTTAGGTTTAGATTTGGGGTTAGGTTTAGATTTTAGGTTTAGATTTGGGGTTAGGTTTAGATTTTAGGTTTAGATTTGGGGTTAGGTTTAGATTTGGGGTTAGGTTTAGATTTTAGGTTTAGATTTGGGATTAGGTTTAGATTTGGGTTTAGGTTTAGATTTTAGGTTTAGATTTTAGGTTTAGATTTGGGGTTAGGCTTAGATTTTAGGTTTAGATTTGGGGTTAGGTTTAGATTTTCGGTTTAGATTTGGGGTTAAGTTTAGATTTGGGGTTAGGTTTAGATTTTAGGTTTAGATTTGGGGTTAGGTTTAGATTTTAGGTTTAGATTTGGGGTTAGGTTTAGATTTTAGGTTTAGATTTGGGGTTAGGTTTAGATTTTAGGTTTAGATTTGGGGTCAGGTTTAGATTTCAGGTTTAGATTTGGGGTTAGGTTTAGATTTTAGGTTTAGATTTGGGGTTAGGTTTAGATTTGGGGTTAGGTTTAGATTTTAGGTTTAGATTTGGGGTTAGGTTTAGATTTGGGGTTAGGTTTAGATTTTAGGTTTAGATTTGGGGTTAGGTTTAGATTTTAGGTTTAGATTTGGGGTTAGGTTTAGATTTTAGGTTTAGATTTGGGGTTAGGTTTAGAATTGGTGTTAGGTTTTGATTTTAGGTTTGGATTTGGGGTTAGGTTTAGATTTTAGGTTTAGATTTGGGGTTAGGTTTAGATTTGGGGTTAGGTTTAGATTTTAGGTTTAGACTTGGGGTTAGGTTTAGATTTTAGGTTTAGATTTTAGATTTAGATTTGGGGTTAGGTTTAGATTTTAGGTTTAGATTTGGGGTTAGGTTTAGATTTTAGGTTTAGATTTAAGGTTAGGTTTCGATTTCGGGTTACGTTTAGATTTTAGATTTAGATTTGGGGTTAGGTTTAGATTTTAGGTTTAAATTTGGGGTTAGGTTTAGATTTTAGGTTTAGATTTGGGGTTAGGTTTAGATTCTAGGTTTAGATTTGGGGTTAGGTTTAGATTTGGGGTTAGGTTTAGATTTTAGGTTTAGATTTGGGGTTAGGTTTAGATTTTAGGTTTAGATTTGGGGTTAGGTTTAGATTTTAGGTTTAGATTTGGGGTTAGGTTTAGATTTTAGGTTTAGATTTGGGGTTAAGTTTAGATTTGGGGTTAGGTTTAGATTTTAGGTTTAGATTTGGGGTTAGGTTTAGATTTTAGGTTTAGATTTGGGGTTAGGTTTAGATTTGGGGTTAGGTTTAGATTTTAGGTTTAGATTTGGGGTTAGGTTTAGATTTTAGGTTTAGATTTGGGGTTAGGTTTAGATTATAGGTTTAGATTTGGGGTTAGGTTTAGATTATAGGTTTAGATTTGGGGTTAGGTTTAGATTTTAGGTTTAGATTTGGGGTTAGGTTTAGATTTTAGGTTTAGATTTGGGGTTAGGTTTAGATTTTAGGTTTAGATTTGGGGTTAGGTTTAGATTTGGGGTTAGGTTTAGATTTTAGGTTTAGATTTGGGGTTATGTTTAGATTTTAGGTTTAGATTTGGGGTTAGGTTTAGATTTTAGGTTTAGATTTGGGGTTAGGTTTAGATTTTAGGTTTAGATTTGGGGTTAGGTTTAGATTTTAGGTTTAGATTTGGGGTTAGGTTTAGATTTTAGGTTTAGATTTGGGGTTAGGTTTAGATTTTAGGTTTAGATTTGGGGTTAGGTTTAGATTTTAGGTTTAGATTTGGGGTTAGGTTTATTTTAGGTTTAGATTTGGGGTTAGGTTTAGATTTGGGGTTAGGTTTAGATTTTAGGTTTAGATTTGGGGTTAGGTTTAGATTTTAGGTTTAGATTTGGGGTTATGTTTAGATTTTAGGTTTAGATTTGGGGTTAGGTTTAGATTTTAGGTTTAGATTTGGGGTTAGGTTTAGATTTTAGGTTTAGATTTGGGGTTAGGTTTAGATTTTAGGTTTAGATTTGGGGTTAGGTTTAGATTTGGGGTTAGGTTTAGATTCTAGGTTTAGATTTGGGGTTAGGTTTAGATTTTAGGTTTATATTTGGGGTTAGGTTTAGATTTGGGGTTAGGTTTAGATTTTAGGTTTAGATTTGGGGTTAGGTTTAGATTTTAGGTTTAGATTTTAGGTTTAGATTTGGGGAAAGGTTTAGATTTTAGGTTTAGATTTGGGGTTAGGTTTAGATTTTAGGTTTAGATTTGGGGTTAGGTTTAGATTTTAGGTTTAGATTTGGGGTTAGGTTTAGATTTGGGGTTAGGTTTAGATTTTAGGTTTAGATTTGGGGTTAGGTTTAGATTTTAGGTTTAGATTTGGGGTTAGGTTTAGATTTGGGGTTAGGTTTAGATTTTAGGTTTAGATTTGGGGTTAGGTTTAGATTTTAGGTTTAGATTTGGGGTTATGTTTAGATTTTAGGTTTAGATTTGGGGTTAGGTTTAGATTTTAGGTTTAGATTTGGGGTTAGGTTTAGATTTTAGGTTTAGATTTGGGGTTAGGTTTAGATTTTAGGTTTAGATTTGGGGTTAGGTTTAGATTTTAGGTTTAGATTTGGGGTTAGGTTTAGATTTGGGGTTAGGTTTAGATTTTAGGTTTAGATTTGGGGTTAGGTTTAGATTATAGGTTTAGATTTGGGGTTAGGTTTAGATTTGGGGTTAGGTTAGGATTTGGGGTTAGGTTTAGATTTTAGGTTTAGATTTGGGGTTAGGTTTAGATTTGGGGTTAGGTTTAGATTTTAGGTTTAGATTTGGGGTTAGATTTAGATTTTAGGTTTAGATTTGGGGTTAGGTTTAGATTTTAGGTTTATATTTGGGGTTAGGTTTAGATTTTTTGGTTTAGATTTGGGGTTAGGTTTAGATTTTAGGTTTAGATTTGGGGTTAGGTTTAGATTTGGGGTTAGGTTTAGATTTTAGGTTTAGATTTGGGATTAGGTTTAGATTTGGGGTTAGGTTTAGATTTTAGGTTTAGATTTTAGGTTTAGATTTGGGGTTAGGCTTAGATTTTAGGTTTAGATTTGGGGTTAGGTTTAGATTTTCGGTTTAGATTTGGGGTTAAGTTTAGATTTTAGGTTTAGATTTGGGGTTAGGTTTAGATTTGGGGTTAGGTTTAGATTTTAGGTTTAGATTTGGGATCCGGTTTAGATTTGGGTTTAGGTTTAGATTTTAGGTTTAGATTTGGGGTTAGGTTTAGATTTGGGGTTAGGTTTAGATTTTAGGTTTAGATTTGGGGTTAGGTTTAGATTTTAGGTTTAGATTTGGGGTTAGGTTTAGATTTGGGGTTAGGTTTAGATTTTAGGTTTAGATTTGGGATTAGGTTTAGATTTGGGTTTAGGTTTAGATTTTAGGTTTAGATTTTAGGTTTAGATTTGGGGTTAGGCTTAGATTTTAGGTTTAGATTTGGGGTTAGGTTTAGATTTTCGGTTTAGATTTGGGGTTAAGTTTAGATTTGGGGTTAGGTTTAGATTTTAGGTTTAGATTTGGGGTTAGGTTTAGATTTTAGGTTTAGATTTGGGGTTAGGTTTAGATTTTAGGTTTAGATTTGGGGTTAGGTTTAGATTTTAGGTTTAGATTTGGGGTCAGGTTTAGATTTCAGGTTTAGATTTGGGGTTAGGTTTAGATTTTAGGTTTAGATTTGGGGTTAGGTTTAGATTTGGGGTTAGGTTTAGATTTTAGGTTTAGATTTGGGGTTAGGTTTAGATTTGGGGTTAGGTTTAGATTTTAGGTTTAGATTTGGGGTTAGGTTTAGATTTTAGGTTTAGATTTGGGGTTAGGTTTAGATTTTAGGTTTAGATTTGGGGTTAGGTTTAGAATTGGTGTTAGGTTTTGATTTTAGGTTTGGATTTGGGGTTAGGTTTAGATTTTAGGTTTAGATTTGGGGTTAGGTTTAGATTTGGGGTTAGGTTTAGATTTTAGGTTTAGACTTGGGGTTAGGTTTAGATTTTAGGTTTAGATTTTAGATTTAGATTTGGGGTTAGGTTTAGATTTTAGGTTTAGATTTGGGGTTAGGTTTAGATTTTAGGTTTAGATTTAAGGTTAGGTTTCGATTTCTGGTTACGTTTAGATTTTAGATTTAGATTTGGGGTTAGGTTTAGATTTTAGGTTTAAATTTGGGGTTAGGTTTAGATTTTAGGTTTAGATTTGGGGTTAGGTTTAGATTCTAGGTTTAGATTTGGGGTTAGGTTTAGATTTGGGGTTAGGTTTAGATTTTAGGTTTAGATTTGGGGTTAGGTTTAGATTTTAGGTTTAGATTTGGGGTTAGGTTTAGATTTTAGGTTTAGATTTGGGGTTAGGTTTAGATTTGGGGTTAGGTTTAGATTTTAGGTTTAGATTTGGGGTTAGGTTTAGATTTTAGGTTTAGATTTGGGGTTAGGTTTAGATTTGGGGTTAGGTTTAGATTTTAGGTTTAGATTTGGGGTTAGGTTTAGATTTTAGGTTTAGATTTGGGGTTAGGTTTAGATTATAGGTTTAGATTTGGGGTTAGGTTTAGATTTTAGGTTTAGATTTGGGGTTAGGTTTAGATTTTAGGTTTAGATTTGGGGTTAGGTTTAGATTTTAGGTTTAGATTTGGGGTTAGGTTTAGATTTGGGGTTAGGTTTAGATTTTAGGTTTAGATTTGGGGTTATGTTTAGATTTTAGGTTTAGATTTGGGGTTAGGTTTAGATTTTAGGTTTAGATTTGGGGTTAGGTTTAGATTTTAGGTTTAGATTTGGGGTTAGGTTTAGATTTTAGGTTTAGATTTGGGGTTAGGTTTAGATTTTAGGTTTAGATTTGGGGTTAGGTTTAGATTTTAGGTTTAGATTTGGGGTTAGGTTTAGATTTTAGGTTTAGATTTGGGGTTAGGTTTAGATTTTAGGTTTAGATTTGGGGTTAGGTTTAGATTTTAGGTTTAGATTTGGGGTTAGGTTTATTTTAGGTTTAGATTTGGGGTTAGGTTTAGATTTGGGGTTAGGTTTAGATTTTAGGTTTAGATTTGGGGTTATGTTTAGATTTTAGGTTTAGATTTGGGGTTAGGTTTAGATTTTAGGTTTAGATTTGGGGTTAGGTTTAGATTTTAGGTTTAGATTTGGGGTTAGGTTTAGATTTTAGGTTTAGATTTGGGGTTAGGTTTAGATTTTAGGTTTAGATTTGGGGTTAGGTTTAGATTTGGGGTTAGGTTTAGATTCTAGGTTTAGATTTGGGGTTAGGTTTAGATTTTAGGTTTAGATTTGGGGTTAGGTTTAGATTTGGGGTTAGGTTTAGATTTTAGGTTTAGATTTGGGGTTAGGTTTAGATTTTAGGTTTAGATTTTAGGTTTAGATTTGGGGAAAGGTTTAGATTTTAGGTTTAGATTTGGGGTTAGGTTTAGATTTTAGGTTTAGATTTGGGGTTAGGTTTAGATTTTAGGTTTAGATTTGGGGTTAGGTTTAGATTTGGGGTTAGGTTTAGATTTTAGGTTTAGATTTGGGGTTAGGTTTAGATTTGGGGTTAGGTTTAGATTTTAGGTTTAGATTTGGGGTTAGGTTTAGATTTTAGGTTTAGATTTGGGGTTAGGTTTAGATTTGGGGTTAGGTTTAGATTTTAGGTTTAGATTTGGGGTTAGGTTTAGATTTTAGGTTTAGATTTGGGGTTATGTTTAGATTTTAGGTTTAGATTTGGGGTTAGGTTTAGATTTTAGGTTTAGATTTGGGGTTAGGTTTAGATTTTAGGTTTAGATTTGGGGTTAGGTTTAGATTTGGGGTTAGGTTTAGATTTTAGGTTTAGATTTGGGGTTAGGTTTAGATTTTAGGTTTAGATTTCGGGTTAGGTTTAGATTTTAGGTTTAGATTTGGGGTTAGGTTTAGATTTTAGGTTTAGATTTTGGGTTAGGTTTAGATTTTAGGTTTAGATTTGGGGTTAGGTTTAGATTTTAGGTTTAGATTTGGGGTTAGGTTTAGATTTTAGGTTTAGATTTGGGGTTAGGTTTAGATTTTAGGTTTAGATTTGGGGTTAGGTTTAGATTTTAGGTTTAGATTTGGGGTTAGGTTTAGATTTGGGCTTAGGTTTAGATTTTAGGTTTAGATTTGGGGTTAGGTTTCGATTTTAGGTTTAGATTTGGGGTTAGGTTTAGATTTGGGGTTAGGTTTAGATTTTAGGTTTAGATTTGGGGTTAGGTTTAGATTTTAGGTTTAGATTTGGGGTTATGTTTAGATTTTAGGTTTAGATTTGGGGTTAGGTTTAGATTTTAGGTTTAGATTTGGGGTTAGGTTTAGATTTGGGGTTAGGTTTAGATTTTAGGTTTAGATTTGGGGTTAGGTTTAGATTTGGGGTTAGGTTTAGATTTTAGGTTTAGATTTGGGGTTAGGTTTAGATTTTAGGTTTAGATTTCAGGTTTAGATTTGGGGAAAGGTTTAGATTTTAGGTTTAGATTTGGGGTTAGGTTTAGATTTTAGGTTTAGATTTGGGGTTAGGTTTAGATTTTAGGTTTAGATTTGGGGTTAGGTTTAGATTTGGGGTTAGGTTTAGATTTTAGGTTTAGATTTGGGGTTAGGTTTAGATTTGGGGTTAGGTTTAGATTTTAGGTTTAGATTTGGGGTTAGGTTTAGATTTCAGGTTTAGATTTGGGGTTAGGTTTAGATTTTAGGTTTAGATTTGGGGTTAAGTCTAGATTTGGGGTTAGGTTTAGATTTTAGGTTTAGATTTGGGGTTAGGTTTAGATTTGGGGTTAGGTTTAGATTTTAGGTTTAGATTTGGGGTTAGGTTTAGATTTTAGGTTTAGATTTGGGATTAGGTTTAGACTTGGGGTTAGGTTTAGATTTTAGGTTTAGATTTGGGGTTAGGTTTAGATTTTAGGTTTAGATTTGGGGTCAGGTTTAGATTTTAGGTTTAGATTTGGGGTTAGGTTTAGATTTGGGGTTAGGTTTAGATTTTAGGTTTAGATTTGGGGTTAGGTTTAGATTTGGGGTTAGGTTTAGATTTTAGGTTTAGATTTGGGGTTAGGTTTAGATTTTAGGTTTAGATTTGGGGTTAGGTTTAGATTTTAGGTTTAGATTTGGGGTCAGGTTTAGATTTCAGGTTTAGATTTGGGGTTAGGTTTAGATTTTAGGTTTAGATTTGGGGTTAGGTTTAGATTTGGGGTTAGGTTTAGATTTTAGGTTTAGATTTGGGGTTAGGTTTAGATTTGGGGTTAGGTTTAGATTTTAGGTTTGGATTTGGGGTTAGGTTTAGATTTTAGGTTTAGATTTGGGGTTAGGTTTAGATTTTAGGTTTAGATTTGGGGTTAGGTTTAGATTTTAGGTTTAGATTTGGGGTTAGGTTTAGATTTTAGGTTTATATTTAAGGTTAGGTTTCGATTTCGGGTTACGTTTAGATTTTAGGTTTAGATTTGGGGTTAGGTTTAGATTTTAGGTTTAGATTTGGGGTTAGGTTTAGATTTCAGGTTTAGATTTGGGGTTAGGTTTAGATTTTAGGTTTAGATTTGGGGTTAAGTCTAGATTTGGGGTTAGGTTTAGATTTTAGGTTTAGATTTGGGGTTAGGTTTAGATTTGGGGTTAGGTTTAGATTTTAGGTTTAGATTTGGGGTTAGGTTTAGATTTTAGGTTTAGATTTGGGGTTAGGTTTAGACTTGGGGTTAGGTTTAGATTTTAGGTTTAGATTTGGGGTTAGGTTTAGATTTTAGGTTTAGATTTGGGGTCAGGTTTAGATTTTAGGTTTAGATTTGGGGTTAGGTTTAGATTTGGGGTTAGGTTTAGATTTTAGGTTTAGATTTGGGGTTAGGTTTAGATTTGGGGTTAGGTTTAGATTTTAGGTTTAGATTTGGGGTTAGGTTTAGATTTGGGGTTAGGTTTAGATTTTAGGTTTAGATTTGGGGTTAGGTTTAGATTTTAGGTTTAGATTTGGGGTTAGGTTTAGATTTGGGGTTAGGTTTAGATTTTAGGTTTAGATTTGGGTTTAGGTTTAGATTTGGGGTTAGGTTTAGATTTTAGGTTTAGATTTGGGGTTAGGTTTAGATTTTAGGTTTAGATTTAAGGTTAGGTTTCGATTTCGGGTTACGTTTAGATTTTAGGTTTAGATTTGGGGTTAGGTTTAGATTTTAGGTTTAGATTTGAGGTTAGGTTTAGATTTCAGGTTTTGATTTGGGGTTAGGTTTAGATTTTAGGTTTAGATTTGGGGTTAGGTTTAGATTTGGGGTTAGGTTTAGATTTGAGGTTTAGATTTGGGGTTAGGTTTAGATTTGGGGTTAGGTTTAGATTTGGGGTTAGGTTTAGATTTTAGGTTTAGATTTGGGGTTAGGTTTAGATTTGGGGTTAGGTTTAGATTTTAGGTTTAGATTTGGGGTTAGGTTTAGATTTTAGGTTTAGATTTGAGGTTAGGTTTAGATTTTAGGTCTAGATTTGGGGAAAGGTTTAGATTTTAGGTTTAGATTTGGGGTTAGGTTTAGATTTTAGGTTTAGATTTGGGGTTAGGTTTAGATTTTAGGTTTAGATTTGGGGTTAGGTTTAGATTTGGGGTTAGGTTTAGATTTTAGGTTTAGATTTGGGGTTAGGTTTAGATTTTAGTTTTAGATTTGGGGTTAGGTTTAGATTTGGGGTTAGGTTTAGATTTTAGGTTTAGATTTGGGGTTAGGTTTAGATTTTAGGTTTAGATTTGGGGTTAGGTTTAGATTTTAGGTTTAGATTTAAGGTTAGGTTTCGATTTCGGGTTACGTTTAGATTTTAGGTTTAGATTTGGGGTTAGGTTTAGATTTTAGGTTTAGATTTGAGGTTAGGTTTAGATTTCAGGTTTAGATTTGGGGTTAGGTTTAGATTTTAGGTTTAGATTTGGGGTTAGGTTTAGATTTGGGGTTAGGTTTAGATTTTAGGTTTAGATTTGGGGTTAGGTTTAGATTTGGGGTTAGGTTTAGATTTTAGGTTTAGATTTGGGGTTAGGTTTAGATTTGGGGTTAGGTTTAGATTTTAGGTTTAGATTTGGGTTTAGGTTTAGATTTTAGGTTTAGATTTTAGATTTAGATTTGGGTTTAGGTTTAGATTTTAGGTTTAGATTTGGGGTTAGGTTTCGATTTCGGGTTACGTTTAGATTTTAGGTTTAGATTTGGGGTTAGGTTTAGATTTTAGGTTTAGATTTGAGGTTAGGTTTAGATTTCAGGTTTAGATTTGGGGTTAGGTTTAGATTTTAGGTTTAGATTTGGGGTTAGGTTTAGATTTGGGGTTAGGTTTAGATTTTAGGTTTAGATTTGGGGTTAGGTTTAGATTTGGGGTTAGGTTTAGATTTTAGGTTTAGATTTGGGGTTAGGTTTAGATTTGGGGTTAGGTTTAGATTTTAGGTTTAGATTTGGGGTTAGGTTTAGATTTTAGGTTTAGATTTGGGGTTAGATTTAGATTTTAGGTTTAGATTTGGGGTTAGGTTTAGATTTTAGGTTTATATTTGGGGTTAGGTTTAGATTTTTTGGTTTAGATTTGGGGTTAGGTTTAGATTTTAGGTTTAGATTTGGGGTTAGGTTTAGATTTGGGGTTAGGTTTAGATTTTAGGTTTAGATTTGGGATTAGGTTTAGATTTGGGGTTAGGTTTAGATTTTAGGTTTAGATTTTAGGTTTAGATTTGGGGTTAGGCTTAGATTTTAGGTTTAGATTTGGGGTTAGGTTTAGATTTTCGGTTTAGATTTGGGGTTAAGTTTAGATTTGGGGTTAGGTTTAGATTTTAGGTTTAGATTTGGGGTTAGGTTTAGATTTTAGGTTTAGATTTGTGGTTAGGTTTAGATTTTAGGTTTAGATTTGGGGTTAGGTTTAGATTTTAGGTTTAGATTTGGGGTTAGGTTTAGATTTTAGGTTTAGATTTGGGGTTAGGTTTAGATTTGGGGTTAGGTTTAGATTTTAGGTTTGGATTTGGTGTTAGGTTTAGATTATAGGTTTAGATTTGGGGTTAGGTTTAGACTTGTGGTTAGGTTTAGGTTTTAGGTTTAGATTTGGGGTTAGGTTTAGATTTTAGGTTTAGATTTGGGGTTAGGTTTAGATTTTAGGTTTAGATTTGGGGTTAGGTTTAGATTTTAGGTTTAGATTTGGGGTTAGGTTTAGATTTTAGGTTTAGATTTGGGGTTAGGTTTAGATTTGGGGTTAGGTTTAGATTTTAGGTTTAGATTTGGGGTTAGGTTTAGATTTTAGGTTTAAATTTGGGGTTAGGTTTAGATTTTAGGTTTAGATTTGGGGTTAGGTTTAGATTTGGGGTTAGGTTTAGATTTTAGGTTTAGATTTGGGGTTAGGTTTAGATTTGGGGTTAGGTTTAGATTTTAGGTTTAGATTTGGGGTTAGGTTTAGATTTTAGGTTTAGATTTGGGGTTAGGTTTAGATTTGGGTTTAGCTTTAGACTTGGGGTTAGGTTTAGATTTTAGGTTTAGATTTGGGGTTAGGTTTAGATTTTAGGTTTAGATTTGGGGATAGGTTTAGATTTGGGGTTAGGTTTAGATTTTAGGTTTAGATTTGGGGTTAGGTTTAGATTTGGGGTTAGGTTTAGATTTTAGGTTTAGATTTGGGGTTAGGTTTAGATTTGGGGTTAGGTTTAGATTTTAGGTTTAGATTTGGGGTTAGGTTTAGATTTTAGTTTTAGATTTGGGGTTAGGTTTAGATTTGGGGTTAGGTTTAGATTTTAGGTTTAGATTTGGGTTTAGGTTTAGATTTTAGGTTTAGATTTGGGGTTAGGTTTAGATTTTAGGTTTAGATTTAAGGTTAGGTTTCGATTTCGGGTTACGTTTAGATTTTAGTTTTAGATTTGGGGTTAGGTTTAGATTTGGGGTTAGGTTTAGATTTCAGGTTTAGATTTGAGGTTAGGTTTAGATTTCAGGTTTAGATTTGGGGTTAGGTTTAGATTTTAGGTTTAGATTTGGGGTTAGGTTTAGATTTGGGGTTAGGTTTAGATTTTAGGTTTAGATTTGGGGTTAGGTTTAGATTTTAGGTTTAGATTTGGGGTTAGGTTTAGATTTTAGGTTTAGATTTGGGGTTAGGTTTAGATTTGGGGTTAGGTTTAGATTTTAGGTTTAGATTTGGGGTTAGGTTTAGATTTTAGGTTTAGATTTGGGGTTAGGTTTCGATTTTAGGTTTAGATTTAAGGTTAGGTTTCGATTTCGGGTTACGTTTAGATTTTAGGTTTAGATTTGGGGTTAGGTTTAGATTTTAGGTTTAGATTTGAGGTTAGGTTTAGATTTTAGGTTTAGATTTGGGGTTAGGTTTAGATTTTAGGTTTAGATTTGGGGTTAGGTTTAGATTTGGGGTTAGGTTTAGATTTTAGGTTTAGATTTGGGGTTAGGTTTAGATTTGGGGTTAGGTTTAGATTTTAGGTTTAGATTTGGGGTTAGGTTTAGATTTGGGGTTAGGTTTAGATTTTAGGTTTAGATTTGGGGTTAGGTTTAGATTTTAGGTTTAGATTTGGGGTTAGATTTAGATTTTAGGTTTAGATTTGGGGTTAGGTTTAGATTTTAGGTTTATATTTGGGGTTAGGTTTAGATTTTTTGGTTTAGATTTGGGGTTAGGTTTAGATTTTAGGTTTAGATTTGGGGTTAGGTTTAGATTTGGGGTTAGGTTTAGATTTTAGGTTTAGATTTGGGATTAGGTTTAGATTTGGGGTTAGGTTTACATTTTAGGTTTAGATTTTAGGTTTAGATTTGGGGTTAGGCTTAGATTTTAGGTTTAGATTTGGGGTTAGGTTTAGATTTTAGGTTTAGATTTGGGGTTAGGTTTAGATTTGGGGTTAGGTTTAGATTTTAGGTTTAGATTTGGGGTTAGGTTTAGATTTTAGGTTTAGATTTGTGGTTAGGTTTAGATTTTAGGTTTAGATTTGGGGTTAGGTTTAGATTTTAGGTTTAGATTTGGGGTTAGGTTTAGATTTTAGGTTTAGATTTGGGGTTAGGTTTAGATTTGGGGTTAGGTTTAGATTTTAGGTTTGGATTTGGGGTTAGGTTTAGATTATAGGTTTAGATTTAGGGTTAGGTTTAGACTTGTGGTTAGGTTTAGATTTTAGGTTTAGATTTGGGGTTAGGTTTAGATTTTAGGTTTAGATTTGGGGTTAGGTTTAGATTTGGGGTTAGGTTTAGATTTTAGGTTTAGATTTGGGGTTAGGTTTAGATTTTAGGTTTAGATTTGGGGTTAGGTTTAGATTTGGGGTTAGGTTTAGATTTTAGGTTTAGATTTGCGGTTAGGTTTAGATTTTAGGTTTAAATTTGGGGTTAGGTTTAGATTTTAGGTTTAGATTTGGGGTTAGGTTTAGATTTGGGGTTAGGTTTAGATTTTAGGTTTAGATTTGGGGTTAGGTTTAGATTTGGGGTTAGGTTTAGATTTTAGGTTTAGATTTGGGGTTAGGTTTAGATTTGGGGTTAGGTTTAGATTTTAGGTTTAGATTTGGGGTTAGGTTTAGATTTTAGGTTTAAATTTGGGGTTAGGTTTAGATTTTAGGTTTAGATTTGGGGTTAGGTTTAGATTTGGGGTTAGGTTTAGATTTTAGGTTTAGATTTGGGGTTAGGTTTAGATTTGGGGTTAGGTTTAGATTTTAGGTTTAGATTTGGGGTTAGGTTTAGATTTTAGGTTTAGATTTGGGGTTAGGTTTAGATTTGGGGTTAGGTTTAGATTTTAGGTTTAGATTTGGGGTTAGGTTTAGATTTTAGGTTTAAATTTGGGGTTAGGTTTAGATTTTAGGTTTAGATTTGGGGTTAGGTTTAGATTTGGGGTTAGGTTTAGATTTTAGGTTTAGATTTGGGGTTAGGTTTAGATTTGGGGTTAGGTTTAGATTTTAGGTTTAGATTTGGGGTTAGGTTTAGATTTCAGGTTTAGATTTGGGGTTAGGTTTAGATTTTAGGTTTAGATTTGGGGTTAGGTTTAGATTTGGGGTTAGGTTTAGATTTTAGGTTTAGATTTGGGGTTAGGTTTAGATTTTAGGTTTAGATTTGGGGTTAGGTTTAGATTTTAGGTTTAGATTTGGGGTTAGGTTTAGATTTTAGGTTTAGATTTGGGGTTAGGTTTAGATTTGGGGTTAGGTTTAGATTTTAGGTTTAGATTTGGGTTTAGGTTTAGATTTTAGGTTTAGATTTGGGGTTAGGTTTAGATTTTAGGTTTAGATTTGGGGTTAGGTTTAGATTTGGGGTTAGGTTTAGATTTTAGGTTTAGATTTGGGGTTAGGTTTAGATTTTAGGTTTAGATTTGGGGTTAGGTTTAGATTTGGGGTTAGGTTTAGATTTTAGGTTTAGATTTGGGTTTAGGTTTAGATTTTAGGTTTAGATTTTAGATTTAGATTTGGGGTTAGGTTTAGATTTTAGGTTTAGATTTAAGGTTAGGTTTCGATTTCGGGTTACGTTTAGATTTTAGGTTTAGATTTGGGGTTAGGTTTAGATTTTAGGTTTAGATTTCATGTTAGGTTTAGATTTCAGGTTTAGATTTGGGGTTAGGTTTAGATTTTAGGTTTAGATTTGGGGTTAGGTTTAGATTTGGGGTTAGGTTTAGATTTTAGGTTTAGATTTGGGGTTAGGTTTAGATTTGGGGTTAGGTTTAGATTTTAGGTTTAGATTTGGGGTTAGGTTTAGATTTGGGGTTAGGTTTAGATTTTAGGTTTAGATTTGGGGTTAGGTTTAGATTTTAGGTTTAGATTTGGGGTTAGATTTAGATTTTAGGTTTAGATTTGGGGTTAGGTTTAGATTTTAGGTTTATATTTGGGGTTAGGTTTAGATTTTTTGGTTTAGATTTGGGGTTAGGTTTAGATTTTAGGTTTAGATTTGGGGTTAGGTTTAGATTTTAGGTTTAGATTTGGGGTTAGGTTTAGATTTTAGGTTTAGATTTGGGGTTAGGTTTAGATTTTAGGTTTAGATTTGGGATTAGGTTTAGATTTGGGGTTAGGTTTAGATTTTAGGTTTAGATTTTAGGTTTAGATTTGGGGTTAGGCTTAGATTTTAGGTTTAGATTTGGGGTTAGGTTTAGATTTTCGGTTTAGATTTGGGGTTAAGTTTAGATTTGGGGTTAGGTTTAGATTTTAGGTTTAGATTTGGGGTTAGGTTTAGATTTTAGGTTTAGATTTGTGGTTAGGTTTAGATTTTAGGTTTAGATTTGGGGTTAGGTTTAGATTTTAGGTTTAGATTTGGGGTTAGGTTTAGATTTTAGGTTTAGATTTGGGGTTAGGTTTAGATTTGGGGTTAGGTTTAGATTTTAGGTTTGGATTTGGGGTTAGGTTTAGATTTGGGGTTAGGTTTAGATTTTAGGTTTAGATTTGGGGTTAGGTTTAGATTTTAGGTTTAGATTTGGGGTTAGGTTTAGATTTGGGGTTAGGTTTAGATTTTAGGTTTAGATTTGGGGTTAGGTTTAGATTTTAGTTTTAAATTTGGGGTTAGGTTTAGATTTTAGGTTTAGATTTGGGGTTAGGTTTAGATTTGGGGTTAGGTTTAGATTTTAGGTTTAGATTTGGGGTTAGGTTTAGATTTGGGGTTAGGTTTAGATTTTAGGTTTAGATTTGGGGTTAGGTTTAGATTTTAGGTTTATATTTGGGGTTAGGTTTAGATTTGGGGTTAGGTTTAGACTTGGGGTTAGGTTTAGATTTTAGGTTTAGATTTGGGGTTAGGTTTAGATTTTAGGTTTAGATTTGGGGTTAGGTTTAGATTTGGGGTTAGGTTTAGATTTTAGGTTTAGATTTGGGGTTAGGTTTAGATTTGGGGTTAGGTTTAGATTTTAGGTTTAGATTTGGGGTTAGGTTTAGATTTGGGGTTAGGTTTAGATTTTAGGTTTAGATTTGGGGTTAGGTTTAGATTTTAGTTTTAGATTTGGGGTTAGGTTTAGATTTGGGGTTAGGTTTAGATTTTAGGTTTAGATTTGGGTTTAGGTTTAGATTTTAGGTTTAGATTTTAGGTTTAGATTTGGGGTTAGGTTTAGATTTTAGGTTTAGATTTAAGGTTAGGTTTCGATTTCGGGTTACGTTTAGATTTTAGGTTTAGATTTGGGGTTAGGTTTAGATTTTAGGTTTAGATTTGAGGTTAGGTTTAGATTTAAGGTTTAGATTTGGGGTTAGGTTTAGATTTTAGGTTTAGATTTGGGGTTAGGTTTAGATTTGGGGTTAGGTTTAGATTTTAGGTTTAGATTTGGGGTTAGGTTTAGATTTTAGGTTTAGATTTGGGGTTAGGTTTAGATTTTAGGTTTAGATTTGGGGTTAGGTTTAGATTTGGGGTTAGGTTTAGATTTTAGGTTTAGATTTGGGGTTAGGTTTAGATTTTAGGTTTAGATTTGGGGTTAGGTTTAGATTTGGGGTTAGGTTTAGATTTTAGGTTTAGATTTGGGGTTAGGTTTAGATTTGGGGTTAGGTTTAGATTTTAGGTTTAGATTTGGGGTTAGGTTTAGATTTTAGGTTTAGATTTGGGGTTAGGTTTAGATTTGGGGTTAGGTTTTGATTTTAGGTTTGGATTTGGGGTTAGGTTTAGATTTTAGGTTTAGATTTGGGGTTAGGTTTAGATTTGGGGTTAGGTTTAGATTTTAGGTTTAGACTTGGGGTTAGGTTTAGATTTTAGGTTTAGATTTGGGGTTAGGTTTAGATTTGGGGTTAGGTTTTGATTTTAGGTTTGGATTTGGGGTTAGGTTTAGATTTTAGGTTTAGATTTGGGGTTAGGTTTAGATTTGGGGTTAGGTTTAGATTTTAGGTTTAGATTTGGGGTTAGGTTTAGATTTTAGGTTTAGATTTGGGGTTAGGTTTAGATTTGGGGTTAGGTTTTGATTTTAGGTTTAGATTTGGGGTTAGGTTTAGATTTTAGGTTTATATTTGGGGTTAGGTTTAGATTTTAGGTTTAGATTTAAGGTTAGGTTTCGATTTCGGGTTACGTTTAGATTTTAGATTTAGATTTGGGGTTAGGTTTAGATTTTAGGTTTAAATTTGGGGTTAGGTTTAGATTTTAGGTTTAGATTTGGGGTTAGGTTTAGATTCTAGGTTTAGATTTGGGGTTAGGTTTAGATTTGGGGTTAGGTTTAGATTTTAGGTTTAGATTTGGGGTTAGGTTTAGATTTTAGGTTTAGATTTGGGGTTAGGTTTAGATTTTAGGTTTAGATTTGGGGTTAGGTTTAGATTTTAGGTTTAGATTTGGGGTTAGGTTTAGATTTTAGGTTTAGATTTGGGGTTAGGTTTAGATTTGGGGTTAGGTTTAGATTTTAGGTTTAGATTTGGGGTTAGGTTTAGATTTTAGGTTTAGATTTGGGGTTAGGTTTAGATTTGGGGTTAGGTTTAGATTTTAGGTTTAGATTTGGGGTTAGGTTTAGATTTTAGGTTTAGATTTGGGGTTATGTTTAGATTTTAGGTTTAGATTTGGGGTTAGGTTTAGATTATAGGTTTAGATTTGGGGTTAGGTTTAGATTTTAGGTTTAGATTTGGGGTTAGGTTTAGATTTTAGGTTTAGATTTGGGGTTAGGTTTAGATTTTAGGTTTAGATTTGGGGTTAGGTTTAGATTTGGGGTTAGGTTTAGATTTTAGGTTTAGATTTGGGGTTATGTTTAGATTTTAGGTTTAGATTTGGGGTTAGGTTTAGATTTTAGGTTTAGATTTGGGGTTAGGTTTAGATTTTAGGTTTAGATTTGGGGTTAGGTTTAGATTTTAGGTTTAGATTTGGGGTTAGGTTTAGATTTTAGGTTTAGATTTGGGGTTAGGTTTAGATTTTAGGTTTAGATTTGGGGTTAGGTTTAGATTTTAGGTTTAGATTTGGGGTTAGGTTTAGATTTTAGGTTTAGATTTGGGGTTAGGTTTAGATTTTAGGTTTAGATTTGGGGTTAGGTTTATTTTAGGTTTAGATTTGGGGTTAGGTTTAGATTTGGGGTTAGGTTTAGATTTTAGGTTTAGATTTGGGGTTAGGTTTAGATTTTAGGTTTAGATTTGGGGTTATGTTTAGATTTTAGGTTTAGATTTGGGGTTAGGTTTAGATTTTAGGTTTAGATTTGGGGTTAGGTTTAGATTTTAGGTTTAGATTTGGGGTTAGGTTTAGATTTTAGGTTTAGATTTGGGGTTAGGTTTAGATTTTAGGTTTAGATTTGGGGTTAGGTTTAGATTTGGGGTTAGGTTTAGATTCTAGGTTTAGATTTGGGGTTAGGTTTAGATTTTAGGTTTAGATTTGGGGTTAGGTTTAGATTTGGGGTTAGGTTTAGATTTTAGGTTTAGATTTGGGGTTAGGTTTAGATTTTAGGTTTAGATTTTAGGTTTAGATTTGGGGAAAGGTTTAGATTTTAGGTTTAGATTTGGGGTTAGGTTTAGATTTTAGGTTTAGATTTGGGGTTAGGTTTAGATTTTAGGTTTAGATTTGGGGTTAGGTTTAGATTTGGGGTTAGGTTTAGATTTTAGGTTTAGATTTGGGGTTAGGTTTAGATTTGGGGTTAGGTTTAGATTTTAGGTTTAGATTTGGGGTTAGGTTTAGATTTTAGGTTTAGATTTGGGGTTAGGTTTAGATTTGGGGTTAGGTTTAGATTTTAGGTTTAGATTTGGGGTTAGGTTTAGATTTTAGGTTTAGATTTGGGGTTAGGTTTAGATTTTAGGTTTAGATTTGGGGTTAGGTTTAGATTTTAGGTTTAGATTTGGGGTTAGGTTTAGATTTTAGGTTTAGATTTGGGGTTAGGTTTAGATTTTAGGTTTAGATTTGGGGTTAGGTTTAGATTTGGGGTTAGGTTTAGATTTTAGGTTTAGATTTGGGGTTAGGTTTAGATTTTAGGTTTAGATTTGGGGTTAGGTTTAGATTTTAGGTTTAGATTTGGGGTTAGGTTTAGATTTTAGGTTTAGATTTGGGGTTAGGTTTAGATTTCAGTTTTAGATTTGGGGTTAGGTTTAGATTTTAGGTTTAGATTTGGGCTTAGGTTTAGATTTTAGGTTTAGATTTGGGCTTAGGTTTAGATTTTAGGTTTAGATTTGGGGTTAGGTTTCGATTTTAGGTTTAGATTTGGGGTTAGGTTTAGATTTGGGGTTAGGTTTAGATTTTAGGTTTAGATTTGGGGTTAGGTTTAGATTTTAGGTTTAGATTTGGGGTTAGGTTTAGATTTTAGGTTTAGATTTGGGGTTAGGTTTAGATTTGGGGTTAGGTTTAGATTTTAGGTTTAGATTTGGGGTTAGGTTTAGATTTGGGGTTAGGTTTAGATTTTAGGTTTAGATTTGGGGTTAGGTTTAGATTTTAGGTTTAGATTTCAGGTTTAGATTTGGGGAAAGGTTTAGATTTTAGGTTTAGATTTGGGGTTAGGTTTAGATTTTAGGTTTAGATTTGGGGTTAGGTTTAGATTTTAGGTTTAGATTTGGGGTTAGGTTTAGATTTGGGGTTAGGTTTAGATTTTAGGTTTAGATTTGGGGTTAGGTTTAGATTTGGGGTTAGGTTTAGATTTTAGGTTTAGATTTGGGGTTAGGTTTAGATTTTAGGTTTAGATTTGGGGTTAGGTTTAGATTTTAGGTTTAGATTTGGGGTTAGGTTTAGATTTGGGGTTAGGTTTAGATTTTAGGTTTAGATTTGGGATTAGGTTTAGATTTGGGGTTAGGTTTAGATTTTAGGTTTAGATTTGGGGTTAGGTTTAGATTTTAGGTTTAGATTTGGGATTAGGTTTAGATTTGGGGTTAGGTTTAGATTTTAGGTTTAGATTTTAGGTTTAGATTTGGGGTTAGGCTTAGATTTTAGGTTTAGATTTGGGGTTAGGTTTAGATTTTCGGTTTAGATTTGGGGTTAAGTTTAGATTTGGGGTTAGGTTTAGATTTTAGGTTTAGATTTGGGGTTAGGTTTAGATTTTAGGTTTAGATTTGGGGTTAGGTTTAGATTTTAGGTTTAGATTTGGGGTTAGGTTTAGATTTTAGGTTTAGATTTGGGGTCAGGTTTAGATTTCAGGTTTAGATTTGGGGTTAGGTTTAGATTTTAGGTTTAGATTTGGGGTTAGGTTTAGATTTGGGGTTAGGTTTAGATTTTAGGTTTAGATTTGGGGTTAGGTTTAGATTTGGGGTTAGGTTTAGATTTTAGGTTTAGATTTGGGGTTAGGTTTAGATTTTAGGTTTAGATTTGGGGTTAGGTTTAGATTTGGGGTTAGGTTTTGATTTTAGGTTTGGATTTGGGGTTAGGTTTAGATTTTAGGTTTAGATTTGGGGTTAGGTTTAGATTTTAGGTTTAGATTTGGGGTTAGGTTTAGATTTGGGGTTAGGTTTAGATTTTAGGTTTAGATTTGGGGTTAGGTTTAGATTTGGGGTTAGGTTTAGATTTTAGGTTTAGATTTGGGGTTAGGTTTAGATTTGGGGTTAGGTTTAGATTTTAGGTTTAGATTTGGGGTTAGGTTTAGATTTTAGGTTTAGATTTGGGGTTAGGTTTAGATTTGGGGTTAGGTTTAGATTTTAGGTTTAGATTTGGGTTTAGGTTTAGATTTGGGGTTAGGTATAGATTTTAGGTTTAGATTTGGGGTTGGGTTTAGATTTTAGGTTTAGATTTAAGGTTAGGTTTCGATTTCGGGTTACGTTTAGATTTTAGGTTTAGATTTGGGGTTAGGTTTAGATTTTAGGTTTAGATTTGAGGTTAGGTTTAGATTTCAGGTTTAGATTTGGGGTTAGGTTTAGATTTTAGGTTTAGATTTGGGGTTAGGTTTAGATTTGGGGTTAGGTTTAGATTTGAGGTTTAGATTTGGGGTTAGGTTTAGATTTGGGGTTAGGTTTAGATTTGGGGTTAGGTTTAGATTTTAGGTTTAGATTTGGGGTTAGGTTTAGATTTGGGGTTAGGTTTAGATTTTAGGTTTAGATTTGGGGTTAGGTTTAGATTTTAGGTTTAGATTTGAGGTTAGGTTTAGATTTTAGGTTTAGATTTGGGGAAAGGTTTAGATTTTAGGTTTAGATTTGGGGTTAGGTTTAGATTTTAGGTTTAGATTTGGGGTTAGGTTTAGATTTTAGGTTTAGATTTGGGGTTAGGTTTAGATTTGGGGTTAGGTTTAGATTTTAGGTTTAGATTTGGGGTTAGGTTTAGATTTTAGTTTTAGATTTGGGGTTAGGTTTAGATTTGGGGTTAGGTTTAGATTTTAGGTTTAGATTTGGGGTTAGGTTTAGATTTTAGGTTTAGATTTGGGGTTAGGTTTAGATTTTAGGTTTAGATTTAAGGTTAGGTTTCGATTTCGGGTTACGTTTAGATTTTAGGTTTAGATTTGGGGTTAGGTTTAGATTTTAGGTTTAGATTTGAGGTTAGGTTTAGATTTCAGGTTTAGATTTGGGGTTAGGTTTAGATTTTAGGTTTAGATTTGGGGTTAGGTTTAGATTTGGGGTTAGGTTTAGATTTTAGGTTTAGATTTGGGGTTAGGTTTAGATTTTAGGTTTAGATTTGGGGTTAGGTTTAGATTTGGGGTTAGGTTTAGATTTTAGGTTTAGATTTGGGTTTAGGTTTAGATTTTAGGTTTAGATTTTAGATTTAGATTTGGGGTTAGGTTTAGATTTTAGGTTTAGATTTGGGGTTAGGTTTCGATTTCGGGTTACGTTTAGATTTTAGGTTTAGATTTGGGGTTAGGTTTAGATTTTAGGTTTAGATTTGAGGTTAGGTTTAGATTTCAGGTTTAGATTTGGGGTTAGGTTTAGATTTTAGGTTTAGATTTGGGGTTAGGTTTAGATTTGGGGTTAGGTTTAGATTTTAGGTTTAGATTTGGGGTTAGGTTTAGATTTGGGGTTAGGTTTAGATTTGGGGTTAGGTTTAGATTTTAGGTTTAGATTTGGGGTTAGGTTTAGATTTGGGGTTAGGTTTAGATTTTAGGTTTAGATTTGGGGTTAGGTTTAGATTTTAGGTTTAGATTTGGGGTTAGATTTAGATTTTAGGTTTAGATTTGGGGTTAGGTTTAGATTTTAGGTTTATATTTGGGGTTAGGTTTAGATTTTTTGGTTTAGATTTGGGGTTAGGTTTAGATTTTAGGTTTAGATTTGGGGTTAGGTTTAGATTTGGGGTTAGGTTTAGATTTTAGGTTTAGATTTGAGATTAGGTTTAGATTTGGGGTTAGGTTTAGATTTTAGGTTTAGATTTTAGGTTTAGATTTGGGGTTAGGCTTAGATTTTAGGTTTAGATTTGGGGTTAGGTTTAGATTTTCGGTTTAGATTTGGGGTTAGGTTTAGATTTGGGGTTAGGTTTAGATTTTAGGTTTAGATTTGGGGTTAGGTTTAGATTTTAGGTTTAGATTTGTGGTTAGGTTTAGATTTTAGGTTTAGATTTGGGGTTAGGTTTAGATTTTAGGTTTAGATTTGGGGTTAGGTTTAGATTTTAGGTTTAGATTTGGGGTTAGGTTTAGATTTGGGGTTAGGTTTAGATTTTAGGTTTGGATTTGGTGTTAGGTTTAGATTATAGGTTTAGATTTGGGGTTAGGTTTAGACTTGTGGTTAGGTTTAGGTTTTAGGTTTAGATTTGGGGTTAGGTTTAGATTTTAGGTTTAGATTTGGGGTTAGGTTTAGATTTTAGGTTTAGATTTGGGGTTAGGTTTAGATTTGGGGTTAGGTTTAGATTTTAGGTTTAGATTTGGGGTTAGGTTTAGATTTTAGGTTTAGATTTGGGGTTAGGTTTAGATTTGGGGTTAGGTTTAGATTTTAGGTTTAGATTTGGGGTTAGGTTTAGATTTTAGGTTTAAATTTGGGGTTAGGTTTAGATTTTAGGTTTAGATTTGGGGTTAGGTTTAGATTTGGGGTTAGGTTTAGATTTTAGGTTTAGATTTGGGGTTAGGTTTAGATTTGGGGTTAGGTTTAGATTTTAGGTTTAGATTTGGGGTTAGGTTTAGATTTTAGGTTTAGATTTGGGGTTAGGTTTAGATTTGGGTTTAGGTTTAGACTTGGGGTTAGGTTTAGATTTTAGGTTTAGATTTGGGGTTAGGTTTAGATTTTAGGTTTAGATTTGGGGATAGGTTTAGATTTGGGGTTAGGTTTAGATTTTAGGTTTAGATTTGG
Organism: Patagioenas fasciata; assembly: GCF_037038585.1. Lineage (NCBI taxonomy): Eukaryota > Metazoa > Chordata > Aves > Columbiformes > Columbidae > Patagioenas > Patagioenas fasciata. Next base: position 408,008 of record NW_027288622.1, read on the forward strand.
GGTTAGGTTTAGATTTGGGGTTAGGTTTAGATTTTAGGTTTAGATTTGGGGTTAGGTTTAGATTTGGGGTTAGGTTTAGATTTTAGGTTTAGATTTGGGGTTAGGTTTAGATTTTAGTTTTAGATTTGGGGTTAGGTTTAGATTTGGGGTTAGGTTTAGATTTTAGGTTTAGATTTGGGGTTAGGTTTAGATTTTAGGTTTAGATTTGGGGTTAGGTTTAGATTTTAGGTTTAGATTTGGGGTTAGGTTTAGATTTTAGGTTTAGATTTGAGGTCAGGTTTAGATTTCAGGTTTAGATTTGGGGTTAGGTTTAGATTTTAGGTTTAGATTTGGGGTTAGGTTTAGATTTGGGGTTAGGTTTAGATTTTAGGTTTAGATTTGGGGTTAGGTTTAGATTTGGGGTTAGGTTTAGATTTTAGGTTTAGATTTGGGGTTAGGTTTAGATTTTAGGTTTAGATTTGGGGTTAGGTTTAGATTTTAGGTTTAGATTTGGGGTTAGGTTTAGATTTTAGGTTTAGATTTGGGGTTAGGTTTAGATTTCAGTTTTAGATTTGGGGTTAGGTTTAGATTTTAGGTTTAGATTTGGGCTTAGGTTTAGATTTTAGGTTTAGATTTGGGCTTAGGTTTAGATTTTAGGTTTAGATTTGGGGTTAGGTTTCGATTTTAGGTTTAGATTTGGGGTTAGGTTTAGATTTGGGGTTAGGTTTAGATTTTAGGTTTAGATTTGGGGTTAGGTTTAGATTTTAGGTTTAGATTTGGGGTTAGGTTTAGATTTTAGGTTTAGATTTGGGGTTAGGTTTAGATTTGGGGTTAGGTTTAGATTTTAGGTTTAGATTTGGGGTTAGGTTTAGATTTGGGGTTAGGTTTAGATTTTAGGTTTAGATTTGGGGTTAGGTTTAGATTTTAGGTTTAGATTTCAGGTTTAGATTTGGGGAAAGGTTTAGATTTTGGGTTTAGATTTGGGGTTAGGTTTAGATTTTAGGTTTAGATTTGGGGTTAGGTTTAGATTTTAGGTTTAGATTTGGGGTTAGGTTTAGATTTGGGGTTAGGTTTAGATTTTAGGTTTAGATTTGGGGTTAGGTTTAGATTTGGGGTTAGGTTTAGATTTTAGGTTTAGATTTGGGGTTAGGTTTAGATTTTAGGTTTAGATTTGGGGTTAGGTTTAGATTTTAGGTTTAGATTTGGGGTTAGGTTTAGATTTGGGGTTAGGTTTAGATTTTAGGTTTAGATTTGGGGTTAGGTTTAGATTTGGGGTTAGGTTTAGATTTTAGGTTTAGATTTGGGGTTAGGTTTAGATTTGGGGTTAGGTTTAGATTTTAGGTTTAGATTTGGGGTTAGGTTTAGATTTTAGGTTTAGATTTGGGGTTAGGTTTAGATTTGGGGTTAGGTTTAGATTTTAGGTTTAGATTTGGGTTTAGGTTTAGATTTGGGGTTAGGTATAGATTTTAGGTTTAGATTTGGGGTTGGGTTTAGATTTTAGGTTTAGATTTAAGGTTAGGTTTCGATTTCGGGTTACGTTTAGATTTTAGGTTTAGATTTGGGGTTAGGTTTAGATTTTAGGTTTAGATTTGAGGTTAGGTTTAGATTTCAGGTTTAGATTTGGGGTTAGGTTTAGATTTTAGGTTTAGATTTGGGGTTAGGTTTAGATTTGGGGTTAGGTTTAGATTTGAGGTTTAGATTTGGGGTTAGGTTTAGATTTGGGGTTAGGTTTAGATTTGGGGTTAGGTTTAGATTTTAGGTTTAGATTTGGGGTTAGGTTTAGATTTGGGGTTAGGTTTAGATTTTAGGTTTAGATTTGGGGTTAGGTTTAGATTTTAGGTTTAGATTTGAGGTTAGGTTTAGATTTTAGGTTTAGATTTGGGGAAAGGTTTAGATTTTAGGTTTAGATTTGGGGTTAGGTTTAGATTTTAGGTTTAGATTTGGGGTTAGGTTTAGATTTTAGGTTTAGATTTGGGGTTAGGTTTAGATTTGGGGTTAGGTTTAGATTTTAGGTTTAGATTTGGGGTTAGGTTTAGATTTTAGTTTTAGATTTGGGGTTAGGTTTAGATTTGGGGTTAGGTTTAGATTTTAGGTTTAGATTTGGGGTTAGGTTTAGATTTTAGGTTTAGATTTGGGGTTAGGTTTAGATTTTAGGTTTAGATTTAAGGTTAGGTTTCGATTTCGGGTTACGTTTAGATTTTAGGTTTAGATTTGGGGTTAGGTTTAGATTTTAGGTTTAGATTTGAGGTTAGGTTTAGATTTCAGGTTTAGATTTGGGGTTAGGTTTAGATTTTAGGTTTAGATTTGGGGTTAGGTTTAGATTTGGGGTTAGGTTTAGATTTTAGGTTTAGATTTGGGGTTAGGTTTAGATTTGGGGTTAGGTTTAGATTTTAGGTTTAGATTTGGGGTTAGGTTTAGATTTTAGGTTTAGATTTGGGGTTAGGTTTAGATTTGGGGTTAGGTTTAGATTTTAGGTTTAGATTTGGGTTTAGGTTTAGATTTTAGGTTTAGATTTTAGATTTAGATTTGGGGTTAGGTTTAGATTTTAGGTTTAGATTTGGGGTTAGGTTTCGATTTCGGGTTACGTTTAGATTTTAGGTTTAGATTTGGGGTTAGGTTTAGATTTTAGGTTTAGATTTGAGGTTAGGTTTAGATTTCAGGTTTAGATTTGGGGTTAGGTTTAGATTTTAGGTTTAGATTTGGGGTTAGGTTTAGATTTGGGGTTAGGTTTAGATTTTAGGTTTAGATTTGGGGTTAGGTTTAGATTTGGGGTTAGGTTTAGATTTGGGGTTAGGTTTAGATTTTAGGTTTAGATTTGGGGTTAGGTTTAGATTTGGGGTTAGGTTTAGATTTTAGGTTTAGATTTGGGGTTAGGTTTAGATTTTAGGTTTAGATTTGGGGTTAGATTTAGATTTTAGGTTTAGATTTGGGGTTAGGTTTAGATTTTAGGTTTATATTTGGGGTTAGGTTTAGATTTTTTGGTTTAGATTTGGGGTTAGGTTTAGATTTTAGGTTTAGATTTGGGGTTAGGTTTAGATTTGGGGTTAGGTTTAGATTTTAGGTTTAGATTTGAGATTAGGTTTAGATTTGGGGTTAGGTTTAGATTTTAGGTTTAGATTTTAGGTTTAGATTTGGGGTTAGGCTTAGATTTTAGGTTTAGATTTGGGGTTAGGTTTAGATTTTCGGTTTAGATTTGGGGTTAGGTTTAGATTTGGGGTTAGGTTTAGATTTTAGGTTTAGATTTGGGGTTAGGTTTAGATTTTAGGTTTAGATTTGTGGTTAGGTTTAGATTTTAGGTTTAGATTTGGGGTTAGGTTTAGATTTTAGGTTTAGATTTGGGGTTAGGTTTAGATTTGGGGTTAGGTTTAGATTTTAGGTTTGGATTTGGTGTTAGGTTTAGATTATAGGTTTAGATTTGGGGTTAGGTTTAGACTTGTGGTTAGGTTTAGGTTTTAGGTTTAGATTTGGGGTTAGGTTTAGATTTTAGGTTTAGATTTGGGGTTAGGTTTAGATTTTAGGTTTAGATTTGGGGTTAGGTTTAGATTTGGGGTTAGGTTTAGATTTTAGGTTTAGATTTGGGGTTAGGTTTAGATTTTAGGTTTAGATTTGGGGTTAGGTTTAGATTTGGGGTTAGGTTTAGATTTTAGGTTTAGATTTGGGGTTAGGTTTAGATTTTAGGTTTAAATTTGGGGTTAGGTTTAGATTTTAGGTTTAGATTTGGGGTTAGGTTTAGATTTGGGGTTAGGTTTAGATTTTAGGTTTAGATTTGGGGTTAGGTTTAGATTTGGGGTTAGGTTTAGATTTTAGGTTTAGATTTGGGGTTAGGTTTAGATTTTAGGTTTAGATTTGGGGTTAGGTTTAGATTTGGGTTTAGGTTTAGACTTGGGGTTAGGTTTAGATTTTAGGTTTAGATTTGGGGTTAGGTTTAGATTTTAGGTTTAGATTTGGGGATAGGTTTAGATTTGGGGTTAGGTTTAGATTTTAGGTTTAGATTTGGGGTTAGGTTTAGATTTGGGGTTAGGTTTAGATTTTAGGTTTAGATTTGGGGTTAGGTTTAGATTTGGGGTTAGGTTTAGATTTTAGGTTTAGATTTGGGGTTAGGTTTAGATTTTAGTTTTAGATTTGGGGTTAGGTTTAGATTTGGGGTTAGGTTTAGATTTTAGGTTTAGATTTGGGGTTAGGTTTAGATTTTAGGTTTAGATTTGGGGTTAGGTTTAGATTTTAGGTTTAGATTTGGGGTTAGGTTTAGATTTTAGGTTTAGATTTGGGGTCAGGTTTAGATTTCAGGTTTAGATTTGGGGTTAGGTTTAGATTTTAGGTTTAGATTTGGGGTTAGGTTTAGATTTGGGGTTAGGTTTAGATTTTAGGTTTAGATTTGGGGTTAGGTTTAGATTTGGGGTTAGGTTTAGATTTTAGGTTTAGATTTGGGGTTAGGTTTAGATTTTAGGTTTAGATTTGGGGTTAGGTTTAGATTTTAGGTTTAGATTTGGGGTTAGGTTTAGATTTTAGGTTTAGATTTGGGGTTAGGTTTAGATTTCAGTTTTAGATTTGGGGTTAGGTTTAGATTTTAGGTTTAGATTTGGGCTTAGGTTTAGATTTTAGGTTTAGATTTGGGCTTAGGTTTAGATTTTAGGTTTAGATTTGGGGTTAGGTTTCGATTTTAGGTTTAGATTTGGGGTTAGGTTTAGATTTGGGGTTAGGTTTAGATTTTAGGTTTAGATTTGGGGTTAGGTTTAGATTTTAGGTTTAGATTTGGGGTTAGGTTTAGATTTTAGGTTTAGATTTGGGGTTAGGTTTAGATTTGGGGTTAGGTTTAGATTTTAGGTTTAGATTTGGGGTTAGGTTTAGATTTGGGGTTAGGTTTAGATTTTAGGTTTAGATTTGGGGTTAGGTTTAGATTTTAGGTTTAGATTTCAGGTTTAGATTTGGGGAAAGGTTTAGATTTTAGGTTTAGATTTGGGGTTAGGTTTAGATTTTAGGTTTAGATTTGGGGTTAGGTTTAGATTTTAGGTTTAGATTTGGGGTTAGGTTTAGATTTGGGGTTAGGTTTAGATTTTAGGTTTAGATTTGGGGTTAGGTTTAGATTTGGGGTTAGGTTTAGATTTTAGGTTTAGATTTGGGGTTAGGTTTAGATTTTAGGTTTAGATTTGGGGTTAGGTTTAGATTTTAGGTTTAGATTTGGGGTTAGGTTTAGATTTGGGGTTAGGTTTAGATTTTAGGTTTAGATTTGGGATTAGGTTTAGATTTGGGGTTAGGTTTAGATTTTAGGTTTAGATTTGGGGTTAGGTTTAGATTTTAGGTTTAGATTTGGGATTAGGTTTAGATTTGGGGTTAGGTTTAGATTTTAGGTTTAGATTTTAGGTTTAGATTTGGGGTTAGGCTTAGATTTTAGGTTTAGATTTGGGGTTAGGTTTAGATTTTCGGTTTAGATTTGGGGTTAAGTTTAGATTTGGGGTTAGGTTTAGATTTTAGGTTTAGATTTGGGGTTAGGTTTAGATTTTAGGTTTAGATTTGGGGTTAGGTTTAGATTTTAGGTTTAGATTTGGGGTTAGGTTTAGATTTTAGGTTTAGATTTGGGGTCAGGTTTAGATTTCAGGTTTAGATTTGGGGTTAGGTTTAGATTTTAGGTTTAGATTTGGGGTTAGGTTTAGATTTGGGGTTAGGTTTAGATTTTAGGTTTAGATTTGGGGTTAGGTTTAGATTTGGGGTTAGGTTTAGATTTTAGGTTTAGATTTGGGGTTAGGTTTAGATTTTAGGTTTAGATTTGGGGTTAGGTTTAGATTTGGGGTTAGGTTTTGATTTTAGGTTTGGATTTGGGGTTAGGTTTAGATTTTAGGTTTAGATTTGGGGTTAGGTTTAGATTTTAGGTTTAGATTTGGGGTTAGGTTTAGATTTGGGGTTAGGTTTAGATTTTAGGTTTAGATTTGGGGTTAGGTTTAGATTTGGGGTTAGGTTTAGATTTTAGGTTTAGATTTGGGGTTAGGTTTAGATTTGGGGTTAGGTTTAGATTTTAGGTTTAGATTTGGGGTTAGGTTTAGATTTTAGGTTTAGATTTGGGGTTAGGTTTAGATTTGGGGTTAGGTTTAGATTTTAGGTTTAGATTTGGGTTTAGGTTTAGATTTGGGGTTAGGTATAGATTTTAGGTTTAGATTTGGGGTTGGGTTTAGATTTTAGGTTTAGATTTAAGGTTAGGTTTCGATTTCGGGTTACGTTTAGATTTTAGGTTTAGATTTGGGGTTAGGTTTAGATTTTAGGTTTAGATTTGAGGTTAGGTTTAGATTTCAGGTTTAGATTTGGGGTTAGGTTTAGATTTTAGGTTTAGATTTGGGGTTAGGTTTAGATTTGGGGTTAGGTTTAGATTTGAGGTTTAGATTTGGGGTTAGGTTTAGATTTGGGGTTAGGTTTAGATTTGGGGTTAGGTTTAGATTTTAGGTTTAGATTTGGGGTTAGGTTTAGATTTGGGGTTAGGTTTAGATTTTAGGTTTAGATTTGGGGTTAGGTTTAGATTTTAGGTTTAGATTTGAGGTTAGGTTTAGATTTTAGGTTTAGATTTGGGGAAAGGTTTAGATTTTAGGTTTAGATTTGGGGTTAGGTTTAGATTTTAGGTTTAGATTTGGGGTTAGGTTTAGATTTTAGGTTTAGATTTGGGGTTAGGTTTAGATTTGGGGTTAGGTTTAGATTTTAGGTTTAGATTTGGGGTTAGGTTTAGATTTTAGTTTTAGATTTGGGGTTAGGTTTAGATTTGGGGTTAGGTTTAGATTTTAGGTTTAGATTTGGGGTTAGGTTTAGATTTTAGGTTTAGATTTGGGGTTAGGTTTAGATTTTAGGTTTAGATTTAAGGTTAGGTTTCGATTTCGGGTTACGTTTAGATTTTAGGTTTAGATTTGGGGTTAGGTTTAGATTTTAGGTTTAGATTTGAGGTTAGGTTTAGATTTCAGGTTTAGATTTGGGGTTAGGTTTAGATTTTAGGTTTAGATTTGGGGTTAGGTTTAGATTTGGGGTTAGGTTTAGATTTTAGGTTTAGATTTGGGGTTAGGTTTAGATTTGGGGTTAGGTTTAGATTTTAGGTTTAGATTTGGGGTTAGGTTTAGATTTTAGGTTTAGATTTGGGGTTAGGTTTAGATTTGGGGTTAGGTTTAGATTTTAGGTTTAGATTTGGGTTTAGGTTTAGATTTTAGGTTTAGATTTTAGATTTAGATTTGGGGTTAGGTTTAGATTTTAGGTTTAGATTTGGGGTTAGGTTTCGATTTCGGGTTACGTTTAGATTTTAGGTTTAGATTTGGGGTTAGGTTTAGATTTTAGGTTTAGATTTGAGGTTAGGTTTAGATTTCAGGTTTAGATTTGGGGTTAGGTTTAGATTTTAGGTTTAGATTTGGGGTTAGGTTTAGATTTGGGGTTAGGTTTAGATTTTAGGTTTAGATTTGGGGTTAGGTTTAGATTTGGGGTTAGGTTTAGATTTGGGGTTAGGTTTAGATTTTAGGTTTAGATTTGGGGTTAGGTTTAGATTTGGGGTTAGGTTTAGATTTTAGGTTTAGATTTGGGGTTAGGTTTAGATTTTAGGTTTAGATTTGGGGTTAGATTTAGATTTTAGGTTTAGATTTGGGGTTAGGTTTAGATTTTAGGTTTATATTTGGGGTTAGGTTTAGATTTTTTGGTTTAGATTTGGGGTTAGGTTTAGATTTTAGGTTTAGATTTGGGTTTAGGTTTAGATTTGGGGTTAGGTTTAGATTTTAGGTTTAGATTTGAGATTAGGTTTAGATTTGGGGTTAGGTTTAGATTTTAGGTTTAGATTTTAGGTTTAGATTTGGGGTTAGGCTTAGATTTTAGGTTTAGATTTGGGGTTAGGTTTAGATTTTCGGTTTAGATTTGGGGTTAGGTTTAGATTTGGGGTTAGGTTTAGATTTTAGGTTTAGATTTGGGGTTAGGTTTAGATTTTAGGTTTAGATTTGTGGTTAGGTTTAGATTTTAGGTTTAGATTTGGGGTTAGGTTTAGATTTTAGGTTTAGATTTGGGGTTAGGTTTAGATTTTAGGTTTAGATTTGGGGTTAGGTTTAGATTTGGGGTTAGGTTTAGATTTTAGGTTTGGATTTGGTGTTAGGTTTAGATTATAGGTTTAGATTTGGGGTTAGGTTTAGACTTGTGGTTAGGTTTAGGTTTTAGGTTTAGATTTGGGGTTAGGTTTAGATTTTAGGTTTAGATTTGGGGTTAGGTTTAGATTTTAGGTTTAGATTTGGGGTTAGGTTTAGATTTGGGGTTAGGTTTAGATTTTAGGTTTAGATTTGGGGTTAGGTTTAGATTTTAGGTTTAGATTTGGGGTTAGGTTTAGATTTGGGGTTAGGTTTAGATTTTAGGTTTAGATTTGGGGTTAGGTTTAGATTTTAGGTTTAAATTTGGGGTTAGGTTTAGATTTTAGGTTTAGATTTGGGGTTAGGTTTAGATTTGGGGTTAGGTTTAGATTTTAGGTTTAGATTTGGGGTTAGGTTTAGATTTGGGGTTAGGTTTAGATTTTAGGTTTAGATTTGGGGTTAGGTTTAGATTTTAGGTTTAGATTTGGGGTTAGGTTTAGATTTGGGTTTAGGTTTAGACTTGGGGTTAGGTTTAGATTTTAGGTTTAGATTTGGGGTTAGGTTTAGATTTTAGGTTTAGATTTGGGGATAGGTTTAGATTTGGGGTTAGGTTTAGATTTTAGGTTTAGATTTGGGGTTAGGTTTAGATTTGGGGTTAGGTTTAGATTTTAGGTTTAGATTTGGGGTTAGGTTTAGATTTGGGGTTAGGTTTAGATTTTAGGTTTAGATTTGGGGTTAGGTTTAGATTTTAGTTTTAGATTTGGGGTTAGGTTTAGATTTGGGGTTAGGTTTAGATTTTAGGTTTAGATTTGGGGTTAGGTTTAGATTTTAGGTTTAGATTTGGGGTTAGGTTTAGATTTTAGGTTTAGATTTGGGGTTAGGTTTAGATTTTAGGTTTAGATTTGGGGTCAGGTTTAGATTTCAGGTTTAGATTTGGGGTTAGGTTTAGATTTTAGGTTTAGATTTGGGGTTAGGTTTAGATTTGGGGTTAGGTTTAGATTTTAGGTTTAGATTTGGGGTTAGGTTTAGATTTGGGGTTAGGTTTAGATTTTAGGTTTAGATTTGGGGTTAGGTTTAGATTTTAGGTTTAGATTTGGGGTTAGGTTTAGATTTGGGGTTAGGTTTTGATTTTAGGTTTGGATTTGGGGTTAGGTTTAGATTTTAGGTTTAGATTTGGGGTTAGGTTTAGATTTGGGGTTAGGTTTAGATTTTAGGTTTAGATTTGGGGTTAGGTTTAGATTTGGGGTTAGGTTTAGATTTTAGGTTTAGATTTGGGGTTAGGTTTAGATTTGGGGTTAGGTTTAGATTTTAGGTTTAGATTTGGGGTTAGGTTTAGATTTGGGGTTAGGTTTAGATTTTAGGTTTAGATTTGGGGTTAGGTTTAGATTTTAGGTTTAGATTTGGGGTTAGGTTTAGATTTGGGGTTAGGTTTAGATTTTAGGTTTAGATTTGGGTTTAGGTTTAGATTTGGGGTTAGGTTTAGATTTTAGGTTTAGATTTGGGGTTAGGTTTAGATTTTAGGTTTAGATTTAAGGTTAGGTTTCGATTTCGGGTTACGTTTAGATTTTAGGTTTAGATTTGGGGTTAGGTTTAGATTTTAGGTTTAGATTTGAGGTTAGGTTTAGATTTCAGGTTTAGATTTGGGGTTAGGTTTAGATTTTAGGTTTAGATTTGGGGTTAGGTTTAGATTTGGGGTTAGGTTTAGATTTGAGGTTTAGATTTGGGGTTAGGTTTAGATTTGGGGTTAGGTTTAGATTTGGGGTTAGGTTTAGATTTTAGGTTTAGATTTGGGGTTAGGTTTAGATTTGGGGTTAGGTTTAGATTTTAGGTTTAGATTTGGGGTTAGGTTTAGATTTTAGGTTTAGATTTGAGGTTAGGTTTAGATTTTAGGTTTAGATTTGGGGAAAGGTTTAGATTTTAGGTTTAGATTTGGGGTTAGGTTTAGATTTTAGGTTTAGATTTGGGGTTAGGTTTAGATTTTAGGTTTAGATTTGGGGTTAGGTTTAGATTTGGGGTTAGGTTTAGATTTTAGGTTTAGATTTGGGGTTAGGTTTAGATTTTAGGTTTAGATTTGGGGTTAGGTTTAGATTTGGGGTTAGGTTTAGATTTTAGGTTTAGATTTGGGGTTAGGTTTAGATTTTAGGTTTAGATTTGGGGTTAGGTTTAGATTTTAGGTTTAGATTTAAGGTTAGGTTTCGATTTCGGGTTACGTTTAGATTTTAGGTTTAGATTTGGGGTTAGGTTTAGATTTTAGGTTTAGATTTGAGGTTAGGTTTAGATTTCAGGTTTAGATTTGGGGTTAGGTTTAGATTTTAGGTTTAGATTTGGGGTTAGGTTTAGATTTGGGGTTAGGTTTAGATTTTAGGTTTAGATTTGGGGTTAGGTTTAGATTTGGGGTTAGGTTTAGATTTTAGGTTTAGATTTGGGGTTAGGTTTAGATTTTAGGTTTAGATTTGGGGTTAGGTTTAGATTTGGGGTTAGGTTTAGATTTTAGGTTTAGATTTGGGTTTAGGTTTAGATTTTAGGTTTAGATTTTAGATTTAGATTTGGGGTTAGGTTTAGATTTTAGGTTTAGATTTGGGGTTAGGTTTCGATTTCGGGTTACGTTTAGATTTTAGGTTTAGATTTGGGGTTAGGTTTAGATTTTAGGTTTAGATTTGAGGTTAGGTTTAGATTTCAGGTTTAGATTTGGGGTTAGGTTTAGATTTTAGGTTTAGATTTGGGGTTAGGTTTAGATTTGGGGTTAGGTTTAGATTTTAGGTTTAGATTTGGGGTTAGGTTTAGATTTGGGGTTAGGTTTAGATTTGGGGTTAGGTTTAGATTTTAGGTTTAGATTTGGGGTTAGGTTTAGATTTGGGGTTAGGTTTAGATTTTAGGTTTAGATTTGGGGTTAGGTTTAGATTTTAGGTTTAGATTTGGGGTTAGATTTAGATTTTAGGTTTAGATTTGGGGTTAGGTTTAGATTTTAGGTTTATATTTGGGGTTAGGTTTAGATTTTTTGGTTTAGATTTGGGGTTAGGTTTAGATTTTAGGTTTAGATTTGGGGTTAGGTTTAGATTTGGGGTTAGGTTTAGATTTTAGGTTTAGATTTGAGATTAGGTTTAGATTTGGGGTTAGGTTTAGATTTTAGGTTTAGATTTTAGGTTTAGATTTGGGGTTAGGCTTAGATTTTAGGTTTAGATTTGGGGTTAGGTTTAGATTTTCGGTTTAGATTTGGGGTTAGGTTTAGATTTGGGGTTAGGTTTAGATTTTAGGTTTAGATTTGGGGTTAGGTTTAGATTTTAGGTTTAGATTTGTGGTTAGGTTTAGATTTTAGGTTTAGATTTGGGGTTAGGTTTAGATTTTAGGTTTAGATTTGGGGTTAGGTTTAGATTTTAGGTTTAGATTTGGGGTTAGGTTTAGATTTGGGGTTAGGTTTAGATTTTAGGTTTGGATTTGGTGTTAGGTTTAGATTATAGGTTTAGATTTGGGGTTAGGTTTAGACTTGTGGTTAGGTTTAGGTTTTAGGTTTAGATTTGGGGTTAGGTTTAGATTTTAGGTTTAGATTTGGGGTTAGGTTTAGATTTTAGGTTTAGATTTGGGGTTAGGTTTAGATTTGGGGTTAGGTTTAGATTTTAGGTTTAGATTTGGGGTTAGGTTTAGATTTTAGGTTTAGATTTGGGGTTAGGTTTAGATTTGGGGTTAGGTTTAGATTTTAGGTTTAGATTTGGGGTTAGGTTTAGATTTTAGGTTTAGATTTGGGGTTAGGTTTAGATTTTAGGTTTAGATTTGGGGTTAGGTTTAGATTTGGGGTTAGGTTTAGATTTTAGGTTTAGATTTGGGGTTAGGTTTAGATTTGGGGTTAGGTTTAGATTTTAGGTTTAGATTTGGGGTTAGGTTTAGATTTTAGGTTTAGATTTGGGGTTAGGTTTAGATTTGGGTTTAGGTTTAGACTTGGGGTTAGGTTTAGATTTTAGGTTTAGATTTGGGGTTAGGTTTAGATTTTAGGTTTAGATTTGGGGATAGGTTTAGATTTGGGGTTAGGTTTAGATTTTAGGTTTAGATTTGGGGTTAGGTTTAGATTTGGGGTTAGGTTTAGATTTTAGGTTTAGATTTGGGGTTAGGTTTAGATTTGGGGTTAGGTTTAGATTTTAGGTTTAGATTTGGGGTTAGGTTTAGATTTTAGTTTTAGATTTGGGGTTAGGTTTAGATTTGGGGTTAGGTTTAGATTTTAGGTTTAGATTTGGGTTTAGGTTTAGATTTTAGGTTTAGATTTGGGGTTAGGTTTAGATTTTAGGTTTAGATTTAAGGTTAGGTTTCGATTTCGGGTTACGTTTAGATTTTAGGTTTAGATTTGGGGTTAGGTTTAGATTTTAGGTTTAGATTTGAGGTTAGGTTTAGATTTCAGGTTTAGATTTGGGGTTAGGTTTAGATTTTAGGTTTAGATTTGGGGTTAGGTTTAGATTTGGGGTTAGGTTTAGATTTTAGGTTTAGATTTGGGGTTAGGTTTTGATTTTAGGTTTAGATTTGGGGTTAGGTTTAGATTTTAGGTTTAGATTTGGGGTTAGGTTTAGATTTGGGGTTAGGTTTAGATTTTAGGTTTAGATTTGGGGTTAGGTTTAGATTTTAGGTTTAGATTTGGGGTTAGGTTTAGATTTTAGGTTTAGATTTGGGTTTAGGTTTAGATTTTAGGTTTAGATTTTAGATTTAGATTTGGGGTTAGGTTTAGATTTTAGGTTTAGATTTAAGGTTAGGTTTCGATTTCGGGTTACGTTTAGATTTTAGGTTTAGATTTGGGGTTAGGTTTAGATTTTAGGTTTAGATTTGAGGTTAGGTTTAGATTTCAGGTTTAGATTTGGGGTTATGTTTAGATTTTAGGTTTAGATTTGGGGTTAGGTTTAGATTTGGGGTTAGGTTTAGATTTTAGGTTTAGATTTGGGGTTAGGTTTAGATTTGGGGTTAGGTTTAGATTTTAGGTTTAGATTTGGGGTTAGGTTTAGATTTGGGGTTAGGTTTAGATTTTAGGTTTAGATTTGGGGTTAGGTTTAGATTTTAGGTTTAGATTTGGGGTTAGATTTAGATTTTAGGTTTAGATTTGGGGTTAGGTTTAGATTTTAGGTTTATATTTGGGGTTAGGTTTAGATTTTTTGGTTTAGATTTGGGGTTAGGTTTAGATTTTAGGTTTAGATTTGGGGTTAGGTTTAGATTTGGGGTTAGGTTTAGATTTTAGGTTTAGATTTGGGGTTAGGTTTAGATTTGGGGTTAGGTTTAGATTTTAGGTTTAGATTTGGGGTTAGGTTTAGATTTTAGGTTTAGATTTGGGGTTAGGTTTAGATTTGGGGTTAGGTTTAGATTTGGGGTTAGGTTTAGATTTTAGGTTTAGATTTGGGGTTAGGTTTAGATTTTAGTTTTAGATTTGGGGTTAGGTTTAGATTTGGGGTTAGGTTTAGATTTTAGGTTTAGATTTGGGGTTAGGTTTAGATTTTAGGTTTAGATTTGGGGTTAGGTTTAGATTTTAGGTTTAGATTTAAGGTTAGGTTTCGATTTCGGGTTACGTTTAGATTTTAGGTTTAGATTTGGGGTTAGGTTTAGATTTTAGGTTTAGATTTGAGGTTAGGTTTAGATTTTAGGTTTAGATTTGGGGTTAGGTTTAGATTTTAGGTTTAGATTTGGGGTTAGGTTTAGATTTGGGGTTAGGTTTAGATTTTAGGTTTACATTTGGGGTTAGGTTTAGATTTGGGGTTAGGTTTAGATTTTAGGTTTAGATTTGGGGTTAGGTTTAGATTTTAGGTTTAGATTTGGGGTTAGGTTTAGATTTGGGGTTAGGTTTAGATTTTAGGTTTAGATTTGGGTTTAGGTTTAGATTTTAGGTTTAGATTTTAGATTTAGATTTGGGGTTAGGTTTAGATTTTAGGTTTAGATTTGGGGTTAGGTTTCGATTTCGGGTTACGTTTAGATTTTAGGTTTAGATTTGGGGTTAGGTTTAGATTTTAGGTTTAGATTTGAGGTTAGGTTTAGATTTCAGGTTTAGATTTGGGGTTAGGTTTAGATTTTAGGTTTAGATTTGGGGTTAGGTTTAGATTTGGGGTTAGGTTTAGATTTTAGGTTTAGATTTGGGGTTAGGTTTAGATTTGGGGTTAGGTTTAGATTTGGGGTTAGGTTTAGATTTTAGGTTTAGATTTGGGGTTAGGTTTAGATTTGGGGTTAGGTTTAGATTTTAGGTTTAGATTTGGGGTTAGGTTTAGATTTTAGGTTTAGATTTGGGGTTAGATTTAGATTTTAGGTTTAGATTTGGGGTTAGGTTTAGATTTTAGGTTTATATTTGGGGTTAGGTTTAGATTTTTTGGTTTAGATTTGGGGTTAGGTTTAGATTTTAGGTTTAGATTTGGGGTTAGGTTTAGATTTGGGGTTAGGTTTAGATTTTAGGTTTAGATTTGAGATTAGGTTTAGATTTGGGGTTAGGTTTAGATTTTAGGTTTAGATTTTAGGTTTAGATTTGGGGTTAGGCTTAGATTTTAGGTTTAGATTTGGGGTTAGGTTTTGATTTTCGGTTTAGATTTGGGGTTAAGTTTAGATTTGGGGTTAGGTTTAGATTTTAGGTTTAGATTTGGGGTTAGGTTTAGATTTTAGGTTTAGATTTGTGGTTAGGTTTAGATTTTAGGTTTAGATTTGGGGTTAGGTTTAGATTTTAGGTTTAGATTTGGGGTTAGGTTTAGATTTTAGGTTTAGATTTGGGGTTAGGTTTAGATTTGGGGTTAGGTTTAGATTTTAGGTTTGGATTTGGTGTTAGGTTTAGATTATAGGTTTAGATTTGGGGTTAGGTTTAGACTTGTGGTTAGGTTTAGGTTTTAGGTTTAGATTTGGGGTTAGGTTTAGATTTTAGGTTTAGATTTGGGGTTAGGTTTAGATTTTAGGTTTAGATTTGGGGTTAGGTTTAGATTTTAGGTTTAGATTTGGGGTTAGGTTTAGATTTTAGGTTTAGATTTGGGGTTAGGTTTAGATTTGGGGTTAGGTTTAGATTTTAGGTTTAGATTTGGGGTTAGGTTTAGATTTCAGGTTTAAATTTGGGGTTAGGTTTAGATTTTAGGTTTAGATTTGGGGTTAGGTTTAGATTTTAGGTTTAGATTTGGGGTTAGGTTTAGATTTGGGTTTAGGTTTAGACTTGGGGTTAGGTTTAGATTTTAGGTTTAGATTTGGGGTTAGGTTTAGATTTTAGGTTTAGATTTGGGGATAGGTTTAGATTTGGGGTTAGGTTTAGATTTTAGGTTTAGATTTGGGGTTAGGTTTAGATTTGGGGTTAGGTTTAGATTTTAGGTTTAGATTTGGGGTTAGGTTTAGATTTGGGGTTAGGTTTAGATTTTAGGTTTAGATTTGGGGTTAGGTTTAGATTTTAGTTTTAGATTTGGGGTTAGGTTTAGATTTGGGGTTAGGTTTAGATTTTAGGTTTAGATTTGGGTTTAGGTTTAGATTTTAGGTTTAGATTTGGGGTTAGGTTTAGATTTTAGGTTTAGATTTAAGGTTAGGTTTCGATTTCGGGTTACGTTTAGATTTTAGGTTTAGATTTGGGGTTAGGTTTAGATTTTAGGTTTAGATTTGAGGTTAGGTTTAGATTTCAGGTTTAGATTTGGGGTTAGGTTTAGATTTTAGGTTTAGATTTGGGGTTAGGTTTAGATTTGGGGTTAGGTTTAGATTTTAGGTTTAGATTTGGGGTTAGGTTTAGATTTTAGGTTTAGATTTGGGGTTAGGTTTAGATTTTAGGTTTAGATTTGGGGTTAGGTTTAGATTTGGGGTTAGGTTTAGATTTTAGGTTTAGATTTGGGGTTAGGTTTAGATTTTAGGTTTAGATTTGGGTTTAGGTTTAGATTTTAGGTTTAGATTTTAGATTTAGATTTGGGGTTAGGTTTAGATTTTAGGTTTAGATTTAAGGTTAGGTTTCGATTTCGGGTTACGTTTAGATTTTAGGTTTAGATTTGGGGTTAGGTTTAGATTTTAGGTTTAGATTTGAGGTTAGGTTTAGATTTCAGGTTTAGATTTGGGGTTAGGTTTAGATTTTAGGTTTAGATTTGGGGTTAGGTTTAGATTTGGGGTTAGGTTTAGATTTTAGGTTTAGATTTGGGGTTAGGTTTAGATTTGGGGTTAGGTTTAGATTTTAGGTTTAGATTTGGGGTTAGGTTTAGATTTGGGGTTAGGTTTAGATTTTAGGTTTAGATTTGGGGTTAGGTTTAGATTTTAGGTTTAGATTTGGGGTTAGATTTAGATTTTAGGTTTAGATTTGGGGTTAGGTTTAGATTTTAGGTTTAGATTTGGGGTTAGGTTTAGATTTTAGGTTTAGATTTGGGGTTAGGTTTAGATTTTAGGTTTAGATTTGGGGTTAGGTTTAGATTTGGGGTTAGGTTTAGATTTTAGGTTTAGATTTGGGATTAGGTTTAGATTTGGGGTTAGGTTTACATTTTAGGTTTAGATTTTAGGTTTAGATTTGGGGTTATGTTTAGATTTTAGGTTTAGATTTGGGGTTAGGTTTAGATTTTAGGTTTAGATTTGGGGTTAGGTTTAGATTTTAGGTTTAGATTTGGGGTTAGGTTTAGATTTTAGGTTTAGATTTGGGGTTAGGTTTAGATTTTGGGTTAGGTTTAGATTTGGGGTTAGGTTTAGATTTGGGGTTAGGTTTAGATTTTAGGTTTAGATTTGGGGTTAGGTTTAGATTTGGGGTTAGGTTTAGATTTTAGGTTTAGATTTGGGGTTAGGTTTAGATTTTAGGTTTAGATTTGGGGTTAGGTTTAGATTTTAGGTTTAGATTTAAGGTTAGGTTTCGATTTCGGGTTACGTTTAGATTTTAGATTTAGATTTGGGGTTAGGTTTAGATTTTAGGTTTAAATTTGGGGTTAGGTTTAGATTTTAGGTTTAGATTTGGGGTTAGGTTTAGATTTTAGGTTTAGATTTGGGGTTAGGTTTAGATTTGGGGTTAGGTTTAGATTTTAGGTTTAAATTTGGGGTTAGGTTTAGATTTTAGGTTTAGATTTGGGGTTAGGTTTAGATTTGGGGTTAGGTTTAGATTTTAGGTTTAGATTTGGGGTTAGGTTTAGATTTGGGGTTAGGTTTAGATTTTAGGTTTAGATTTGGGGTTAGGTTTAGATTTTAGGTTTAAATTTGGGGTTAGGTTTAGATTTTAGGTTTAGATTTGGGGTTAGGTTTAGATTTGGGGTTAGGTTTAGATTTTAGGTTTAGATTTGGGGTTAGGTTTAGATTTGGGGTTAGGTTTAGATTTTAGGTTTAGATTTGGGGTTAGGTTTAGATTTTAGGTTTAGATTTGGGGTTAGGTTTAGATTTGGGGTTAGGTTTAGATTTTAGGTTTAAATTTGGGGTTAGGTTTAGATTTTAGGTTTAGATTTGGGGTTAGGTTTAGATTTGGGGTTAGGTTTAGATTTTAGGTTTAGATTTGGGGTTAGGTTTAGATTTGGGGTTAGGTTTAGATTTTAGGTTTAGATTTGGGGTTAGGTTTAGATTTTAGGTTTAGATTTGGGGTTAGGTTTAGATTTCAGGTTTAGATTTGGGGTTAGGTTTAGATTTTAGGTTTAGATTTGGGGTTAGGTTTAGATTTTAGGTTTAGATTTGGGGTTAGGTTTAGATTTGGGGTTAGGTTTAGATTTTAGGTTTAAATTTGGGGTTAGTTTTAGATTTTAGGTTTAGATTTGGGGTTAGGTTTAGATTTGGGGTTAGGTTTAGATTTTAGGTTTAGATTTGGGGTTAGGTTTAGATTTTAGGTTTAGATTTGGGGTTAGGTTTAGATTTTAGGTTTAGATTTGGGGTTAGGTTTAGATTTTAGGTTTAGATTTGGGGTTAGGTTTAGATTTTAGGTTTAGATTTGGGGTTAGGTTTAGATTTGGGGTTAGGTTTAGATTTTAGGTTTAGATTTGGGTTTAGGTTTAGATTTTAGGTTTAGATTTGGGGTTAGGTTTAGATTTCAGGTTTAGATTTGGGGTTAGGTTTAGATTTTAGGTTTAGATTTGGGGTTAGGTTTAGATTTGGGGTTAGGTTTAGATTTTAGGTTTAGATTTGGGGTTAGGTTTAGATTTTAGGTTTAGATTTGGGGTTAGGTTTAGATTTGGGGTTAGGTTTAGATTTTAGGTTTAGATTTGGGGTTAGGTTTAGATTTTAGGTTTAGATTTGGGGTTAGGTTTAGATTTGGGGTTAGGTTTAGATTTTAGGTTTAGATTTGGTTTTAGGTTTAGATTTTAGGTTTAGATTTTAGATTTAGATTTGGGGTTAGGTTTAGATTTTAGGTTTAGATTTAAGGTTAGGTTTCGATTTCGGGTTACGTTTAGATTTTAGGTTTAGATTTGGGGTTAGGTTTAGATTTTAGGTTTAGATTTCAGGTTAGGTTTAGATTTCAGGTTTAGATTTGGGGTTAGGTTTAGATTTTAGGTTTAGATTTGGGGTTAGGTTTAGATTTGGGGTTAGGTTTAGATTTTAGGTTTAGATTTGGGGTTAGGTTTAGATTTGGGGTTAGGTTTAGATTTTAGGTTTAGATTTGGGGTTAGGTTTAGATTTGGGGTTAGGTTTAGATTTTAGGTTTAGATTTGGGGTTAGGTTTAGATTTTAGGTTTAGATTTGGGGTTAGATTTAGATTTTAGGTTTAGATTTGGGGTTAGGTTTAGATTTTAGGTTTATATTTGGGGTTAGGTTTAGATTTTTTGGTTTAGATTTGGGGTTAGGTTTAGATTTTAGGTTTAGATTTGGGGTTAGGTTTAGATTTGGGGTTAGGTTTAGATTTTAGGTTTAGATTTGGGATTAGGTTTAGATTTGGGGTTAGGTTTAGATTTTAGGTTTAGATTTTAGGTTTAGATTTGGGGTTAGGCTTAGATTTTAGGTTTAGATTTGGGGTTAGGTTTAGATTTTCGGTTTAGATTTGGGGTTAAGTTTAGATTTGGGGTTAGGTTTAGATTTTAGGTTTAGATTTGGGGTTAGGTTTAGATTTTAGGTTTAGATTTGTGGTTAGGTTTAGATTTTAGGTTTAGATTTGGGGTTAGGTTTAGATTTTAGGTTTAGATTTGGGGTTAGGTTTAGATTTTAGGTTTAGATTTGGGGTTAGGTTTAGATTTGGGGTTAGGTTTAGATTTTAGGTTTGGATTTGGGGTTAGGTTTAGATTTGGGGTTAGGTTTAGATTTTAGGTTTAGATTTGGGGTTAGGTTTAGATTTTAGGTTTAGATTTGGGGTTAGGTTTAGATTTGGGGTTAGGTTTAGATTTTAGGTTTAGA
This sequence comes from Patagioenas fasciata, assembly GCF_037038585.1. Classification (NCBI taxonomy): domain Eukaryota; kingdom Metazoa; phylum Chordata; class Aves; order Columbiformes; family Columbidae; genus Patagioenas; species Patagioenas fasciata. The sequence continues at coordinate 427,288 of NW_027288622.1, forward strand.
TTTGGGGTTAGGTTTAGATTTTAGGTTTAAATTTGGGGTTAGGTTTAGATTTTAGGTTTAGATTTGGGGTTAGGTTTAGATTTGGGGTTAGGTTTAGATTTTAGGTTTAGATTTGGGGTTAGGTTTAGATTTGGGGTTAGGTTTAGATTTTAGGTTTAGATTTGGGGTTAGGTTTAGATTTTAGGTTTATATTTGGGGTTAGGTTTAGATTTGGGGTTAGGTTTAGACTTGGGGTTAGGTTTAGATTTTAGGTTTAGATTTGGGGTTAGGTTTAGATTTTAGGTTTAGATTTGGGGTTAGGTTTAGATTTGGGGTTAGGTTTAGATTTTAGGTTTAGATTTGGGGTTAGGTTTAGATTTGGGGTTAGGTTTAGATTTTAGGTTTAGATTTGGGGTTAGGTTTAGATTTGGGGTTAGGTTTAGATTTTAGGTTTAGATTTGGGGTTAGGTTTAGATTTTAGTTTTAGATTTGGGGTTAGGTTTAGATTTGGGGTTAGGTTTAGATTTTAGGTTTAGATTTGGGTTTAGGTTTAGATTTTAGGTTTAGATTTTAGGTTTAGATTTGGGGTTAGGTTTAGATTTTAGGTTTAGATTTAAGGTTAGGTTTCGATTTCGGGTTACGTTTAGATTTTAGGTTTAGATTTGGGGTTAGGTTTAGATTTTAGGTTTAGATTTGAGGTTAGGTTTAGATTTAAGGTTTAGATTTGGGGTTAGGTTTAGATTTTAGGTTTAGATTTGGGGTTAGGTTTAGATTTGGGGTTAGGTTTAGATTTTAGGTTTAGATTTGGGGTTAGGTTTAGATTTTAGGTTTAGATTTGGGGTTAGGTTTAGATTTGGGGTTAGGTTTAGATTTTAGGTTTAGATTTGGGGTTAGGTTTAGATTTTAGGTTTAGATTTGGGGTTAGGTTTAGATTTGGGGTTAGGTTTAGATTTTAGGTTTAGATTTGGGGTTAGGTTTAGATTTGGGGTTAGGTTTAGATTTTAGGTTTAGATTTGGGGTTAGGTTTAGATTTTAGGCTTAGATTTGGGGTTAGGTTTAGATTTTAGGTTTAGATTTGGGGTTAGGTTTAGATTTGGGGTTAGGTTTAGATTATAGGTTTAGATTTGGGGTTAGGTTTAGATTTGGGGTTAGGTTTAGATTTTAGGTTTAGATTTGGGGTTAGGTTTAGATTTTAGGTTTAAATTTGGGGTTAGGTTTAGATTTTAGGTTTAGATTTGGGGTTAGGTTTAGATTTGGGGTTAGGTTTAGATTTTAGGTTTAGATTTGGGGTTAGGTTTAGATTTGGGGTTAGGTTTAGATTCTAGGTTTAGATTTGGAGTTAGGTTTAGATTTGGGGTTAGGTTTAGATTTTAGGTTTAGATTTGGGGTTAGGTTTAGATTTGGGGTTAGGTTTAGATTTTAGGTTTAGATTTGGGGTTAGGTTTAGATTTTAGGTTTAGATTTGGGGTTAGGTTTAGATTTGGGGTTAGGTTTAGATTTTAGGTTTAGATTTTGGGTTAGGTTTAGATTTGGGGTTAGGTTTAGATTTTAGGTTTAGATTTGGGGTTAGGTTTAGATTTTAGGTTTAGATTTGGGGTTAGGTTTAGATTTGGGGTTAGGTTTAGATTTTAGGTTTAGATTTTGGGTTAGGTTTAGATTTGGGGTTAGGTTTAGATTTTAGGTTTAGATTTGGGGTTAGGTTTAGATTTTGGGTTAGGTTTAGATTTGGGGTTAGGTTTAGATTTGGGGTTAGGTTTAGATTTTAGATTTAGACTTGGGGTTAGGTTTAGATTTTAGGTTTAGATTTGGGGTTAGGTTTAGATTTTAGGTTTAGATTTAAGGTTAGGTTTCGATTTCGGGTTACGTTTAGATTTTAGATTTAGATTTGGGGTTAGGTTTAGATTTTAGGTTTAAATTTGGGGTTAGGTTTAGATTTTAGGTTTAGATTTGGGGTTAGGTTTAGATTTGGGGTTAGGTTTAGATTTTAGGTTTAGATTTGGGGTTAGGTTTAGATTTGGGGTTAGGTTTAGATTCTAGGTTTAGATTGGGGTTAGGTTTAGATTTGGGGTTAGGTTTAGATTTTAGGTTTAGATTTGGGGTTAGGTTTAGATTTGGGGTTAGGTTTAGATTTTAGGTTTAGATTTGGGGTTAGGTTTAGATTTTAGGTTTAGATTTTAGGTTTAGATTTTGGGATAGGTTTAGATTTTAGGTTTAGATTTGGGGTTAGGTTTAGATTTTAGGTTTAGATTTGGGGTTAGGTTTAGATTTTAGGTTTAGATTTGGGGTTAGGTTTAGATTTGGGGTTAGGTTTAGATTTTAGGTTTAGATTTGGGGTTAGGTTTAGATTTGGGGTTAGGTTTAGATTTTAGGTTTAGATTTGGGGTTAGGTTTAGATTTTAGGTTTAGATTTGGGGTTAGGTTTAGATTTTAGGTTTAGATTTGGGGTTAGGTTTAGATTTGGGGTTAGGTTTAGATTTTAGGTTTAGATTTGGGGTTAGGTTTAGATTTTAGGTTTAGATTTGGGGTTAGGTTTAGATTTGGGGTTAGGTTTAGATTTTAGGTTTAGATTTGGGGTTAGGTTTAGATTTTAGGTTTAGATTTGGGGTTATGTTTAGATTTTAGGTTTAGATTTGGGGTTAGGTTTAGATTTTAGGTTTAGATTTGGGGTTAGGTTTAGATTTGGGGTTAGGTTTAGACTTGGGGTTAGGTTTAGATTTTAGGTTTAGATTTGGGGTTAGGTTTAGATTTTAGGTTTAGATTTGGGGTTAGGTTTAGATTTTGGGTTAGGTTTAGATTTGGGGTTAGGTTTAGATTTGGGGTTAGGTTTAGATTTTAGGTTTAGACTTGGGGTTAGGTTTAGATTTTAGGTTTAGATTTTAGATTTAGATTTGGGGTTAGGTTTAGATTTTAGGTTTAGATTTGGGGTTAGGTTAGATTTTAGGTTTAGATTTAAGGTTAGGTTTCGATTTCGGGTTACGTTTAGATTTTAGATTTAGATTTGGGGTTAGGTTTAGAGTTTAGGTTTAAATTTGGGGTTAGGTTTAGATTTTAGGTTTAGATTTGGGGTTAGGTTTAGATTTGGGGTTAGGTTTAGATTTTAGGTTTAGATTTGGGGTTAGGTTTAGATTTGGGGTTAGGTTTAGATTCTAGGTTTAGATTGGGGTTAGGTTTAGATTTGGGGTTAGGTTTAGATTTTAGGTTTAGATTTGGGGTTAGGTTTAGATTTGGGGTTAGGTTTAGATTTTAGGTTTAGATTTGGGGTTAGGTTTAGATTTTAGGTTTAGATTTTAGGTTTAGATTTTGGGATAGGTTTAGATTTTAGGTTTAGATTTGGGGTTAGGTTTAGATTTTAGGTTTAGATTTGGGGTTAGGTTTAGATTTGGGGTTAGGTTTAGATTTTAGGTTTAGATTTGGGGTTTGGTTTAGATTTGGGGTTAGGTTTAGATTTTAGGTTTAGATTTGGGGTTAGGTTTAGATTTTAGGTTTAGATTTGGGGTTAGGTTTAGATTTTCGGTTTAGATTTGGGGTTAGGTTTAGATTTTAGGTTTAGATTTGGGGTTAGGTTTAGATTTGGGGTTAGGTTTAGATTTTAGGTTTAGATTTGGGGTTAGGTTTAGATTTTAGGTTTAGATTTGGGGTTAGGTTTAGATTTGGGGTTAGGTTTAGATTTTAGGTTTAGATTTGGGGTTAGGTTTAGATTTTAGGTTTAGATTTGGGGTTATGTTTAGATTTTAGGTTTAGATTTGGGGTTAGGTTTAGATTTTAGGTTTAGATTTGGGGTTAGGTTTAGATTTTAGGTTTAGATTTGGGGTTAGGTTTAGATTTTAGGTTTAGATTTGGGTTTAGGTTTAGATTTTAGGTTTAGATTTGGGGTTAGGTTTAGATTTGGGGTTAGGTTTAGATTTTAGGTTTAGATTTGGGGTTATGTTTAGATTTTAGGTTTAGATTTGGGGTTAGGTTTAGATTTTAGTTTTAGATTTGGGGTTAGGTTTAGATTTTAGGTTTAGATTTGGGGTTAGGTTTAGATTTTAGGTTTAGATTTGGGGTTAGGTTTAGATTTTAGGTTTAGATTTGGGGTTAGGTTTAGATTTGGGGTTAGGTTTTGATTTTAGGTTTAGATTTGGTGTTATGTTTAGATTTTAGGTTTAGATTTTAGGTTATGTTTAGATTTTAGGTTTAGATTTGGGGTTAGGTTTAGATTTTAGGTTTAGATTTGGGGTTAGGTTTAGATTTGGGGTTAGGTTTAGATTTTAGGTTTAGATTTGGGGTTAGGTTTAGATTTGGGGTTAGGTTTAGATTTTAGGTTTAGATTTGGGGTTAGGTTTAGATTTTAGGTTTAGATTTTAGGTTTAGATTTGGGGAAAGGTTTAGATTTTAGGTTTAGATTTGGGGTTAGGTTTAGATTTTAGGTTTAGATTTGGGGTTAGGTTTAGATTTTAGGTTTATATTTGGGGTTAGGTTTAGATTTGGGGTTAGGTTTAGATTTTAGGTTTAGATTTGGGGTTAGGTTTAGATTTTAGGTTTAGATTTGGGGTTAGGTTTAGATTTGGGGTTAGGTTTAGATTTTAGGTTTAGATTTGGGGTTAGGTTTAGATTTTAGGTTTAGATTTGGGGTTAGGTTTAGATTTGGGGTTAGGTTTAGATTTTAGGTTTAGATTTGGGGTTAGGTTTAGATTTTAGGTTTAGATTTGGGGGTAGGTTTAGATTTGGGGTTAGGTTTAGATTTTAGGTTTAGATTTGGGGTTAGGTTTAGATTTGGGGTTAGGTTTAGATTTTAGGTTTAGATTTGGGGTTAGGTTTAGATTTTAGGTTTAGATTTTAGGTTTAGATTTGGGGAAAGGTTTAGATTTTAGGTTTAGATTTGGGGTTAGGTTTAGATTTTAGGTTTAGATTTGGGGTTAGGTTTAGATTTTAGGTTTAGATTTGGGGTTAGGTTTAGATTTGGGGTTAGGTTTAGATTTTAGGTTTAGATTTGGGGTTAGGTTTAGATTTTAGGTTTAGATTTGGGGTTAGGTTTAGATTTGGGGTTAGGTTTAGATTTTAGGTTTAGATTTGGGGTTAGGTTTAGATTTTAGGTTTAGATTTGGGGTTAGGTTTAGATTTGGGGTTAGGTTTAGATTTTAGGTTTAGATTTGGGGTTAGGTTTAGATTTGGGGTTAGGTTTAGATTCTAGGTTTAGATTGGGGTTAGGTTTAGATTTGGGGTTAGGTTTAGATTTTAGGTTTAGATTTGGGGTTAGGTTTAGATTTGGGGTTAGGTTTAGATTTTAGGTTTAGATTTGGGGTTAGGTTTAGATTTTAGGTTTAGATTTTAGGTTTAGATTTTGGGATAGGTTTAGATTTTAGGTTTAGATTTGGGGTTAGGTTTAGATTTTAGGTTTAGATTTGGGGTTAGGTTTAGATTTGGGGTTAGGTTTAGATTTTAGGTTTAGATTTGGGGTTTGGTTTAGATTTGGGGTTAGGTTTAGATTTTAGGTTTAGATTTGGGGTTAGGTTTAGATTTTAGGTTTAGATTTGGGGTTAGGTTTAGATTTTCGGTTTAGATTTGGGGTTAGGTTTAGATTTTAGGTTTAGATTTGGGGTTAGGTTTAGATTTGGGGTTAGGTTTAGATTTTAGGTTTAGATTTGGGGTTAGGTTTAGATTTTAGGTTTAGATTTGGGGTTAGGTTTAGATTTTAGGTTTAGATTTGGGGTTAGGTTTAGATTTTAGGTTTAGATTTGGGGTTATGTTTAGATTTTAGGTTTAGATTTGGGGTTAGGTTTAGATTTTAGGTTTAGATTTGGGGTTAGGTTTAGATTTTAGGTTTAGATTTGGGGTTAGGTTTAGATTTTAGGTTTAGATTTGGGTTTAGGTTTAGATTTTAGGTTTAGATTTGGGGTTAGGTTTAGATTTGGGGTTAGGTTTAGATTTTAGGTTTAGATTTGGGGTTATGTTTAGATTTTAGGTTTAGATTTGGGGTTAGGTTTAGATTTTAGTTTTAGATTTGGGGTTAGGTTTAGATTTTAGGTTTAGATTTGGGGTTAGGTTTAGATTTTAGGTTTAGATTTGGGGTTAGGTTTAGATTTTAGGTTTAGATTTGGGGTTAGGTTTAGATTTTAGGTTTAGATTTGGGGTTAGGTTTAGATTTTAGGTTTAGATTTGGGGTTAGGTTTAGATTTTAGGTTTAGATTTGGGGTTAGGTTTAGATTTGGGGTTAGGTTTAGATTTTAGGTTTAGATTTGGTGTTATGTTTAGATTTTAGGTTTAGATTTTAGGTTATGTTTAGATTTTAGGTTTAGATTTGGGGTTAGGTTTAGATTTTAGGTTTAGATTTGGGGTTAGGTTTAGATTTGGGGTTAGGTTTAGATTTTAGGTTTAGATTTGGGGTTAGGTTTAGATTTGGGGTTAGGTTTAGATTTTAGGTTTAGATTTGGGGTTAGGTTTAGATTTTAGGTTTAGATTTGGGGAAAGGTTTAGATTTTAGGTTTAGATTTGGGGTTAGGTTTAGATTTTAGGTTTAGATTTGGGGTTAGGTTTAGATTTTAGGTTTAGATTTGGGGTTAGGTTTAGATTTGGGGTTAGGTTTAGATTTTAGGTTTAGATTTGGGGTTAGGTTTAGATTTTAGGTTTAGATTTGGGGTTAGGTTTAGATTTGGGGTTAGGTTTAGATTTTAGGTTTAGATTTGGGGTTAGGTTTAGATTTTAGGTTTAGATTTGGGGTTAGGTTTAGATTTGGGGTTAGGTTTAGATTTTAGGTTTAGATTTGGGGTTAGGTTTAGATTTTAGGTTTAGATTTGGGGGTAGGTTTAGATTTGGGGTTAGGTTTAGATTTTAGGTTTAGATTTGGGGTTAGGTTTAGATTTGGGGTTAGGTTTAGATTTTAGGTTTAGATTTGGGGTTAGGTTTAGATTTTAGGTTTAGATTTTAGGTTTAGATTTGGGGAAAGGTTTAGATTTTAGGTTTAGATTTGGTGTTAGGTTTAGATTTTAGGTTTAGATTTGGGGTTAGGTTTAGATTTTAGGTTTAGATTTGGGGTTAGGTTTAGATTTGGGGTTAGGTTTAGATTTTAGGTTTAGATTTGGGGTTAGGTTTAGATTTTAGGTTTAGATTTGGGGTTAGGTTTAGATTTGGGGTTAGGTTTAGATTTTAGGTTTAGATTTGGGGTTAGGTTTAGATTTTAGGTTTAGATTTGGGGTTAGGTTTAGATTTGGGGTTAGGTTTAGATTTTAGGTTTAGATTTGGGGTTAGGTTTAGATTTTAGGTTTAGATTTGGGGTTATGTTTAGATTTGGGGTTAGGTTAGGATTTGGGGTTAGGTTTAGATTTTAGGTTTAGATTTGGGGTTAGGTTTAGATTTTAGGTTTATATTTGGGGTTAGGTTTAGATTTTTTGGTTTAGATTTGGGGTTAGGTTTAGATTTTAGGTTTAGATTTGGGGTTAGGTTTAGATTTTAGGTTTAGATTTTAGGTTTAGATTTGGGGTTAGGCTTAGATTTTAGGTTTAGATTTGGGGTTAGGTTTAGATTTTCGGTTTAGATTTGGGGTTAAGTTTAGATTTGGGGTTAGGTTTAGATTTTAGGTTTAGATTTGGGGTTAGGTTTAGATTTTAGGTTTAGATTTGGGGTTAGGTTTAGATTTTAGGTTTAGATTTGGGGTTAGGTTTAGATTTTAGGTTTATATTTGGGGTTAGGTTTAGATTTGGGGTTAGGTTTAGATTTTAGGTTTAGATTTGGGATTAGGTTTAGATTTGGGGTTAGGTTTAGATTTTAGGTTTAGATTTTAGGTTTAGATTTGGGGTTAGGCTTAGATTTTAGGTTTAGATTTGGGGTTAGGTTTAGATTTTCGGTTTAGATTTGGGGTTAAGTTTAGATTTGGGGTTAGGTTTAGAATTTAGGTTTAGATTTGGGGTTAGGTTTAGATTTTAGGTTTAGATTTGGGGTTAGGTTTAGATTTTAGGTTTAGATTTGGGGTTAGGTTTAGATTTTAGGTTTAGATTTGGGGTCAGGTTTAGATTTCAGGTTTAGATTTGGGGTTAGGTTTAGATTTTAGGTTTAGATTTGGGGTTAGGTTTAGATTTGGGGTTAGGTTTAGATTTTAGGTTTAGATTTGGGGTTAGGTTTAGATTTGGGGTTAGGTTTAGATTTTAGGTTTAGATTTGGGGTTAGGTTTAGATTTTAGGTTTAGATTTGGGGTTAGGTTTAGATTTGGGGTTAGGTTTTGATTTTAGGTTTGGATTTGGGGTTAGGTTTAGATTTTAGGTTTAGATTTGGGGTTAGGTTTAGATTTGGGGTTAGGTTTAGATTTTAGGTTTAGATTAAGGGTTAGGTTTAGATTTTAGGTTTAGATTTGGGGTTAGGTTTAGATTTTAGGTTTATATTTAAGGTTAGGTTTCGATTTCGGGTTACGTTTAGATTTTAGGTTTAGATTTGGGGTTAGGTTTAGATTTTAGGTTTAGATTTGGGGTTAGGTTTAGATTTCAGGTTTAGATTTGGGGTTAGGTTTAGATTTTAGGTTTAGATTTGGGGTTAAGTCTAGATTTGGGGTTAGGTTTAGATTTTAGGTTTAGATTTGGGGTTAGGTTTAGATTTGGGGTTAGGTTTAGATTTTAGGTTTAGATTTGGGGTTAGGTTTAGATTTTAGGTTTAGATTTGGGGTTAGGTTTAGATTTGGGGTTAGGTTTAGACTTGGGGTTAGGTTTAGATTTTAGGTTTAGATTTGGGGTTAGGTTTAGATTTTAGGTTTAGATTTGGGGGTAGGTTTAGATTTTAGGTTTAGATTTGGGGTTAGGTTTAGATTTGGGGTTAGGTTTAGATTTTAGGTTTAGATTTGGGGTTAGGTTTAGATTTTAGGTTTAGATTTGGGGTTAGGTTTAGATTTGGGGTTAGGTTTAGATTTTAGGTTTAGATTTGGGGTTAGGTTTAGATTTGGGGTTAGGTTTAGATTTTAGGTTTAGATTTGGGGTTAGGTTTAGATTTTAGGTTTAGATTTGGGGTTAGGTTTAGATTTGGGGTTAGGTTTAGATTTTAGGTTTAGATTTGGGTTTAGGTTTAGATTTTAGGTTTAGATTTTAGGTTTAGATTTGGGGTTAGGTTTAGATTTTAGGTTTAGATTTAAGGTTAGGTTTCGATTTCGGGTTACGTTTAGATTTTAGGTTTAGATTTGGGGTTAGGTTTAGATTTTAGGTTTAGATTTGAGGTTAGGTTTAGATTTCAGGTTTAGATTTGGGGTTAGGTTTAGATTTTAGGTTTAGATTTGGGGTTAGGTTTAGATTTGGGGTTAGGTTTAGATTTGAGGTTTAGATTTGGGGTTAGGTTTAGATTTGGGGTTAGGTTTAGATTTGGGGTTAGGTTTAGATTTTAGGTTTAGATTTGGGGTTAGGTTTAGATTTGGGGTTAGGTTTAGATTTTAGGTTTAGATTTGGGGTTAGGTTTAGATTTTAGGTTTAGATTTGGGGTTAGGTTTAGATTTGGGGTTAGGTTTAGATTTTAGGTTTAGATTTGGGGTTAGGTTTAGATTTTAGGTTTAGATTTGGGGTTAGGTTTAGATTTGGGGTTAGGTTTAGATTTTAGGTTTAGATTTGGGGTTAGGTTTAGATTTTAGGTTTAGATTTGGGGTTAGGTTTAGATTTGGGGTTAGGTTTAGATTTTAGGTTTAGATTTGGGTTTAGGTTTAGATTTTAGGTTTAGATTTTAGGTTTAGATTTGGGGTTAGGTTTAGATTTTAGGTTTAGATTTAAGGTTAGGTTTCGATTTCGGGTTACGTTTAGATTTTAGGTTTAGATTTGGGGTTAGGTTTAGATTTTAGGTTTAGATTTGAGGTTAGGTTTAGATTTCAGGTTTAGATTTGGGGTTAGGTTTAGATTTTAGGTTTAGATTTGGGGTTAGGTTTAGATTTGGGGTTAGGTTTAGATTTGGGGTTAGGTTTAGATTTGGGGTTAGGTTTAGATTTTAGGTTTAGATTTGGGGTTAGGTTTAGATTTGGGGTTAGGTTTAGATTTTAGGTTTAGATTTGGGGTTAGGTTTAGATTTTAGGTTTAGATTTGGGGTTAGGTTTAGATTTGGGGTTAGGTTTAGATTTTAGGTTTAGATTTGGGGTTAGGTTTAGATTTGGGGTTAGGTTTAGATTTTAGGTTTAGATTTGGGGTTAGGTTTAGATTTTAGGTTTAGATTTGGGGTTAGGTTTAGATTTGGGGTTAGGTTTAGATTTTAGGTTTAGATTTGGGGTTAGGTTTAGATTTTAGGTTTAGATTTGGGGTTAGGTTTAGATTTGGGGTTAGGTTTAGATTTTAGGTTTAGATTTGGGTTTAGGTTTAGATTTTAGGTTTAGATTTTAGATTTAGATTTGGGGTTAGGTTTAGATTTTAGGTTTAGATTTAAGGTTAGGTTTCGATTTCGGGTTACATTTAGATTTTATGTTTAGATTTGGGGTTAGGTTTAGATTTTAGGTTTAGATTTGAGGTTAGGTTTAGATTTCAGGTTTAGATTTGGGGTTAGGTTTAGATTTTAGGTTTAGATTTGGGGTTAGGTTTAGATTTGGGGTTAGGTTTAGATTTTAGGTTTAGATTTGGGGTTAGGTTTAGATTTGGGGTTAGGTTTAGATTTTAGGTTTAGATTTGGGGTTAGGTTTAGATTTGGGGTTAGGTTTAGAATTTAGGTTTAGATTTGGGGTTAGGTTTAGATTTTAGGTTTAGATTTGGGGTTAGGTTTAGATTTGGGGTTAGGTTTAGATTTTAGGTTTAGATTTGGGGTTAGGTTTAGATTTTAGGTTTAGATTTGGGGTTATGTTTAGATTTGGGGTTAGGTTAGGATTTGGGGTTAGGTTTAGATTTTAGGTTTAGATTTGGGGTTAGGTTTAGATTTTAGGTTTATATTTGGGGTTAGGTTTAGATTTTTTGGTTTAGATTTGGGGTTAGGTTTAGATTTTAGGTTTAGATTTGGGGTTAGGTTTAGATTTGGGGTTAGGTTTAGATTTTAGGTTTAGATTTGGGATTAGGTTTAGATTTGGGGTTAGGTTTAGATTTTAGGTTTAGATTTTAGGTTTAGATTTGGGGTTAGGCTTAGATTTTAGGTTTAGATTTGGGGTTAGGTTTAGATTTTCGGTTTAGATTTGGGGTTAAGTTTAGATTTGGGGTTAGGTTTAGATTTTAGGTTTAGATTTGGGTTAGGTTTAGATTTTAGGTTTAGATTTGGGGTTAGGTTTAGATTTTAGGTTTAGATTTGGGGGTAGGTTTAGATTTGGGGTTAGGTTTAGATTTTAGGTTTAGATTTGGGATTAGGTTTAGATTTGGGGTTAGGTTTAGATTTTAGGTTTAGATTTGGGGTTAGGCTTAGATTTTAGGTTTAGATTTGGGGTTAGGTTTAGATTTTCGGTTTAGATTTGGGGTTAAGTTTAGATTTGGGGTTAGGTTTAGAATTTAGGTTTAGATTTGGGGTTAGGTTTAGATTTTAGGTTTAGATTTGGGGTTAGGTTTAGATTTTAGGTTTAGATTTGGGGTCAGGTTTAGATTTCAGGTTTAGATTTGGGGTTAGGTTTAGATTTTAGGTTTAGATTTGGGGTTAGGTTTAGATTTGGGGTTAGGTTTAGATTTTAGGTTTAGATTTGGGGTTAGGTTTAGATTTGGGGTTAGGTTTAGATTTTAGGTTTAGATTTGGGGTTAGGTTTAGATTTTAGGTTTAGATTTGGGGTTAGGTTTAGATTTGGGGTTAGGTTTTGATTTTAGGTTTGGATTTGGGGTTAGGTTTAGATTTTAGGTTTAGATTTGGGGTTAGGTTTAGATTTGGGGTAAGGTTTAGATTTTAGGTTTAGATTTGGGGTTAGGTTTAGATTTTAGGTTTAGATTTGGGGTTAGGTTTAGATTTTAGGTTTATATTTAAGGTTAGGTTTCGATTTCGGGTTACGTTTAGATTTTAGGTTTAGATTTGGGGTTAGGTTTAGATTTTAGGTTTAGATTTGGGGTTAGGTTTAGATTTCAGGTTTAGATTTGGGGTTAGGTTTAGATTTTAGGTTTAGATTTGGGGTTAAGTCTAGATTTGGGGTTAGGTTTAGATTTTAGGTTTAGATTTGGGGTTAGGTTTAGATTTGGGGTTAGGTTTAGATTTTAGGTTTAGATTTGGGGTTAGGTTTAGATTTTAGGTTTAGATTTGGGGTTAGGTTTAGATTTGGGGTTAGGTTTAGACTTGGGGTTAGGTTTAGATTTTAGGTTTAGATTTGGGGTTAGGTTTAGATTTTAGGTTTAGATTTGGGGTTAGGTTTAGATTTTAGGTTTAGATTTGGGGTTAGGTTTAGATTTGGGGTTAGGTTTAGATTTTAGGTTTAGATTTGGGGTTAGGTTTAGATTTGGGGTTAGGTTTAGATTTTAGGTTTAGATTTGGGGTTAGGTTTAGATTTGGGGTTAGGTTTAGATTTTAGGTTTAGATTTGGGGTTAGGTTTAGATTTGGGGTTAGGTTTAGATTTTAGGTTTAGATTTGGGGTTAGGTTTAGATTTTAGGTTTAGATTTGGGGTTAGGTTTAGATTTGGGGTTAGGTTTAGATTTTAGGTTTAGATTTGGGTTTAGGTTTAGATTTTAGGTTTAGATTTTAGGTTTAGATTTGGGGTTAGGTTTAGATTTTAGGTTTAGATTTAAGGTTAGGTTTCGATTTCGGGTTACATTTAGATTTTAGGTTTAGATTTGGGGTTAGGTTTAGATTTTAGGTTTAGATTTGAGGTTAGGTTTAGATTTCAGGTTTAGATTTGGGGTTAGGTTTAGATTTTAGGTTTAGATTTGGGGTTAGGTTTAGATTTGGGGTTAGGTTTAGATTTGAGGTTTAGATTTGGGGTTAGGTTTAGATTTGGGGTTAGGTTTAGATTTGGGGTTAGGTTTAGATTTTAGGTTTAGATTTGGGGTTAGGTTTAGATTTGGGGTTAGGTTTAGATTTTAGGTTTAGATTTGGGGTTAGGTTTAGATTTTAGGTTTAGATTTGGGGTTAGGTTTAGATTTGGGGTTAGGTTTAGATTTTAGGTTTAGATTTGGGGTTAGGTTTAGATTTTAGGTTTAGATTTGGGGTTAGGTTTAGATTTGGGGTTAGGTTTAGATTTTAGGTTTAGATTTGGGGTTAGGTTTAGATTTTAGGTTTAGATTTGGGGTTAGGTTTAGATTTGGGGTTAGGTTTAGATTTTAGGTTTAGATTTGGGGTTAGGTTTAGATTTTAGGTTTAGATTTTAGGTTTAGATTTGGGGTTAGGTTTAGATTTTAGGTTTAGATTTAAGGTTAGGTTTCGATTTCGGGTTACGTTTAGATTTTAGGTTTAGATTTGGGGTTAGGTTTAGATTTTAGGTTTAGATTTGAGGTTAGGTTTAGATTTCAGGTTTAGATTTGGGGTTAGGTTTAGATTTTAGGTTTAGATTTGGGGTTAGGTTTAGATTTGGGGTTAGGTTTAGATTTGAGGTTTATATTTGGGGTTAGGTTTAGATTTGGGGTTAGGTTTAGATTTGGGGTTAGGTTTAGATTTTAGGTTTAGATTTGGGGTTAGGTTTAGATTTGGGGTTAGGTTTAGATTTTAGGTTTAGATTTGGGGTTAGGTTTAGATTTTAGGTTTAGATTTGGGGTTAGGTTTAGATTTGGGGTTAGGTTTAGATTTTAGGTTTAGATTTGGGGTTAGGTTTAGATTTGGGGTTAGGTTTAGATTTTAGGTTTAGATTTGGGGTTAGGTTTAGATTTTAGGTTTAGATTTGGGGTTAGGTTTAGATTTGGGGTTAGGTTTAGATTTTAGGTTTAGATTTGGGGTTAGGTTTAGATTTTAGGTTTAGATTTGGGGTTAGGTTTAGATTTGGGGTTAGGTTTAGATTTTAGGTTTAGATTTGGGTTTAGGTTTAGATTTTAGGTTTAGATTTTAGATTTAGATTTGGGGTTAGGTTTAGATTTTAGGTTTAGATTTAAGGTTAGGTTTCGATTTCGGGTTACATTTAGATTTTATGTTTAGATTTGGGGTTAGGTTTAGATTTTAGGTTTAGATTTGAGGTTAGGTTTAGATTTCAGGTTTAGATTTGGGGTTAGGTTTAGATTTTAGGTTTAGATTTGGGGTTAGGTTTAGATTTGGGGTTAGGTTTAGATTTTAGGTTTAGATTTGGGGTTAGGTTTAGATTTGGGGTTAGGTTTAGATTTTAGGTTTAGATTTGGGGTTAGGTTTAGATTTGGGGTTAGGTTTAGATTTTAGGTTTAGATTTGGGGTTAGGTTTAGATTTTAGGTTTAGATTTGGGGTTAGATTTAGATTTTAGGTTTAGATTTGGGGTTAGGTTTAGATTTTAGGTTTAGATTTGGGGTTAGGTTTAGATTTTAGGTTTAGATTTGGGGTTAGGTTTAGATTTGGGGTTAGGTTTAGATTTTAGGTTTAGATTTGGGGTTAGGTTTAGATTTTAGGTTTAGATTTTAGGTTTAGATTTGGGGTTAGGTTTAGATTTTAGGTTTAGATTTAAGGTTAGGTTTCGATTTCGGGTTACGTTTAGATTTTAGGTTTAGATTTGGGGTTAGGTTTAGATTTTAGGTTTAGATTTGAGGTTAGGTTTAGATTTCAGGTTTAGATTTGGGGTTAGGTTTAGATTTTAGGTTTAGATTTGGGGTTAGGTTTAGATTTGGGGTTAGGTTTAGATTTGAGGTTTAGATTTGGGGTTAGGTTTAGATTTGGGGTTAGGTTTAGATTTGGGGTTAGGTTTAGATTTTAGGTTTAGATTTGGGGTTAGGTTTAGATTTGGGGTTAGGTTTAGATTTTAGGTTTAGATTTGGGGTTAGGTTTAGATTTTAGGTTTAGATTTGGGGTTAGGTTTAGATTTGGGGTTAGGTTTAGATTTTAGGTTTAGATTTGGGGTTAGGTTTAGATTTGGGGTTAGGTTTAGATTTTAGGTTTAGATTTGGGGTTAGGTTTAGATTTTAGGTTTAGATTTGGGGTTAGGTTTAGATTTGGGGTTAGGTTTAGATTTTAGGTTTAGATTTGGGGTTAGGTTTAGATTTTAGGTTTAGATTTGTGGTTAGGTTTAGATTTGGGGTTAGGTTTAGATTTTAGGTTTAGATTTGGGTTTAGGTTTAGATTTTAGGTTTAGATTTTAGATTTAGATTTGGGGTTAGGTTTAGATTTTAGGTTTAGATTTAAGGTTAGGTTTCGATTTCGGGTTACATTTAGATTTTATGTTTAGATTTGGGGTTAGGTTTAGATTTTAGGTTTAGATTTGAGGTTAGGTTTAGATTTCAGGTTTAGATTTGGGGTTAGGTTTAGATTTTAGGTTTAGATTTGGGGTTAGGTTTAGATTTGGGGTTAGGTTTAGATTTTAGGTTTAGATTTGGGGTTAGGTTTAGATTTGGGGTTAGGTTTAGATTTTAGGTTTAGATTTGGGGTTAGGTTTAGATTTGGGGTTAGGTTTAGATTTTAGGTTTAGATTTGGGGTTAGGTTTAGATTTTAGGTTTAGATTTGGGGTTAGATTTAGATTTTAGGTTTAGATTTGGGGTTAGGTTTAGATTTTAGGTTTATATTTGGGGTTAGGTTTAGATTTTTTGGTTTAGATTTGGGGTTAGGTTTAGATTTGGGGTTAGGTTTAGATTTTAGGTTTAGATTTGGGGTTAGGTTTAGATTTTAGGTTTAGATTTGGGAGTAGGTTTAGATTTGGGGTTAGGTTTAGATTTTAGGTTTAGATTTTAGGTTTAGATTTGGGGTTAGGCTTAGATTTTTGGTTTAGATTTGGGGTTAGGTTTAGATTTTCGGTTTAGATTTGGGGTTAAGTTTAGATTTGGGGTTAGGTTTAGATTTTAGGTTTAGATTTGGGGTTAGGTTTAGATTTTAGGTTTAGATTTGTGGTTAGGTTTAGATTTTAGGTTTAGATTTGGGGTTAGGTTTAGATTTTAGGTTTAGATTTGGGGTTAGGTTTAGATTTTAGGTTTAGATTTGGGGTTAGGTTTAGATTTGGGGTTAGGTTTAGATTTTAGGTTTGGATTTGGGGTTAGTTTTAGATTATAGGTTTAGATTTGGGGTTAGGTTTAGACTTGTGGTTAGGTTTAGATTTTAGGTTTAGATTTGGGGTTAGGTTTAGATTTGGGGTTAGGTTTAGATTTTAGGTTTAGATTTGGGGTTAGGTTTAGATTTGGGGTTAGGTTTAGATTTTAGGTTTAGATTTGGGGTTAGGTTTAGATTTGGGGTTAGGTTTAGATTTTAGGTTTAGATTTGGGGTTAGGTTTAGATTTGGGGTTAGGTTTAGATTTTAGGTTTAGATTTGGGGTTAGGTTTAGATTTGGGGTTAGGTTTAGATTTGGGGTTAGGTTTAGATTTTAGGTTTAGATTTGGGGTTAGGTTTAGATTTGGGGTTAGGTTTAGATTTTAGGTTTAGATTTGGGGTTAGGTTTAGATTTTAGGTTTAGATTTGGGGTTAGATTTAGATTTTAGGTTTAGATTTGGGGTTAGGTTTAGATTTTAGGTTTATATTTGGGGTTAGGTTTAGATTTTTTGGTTTAGATTTGGGGTTAGGTTTAGATTTTAGGTTTAGATTTGGGGTTAGGTTTAGATTTGGGGTTAGGTTTAGATTTTAGGTTTAGATTTGGGATTAGGTTTAGATTTGGGGTTAGGTTTAGATTTTAGGTTTAGATTTTAGGTTTAGATTTGGGGTTAGGCTTAGATTTTAGGTTTAGATTTGGGGTTAGGTTTAGATTTTCGGTTTAGATTTGGGGTTAAGTTTAGATTTGGGGTTAGTTTTAGATTTTAGGTTTAGATTTGGGGTTAGGTTTAGATTTTAGGTTTAGATTTGGGGTTAGGTTTAGATTTTAGGTTTAGATTTGTGGTTAGGTTTAGATTTTAGGTTTAGATTTGGGGTTAGGTTTAGATTTTAGGTTTAGATTTGGGGTTAGGTTTAGATTTTAGGTTTAGATTTGGGGTTAGGTTTAGATTTGGGGTTAGGTTTAGATTTTAGGTTTAGATTTGGGGTTAGGTTTAGATTTTAGGTTTAGATTTGGGGTTAGATTTAGATTTTAGGTTTAGATTTGGGGTTAGGTTTAGATTTTAGGTTTATATTTGGGGTTAGATTTAGATTTTTTGGTTTAGATTTGGGGTTAGGTTTAGATTTGGGGTTAGGTTTAGATTTTAGGTTTAGATTTGGGGTTAGGTTTAGATTTTAGGTTTAGATTTGGGATTAGGTTTAGATTTGGGGTTAGGTTTAGATTTTAGGTTTAGATTTTAGGTTTAGATTTGGGGTTAGGTTTAGATTTTAGGTTTAGATTTGGGGTTAGGTTTAGATTTTAGGTTTAGATTTGGGGTTAGGTTTAGATTTGGGGTTAGGTTTAGATTTTAGGTTTAGATTTGGGGTTAGGTTTAGATTTGGGGTTAGGTTTAGATTTTAGGTTTAGATTTGGGGTTAGGTTTAGATTTGGGGTTAGGTTTAGATTTTAGGTTTAGATTTGGGGTTAGGTTTAGATTTGGGGTTAGGTTTAGATTTTAGGTTTAGATTTGGGGTTAGGTTTAGATTTGGGGTTAGGTTTAGATTCTAGGTTTAGATTTGGGGTTAGGTTTAGATTTGGGGTTAGGTTTAGATTTTAGGTTTAGATTTGGGTTTAGGTTTAGATTTTAGGTTTAGATTTTAGATTTAGATTTGGGGTTAGGTTTAGATTTTAGGTTTAGATTTAAGGTTAGGTTTCGATTTCGGGTTACATTTAGATTTTATGTTTACATTTGGGGTTAGGTTTAGATTTTAGGTTTAGATTTGAGGTTAGGTTTAGATTTCAGGTTTAGATTTGGGGTTAGGTTTAGATTTTAGGTTTAGATTTGGGGTTAGGTTTAGATTTGGGGTTAGGTTTAGATTTTAGGTTTAGATTTGGGGTTAGGTTTAGATTTGGGGTTAGGTTTAGATTTTAGGTTTAGATTTAGGGTTAGGTTTAGATTTGGGGTTAGGTTTAGATTTTAGGTTTAGATTTGGGGTTAGGTTTAGATTTTAGGTTTAGATTTGGGGTTAGATTTAGATTTTAGGTTTAGATTTGGGGTTAGGTTTAGATTTTAGGTTTATATTTGGGGTTAGGTTTAGATTTTTTGGTTTAGATTTGGGGTTAGGTTTAGATTTGGGGTTAGGTTTAGATTTTAGGTTTAGATTTGGGGTTAGGTTTAGATTTTAGGTTTAGATTTGGGATTAGGTTTAGATTTGGGGTTAGGTTTAGATTTTAGGTTTAGATTTTAGGTTTAGATTTGGGGTTAGGCTTAGATTTTAGGTTTAGATTTGGGGTTAGGTTTAGATTTTCGGTTTAGATTTGGGGTTAAGTTTAGATTTGGGGTTAGGTTTAGATTTTAGGTTTAGATTTGGGGTTAGGTTTAGATTTTAGGTTTAGATTTGGGGTTAGGTTTAGATTTTAGTTTTAGATTTGGGGTTAGGTTTAGATTTTAGGTTTAGATTTGGGGTTAGGTTTAGATTTGGGGTTAGGTTTAGATTTTAGGTTTGGATTTGGGGTTAGGTTTAGATTATAGGTTTAGATTTGGGGTTAGGTTTAGACTTGTGGTTAGGTTTAGATTTTAGGTTTAGATTTGGGTTTAGGTTTAGATTTTAGGTTTAGATTTGGGGTTAGGTTTAGATTTTAGGTTTAGATTTGGGGTTAGGTTTAGATTTGGGGTTAGGTTTAGATTTTAGGTTTAGATTTGGGGTTAGGTTTAGATTTGGGGTTAGGTTTAGATTTTAGGTTTAGATTTGGGGTTAGGTTTAGATTTGGGGTTAGGTGTAGATTTGGGGTTAGGTTTAGATTTTAGGTTTAGATTTGGGGTTAGCTTTAGATTTGGGGTTAGGTTTAGATTTTAGGTTTAGATTTGGGGTTAGGTTTAGATTTTAGGTTTAGATTTGGGGTTAGATTTAGATTTTAGGTTTAGATTTGGGGTTAGGTTTAGATTTTAGGTTTATATTTGGGGTTAGGTTTAGATTTTTTGGTTTAGATTTGGGGTTAGGTTTAGATTTTAGGTTTAGATTTGGGGTTAGGTTTAGATTTGGGGTTAGGTTTAGATTTTAGGTTTAGATTTGGGGTTAGGTTTAGATTTTAGGTTTAGATTTGGGGTTAGATTTAGATTTTAGGTTTAGATTTGGGGTTAGGTTTAGATTTTAGGTTTAGATTTGGGGTTAGGTTTAAATTTTTTGGTTTAGATTTGGGGTTAGGTTTAGATTTTAGGTTTAGATTTGTGGTTAGGTTTAGATTATAGGTTTAGATTTGGGGTTAGGTTTAGATTTTAGGTTTAGATTTGGGGTTAGGTTTAGATTTTAGGTTTAGATTTGGGGTTAGGTTTAGATTTGGGGTTAGGTTTAGATTTTAGGTTTGGATTTGGGGTTAGGTTTAGATTATAGGTTTAGATTTGGGGTTAGGTTTAGACTTGTGGTTAGGTTTAGATTTTAGGTTTAGATTTGGGGTTAGGTTTAGATTTTAGGTTTAGATTTGGGGTTAGGTTTAGATTTTAGGTTTAGATTTGGGGTTAGGTTTAGATTTGGGGTTAGGTTTAGATTTTAGGTTTAGATTTGGGGTTAGGTTTAGATTTTAGGTTTAGATTTGGGGTTAGGTTTAGATTTTAGGTTTAGATTTGGGGTTAGGTTTAGATTTGGGGTTAGGTTTAGATTTTAGGTTTGGATTTGGGGTTAGTTTTAGATTATAGGTTTAGATTTGGGGTTAGGTTTAGACTTGTGGTTAGGTTTAGATTTTAGGTTTAGATTTGGGGTTAGGTTTAGATTTGGGGTTAGGTTTAGATTTTAGGTTTAGATTTGGGGTTAGGTTTAGATTTGGGGTTAGGTTTAGATTTTAGGTTTAGATTTGGGGTTAGGTTTAGATTTGGGGTTAGGTTTAGATTTTAGGTTTAGATTTGGGGTTAGGTTTAGATTTGGGGTTAGGTTTAGATTTTAGGTTTAGATTTGGGGTTAGGTTTAGATTTGGGGTTAGGTTTAGATTTGGGGTTAGGTTTAGATTTTAGGTTTAGATTTGGGGTTAGGTTTAGATTTGGGGTTAGGTTTAGATTTTAGGTTTAGATTTGGGGTTAGGTTTAGATTTTAGGTTTAGATTTGGGGTTAGATTTAGATTTTAGGTTTAGATTTGGGGTTAGGTTTAGATTTTAGGTTTATATTTGGGGTTAGGTTTAGATTTTTTGGTTTAGATTTGGGGTTAGGTTTAGATTTTAGGTTTAGATTTGGGGTTAGGTTTAGATTTGGGGTTAGGTTTAGATTTTAGGTTTAGATTTGGGATTAGGTTTAGATTTGGGGTTAGGTTTAGATTTTAGGTTTAGATTTTAGGTTTAGATTTGGGGTTAGGCTTAGATTTTAGGTTTAGATTTGGGGTTAGGTTTAGATTTTCGGTTTAGATTTGGGGTTAAGTTTAGATTTGGGGTTAGTTTTAGATTTTAGGTTTAGATTTGGGGTTAGGTTTAGATTTTAGGTTTAGATTTGGGGTTAGGTTTAGATTTTAGGTTTAGATTTGTGGTTAGGTTTAGATTTTAGGTTTAGATTTGGGGTTAGGTTTAGATTTTAGGTTTAGATTTGGGGTTAGGTTTAGATTTTAGGTTTAGATTTGGGGTTAGGTTTAGATTTGGGGTTAGGTTTAGATTTTAGGTTTAGATTTGGGGTTAGGTTTAGATTTTAGGTTTAGATTTGGGGTTAGATTTAGATTTTAGGTTTAGATTTGGGGTTAGGTTTAGATTTTAGGTTTATATTTGGGGTTAGATTTAGATTTTTTGGTTTAGATTTGGGGTTAGGTTTAGATTTGGGGTTAGGTTTAGATTTTAGGTTTAGATTTGGGGTTAGGTTTAGATTTTAGGTTTAGATTTGGGATTAGGTTTAGATTTGGGGTTAGGTTTAGATTTTAGGTTTAGATTTTAGGTTTAGATTTGGGGTTAGGTTTAGATTTTAGGTTTAGATTTGGGGTTAGGTTTAGATTTTAGGTTTAGATTTGGGGTTAGGTTTAGATTTGGGGTTAGGTTTAGATTTTAGGTTTAGATTTGGGGTTAGGTTTAGATTTGGGGTTAGGTTTAGATTTTAGGTTTAGATTTGGGGTTAGGTTTAGATTTGGGGTTAGGTTTAGATTTTAGGTTTAGATTTGGGGTTAGGTTTAGATTTGGGGTTAGGTTTAGATTTTAGGTTTAGATTTGGGGTTAGGTTTAGATTTGGGGTTAGGTTTAGATTCTAGGTTTAGATTTGGGGTTAGGTTTAGATTTGGGGTTAGGTTTAGATTTTAGGTTTAGATTTGGGTTTAGGTTTAGATTTTAGGTTTAGATTTTAGATTTAGATTTGGGGTTAGGTTTAGATTTTAGGTTTAGATTTAAGGTTAGGTTTCGATTTCGGGTTACATTTAGATTTTATGTTTAGATTTGGGGTTAGGTTTAGATTTTAGGTTTAGATTTGAGGTTAGGTTTAGATTTCAGGTTTAGATTTGGGGTTAGGTTTAGATTTTAGGTTTAGATTTGGGGTTAGGTTTAGATTTGGGGTTAGGTTTAGATTTTAGGTTTAGATTTGGGGTTAGGTTTAGATTTGGGGTTAGGTTTAGATTTTAGGTTTAGATTTAGGGTTAGGTTTAGATTTGGGGTTAGGTTTAGATTTTAGGTTTAGATTTGGGGTTAGGTTTAGATTTTAGGTTTAGATTTGGGGTTAGATTTAGATTTTAGGTTTAGATTTGGGGTTAGGTTTAGATTTTAGGTTTATATTTGGGGTTAGGTTTAGATTTTTTGGTTTAGATTTGGGGTTAGGTTTAGATTTGGGGTTAGGTTTAGATTTTAGGTTTAGATTTGGGGTTAGGTTTAGATTTTAGGTTTAGATTTGGGATTAGGTTTAGATTTGGGGTTAGGTTTAGATTTTAGGTTTAGATTTTAGGTTTAGATTTGGGGTTAGGCTTAGATTTTAGGTTTAGATTTGGGGTTAGGTTTAGATTTTCGGTTTAGATTTGGGGTTAAGTTTAGATTTGGGGTTAGGTTTAGATTTTAGGTTTAGATTTGGGGTTAGGTTTAGATTTTAGGTTTAGATTTGGGGTTAGGTTTAGATTTTAGTTTTAGATTTGGGGTTAGGTTTAGATTTTAGGTTTAGATTTGGGGTTAGGTTTAGATTTGGGGTTAGGTTTAGATTTTAGGTTTGGATTTGGGGTTAGGTTTAGATTATAGGTTTAGATTTGGGGTTAGGTTTAGACTTGTGGTTAGGTTTAGATTTTAGGTTTAGATTTGGGTTTAGGTTTAGATTTTAGGTTTAGATTTGGGGTTAGGTTTAGATTTTAGGTTTAGATTTGGGGTTAGGTTTAGATTTGGGGTTAGGTTTAGATTTTAGGTTTAGATTTGGGGTTAGGTTTAGATTTGGGGTTAGGTTTAGATTTTAGGTTTAGATTTGGGGTTAGGTTTAGATTTGGGGTTAGGTGTAGATTTGGGGTTAGGTTTAGATTTTAGGTTTAGATTTGGGGTTAGCTTTAGATTTGGGGTTAGGTTTAGATTTTAGGTTTAGATTTGGGGTTAGGTTTAGATTTTAGGTTTAGATTTGGGGTTAGATTTAGATTTTAGGTTTAGATTTGGGGTTAGGTTTAGATTTTAGGTTTATATTTGGGGTTAGGTTTAGATTTTTTGGTTTAGATTTGGGGTTAGGTTTAGATTTTAGGTTTAGATTTGGGGTTAGGTTTAGATTTGGGGTTAGGTTTAGATTTTAGGTTTAGATTTGGGGTTAGGTTTAGATTTTAGGTTTAGATTTGGGGTTAGATTTAGATTTTAGGTTTAGATTTGGGGTTAGGTTTAGATTTTAGGTTTAGATTTGGGGTTAGGTTTAAATTTTTTGGTTTAGATTTGGGGTTAGGTTTAGATTTTAGGTTTAGATTTGTGGTTAGGTTTAGATTATAGGTTTAGATTTGGGGTTAGGTTTAGATTTTAGGTTTAGATTTGGGGTTAGGTTTAGATTTTAGGTTTAGATTTGGGGTTAGGTTTAGATTTGGGGTTAGGTTTAGATTTTAGGTTTGGATTTGGGGTTAGGTTTAGATTATAGGTTTAGATTTGGGGTTAGGTTTAGACTTGTGGTTAGGTTAGATTTTAGGTTTAGATTTGGGGTTAGGTTTAGATTTTAGGTTTAGATTTGGGGTTAGGTTTAGATTTTAGGTTTAGATTTGGGGTTAGGTTTAGATTTGGGGTTAGGTTTAGATTTTAGGTTTAGATTTGGGGTTAGGTTTAGATTTGGGGTTAGGTTTAGATTTTAGGTTTAGATTTGGGGTTAGGTTTAGATTTTAGGTTTAGATTTGCGGTTAGGTTTAGATTTGGGGTTAGGTTTAGATTTTAGGTTTAGATTTGGGGTTAGGTTTAGATTTGGGGTTAGGTGTAGATTTGGGGTTAGGTTTAGATTTTAGGTTTAGATTTGGGGTTAGCTTTAGATTTGGGGTTAGGTTTAGATTTTAGGTTTAGATTTGGGGTTAGGTTTAGATTTTAGGTTTAGATTTGGGGTTAGATTTAGATTTTAGGTTTAGATTTGGGGTTAGGTTTAGATTTTAGGTTTATATTTGGGGTTAGGTTTAGATTTTTTGGTTTAGATTTGGGGTTAGGTTTAGATTTTAGGTTTAGATTTGGGGTTAGGTTTAGATTTGGGGTTAGGTTTAGATTTTAGGTTTAGATTTGGGATTAGGTTTAGATTTGGGGTTAGGTTTAGATTTTAGGTTTAGATTTTAGGTTTAGATTTGGGGTTAGGCTTAGATTTTAGGTTTAGATTTGGGGTTAGGTTTAGATTTTCGGTTTAGATTTGGGGTTAAGTTTAGATTTGGGGTTAGGTTTAGATTTTAGGTTTAGATTTGGGGTTAGGTTTAGATTTTAGGTTTAGATTTGGGGTTAGGTTTAGATTTTAGGTTTAGATTTGGATTAGGTTTAGACTTTAGGTTTAGATTTGGGGTTAGGTTTAGATTTTAGGTTTAGATTTGGGGTTAGGTTTAGATTTGGGGTTAGGTTTAGATTTTAGGTTTGGATTTGGGGTTAGGTTTAGATTATAGGTTTAGATTTGGGGTTAGGTTTAGACTTGTGGTTAGGTTTAGATTTTAGGTTTAGATTTGGGGTTAGGTTTAGATTTTAGGTTTAGATTTGGGGGTTAGGTTTAGATTTTAGGTTTAGATTTGGGGTTAGGTTTAGATTTGGGGTTAGGTTTAGATTTTAGGTTTAGATTTGGGGTTAGGTTTAGATTTGGGGTTAGGTTTAGATTTTAGGTTTAGATTTGGGGTTAGGTTTAGATTTGGGGTTAGGTTTAGATTTTAGGTTTAGATTTGGGGTTAGGTTTAGATTATAGGTTTAGATTTGGGGTTAGGTTTAGATTTTAGGTTTGGATTTGGGGTTAGGTTTAGATTTTAGGTTTAGATTTGGGGTTAGGTTTAGATTTGGGGTTAGGTTTAGATTTTAGGTTTAGATTTGGGGTTAGGTTTAGATTTTAGGTTTAGATTTGGGGTTAGGTTTAGATTTTAGGTTTAGATTTGTGGTTAGGTTTAGATTTTAGGTTTAGATTTGGGGTTAGGTTTAGATTTTAGGTTTAGATTTTAGGTTTAGATTTGGGGTTAGGTTTAGATTTTAGGTTTGGATTTGGGGTTAGTTTTAGATTATAGGTTTAGATTTGGGGTTAGGTTTAGACTTGTGGTTAGGTTTAGATTTTAGGTTTAGATTTGGGGTTAGGTTTAGATTTTAGGTTTAGATTTGGGGTTAGGTTTAGATTTGGGGTTAGGTTTAGATTTTAGGTTTAGATTTGGGGTTAGGTTTAGATTTGGGGTTAGGTTTAGATTTTAGGTTTAGATTTGGGGTTAGGTTTAGATTTTAGGTTTAGATTTGGGGTTAGGTTTAGATTTGGGGTTAGGTTTAGATTTTAGGTTTAGATTTGGGGTTAGGTTTAGATTTGGGGTTAGGTTTAGATTTTAGGTTTAGATTTGGGGTTAGGTTTAGATTTGGGGTTAGGTTTAGATTTGGGGTTAGGTTTAGATTTTAGGTTTAGATTTGGGGTTAGGTTTAGATTTGGGGTTAGGTTTAGATTTTAGGTTTAGATTTGGGGTTAGGTTTAGATTTTAGGTTTAGATTTGGGGTTAGATTTAGATTTTAGGTTTAGATTTGGGGTTAGGTTTAGATTTTAGGTTTATATTTGGGGTTAGGTTTAGATTTTTTGGTTTAGATTTGGGGTTAGGTTTAGATTTTAGGTTTAGATTTGGGGTTAGGTTTAGATTTGGGGTTAGGTTTAGATTTTAGGTTTAGATTTGGGATTAGGTTTAGATTTGGGGTTAGGTTTAGATTTTAGGTTTAGATTTTAGGTTTAGATTTGGGGTTAGGCTTAGATTTTAGGTTTAGATTTGGGGTTAGGTTTAGATTTTCGGTTTAGATTTGGGGTTAAGTTTAGATATGGGGTTAGGTTTAGATTTTAGGTTTAGATTTGGGGTTAGGTTTAGATTTTAGGTTTAGATTTGGGGTTAGGTTTAGATTTTAGGTTTAGATTTGTGGTTAGGTTTAGATTTTAGGTTTAGATTTGGGGTTAGGTTTAGATTTTAGGTTTAGATTTGGGGTTAGGTTTAGATTTTAGGTTTAGATTTGGGGTTAGGTTTAGATTTGGGGTTAGGTTTAGATTTTAGGTTTAGATTTGGGGTTAGGTTTAGATTTTAGGTTTAGATTTGGGGTTAGATTTAGATTTTAGGTTTAGATTTGGGGTTAGGTTTAGATTTTATGTTTATATTTGGGGTTAGGTTTAGATTTTTTGGTTTAGATTTGGGGTTAGGTTTAGATTTGGGGTTAGGTTTAGATTTTAGGTTTAGATTTGGGGTTAGGTTTAGATTTTAGGTTTAGATTTGGGATTAGGTTTAGATTTGGGGTTAGGTTTAGATTTTAGGTTTAGATTTTAGGTTTAGATTTGGGGTTAGGTTTAGATTTTAGGTTTAGATTTGGGGTTAGGTTTAGATTTTAGGTTTAGATTTGGGGTTAGGTTTAGATTTGGGGTTAGGTTTAGATTTTAGGTTTAGATTTGGGGTTAGGTTTAGATTTGGGGTTAGGTTTAGATTTTAGGTTTAGATTTGGGGTTAGGTTTAGATTTGGGGTTAGGTTTAGATTTTAGGTTTAGATTTGGGGTTAGGTTTAGATTTGGGGTTAGGTTTAGATTTTAGGTTTAGATTTGGGGTTAGGTTTAGATTTGGGGTTAGGTTTAGATTCTAGGTTTAGATTTGGGGTTAGGTTTAGATTTGGGGTTAGGTTTAGATTTTAGGTTTAGATTTGGGTTTAGGTTTAGATTTTAGGTTTAGATTTTAGATTTAGATTTGGGGTTAGGTTTAGATTTTAGGTTTAGATTTAAGGTTAGGTTTCGATTTCGGGTTACATTTAGATTTTATGTTTAGATTTGGGGTTAGGTTTAGATTTTAGGTTTAGATTTGAGGTTAGGTTTAGATTTCAGGTTTAGATTTGGGGTTAGGTTTAGATTTTAGGTTTAGATTTGGGGTTAGGTTTAGATTTGGGGTTAGGTTTAGATTTTAGGTTTAGATTTGGGGTTAGGTTTAGATTTGGGGTTAGGTTTAGATTTTAGGTTTAGATTTAGGGTTAGGTTTAGATTTGGGGTTAGGTTTAGATTTTAGGTTTAGATTTGGGGTTAGGTTTAGATTTTAGGTTTAGATTTGGGGTTAGATTTAGATTTTAGGTTTAGATTTGGGGTTAGGTTTAGATTTTAGGTTTATATTTGGGGTTAGGTTTAGATTTTTTGGTTTAGATTTGGGGTTAGGTTTAGATTTGGGGTTAGGTTTAGATTTTAGGTTTAGATTTGGGGTTAGGTTTAGATTTTAAGTTTAGATTTGGGATTAGGTTTAGATTTGGGGTTAGGTTTAGATTTTAGGTTTAGATTTTAGGTTTAGATTTGGGGTTAGGCTTAGATTTTAGGTTTAGATTTGGGGTTAGGTTTAGATTTTCGGTTTAGATTTGGGGTTAAGTTTAGATTTGGGGTTAGGTTTAGATTTTAGGTTTAGATTTGGGGTTAGGTTTAGATTTTAGGTTTAGATTTGTGGTTAGGTTTAGATTATAGGTTTAGATTTGGGGTTAGGTTTAGATTTTAGTTTTAGATTTGGGGTTAGGTTTAGATTTTAGGTTTAGATTTGGGGTTAGGTTTAGATTTGGGGTTAGGTTTAGATTTTAGGTTTGGATTTGGGGTTAGGTATAGATTATAGGTTTAGATTTGGGGTTAGGTTTAGACTTGTGGTTAGGTTTAGATTTTAGGTTTAGATTTGGGTTTAGGTTTAGATTTTAGGTTTAGATTTGGGGTTAGGTTTAGATTTTAGGTTTAGATTTGGGGTTAGGTTTAGATTTGGGGTTAGGTTTAGATTTTAGGTTTAGATTTGGGGTTAGGTTTAGATTTGGGGTTAGGTTTAGATTTTAGGTTTAGATTTGGGGTTAGGTTTAGATTTGGGGTTAGGTGTAGATTTGGGGTTAGGTTTAGATTTTAGGTTTAGATTTGGGGTTAGCTTTAGATTTGGGGTTAGGTTTAGATTTTAGGTTTAGATTTGGGGTTAGGTTTAGATTTTAGGTTTAGATTTGGGGTTAGATTTAGATTTTAGGTTTAGATTTGGGGTTAGGTTTAGATTTTAGGTTTATATTTGGGGTTAGGTTTAGATTTTTTGGTTTAGATTTGGGGTTAGGTTTAGATTTTAGGTTTAGATTTGGGGTTAGGTTTAGATTTGGGGTTAGGTTTAGATTTTAGGTTTAGATTTGGGATTAGGTTTAGATTTGGGGTTAGGTTTAGATTTTAGGTTTAGATTTTAGGTTTAGATTTGGGGTTAGGTTTAGATTTTCGGTTTAGATTTGGGGTTAAGTTTAGATTTGGGGTTAGGTTTAGATTTTAGGTTTAGATTTGGGGTTAGGTTTAGATTTTAGGTTTAGATTTGGGGTTAGGTTTAGATTATAGGTTTAGATTTGGGGTTAGGTTTAGATTTTAGGTTTAGATTTGGGGTTAGGTTTAGATTTTAGGTTTAGATTTGGGGTTAGGTTTAGATTTGGGGTTAGGTTTAGATTTTAGGTTTGGATTTGGGGTTAGGTTTAGATTATAGGTTTAGATTTGGGGTTAGGTTTAGACTTGTGGTTAGGTTTAGATTTTAGGTTTAGATTTGGGGTTAGGTTTAGATTTTAGGTTTAGATTTGGGGTTAGGTTTAGATTTTAGGTTTAGATTTGGGGTTAGGTTTAGATTTGGGGTTAGGTTTAGATTTTAGGTTTAGATTTGGGGTTAGGTTTAGATTTGGGGTTAGGTTTAGATTTTAGGTTTAGATTTGGGGTTAGGTTTAGATTTTAGGTTTAGATTTGGGGTTAGGTTTAGATTTTAGGTTTAGATTTGGGGTTAGATTTAGATTTTAGGTTTAGATTTGGGGTTAGGTTTAGATTTTAGGTTTATATTTGGGGTTAGGTTTAGATTTTTTGGTTTAGATTTGGGATTAGGTTTAGATTTGGGGTTAGGTTTAGATTTTAGGTTTAGATTTTAGGTTTAGATTTGGGGTTAGGCTTAGATTTTAGGTTTAGATTTGGGGTTAGGTTTAGATTTGGGGTTAGGTTTAGATTTTAGGTTTAGATTTGGGATTAGGTTTAGATTTGGGGTTAGGTTTAGATTTTAGGTTTAGATTTTAGGTTTAGATTTGGGGTTAGGCTTAGATTTTAGGTTTAGATTTGGGGTTAGGTTTAGATTTTCGGTTTAGATTTGGGGTTAAGTTTAGATTTGGGGTTAGGTTTAGATTTTAGGTTTAGATTTGGGGTTAGGTTTAGATTTTAGGTTTAGATTTGGGGTTAGGTTTAGATTTTAGGTTTAGATTTGGATTAGGTTTAGATTTTAGGTTTAGATTTGGGGTTAGGTTTAGATTTTAGGTTTAGATTTGGGGTTAGGTTTAGATTTGGGGTTAGGTTTAGATTTTAGGTTTGGATTTGGGGTTAGGTTTAGATTATAGGTTTAGATTTGGGGTTAGGTTTAGACTTGTGGTTAGGTTTAGATTTTAGGTTTAGATTTGGGGTTAGGTTTAGATTTTAGGTTTAGATTTGGGGTTAGGTTTAGATTTTAGGTTTAGATTTGGGGTTAGGTTTAGATTTGGGGTTAGGTTTAGATTTTAGGTTTAGATTTGGGGTTAGGTTTAGATTTGGGGTTAGGTTTAGATTTTACGTTTAGATTTGGGGTTAGGTTTAGATTTTAGGTTTAGATTTGGGGTTAGGTTTAGATTTTAGGTTTAGATTTGGGGTTAGGTTTAGATTTGGGGTTAGGTTTAGATTTTAGGTTTAGATTTGGGGTTAAGTTTAGATTTGGGGTTAGGTTTAGATTTTAGGTTTAGATTTGGGGTTAGGTTTAGATTTGGGGTTAGGTTTAGATTTTAGGTTTAGATTTGGGGTTAGGTTTAGATTTGGGGTTAGGTTTAGATTTAAGGTTTAGATTTGGGGTTAGGTTTAGATTTGGGGTTAGGTTTAGATTCTAGGTTTAGATTTGGGGTTAGGTTTAGATTTGGGGTTAGGTTTAGATTTTAGGTTTAGATTTGGGGTTAGGTTTAGATTTGGGGTTAGGTTTAGATTTTAGGTTTAGATTTGGGGTTAGGTTTAGATTTGGGGTTAGGTTTAGATTTTAGGTTTAGATTTGGGGTTAGGTTTAGATTATAGGTTTAGATTCGGGGTTAGGTTTAGATTTGGTGTTAGGTTTAGATTTTAGGTTTAGATTTGGGGTTAGGTTTAGATTTTAGGTTTAGATTTGGGGTTAGGTTTAGATTTTAGGTTTAGATTTGGGGTTAGGTTTAGATTTGGGGTTAGGTTTAGATTTTAGGTTTAGATTTGGGGTTAGGTTTAGATTTGGGGTTAGGTTTAGATTTTAGGTTTAGATTTGGGGTTAGGTTTAGATTTGGGGTTAGGTTTAGATTTTAGGTTTAGATTTGGGGTTAGGTTTAGATTTTAGGTTTAGATTTGGGGTTAGGTTTAGATTTGGGGTTAGGTTTAGATTTTAGGTTTAGATTTTGGGTTAGGTTTAGATTTGGGGTTAGGTTTAGATTTTAGGTTTAGATTTGGGGTTAGGTTTAGATTTTAGGTTTAGATTTGGGGTTAGGTTTAGATTTGGGGTTAGGTTTAGATTTTAGGTTTAGACTTGGGGTTAGGTTTAGATTTTAGGTTTAGATTTTAGATTTAGATTTGGGATTAGGTTTAGATTTTAGGTTTAGATTTGGGGTTAGGTTTAGATTTTAGGTTTAGATTTAAGGTTAGGTTTCGATTTCGGGTTACGTTTAGATTTTAGATTTAGATTTGGGGTTAGGTTTAGATTTTAGGTTTAAATTTGGGGTTAGGTTTAGATTTTAGGTTTAGATTTGGGGTTAGGTTTAGATTTGGGGTTAGGTTTAGATTTCAGGTTTAGATTTGGGGTTAGGTTTAGATTTTAGGTTTAGATTTGGGGTTAGGTTTAGATTTGGGGTTAGGTTTAGATTTTAGGTTTAGATTTGGGGTTAGGTTTAGATTTGGGGTTAGGTTTAGATTTTAGGTTTAGATTTGGGGTTAGGTTTAGATTTTAGGTTTAGATTTGGGGTTAGGTTTAGATTTGGGGTTAGGTTTAGATTTTAGGTTTAGATTTGGGGTTAGGTTTAGATTTTAGGTTTAGATTTTAGGTTTAGATTTGGGGATAGGTTTAGATTTTAGGTTTAGATTTGGGGTTAGGTTTAGATTTGAGGTTTAGATTTGGGGTTAGGTTTAGATTTTAGGTTTAGATTTGGGGTTAGGTTTAGATTTGGGGTTAGGTTTAGATTTTAGGTTTAGATTTGGGGTTAGGTTTAGATTTTAGGTTTAGATTTGGGGTTAGGTTTAGATTTTAGGTTTAGATTTTAGGTTTAGATTTGGGGTTAGGTTTAGATTTTAGGTTTAGATTTGGGGTTAGGTTTAGATTTGAGGTTTAGATTTGGGGTTAGGTTTAGATTTTAGGTTTAGATTTGGGGTTAGGTTTAGATTTGGGGTTAGGTTTAGATTTTAGGTTTAGATTTGGGGTTAGGTTTAGATTTGGGGTTAGGTTTAGATTTTAGGTTTAGATTTGGGGTTAGGTTTAGATTTTAGGTTTAGATTTTAGGTTTAGATTTGGGGATAGGTTTAGATTTTAGGTTTAGATTTGGGGTTAGGTTTAGATTTGAGGTTTAGATTTGGGGTTAGGTTTAGATTTTAGGTTTAGATTTGGGGTTAGGTTTAGATTTGGGGTTAGGTTTAGATTTTAGGTTTAGATTTGGGGTTAGGTTTAGATTTTAGGTTTAGATTTGGGGTTAGGTTTAGATTTGGAGTTAGGTTTAGATTTTAGGTTTAGATTTGGGGTTAGGTTTAGATTTTATGGTTAGGTTTAGATTTTAGGTTTAGATTTGGGGTTAGGTTTAGATTTGGGGTTAGGCTTAGATTTTAGGTTTAGATTTGGGGTTAGGTTTAGATTTTAGGTTTAGATTTGGGGTTAGGTTTAGATTTGGGGTTAGGTTTAGATTTTAGGTTTAGATTTGGGGTTAGGTTTAGATTTGGGGTTAGGTTTAGATTTTAGGTTTAGATTTGGGGTTAGGTTTAGATTTTAGGTTTAGATTTGGGGTTAGGTTTAGATTTGGGGTTAGGTTTAGATTTTAGGTTTAGATTTGGGGTTAGGTTTAGATTTGGGGTTAGGTTTAGATTTTAGGTTTAGATTTGGGGTTAGATTTAGATTTGAGGTTTAGATTTGGGGTTAGGTTTAGATTTTAGGTTTAGATTTGGGGTTAGGTTTAGATTTTTTGGTTTAGATTTGGGGTTAGGTTTAGATTTTAGGTTTAGATTTGGGGTTAGGTTTAGATTTGGGGTTAGGTTTAGATTTTAGGTTTAGATTTGGGATTAGGTTTAGATTTGGGGTTAGGTTTAGATTTTAGGTTTAGATTTTAGGTTTATATTTGGGGTTAGGCTTAGATTTTAGGTTTAGATTTGGGGTTAGGTTTAGATTTTCGGTTTAGATTTGGGGATAGGTTTAGATTTTAGGTTTAGATTTGTGGTTAGGTTTAGATTTTAGGTTTAAATTTGGGGTTAGGTTTAGATTTTCGGTTTAGATTTGGGGTTAGGTTTATATTTCAGGTTTAGATTTGGGGTTAGGTTTAGATTTTAGGTTTAGATTTGGGGTTAGGTTTAGATTTGGGGTTAGGTTTAGATTTTAGGTTTAGATTTGGGGTTAGGTTTAGATTTGGGGTTAGGTTTAGATTTTAGGTTTAGATTTGGGGTTAGGTTTAGATTTTAGGTTTAGATTTGGGGTTACGTTTAGATTTTAGGTTTAGATTTGGGGTTAGGTTTAGATTTGGGGTTAGGTTTAGATTTTAGGTTTGGATTTGGGGTTAGGTTTAGATTTTAGGTTTAGATTTGGGGTTAGGTTTAGATTTTAGGTTTAGATTTGGGGTTAGGTTTAGATTTTAGGTTTAGATTTGGGGTTAGGTTTAGATTTTAGGTTTATATTTAAGGTTAGGTTTCGATTTCGGGTTACGTTTAGATTTTAGGTTTAGATTTTGGGTTAGGTTTAGATTTTAGGTTTAGATTTGGGGTTAGGTTTAGATTTCAGGTTTAGATTTGGGGTTAGGTTTAGATTTTAGGTTTAGATTTGGGGTTAAGTTTAGATTTGGGGTTAGGTTTAGATTTTAGGTTTAGATTTGGGGTTAGGTTTAGATTTGGGGTTAGGTTTAGATTTTAGGTTTAGATTTGGGGTTAGGTTTAGATTTTAGGTTTAGATTTGGGGTTAGGTTTAGATTTGGGGTTAGGTTTAGACTTGGGGTTAGGTTTAGATTTTAGGTTTAGATTTGGGGTTAGGTTTAGATTTTAGGTTTAGATTTGGGGTTAGGTTTAGATTTGGGGTTAGGTTTAGATTTTAGGTTTAGATTTGGGGTTAGGTTTAGATTTGGGGTTAGGTTTAGATTTTAGGTTTAGATTTGGGGTTAGGTTTAGATTTTAGGTTTAGATTTGGGGTTAGGTTTAGATTTGGGGTTAGGTTTAGATTTTAGGTTTAGATTTGGGTTTAGGTTTAGATTTTAGGTTTAGATTTTAGGTTTAGATTTGGGGTTAGGTTTAGATTTGGGGTTAGGTTTAGATTTTAGGTTTAGATTTGGGTTTAGGTTTAGATTTTAGGTTTAGATTTTAGGTTTAGATTTGGGGTTAGGTTTAGATTTTAGGTTTAAATTTAAGGTTAGGTTTCGATTTCGGGTTACGTTTAGATTTTAGGTTTAGATTTGGGGTTAGGTTTAGATTTTAGGTTTAGATTTGGGGTTAGGTTTAGATTTCAGGTTTAGATTTAGGGTTAGGTTTAGATTTTAGGTTTAGATTTGGGGTTAGGTTTAGATTTGGGGTTAGGTTTAGATTTGAGGTTTAGATTTGGGGTTAGGTTTAGATTTGGGGTTAGGTTTAGATTTGGGGTTAGGTTTAGATTTTAGGTTTAGATTTGGGGTTAGGTTTAGATTTTAGGTTTAGATTTGGGGTTAGATTTAGATTTGGGGTTAGGTTTAGATTTTAGGTTTAGATTTGGGGTTAGGTTTAGATTTGGGGTTAGGTTTAGATTTTAGGTTTAGATTTGGGGTTAGGTTTAGATTTGGGGTTAGGTTTAGATTTGGGGTTAGGTTTAGATTTTAGGTTTAGATTTGGGGTTAGGTTTAGATTTTAGGTTTAGATTTGGGGTTAGGTTTAGATTTTAGGTTTAGATTTGGGGTTAGGTTTAGATTTGGGGTTAGGTTTAGATTTTAGGTTTAGATTTGGGTTTAGGTTTAGATTTTAGGTTTAGATTTTAGGTTTAGATTTGGGGTTAGGTTTAGATTTTAGGTTTAGATTTGAGGTTAGGTTTCGATTTCGGGTTACGTTTAGATTTTAGGTTTAGATTTGGGGTTAGGTTTAGATTTTAGGTTTAGATTTGAGGTTAGGTTTAGATTTGAGGTTTAGATTTGGGGTTAGGTTTAGATTTTAGGTTTAGATTTGGGGTTAGGTTTAGATTTGGGGTTAGGTTTAGATTTTAGGTTTAGATTTGGGGTTAGGTTTAGATTTGGGGTTAGGTTTAGATTTGGGGTTAGGTTTAGATTTTAGGTTTAGATTTGGGGTTAGGTTTAGATTTGGGGTTAGGTTTAGATTTTAGGTTTAGATTTGGGGTTAGGTTTAGATTTTAGGTTTAGATTTGGGGTTAGGTTTAGATTTTAGGTTTAGATTTGGGGTTAGGTTTAGATTTTAGGTTTAGATTTGGGGTTAGGTTTAAATTTTTTGGTTTAGATTTGGGGTTAGGTTTAGATTTTAGGTTTAGATTTGGGGTTAGGTTTAGATTTGGGGTTAGGTTTAGATTTTAGGTTTAGATTTGGGATTAGGTTTAGATTTGGGGTTAGGTTTAAATTTTAGGTTTAGATTTTAGGTTTAGATTTGGGGTTAGGCTTAGATTTTAGGTTTAGATTTGGGGTTAGGTTTAGATTTTCGGTTTAGATTTGGGGTTAAGTTTAGATTTGGGGTTAGGTTTAGATTTTAGGTTTAGATTTGGGGTTAGATTTTAGATTTGGGGTTAGGTTTAGATTTTAGGTTTAGATTTGGGGTTAGGCTTAGATTTTAGGTTTAGATTTGGGGTTAGATTTAGATTTTAGGTTTAGATTTGGGGTTAGGTTTAGATTTTGGGTTAGGTTTAGATTTTGGGTTAGGTTTAGATTTTAGGTTTAGATTTGGGGTTAGGTTTAGATTTTAGGTTTAGATTTGGGGTTAGATTTAGATTTTAGGTTTAGATTTGGGGTTAGGTTTAGATTTGGGGTTAGGTTTAGATTTTAGGTTTGGATTTGGGGTTAGGTTTAGATTATAGGTTTAGATTTGGGGTTAGGTTTAGACTTGTGGTTAGGTTTAGATTTTAGGTTTAGATTTGGGTTTAGGTTTAGATTTTAGGTTTAGATTTGGGGTTAGGTTTAGATTTTAGGTTTAGATTTGGGGTTAGGTTTAGATTTGGGGTTAGGTTTAGATTTTAGGTTTAGATTTGGGGTTAGGTTTAGATTTGGGGTTAGGTTTAGATTTTAGGTTTAGATTTGGGGTTAGGTTTAGATTTGGGGTTAGGTGTAGATTTGGGGTTAGGTTTAGATTTTAGGTTTAGATTTGGGGTTAGCTTTAGATTTGGGGTTAGGTTTAGATTTTAGGTTTAGATTTGGGGTTAGGTTTAGATTTTAGGTTTAGATTTGGGGTTAGATTTAGATTTTAGGTTTAGATTTGGGGTTAGGTTTAGATTTTAGGTTTAGATTTGGGGTTAGGTTTAGATTTTTTGGTTTAGATTTGGGGTTAGGTTTAGATTTTAGGTTTAGATTTGGGGTTAGGTTTAGATTTGGGGTTAGGTTTAGATTTTAGGTTTAGATTTGGGATTAGGTTTAGATTTGGGGTTAGGTTTAGATTTTAGGTTTAGATTTTAGGTTTAGATTTGGGGTTAGGTTTAGATTTTCGGTTTAGATTTGGGGTTAAGTTTAGATTTGGGGTTAGGTTTAGATTTTAGGTTTAGATTTGGGGTTAGGTTTAGATTTTAGGTTTAGATTTGTGGTTAGGTTTAGATTATAGGTTTAGATTTGGGGTTAGGTTTAGATTTTAGGTTTAGATTTGGGGTTAGGTTTAGATTTTAGGTTTAGATTTGGGGTTAGGTTTAGATTTGGGGTTAGGTTTAGATTTTAGGTTTAGATTTGGGGTTAGGTTTAGATTTTAGGTTTAGATTTGGGGTTAGGTTTAGATTTGGGCTTAGGTTTAGATTTTAGGTTTAGATTTTGGGTTAGGTTTAGATTTGGGGTTAGGTTTAGATTTTAGGTTTAGATTTGGGGTTAGGTTTAGATTTTAGGTTTAGATTTGGGGTTAGGTTTAGATTTGGGGTTAGGTTTAGATTTTAGGTTTAGACTTGGGGTTAGGTTTAGATTTTAGGTTTAGATTTTAGATTTAGATTTGGGATTAGGTTTAGATTTTAGGTTTAGATTTGGGGTTAGGTTTAGATTTTAGGTTTAGATTTAAGGTTAGGTTTCGATTTCGGGTTACGTTTAGATTTTAGATTTAGATTTGGGGTTAGGTTTAGATTTTAGGTTTAAATTTGGGGTTAGGTTTAGATTTTAGGTTTAGATTTGGGGTTAGGTTTAGATTTGGGGTTAGGTTTAGATTTTAGGTTTAGATTTGGGGTTAGGTTTAGATTTGGGGTTAGGTTTAGATTTTAGGTTTAGATTTGGGGTTAGGTTTAGATTTTAGGTTTAGATTTTAGGTTTAGATTTGGGGATAGGTTTAGATTTTAGGTTTAGATTTGGGGTTAGGTTTAGATTTGGGGTTAGGTTTAGATTTTAGGTTTAGATTTGGGGTTAGGTTTAGATTTGGGGTTAGGTTTAGATTTTAAGTTTAGATTTGGGGTTAGGTTTAGATTTGGGGTTAGGTTTAGATTTTAGGTTTAGATTTGGGGTTAGGTTTAGATTTGGGGTTAGGTTTAGATTTTAGGTTTAGATTTGGGGTTAGGTTTAGATTTGGGGTTAGGTTTAGATTTTAGGTTTAGATTTGGGGTTAGGTTTAGATTTTAGGTTTAGATTTTAGGTTTAGATTTGGGGATAGGTTTAGATTTTAGGTTTAGATTTGGGGTTAGGTTTAGATTTGAGGTTTAGATTTGGGGTTAGGTTTAGATTTTAGGTTTAGATTTGGGGTTAGGTTTAGATTTGGGGTTAGGTTTAGATTTTAGGTTTAGATTTGGGGTTAGGTTTAGATTTTAGGTTTAGATTTTAGGTTTAGATTTGGGGATAGGTTTAGATTTTAGGTTTAGATTTGGGGTTAGGTTTAGATTTGAGGTTTAGATTTGGGGTTAGGTTTAGATTTTAGGTTTAGATTTGGGGTTAGGTTTAGATTTGGGGTTAGGTTTAGATTTTAGGTTTAGATTTTAGGTTTAGATTTGGGGTTAGGCTTAGATTTTAGGTTTAGATTTGGGGTTAGGTTTAGATTTTAGGTTTAGATTTGGGGTTAGGTTTAGATTTGGGGTTAGGTTTAGATTTTAGGTTTAGATTTGGGATTAGGTTTAGATTTGGGGTTAGGTTTAAATTTTAGGTTTAGATTTTAGGTTTAGATTTGGGGTTAGGCTTAGATTTTAGGTTTAGATTTGGGGTTAGGTTTAGATTTTCGGTTTAGATTTGGGGTTAAGTTTAGATTTGGGGTTAGGTTTAGATTTTAGGTTTAGATTTGGGGTTAGATTTTAGATTTGGGGTTAGGTTTAGATTTTAGGTTTAGATTTGGGGTTAGGCTTAGATTTTAGGTTTAGATTTGGGGTTAGATTTAGATTTTAGGTTTAGATTTGGGGTTAGGTTTAGATTTTGGGTTAGGTTTAGATTTTGGGTTAGGTTTAGATTTTAGGTTTAGATTTGGGGTTAGGTTTAGATTTTAGGTTTAGATTTGGGGTTAGATTTAGATTTTAGGTTTAGATTTGGGGTTAGGTTTAGATTTGGGGTTAGGTTTAGATTTTAGGTTTGGATTTGGGGTTAGGTTTAGATTATAGGTTTAGATTTGGGGTTAGGTTTAGACTTGTGGTTAGGTTTAGATTTTAGGTTTAGATTTGGGTTTAGGTTTAGATTTTAGGTTTAGATTTGGGGTTAGGTTTAGATTTTAGGTTTAGATTTGGGGTTAGGTTTAGATTTGGGGTTAGGTTTAGATTTTAGGTTTAGATTTGGGGTTAGGTTTAGATTTGGGGTTAGGTTTAGATTTTAGGTTTAGATTTGGGGTTAGGTTTAGATTTGGGGTTAGGTGTAGATTTGGGGTTAGGTTTAGATTTTAGGTTTAGATTTGGGGTTAGCTTTAGATTTGGGGTTAGGTTTAGATTTTAGGTTTAGATTTGGGGTTAGGTTTAGATTTTAGGTTTAGATTTGGGGTTAGATTTAGATTTTAGGTTTAGATTTGGGGTTAGGTTTAGATTTTAGGTTTAGATTTGGGGTTAGGTTTAGATTTTTTGGTTTAGATTTGGGGTTAGGTTTAGATTTTAGGTTTAGATTTGGGGTTAGGTTTAGATTTGGGGTTAGGTTTAGATTTTAGGTTTAGATTTGGGATTAGGTTTAGATTTGGGGTTAGGTTTAGATTTTAGGTTTAGATTTTAGGTTTAGATTTGGGGTTAGGTTTAGATTTTCGGTTTAGATTTGGGGTTAAGTTTAGATTTGGGGTTAGGTTTAGATTTTAGGTTTAGATTTGGGGTTAGGTTTAGATTTTAGGTTTAGATTTGTGGTTAGGTTTAGATTATAGGTTTAGATTTGGGGTTAGGTTTAGATTTTAGGTTTAGATTTGGGGTTAGGTTTAGATTTTAGGTTTAGATTTGGGGTTAGGTTTAGATTTGGGGTTAGGTTTAGATTTTAGGTTTAGATTTGGGGTTAGGTTTAGATTTTAGGTTTAGATTTGGGGTTAGGTTTAGATTTGGGCTTAGGTTTAGATTTTAGGTTTAGATTTTGGGTTAGGTTTAGATTTGGGGTTAGGTTTAGATTTTAGGTTTAGATTTGGGGTTAGGTTTAGATTTTAGGTTTAGATTTGGGGTTAGGTTTAGATTTGGGGTTAGGTTTAGATTTTAGGTTTAGACTTGGGGTTAGGTTTAGATTTTAGGTTTAGATTTTAGATTTAGATTTGGGATTAGGTTTAGATTTTAGGTTTAGATTTGGGGTTAGGTTTAGATTTTAGGTTTAGATTTAAGGTTAGGTTTCGATTTCGGGTTACGTTTAGATTTTAGATTTAGATTTGGGGTTAGGTTTAGATTTTAGGTTTAAATTTGGGGTTAGGTTTAGATTTTAGGTTTAGATTTGGGGTTAGGTTTAGATTTGGGGTTAGGTTTAGATTTTAGGTTTAGATTTGGGGTTAGGTTTAGATTTGGGGTTAGGTTTAGATTTTAGGTTTAGATTTGGGGTTAGGTTTAGATTTTAGGTTTAGATTTTAGGTTTAGATTTGGGGATAGGTTTAGATTTTAGGTTTAGATTTGGGGTTAGGTTTAGATTTGGGGTTAGGTTTAGATTTTAGGTTTAGATTTGGGGTTAGGTTTAGATTTGGGGTTAGGTTTAGATTTTAAGTTTAGATTTGGGGTTAGGTTTAGATTTGGGGTTAGGTTTAGATTTTAGGTTTAGATTTGGGGTTAGGTTTAGATTTGGGGTTAGGTTTAGATTTTAGGTTTAGATTTGGGGTTAGGTTTAGATTTGGGGTTAGGTTTAGATTTTAGGTTTAGATTTGGGGTTAGGTTTAGATTTTAGGTTTAGATTTTAGGTTTAGATTTGGGGATAGGTTTAGATTTTAGGTTTAGATTTGGGGTTAGGTTTAGATTTGAGGTTTAGATTTGGGGTTAGGTTTAGATTTTAGGTTTAGATTTGGGGTTAGGTTTAGATTTGGGGTTAGGTTTAGATTTTAGGTTTAGATTTGGGGTTAGGTTTAGATTTTAGGTTTAGATTTTAGGTTTAGATTTGGGGATAGGTTTAGATTTTAGGTTTAGATTTGGGGTTAGGTTTAGATTTGAGGTTTAGATTTGGGGTTAGGTTTAGATTTTAGGTTTAGATTTGGGGTTAGGTTTAGATTTGGGGTTAGGTTTAGATTTTAGGTTTAGATTTGGGGTTAGGTTTAGATTTGGGGTTAGGTTTAGATTTTAGGTTTAGATTTGGGGTTAGGTTTAGATTTTAGGTTTAGATTTTAGGTTTAGATTTGGGGATAGGTT
Source organism: Patagioenas fasciata (assembly GCF_037038585.1). NCBI lineage: Eukaryota > Metazoa > Chordata > Aves > Columbiformes > Columbidae > Patagioenas > Patagioenas fasciata. The sequence continues at coordinate 466,840 of NW_027288622.1, forward strand.
TAGATTTTAGGTTTAGATTTGGGGTTAGGTTTAGATTTGAGGTTTAGATTTGGGGTTAGGTTTAGATTTTAGGTTTAGATTTGGGGTTAGGTTTAGATTTGGGGTTAGGTTTAGATTTTAGGTTTAGATTTGGGGTTAGGTTTAGATTTTAGGTTTAGATTTGGGGTTAGGTTTAGATTTGGAGTTAGGTTTAGATTTTAGGTTTAGATTTGGGGTTAGGTTTAGATTTTATGGTTAGGTTTAGATTTTAGGTTTAGATTTGGGGTTAGGTTTAGATTTGGGGTTAGGCTTAGATTTTAGGTTTAGATTTGGGGTTAGGTTTAGATTTTAGGTTTAGATTTGGGGTTAGGTTTAGATTTGGGGTTAGGTTTAGATTTTAGGTTTAGATTTGGGGTTAGGTTTAGATTTGGGGTTAGGTTTAGATTTTAGGTTTAGATTTGGGGTTAGGTTTAGATTTTAGGTTTAGATTTGGGGTTAGGTTTAGATTTGGGGTTAGGTTTAGATTTTAGGTTTAGATTTGGGGTTAGGTTTAGATTTGGGGTTAGGTTTAGATTTTAGGTTTAGATTTGGGGTTAGATTTAGATTTGAGGTTTAGATTTGGGGTTAGGTTTAGATTTTAGGTTTAGATTTGGGGTTAGGTTTAGATTTTTTGGTTTAGATTTGGGGTTAGGTTTAGATTTTAGGTTTAGATTTGGGGTTAGGTTTAGATTTGGGGTTAGGTTTAGATTTTAGGTTTAGATTTGGGATTAGGTTTAGATTTGGGGTTAGGTTTAGATTTTAGGTTTAGATTTTAGGTTTATATTTGGGGTTAGGCTTAGATTTTAGGTTTAGATTTGGGGTTAGGTTTAGATTTTCGGTTTAGATTTGGGGTTAAGTTTAGATTTGGGGTTAGGTTTAGATTTTAGGTTTAGATTTGGGGTTAGGTTTAGATTTTAGGTTTAGATTTGTGGTTAGGTTTAGATTTTAGGTTTAGATTTGGGGATAGGTTTAGATTTTAGGTTTAGATTTGGGGTTAGGTTTATATTTCAGGTTTAGATTTGGGGTTAGGTTTAAATTTTAGGTTTAGATTTGGGGTTAGGTTTAGATTTGGGGTTAGGTTTAGATTTTAGGTTTAGATTTGGGGTTAGGTTTAGATTTGGGGTTAGGTTTAGATTTTAGGTTTAGATTTGGGGTTAGGTTTAGATTTTAGGTTTAGATTTGGGGTTACGTTTAGATTTTAGGTTTAGATTTGGGGTTAGGTTTAGATTTGGGGTTAGGTTTAGATTTTAGGTTTGGATTTGGGGTTAGGTTTAGATTTTAGGTTTAGATTTGGGGTTAGGTTTAGATTTTAGGTTTAGATTTGGGGTTAGGTTTAGATTTTAGGTTTAGATTTGGGGTTAGGTTTAGATTTTAGGTTTATATTTAAGGTTAGGTTTCGATTTTGGGTTACGTTTAGATTTTAGGTTTAGATTTTGGGTTAGGTTTAGATTTTAGGTTTAGATTTGGGGTTAGGTTTAGATTTCAGGTTTAGATTTGGGGTTAGGTTTAGATTTTAGGTTTAGATTTGGGGTTAAGTTTAGATTTGGGGTTAGGTTTAGATTTTAGGTTTAGATTTGGGGTTAGGTTTAGATTTGGGGTTAGGTTTAGATTTTAGGTTTAGATTTGGGGTTAGGTTTAGATTTGGGGTTAGGTTTAGACTTGGGGTTAGGTTTAGATTTTAGGTTTAGATTTGGGGTTAGGTTTAGATTTTAGGTTTAGATTTGGGGTTAGGTTTAGATTTGGGGTTAGGTTTAGATTTTAGGTTTAGATTTGGGGTTAGGTTTAGATTTGGGGTTAGGTTTAGATTTTAGGTTTAGATTTGGGGTTAGGTTTATATTTTAGGTTTAGATTTGGGGTTAGGTTTAGATTTGGGGTTAGGTTTAGATTTTAGGTTTAGATTTGGGTTTAGGTTTAGATTTTAGGTTTAGATTTTAGGTTTAGATTTGGGGTTAGGTTTAGATTTTAGGTTTAAATTTAAGGTTAGGTTTCGATTTCGGGTTACGTTTAGATTTTAGGTTTAGATTTGGGGTTAGGTTTAGATTTTAGGTTTAGATTTGGGGTTAGGTTTAGATTTCAGGTTTAGATTTAGGGTTAGGTTTAGATTTTAGGTTTAGATTTGGGGTTAGGTTTAGATTTGGGGTTAGGTTTAGATTTGAGGTTTAGATTTGGGGTTAGGTTTAGATTTGGGGTTAGGTTTAGATTTGGGGTTAGGTTTAGATTTTAGGTTTAGATTTGGGGTTAGATTTAGATTTGGGGTTAGGTTTAGATTTTAGGTTTAGATTTGGGGTTAGGTTTAGATTTGGGGTTAGGTTTAGATTTTAGGTTTAGATTTGGGGTTAGGTTTAGATTTGGGGTTAGGTTTAGATTTTAGGTTTAGATTTGGGGTTAGGTTTAGATTTGGGGTTAGGTTTAGATTTTAGGTTTAGATTTGGGGTTAGGTTTAGATTTTAGGTTTAGATTTGGGGTTAGGTTTAGATTTGGGGTTAGGTTTAGATTTTAGGTTTAGATTTGGGGTTTAGATTTTAGGTTTAGATTTTAGGTTTAGATTTGGGGTTAGGTTTAGATTTTAGGTTTAGATTTGAGGTTAGGTTTCGATTTCGGGTTACGTTTAGATTTTAGGTTTAGATTTGGGGTTAGGTTTAGATTTTAGGTTTAGATTTGAGGTTAGGTTTAGATTTGAGGTTTAGATTTGGGGTTAGGTTTAGATTTTAGGTTTAGATTTGGGGTTAGGTTTAGATTTGGGGTTAGGTTTAGATTTTAGGTTTAGATTTGGGGTTAGGTTTAGATTTGGGGTTAGGTTTAGATTTGGGGTTAGGTTTAGATTTTAGGTTTAGATTTGGGGTTAGGTTTAGATTTGGGGTTAGGTTTAGATTTTAGGTTTAGATTTGGGGTTAGGTTTAGATTTTAGGTTTAGATTTGGGGTTAGATTTAGATTTTAGGTTTAGATTTGGGGTTAGGTTTAGATTTTAGGTTTAGATTTGGGGTTAGGTTTAAATTTTTTGGTTTAGATTTGGGGTTAGGTTTAGATTTTAGGTTTAGATTTGGGGTTAGGTTTAGATTTTAGGTTTAGATTTGGGGTTAGGTTTAGATTTTAGGTTTAGATTTGGGATTAGGTTTAGATTTGGGGTTAGGTTTAAATTTTAGGTTTAGATTTTAGGTTTAGATTTGGGGTTAGGCTTAGATTTTAGGTTTAGATTTGGGGTTAGGTTTAGATTTTCGGTTTAGATTTGGGGTTAAGTTTAGATTTGGGGTTAGGTTTAGATTTTAGGTTTAGATTTGGGGTTAGGTTTAGATTTGGGGTTAGGTTTAGATTTTAGGTTTAGATTTGGGGTTAGGTTTAGATTTTAGGTTTAGATTTGGGGTTAGATTTAGATTTTAGGTTTAGATTTGGGGTTAGGTTTAGATTTTAGGTTTAGATTTGGGGTTAGGTTTAAATTTTTTGGCTTAAATTTGGGGTTAGGTTTAGATTTTAGGTTTAGATTTGGGGTTAGGTTTAGATTTGGGGTTAGGTTTAGATTTTAGGTTTAGATTTGGGATTAGGTTTAGATTTGGGGTTAGGTTTAAATTTTAGGTTTAGATTTTAGGTTTAGATTTGGGGTTAGGCTTAGATTTTAGGTTTAGATTTGGGGTTAGGTTTAGATTTTCGGTTTAGATTTGGGGTTAAGTTTAGATTTGGGGTTAGGTTTAGATTTTAGGTTTAGATTTGGGGTTAGGTTTAGATTTTAGGTTTAGATTTGTGGTTAGGTTTAGATTTTAGGTTTAGATTTGGGGTTAGGTTTAGATTTTAGGTTTAGATTTGGGGTTAGGTTTAGATTTTAGGTTTAGATTTGGGGTTAGGTTTAGATTTTAGGTTTAGATTTGGGGTTAGGTTTAGATTTTAGGTTTAGATTTGGGGTTAGGTTTAGATTTTAGGTTTATATTTGGGGTAAGGTTTAGATTTGGGGTTAGGTTTAGATTTTAGGTTTAGATTTGGGGGTAGGTTTAGATTTGGGGTTAGGTTTAGATTTTAGGTTTAGATTTGGGGTTAGGTTTAGATTTGGGGTTAGGTTTAGATTTTAGGTTTAGATTTGGGGTTAGGTTTAGATTTGGGGTTAGGTTTAGATTTTAGGTTTAGATTTTAGGTTTAGATTTGGGGTTAGGCTTAGATTTTAGGTTTAGATTTGGGGTTAGGTTTAGATTTTCGGTTTAGATTTGGGGTTAAGTTTAGATTTGGGGTTAGGTTTAGATTTTAGGTTTAGATTTGGGGTTAGGTTTAGATTTTAGGTTTAGATTTGTGGTTAGGTTTAGATTTTAGGTTTATATTTGGGGTTAGGCTTAGATTTTAGGTTTAGATTTGGGGTTAGGTTTAGATTTTAGGTTTAGATTTGGGGTTAGGTTTAGATTTTAGGTTTAGATTTGGGGTTAGGTTTAGATTTTAGGTTTATATTTAAGGTTAGGTTTCGATTTCGGGTTACGTTTAGATTTTAGGTTTAGATTTTGGGTTAGGTTTAGATTTTAGGTTTAGATTTGGGGTTAGGTTTAGATTTCAGGTTTAGATTTGGGGTTAGGTTTAGATTTTAGGTTTAGATTTGGGGTTAAGTTTAGATTTGGGGTTAGGTTTAGATTTTAGGTTTAGATTTGGGGTTAGGTTTAGATTTTAGGTTTAGATTTGGGGTTAGGCTTAGATTTGGGGTTTAGTTTAGACTTGGGATTAGGTTTAGATTTTAGGTTTAGATTTGGGGTTAGGTTTAGATTTTAGGTTTAGATTTGGGGTTAGGTTTAGATTTTAGGTTTAGATTTGGGGTTAGGTTTAGATTTGGGGTTAGGTTTAGATTTTAGGTTTAGATTTGGGGTTAGGTTTAGATTTGGGGTTAGGTTTAGATTTTAGGTTTAGATTTGGGGTTAGGTTTAGATTTTAGGTTTAGATTTGGGGTTAGGTTTAGATTTGGGGTTAGGTTTAGATTTTAGGTTTAGATTTGGGGTTAGGTTTAGATTTTAGGTTTAGATTTAAGGTTAGGTTTCGATTTCGGGTTACGTTTAGATTTTAGGTTTAGATTTGGGGTTAGGTTTAGATTTTAGGTTTAGATTTGGGGTTAGGTTTAAATTTTTTGGTTTAGATTTGGGGTTAGGTTTAGATTTTAGGTTTAGATTTGGGGTTAGGTTTAGATTTGGGGTTAGGTTTAGATTTTAGGTTTAGATTTGGGATTAGGTTTAGATTTGGGGTTAGGTTTAAATTTTAGGTTTAGATTTGGGGTTAGGTTTAGATTTTAGGTTTAGATTTGGGGTTAGGTTTAGATTTTAGGTTTAGATTTGGGGTTAGGTTTAGATTTTAGGTTTAGATTTGGAGTTAGATTTAGATTTTAGGTTTAGATTTGGGGTTAGGTTTAGATTTTAGGTTTAGATTTGGGGTTAGGTTTAAATTTTTTGGTTTAGATTTGGGGTTAGGTTTAGATTTTAGGTTTAGATTTGGGGTTAGGTTTAGATTTGGGGTTAGGTTTAGATTTTAGGTTTAGATTTGGGATTAGGTTTAGATTTGGGGTTAGGTTTAAATTTTAGGTTTAGATTTGGGGTTAGGTTTAGATTTGGGGTTAGGTTTAGATTTTAGGTTTAGATTTAAGGTTAGGTTTCGATTTCGGGTTACGTTTAGATTTTAGGTTTAGATTTGGGGTTAGGTTTAGATTTTAGGTTTAGATTTGAGGTTAGGTTTAGATTTCTGGTTTAGATTTGGGGTTAGGTTTAGATTTTAGGTTTAGATTTGGGGTTAGGTTTAGATTTGGGGTTAGGTTTAGATTTGAGGTTTAGATTTGGGGTTAGGTTTAGATTTGGGGTTAGGTTTAGATTTGGGGTTAGGTTTAGATTTTAGGTTTAGATTTGGGGTTAGGTTTAGATTTTAGGTTTAGATTTGGGGTTAGGTTTAGATTTTAGGTTTAGATTTGGAGTTAGATTTAGATTTTAGGTTTAGATTTGGGGTTAGGTTTAGATTTTAGGTTTAGATTTGGGGTTAGGTTTAAATTTTTTGGTTTAGATTTGGGGTTAGGTTTAGATTTTAGGTTTAGATTTGGGGTTAGGTTTAGATTTGGGGTTAGGTTTAGATTTTAGGTTTAGATTTGGGATTAGGTTTAGATTTGGGGTTAGGTTTAAATTTTAGGTTTAGATTTTAGGTTTAGATTTGGGGTTAGGCTTAGATTTTTGGTTTAGATTTGGGGTTAGGTTTAGATTTTCGGTTTAGATTTGGGGTTAAGTTTAGATTTGGGGTTAGGTTTAGATTTTAGGTTTAGATTTGGGGTTAGGTTTAGATTTTAGGTTTAGATTTGTGGTTAGGTTTAGATTTTAGGTTTAGATTTGGGGTTAGGTTTAGATTTTAGGTTTAGATTTGGGGTTAGGTTTAGATTTTAGGTTTAGATTTGGGGTTAGGTTTAGATTTGGGGTTAGGTTTAGATTTTAGGTTTAGATTTGGGGTTAGGTTTAGATTTTAGGTTTAGATTTGGGGTTAGGTTTAGATTTGGGGTTAGGTTTAGATTTTAGGTTTAGATTTGGGTTTAGGTTTAGATTTGGGTTTAGGTTTAGATTTTAGGTTTAGATTTGGGGGTAGGTTTAGATTTGGGGTTAGGTTTAGATTTTAGGTTTAGATTTGGGGTTAGGTTTAGATTTGGGGTTAGGTTTAGATTTTAGGTTTAGATTTGGGATTAGGTTTAGATTTGGGGTTAGGTTTAGATTTTAGGTTTAGATTTTAGGTTTAGATTTGGGGTTAGGCTTAGATTTTAGGTTTAGATTTGGGGTTAGGTTTAGATTTTCGGTTTAGATTTGGGGTTAAGTTTAGATTTGGGGTTAGGTTTAGATTTTAGGTTTAGATTTGGGGTTAGGTTTAGATTTTAGGTTTAGATTTGTGGTTAGGTTTAGATTTTAGGTTTAGATTTGGGGTTAGGTTTAGATTTTAGGTTTAGATTTGGGGTTAGGTTTAGATTTTAGGTTTAGATTTGGGGTTAGGTTTAGATTTGGGGTTAGGTTTAGATTTTAGGTTTGGATTTGGGGTTAGGTTTAGATTATAGGTTTAGATTTGGGGTTAGGTTTAGACTTGTGGTTAGGTTTAGACTTTAGGTTTAGATTTGGGGTTAGGTTTAGATTTTAGGTTTAGATTTGGGGTTAGGTTTAGATTTTAGGTTTAGATTTGGGGTTAGGTTTAGATTTGGGGTTAGGTTTAGATTTTAGGTTTAGATTTGGGGTTAGGTTTAGATTTGGGGTTAGGTTTAGATTTTAGGTTTAGATTTGGGGTTAGGTTTAGATTTTAGGTTTAGATTTGGGGTTAGGTTTAGATTTTAGGTTTAGATTTGGGGTTAGGTTTAGATTTGGGGTTAGGTTTAGATTTTAGGTTTAGATTTGGGGTTAGGTTTAGATTTGGGGTTAGGTTTAGATTTTAGGTTTAGATTTGGGGTTAGGTTTAGATTTTAGGTTTAGATTTGGGGTTAGGTTTAGATTTGGGGTTAGGTTTAGATTTTAGGTTTAGATTTGGGGTTAGGTTTAGATTTGGGGTTAGGTTTAGATTTTAGGTTTAGATTTGGGGTTAGGTTTAGATTTTAGGTTTAGATTTGGGGTTAGGTTTAGATTTTAGGTTTAGATTTGGGGTTAGGTTTAGATTTGGGGTTAGGTTTAGATTTTAGGTTTAGATTTGGGGTTAGGTTTAGATTTTAGGTTTAGATTTGGGGTTAGGTTTAGATTTGGGGTTAGGTTTAGATTTTAGGTTTAGATTTGGGGTTAGGTTTAGATTTTAGGTTTAGATTTGGGGTTAGGTTTAGATTTGGGGTTAGGTTTAGATTTTAGGTTTAGATTTGGGTTTAGGTTTAGATTTGGGTTTAGGTTTAGATTTTAGGTTTAGATTTGGGGGTAGGTTTAGATTTGGGGTTAGGTTTAGATTTTAGGTTTAGATTTGGGGTTAGGTTTAGATTTGGGGTTAGGTTTAGATTTTAGGTTTAGATTTGGGATTAGGTTTAGATTTGGGGTTAGGTTTAGATTTTAGGTTTAGATTTTAGGTTTAGATTTGGGGTTAGGCTTAGATTTTAGGTTTAGATTTGGGGTTAGGTTTAGATTTTCGGTTTAGATTTGGGGTTAAGTTTAGATTTGGGGTTAGGTTTAGATTTTAGGTTTAGATTTGGGGTTAGGTTTAGATTTTAGGTTTAGATTTGTGGTTAGGTTTAGATTTTAGGTTTAGATTTGGGGTTAGGTTTAGATTTTAGGTTTAGATTTGGGGTTAGGTTTAGATTTTAGGTTTAGATTTGGGGTTAGGTTTAGATTTGGGGTTAGGTTTAGATTTTAGGTTTGGATTTGGGGTTAGGTTTAGATTATAGGTTTAGATTTGGGGTTAGGTTTAGACTTGTGGTTAGGTTTAGACTTTAGGTTTAGATTTGGGGTTAGGTTTAGATTTTAGGTTTAGATTTGGGGTTAGGTTTAGATTTTAGGTTTAGATTTGGGGTTAGGTTTAGATTTGGGGTTAGGTTTAGATTTTAGGTTTAGATTTGGGGTTAGGTTTAGATTTGGGGTTAGGTTTAGATTTTAGGTTTAGATTTGGGGTTAGGTTTAGATTTTAGGTTTAGATTTGGGGTTAGGTTTAGATTTTAGGTTTAGATTTGGGGTTAGGTTTAGATTTGGGGTTAGGTTTAGATTTTAGGTTTAGATTTGGGGTTAGGTTTAGATTTGGGGTTAGGTTTAGATTTTAGGTTTAGATTTGGGGTTAGGTTTAGATTTTAGGTTTAGATTTGGGGTTAGGTTTAGATTTGGGGTTAGGTTTAGATTTTAGGTTTAGATTTGGGGTTAGGTTTAGATTTGGGGTTAGGTTTAGATTTTAGGTTTAGATTTGGGGTTAGGTTTAGATTTTAGGTTTAGATTTGGGGTTAGGTTTAGATTTTAGGTTTAGATTTGGGGTTAGGTTTAGATTTGGGGTTAGGTTTAGATTTTAGGTTTAGATTTGGGGTTAGGTTTAGATTTGGGGTTAGGTTTAGATTTTAGGTTTAGATTTGGGGTTAGGTTTAGATTTGGGGTTAGGTTTAGATTTTAGGTTTAGATTTGGGGTTAGGTTTAGATTTGGGGTTAGGTTTAGATTTTAGGTTTAGATTTGGGGTTAGGTTTAGATTTGGGGTTAGGTTTAGATTTTAGGTTTAGATTTGGGGTTAGGTTTAGATTTGGGGTTAGGTTTAGATTTTAGGTTTAGATTTGGGGTTAGGTTTAGATTTTAGGTTTAGATTTGGGGTTAGGTTTAGATTTGGGGTTAGGTTTAGATTTTAGGTTTAGATTTTGGGTTAGGTTTAGATTTGGGGTTAGGTTTAGATTTTAGGTTTAGATTTGGGGTTAGGTTTAGATTTTAGGTTTAGATTTGGGGTTAGGTTTAGATTTTAGGTTTAGATTTGGGGTTAGGTTTAGATTTTAGGTTTAGATTTTAGATTTAGATTTGGGGTTAGGTTTAGATTTTAGGTTTAGATTTGGGGTTAGGTTTAGATTTTAGGTTTAGATTTGGGGTTAGGTTTAGATTTGGGGTTAGGTTTAGATTTTAGGTTTAGATTTGGGGTTAGGTTTAGATTTGGGGTTAGGTTTAGATTTTAGGTTTAGATTTGGGGTTAGGTTTAGATTTGGGGTTAGGTTTAGATTTTAGGTTTAGATTTGGGGTTAGGTTTAGATTTTAGGTTTAGATTTGGGGTTAGGTTTAGATTTGGGGTTAGGTTTAGATTTTAGGTTTAGACTTGGGGTTAGGTTTAGATTTTAGGTTTAGATTTTAGATTTAGATTTGGGGTTAGGTTTAGATTTGGGGTTAGGTTTAGATTTTAGGTTTAGATTTGGGGTTAGGTTTAGATTTGGGGTTAGGTTTAGATTTTAGGTTTAGATTTGGGGTTAGGTTTAGATTTGGGGTTAGGTTTAGATTTTAGGTTTAGCTTTGGGGTTAGGTTTAGATTTGGGGTTAGGTTTAGATTTTAGGTTTAGATTTGGGGTTAGGTTTAGATTTGGGGTTAGGTTTAGATTTTAGGTTTAGATTTGGGGTTAGGTTTAGATTTGGGGTTAGGTTTAGATTTTAGGTTTAGCTTTGGGGTTAGGTTTAGATTTGGGGTTAGGTTTAGATTTTAGGTTTAGCTTTGGGGTTAGGTTTAGATTTGGGGTTAGGTTTAGATTTTAGGTTTAGATTTGGGGTTAGGTTTAGATTTGGGGTTAGGTTTAGATTTTAGGTTTAGATTTGGGGTTAGGTTTAGATTTTAGGTTTAGATTTGGGGTTAGGTTTAGATTTGGGGTTAGGTTTAGATTTTAGGTTTAGATTTGGGGTTAGGTTTAGATTTTAGGTTTAGATTTGGGGTTAGGTTTAGATTTTAGGTTTAGATTTTAGATTAAGATTTGGGGTTAGGTTTAGATTTTAGGTTTAGATTTGGGGTTAGGTTTAGATTTTAGGTTTAGATTTGGGGTTAGGTTTAGATTTGGGGTTAGGTTTAGATTTTAGGTTTAGATTTGGAGTTAGGTTTAGATTTGGGGTTAGGTTTAGATTTTAGGTTTAGATTTGGGGTTAGGTTTAGATTTGGGGTTAGGTTTAGATTTTAGGTTTAGATTTGGGGTTAGGTTTAGATTTTAGGTTTAGATTTTAGATTTAGATTTGGGGTTAGGTTTAGATTTTAGGTTTAGATTTGGGGTTAGGTTTAGATTTGGGGTTAGGTTTAGATTTTAGGTTTAGATTTGGGGTTAGGTTTAGATTTGGGGTTAGGTTTAGATTTTAGGTTTAGATTTGGGGTTAGGTTTAGATTTTAGGTTTAGATTTGGGGTTAGGTTTAGATTTTAGGTTTAGATTTGGGGTTAGGTTTAGATTTGGGGTTAGGTTTAGATTTTAGGTTTAGATTTGGGGTTAGGTTTAGATTTGTGGTTAGGTTTAGATTTTAGGTTTAGATTTGGGGTTAGGTTTAGATTTGGGGTTAGGTTTAGATTTTAGGTTTAGATTTGGGGTTAGGTTTAGATTTGGGGTTAGGTTTAGATTTTAGGTTTAGATTTGGGGTTAGGTTTAGATTTGGGGTTAGGTTTAGATTTGGGGTTTAGATTTGGGGTTAGGTTTAGATTTTAGGTTTAGATTTGGGGTTAGGTTTAGATTTTAGGTTTAGATTTGGGGTTAGGTTTAGATTTGGGGTTAGGTTTAGATTTTAGGTTTAGATTTGGGGTTAGGTTTAGATTTGGGGTTAGGTTTAGATTTTAGGTTTAGATTTGGGGTTAGGTTTAGATTTGGGGTTAGGTTTAGATTTTAGGTTTAGATTTGGGGTTAGGTTTAGATTTGGGGTTAGGTTTAGATTTTAGGTTTAGCTTTGGGGTTAGGTTTAGATTTGGGGTTAGGTTTAGATTTTAGGTTTAGATTTGGGGTTAGGTTTAGATTTGGGGTTAGGTTTAGATTTTAGGTTTAGATTTGGGGTTAGGTTTAGATTTTAGGTTTAGATTTGGGGTTAGGTTTAGATTTGGGGTTAGGTTTAGATTTTAGGTTTAGATTTTGGGTTAGGTTTAGATTTTAGGTTTAGATTTGGGGTTAGGTTTAGATTTTAGGTTTAGATTTTAGATTAAGATTTGGGGTTAGGTTTAGATTTTAGGTTTAGATTTGGGGTTAGGTTTAGATTTTAGGTTTAGATTTGGGGTTAGGTTTAGATTTGGGGTTAGGTTTAGATTTTAGGTTTAGATTTGGAGTTAGGTTTAGATTTGGGGTTAGGTTTAGATTTTAGGTTTAGATTTGGGGTTAGGTTTAGATTTGGGGTTAGGTTTAGATTTTAGGTTTAGATTTGGGGTTAGGTTTAGATTTTAGGTTTAGATTTGGGGTTAGGTTTAGATTTGGGGTTAGGTTTAGATTTTAGGTTTAGACTTGGGGTTAGGTTTAGATTTTAGGTTTAGATTTTAGATTTAGATTTGGGGTTAGGTTTAGATTTGGGGTTAGGTTTAGATTTTAGGTTTAGATTTGGGTTTAGGTTTAGATTTTAGGTTTAGATTTGGGGTTAGGTTTAGATTTGGGGGTAGGTTTAGATTTGGGGTTAGGTTTAGATTTTAGGTTTAGATTTGGGGTTAGGTTTAGATTTGGGGTTAGGTTTAGATTTGGGGTTAGGTTTAGATTTTAGGTTTAGATTTGGGGTTAGGTTTAGATTTTAGGTTTAGATTTGGGGTTAGGTTTAGATTTTAGGTTTAGATTTGGGGTTAGGTTTAGATTTGGGGTTAGGTTTAGATTTTAGGTTTAGATTTGGGGTTAGGTTTAGATTTTAGGTTTAGATTTGGGGTTAGGTTTAGATTTGGGGTTAGGTTTAGATTTTAGGTTTAGATTTGGGTTTAGGTTTAGATTTGGGTTTAGGTTTAGATTTTAGGTTTAGATTTGGGGGTAGGTTTAGATTTGGGGTTAGGTTTAGATTTTAGGTTTAGATTTGGGGTTAGGTTTAGATTTTAGGTTTAGATTTGGGGTTAGGTTTAGATTTTAGGTTTAGATTTGGGGTTAGGTTTAGATTTTAGGTTTGGATTTGGGGTTAGGTTTAGATTATAGGTTTAGATTTGGGGTTAGGTTTAGTCTTGTGGTTAGGTTTAGATTTTAGGTTTAGATTTGGGGTTAGGTTTAGATTTTAGGTTTAGATTTGGGGTTAGGTTTAGATTTTAGGTTTAGATTTGGGGTTAGGTTTAGATTTGGGGTTAGGTTTAGATTTTAGGTTTAGATTTGGGGTTAGGTTTAGATTTGGGGTTAGGTTTAGATTTTAGGTTTGGATTTGGGGTTAGGTTTAGATTTGGGGTTAGGTTTAGATTTTAGGTTTAGATTTGGGGTTAGGTTTAGATTTGGGGTTAGGTTTAGATTTTAGGTTTAGATTTGGGGTTAGGTTTAGATTTGGGGTTAGGTTTAGATTTTAGGTTTAGATTTGGGGTTAGGTTTAGATTTGGGGTTAGGTTTAGATTTTAGGTTTAGCTTTGGGGTTAGGTTTAGATTTGGGGTTAGGTTTAGATTTTAGGTTTAGATTTGGGGTTAGGTTTAGATTTGGGGTTAGGTTTAGATTTTAGGTTTAGATTTGGGGTTAGGTTTAGATTTTAGGTTTAGATTTGGGGTTAGGTTTAGATTTGGGGTTAGGTTTAGATTTTAGGTTTAGATTTGGGGTTAGGTTTAGATTTTAGGTTTAGATTTGGGGTTAGGTTTAGATTTTAGGTTTAGATTTTAGATTAAGATTTGGGGTTAGGTTTAGATTTTAGGTTTAGATTTGGGGTTAGGTTTAGATTTTAGGTTTAGATTTGGGGTTAGGTTTAGATTTGGGGTTAGGTTTAGATTTTAGGTTTAGATTTGGAGTTAGGTTTAGATTTGGGGTTAGGTTTAGATTTTAGGTTTAGATTTGGGGTTAGGTTTAGATTTGGGGTTAGGTTTAGATTTTAGGTTTAGATTTGGGGTTAGGTTTAGATTTTAGGTTTAGATTTGGGGTTAGGTTTAGATTTGGGGTTAGGTTTAGATTTTAGGTTTAGACTTGGGGTTAGGTTTAGATTTTAGGTTTAGATTTTAGATTTAGATTTGGGGTTAGGTTTAGATTTGGGGTTAGGTTTAGATTTTAGGTTTAGATTTGGGTTTAGGTTTAGATTTTAGGTTTAGATTTGGGGTTAGGTTTAGATTTGGGGGTAGGTTTAGATTTGGGGTTAGGTTTAGATTTTAGGTTTAGATTTGGGGTTAGGTTTAGATTTGGGGTTAGGTTTAGATTTGGGGTTAGGTTTAGATTTTAGGTTTAGATTTGGGGTTAGGTTTAGATTTTAGGTTTAGATTTGGGGTTAGGTTTAGATTTTAGGTTTAGATTTGGGGTTAGGTTTAGATTTGGGGTTAGGTTTAGATTTTAGGTTTAGATTTGGGGTTAGGTTTAGATTTTAGGTTTAGATTTGGGGTTAGGTTTAGATTTGGGGTTAGGTTTAGATTTTAGGTTTAGATTTGGGTTTAGGTTTAGATTTGGGTTTAGGTTTAGATTTTAGGTTTAGATTTGGGGGTAGGTTTAGATTTGGGGTTAGGTTTAGATTTTAGGTTTAGATTTGGGGTTAGGTTTAGATTTTAGGTTTAGATTTGGGGTTAGGTTTAGATTTTAGGTTTAGATTTGGGGTTAGGTTTAGATTTTAGGTTTGGATTTGGGGTTAGGTTTAGATTATAGGTTTAGATTTGGGGTTAGGTTTAGTCTTGTGGTTAGGTTTAGATTTTAGGTTTAGATTTGGGGTTAGGTTTAGATTTTAGGTTTAGATTTGGGGTTAGGTTTAGATTTTAGGTTTAGATTTGGGGTTAGGTTTAGATTTGGGGTTAGGTTTAGATTTTAGGTTTAGATTTGGGGTTAGGTTTAGATTTGGGGTTAGGTTTAGATTTTAGGTTTAGATTTGGGGTTAGGTTTAGATTTTAGGTTTAGATTTGGGGTTAGGTTTAGATTTTAGGTTTAGATTTGGGGTTAGGTTTAGATTTGGGGTTAGGTTTAGATTTTAGGTTTAGATTTGGGGTTAGGTTTAGATTTGGGGTTAGGTTTAGATTTTAGGTTTAGATTTGGGGTTAGGTTTAGATTTGGGGTTAGGTTTAGATTTTAGGTTTAGATTTGGGGTTAGGTTTAGATTTGGGGTTAGGTTTAGATTTTAGGTTTAGATTTGGGGTTAGGTTTAGATTTGGGGTTAGGTTTAGATTTTAGGTTTAGATTTGGGGTTAGGTTTAGATTTTAGGTTTAGATTTGGGGTTAGGTTTAGATTTTAGGTTTAGATTTGGGGTTAGGTTTAGATTTGGGGTTAGGTTTAGATTTTAGGTTTAGATTTGGGGTTAGGTTTAGATTTGGGGTTAGGTTTAGATTTTAGGTTTAGATTTGGGGTTAGGTTTAGATTTGGGGTTAGGTTTAGATTTTAGGTTTAGATTTGGGGTTAGGTTTAGATTTGGGGTTAGGTTTAGATTTTAGGTTTAGATTTGGGGTTAGGTTTAGATTTGGGGTTAGGTTTAGATTTTAGGTTTAGATTTGGGGTTAGGTTTAGATTTTAGGTTTAGATTTGGGGTTAGGTTTAGATTTGGGGTTAGGTTTAGATTTTAGGTTTAGATTTTGGGTTAGGTTTAGATTTGGGGTTAGGTTTAGATTTTAGGTTTAGATTTGGGGTTAGGTTTAGATTTTAGGTTTAGATTTGGGGTTAGGTTTAGATTTGGGGTTAGGTTTAGATTTTAGGTTTAGACTTGGGGTTAGGTTTAGATTTTAGGTTTAGATTTTAGGTTTAGATTTGGGGTTAGGTTTAGATTTTAGGTTTAGATTTGGGGTTAGGTTTAGATTTTAGGTTTAGATTTGGGGTTAGGTTTAGATTTGGGGTTAGGTTTAGATTTTAGGTTTAGATTTGGGGTTAGGTTTAGATTTGGGGTTAGGTTTAGATTTTAGGTTTAGATTTGGGGTTAGGTTTAGATTTGGGGTTAGGTTTAGATTTTAGGTTTAGATTTGGGGTTAGGTTTAGATTTTAGGTTTAGATTTGGGGTTAGGTTTAGATTTGGGGTTAGGTTTAGATTTTAGGTTTAGACTTGGGGTTAGGTTTAGATTTTAGGTTTAGATTTTAGATTTAGATTTGGGGTTAGGTTTAGATTTGGGGTTAGGTTTAGATTTTAGGTTTAGATTTGGGTTTAGGTTTAGATTTTAGGTTTAGATTTGGGGGTAGGTTTAGATTTGGGGTTAGGTTTAGATTTTAGGTTTAGATTTGGGGTTAGGTTTAGATTTGGGGTTAGGTTTAGATTTTAGGTTTAGATTTGGGATTAGGTTTAGATTTGGGGTTAGGTTTAGATTTTAGGTTTAGATTTTAGGTTTAGATTTGGGGTTAGGCTTAGATTTTAGGTTTAGATTTGGGGTTAGGTTTAGATTTTCGGTTTAGATTTGGGGTTAGGTTTAGATTTGGGGTTAGGTTTAGATTTTAGGTTTGGATTTGGGGTTAGGTTTAGATTTTAGGTTTAGATTTGTGGTTAGGTTTAGATTTTAGGTTTAGATTTGGGGTTAGGTTTAGATTTTAGGTTTAGATTTGGGGTTAGGTTTAGATTTTAGGTTTAGATTTGGGGTTAGGTTTAGATTTGGGGTTAGGTTTAGATTTTAGGTTTGGATTTGGGGTTAGGTTTAGATTATAGGTTTAGATTTGGGGTTAGGTTTAGACTTGTGGTTAGGTTTAGATTTTAGGTTTAGATTTGGGGTTAGGTTTAGATTTTAGGTTTAGATTTGGGGTTAGGTTTAGATTTGGGGTTAGGTTTAGATTTTAGGTTTAGATTTGGAGTTAGGTTTAGATTTGGGGTTAGGTTTAGATTTTAGGTTTAGATTTGGGGTTAGGTTTAGATTTTAGGTTTAGATTTGTGGTTAGGTTTAGATTTTAGGTTTAGATTTGGGGTTAGGTTTAGATTTTAGGTTTAGATTTGGGGTTAGGTTTAGATTTTAGGTTTAGATTTGGGGTTAGGTTTAGATTTGGGGTTAGGTTTAGATTTTAGGTTTAGATTTGGGGTTAGGTTTAGATTTTAGGCTTAGATTTGGGGTTAGGTTTAGATTTTAGGTTTAGATTTGGGGTTAGGTTTAGATTTGGGGTTAGGTTTAGATTATAGGTTTAGATTTGGGGTTAGGTTTAGATTTGGGGTTAGGTTTAGATTTTAGGTTTAGATTTGGGGTTAGGTTTAGATTTGAGGTTTAGATTTGGGGTTAGGTTTAGATTTTAGGTTTAGATTTGGGGTTAGGTTTAGATTTTAGGTTTAGATTTGGGGTTAGGTTTAGATTTGGGGTTAGGTTTAGATTTTAGGTTTAGATTTGGGGTTAGGTTTAGATTTGGGGTTAGGTTTAGATTTTAGGTTTAGATTTGGGGTTAGGTTTAGATTTGGGGTTAGGTTTAGATTTTAGGTTTAGATTTGGGGTTAGGTTTAGATTCTAGGTTTAGATTTGGGGTTAGGTTTAGATTTGTGGTTAGGTTTAGATTTTAGGTTTAGATTTGGGGTTAGGTTTAGATTTGGGGTTAGGTTTAGATTTGGGGTTAGGTTTAGATTTTAGGTTTAGATTTGGGGTTAGGTTTAGATTTTAGGTTTAGATTTGGGGTTAGGTTTAGATTTGGGGTTAGGTTTAGATTTTTGGTTTAGATTTGGGGTTAGGTTTAGATTATAGGTTTAGATTTGGGGTTAGGTTTAGATTTGGGGTTAGGTTTAGATTTTAGGTTTAGATTTGGGGTTAGGTTTAGATTTTAGGTTTAGATTTGGGGTTAGGTTTAGATTTTAGGTTTAGATTTGGGGTTAGGTTTAGATTTGGGGTTAGGTTTAGATTTTAGGTTTAGATTTGGGGTTAGGTTTAGATTTGGGGTTAGGTTTAGATTTTAGGTTTAGATTTGGGGTTAGGTTTAGATTTGGGGTTAGGTTTAGATTTTAGGTTTAGATTTTGGGTTAGGTTTAGATTTGGGGTTAGGTTTAGATTTGGGGTTAGATTTGGGGTTAGGTTTAGATTTTAGGTTTAGATTTGGGGTTAGGTTTAGATTTGGGGTTAGGTTTAGATTTTAGGTTTAGATTTGGGGTTAGGTTTAGATTTTAGGTTTAGATTTGGGGTTAGGTTTAGATTTGGGGTTAGGTTTAGATTTTAGGTTTAGACTTGGGGTTAGGTTTAGATTTTAGGTTTAGATTTTAGATTTAGATTTGGGGTTAGGTTTAGATTTTAGGTTTAGATTTGGGGTTAGGTTTAGATTTTAGGTTTAGGTTTAAGGTTAGGTTTCGATTTTAGGTTTAGATTTGGGTTAGGTTTAGATTTGGGGTTAGGTTTAGATTTTAGGTTTAGATTTGGGGTTAGGTTTAGATTTTAGGTTTAGATTTTAGGTTTAGATTTGGGGATAGGTTTAGATTTTAGGTTTAGATTTGGGGTTAGGTTTAGATTTGAGGTTTAGATTTGGGGTTAGGTTTAGATTTTAGGTTTAGATTTGGGGTTAGGTTTAGATTTGGGGTTAGGTTTAGATTTTAGGTTTAGATTTGGGGTTAGGTTTAGATTTGGGGTTAGGTTTAGATTTTAGGTTTAGATTTGGGGTTAGGTTTAGATTTTAGGTTTAGATTTTAGGTTTAGATTTGGGGATAGGTTTAGATTTTAGGTTTAGATTTGGGGTTAGGTTTAGATTTTAGGTTTAGATTTGGGGTTAGGTTTAGATTTTAGGTTTAGATTTGGGGTTAGGTTTAGATTTGGGGTTAGGTTTAGATTTTAGGTTTAGATTTGGGGTTAGGTTTAGATTTTAGGTTTAGATTTGGGGTTAGGTTTAGATTTGGGGTTAGGTTTAGATTTTAGGTTTAGATTTGGGGTTAGGTTTAGATTTTAGGTTTAGATTTGGGGTTAGGTTTAGATTTGGGGTTAGGTTTAGATTTTAGGTTTAGATTTGGGGTTAGGTTTAGATTGGGGTTAGGTTTAGATTTTAGGTTTAGATTTGGGGAAAGGTTTAGATTTTAGGTTTAGATTTGGGGTTAGGTTTAGATTTTAGGTTTAGATTTGGGGTTAGGTTTAGATTTTAGGTTTAGATTTGGGGTTAGGTTTAGATTTGGGGTTAGGTTTAGATTTTAGGTTTAGATTTGGGGTTAGGTTTAGATTTTAGGTTTAGATTTTAGGTTTAGATTTGGGGATAGGTTTAGATTTTAGGTTTAGATTTGGGGTTAGGTTTAGATTTGAGGTTTAGATTTGGGGTTAGGTTTAGATTTTAGGTTTAGATTTGGGGTTAGGTTTAGATTTGGGGTTAGGTTTAGATTTTAGGTTTAGATTTGGGGTTAGGTTTAGATTTTAGGTTTAGATTTGGGGTTAGGTTTAGATTTGGAGTTAGGTTTAGATTTTAGGTTTAGATTTGGGGTTAGGTTTAGATTTTATGGTTAGGTTTAGATTTTAGGTTTAGATTTGGGGTTAGGTTTAGATTTTAGGTTTAGATTTGGGGTTAGGTTTAGATTTGGGGTTAGGTTTAGATTTTAGGTTTAGATTTGGGGTTAGGTTTAGATTTGGGGTTAGGTTTAGATTTTAGGTTTAGATTTGGGGTTAGGTTTAGATTTTAGGCTTAGATTTGGGGTTAGGTTTAGATTTTAGGTTTAGATTTGGGGTTAGGTTTAGATTTGGGGTTAGGTTTAGATTTTAGGTTTAGATTTGGGGTTAGGTTTAGATTTGGGGTTAGGTTTAGATTTTAGGTTTAGATTTGGGGTTAGGTTTAGATTTGGGGTTAGGTTTAGATTTTAGGTTTAGATTTGGGGTTAGGTTTAGATTTGGGGTTAGGTTTAGATTTTAGGTTTAGATTTGGGGTTAGGTTTAGATTTGGGGTTAGGTTTAGATTTTAGGTTTAGATTTGGGGTTAGGTTTAGATTTGGGGTTAGGTTTAGATTTTAGGTTTAGATTTGGGGTTAGGTTTAGATTTTAGGTTTAGATTTGGGGTTAGGTTTAGATTTGGGGTTAGGTTTAGATTTTAGGTTTAGATTTTGGGTTAGGTTTAGATTTGGGGTTAGGTTTAGATTTTAGGTTTAGATTTGGGGTTAGGTTTAGATTTTAGGTTTAGATTTGGGGTTAGGTTTAGATTTGGGGTTAGGTTTAGATTTTAGGTTTAGACTTGGGGTTAGGTTTAGATTTTAGGTTTAGATTTTAGGTTTAGATTTGGGGTTAGGTTTAGATTTTAGGTTTAGATTTGGGGTTAGGTTTAGATTTTAGGTTTAGATTTGGGGTTAGGTTTAGATTTGGGGTTAGGTTTAGATTTTAGGTTTAGATTTGGGGTTAGGTTTAGATTTGGGGTTAGGTTTAGATTTTAGGTTTAGATTTGGGGTTAGGTTTAGATTTGGGGTTAGGTTTAGATTTTAGGTTTAGATTTGGGGTTAGGTTTAGATTTTAGGTTTAGATTTGGGGTTAGGTTTAGATTTGGGGTTAGGTTTAGATTTTAGGTTTAGACTTGGGGTTAGGTTTAGATTTTAGGTTTAGATTTTAGATTTAGATTTGGGGTTAGGTTTAGATTTGGGGTTAGGTTTAGATTTTAGGTTTAGATTTGGGTTTAGGTTTAGATTTTAGGTTTAGATTTGGGGGTAGGTTTAGATTTGGGGTTAGGTTTAGATTTTAGGTTTAGATTTGGGGTTAGGTTTAGATTTGGGGTTAGGTTTAGATTTTAGGTTTAGATTTGGGATTAGGTTTAGATTTGGGGTTAGGTTTAGATTTTAGGTTTAGATTTTAGGTTTAGATTTGGGGTTAGGCTTAGATTTTAGGTTTAGATTTGGGGTTAGGTTTAGATTTTCGGTTTAGATTTGGGGTTAGGTTTAGATTTGGGTTAGGTTTAGATTTTAGGTTTGGATTTGGGGTTAGGTTTAGATTTTAGGTTTAGATTTGTGGTTAGGTTTAGATTTAGGTTTAGATTTGGGGTTAGGTTTAGATTTTAGGTTTAGATTTGGGGTTAGGTTTAGATTTTAGGTTTAGATTTGGGGTTAGGTTTAGATTTGGGGTTAGGTTTAGATTTTAGGTTTGGATTTGGGGTTAGGTTTAGATTATAGGTTTAGATTTGGGGTTAGGTTTAGACTTGTGGTTAGGTTTAGATTTTAGGTTAGATTTGGGGTTAGGTTTAGATTTTAGGTTTAGATTTGGGGTTAGGTTTAGATTTGGGGTTAGGTTTAGATTTTAGGTTTAGATTTGGAGTTAGGTTTAGATTGGGGTTAGGTTTAGATTTTAGGTTTAGATTTGGGTTAGGTTTAGATTTTAAGTTTAGATTTGGGGTTAGGTTTAGATTTTAGGTTTAGATTTGGGGTTAGGTTTAGATTTTAGGTTTAGATTTGGGGTTAGGTTTAGATTTTAGGTTTAGATTTGGGGTTAGGTTTAGATTTGGGGTTAGGTTTAGATTTTAGGTTTAGATTTGGGGTTTGGGTTTAGATTTTAGGCTTAGATTTGGGGTTGGTTTAGATTTTAGGTTTGATTTGGGGTTAGGTGTTTGATTTGGGGGTTGGTTTAGTTGTTTTGATTTGGGGTTAGGTTTAGTTTTGGGTTTGGTTAGTTTTTGGTTTAGATTTGGGGGTTAGGTTTTGATTTTTAGGTTTAGATTTGGGGTTTGGTTTAGATTGGGGTTAGGTTTAGATTTTAGGGTTTAGTTTGGGGTTAGGTTTAGATTTGGGGTTAGGTTTAGATTTTAGGTTTAGTTTGGGGTGTTAGGTTTAGATTTGGGATGGGGTTAGGTTTAGATTTTAGGTTTAGATTTGGGGTTAGGTTTAGATTTGGGGTTAGGTTTAGATTTTAGGTTTAGATTTGGGGTTAGGTTTAGATTCTAGGTTTAGATTTGGGGTTAGGTTTAGATTTGGGGTTAGGTTTAGATTTTAGGTTTAGATTTGGGGTTAGGTTTAGATTTGGGGTTAGGTTTAGATTTGGGGTTAGGTTTAGATTTTAGGTTTAGATTTGGGGTTAGGTTTAGATTTTAGGTTTAGATTTGGGGTTAGGTTTAGATTTGGGGTTAGGTTTAGATTTTTGGTTTAGATTTGGGGTTAGGTTTAGATTATAGGTTTAGATTTGGGGTTAGGTTTAGATTTGGGGTTAGGTTTAGATTTTAGGTTTAGATTTGGGGTTAGGTTTAGATTTTAGGTTTAGATTTGGGGTTAGGTTTAGATTTTAGGTTTAGATTTGGGGTTAGGTTTAGATTTGGGGTTAGGTTTAGATTTTAGGTTTAGATTTGGGGTTAGGTTAGATTTGGGGTTAGGTTTAGATTTTAGGTTTAGATTTGGGGTTAGGTTTAGATTTGGGGTTAGGTTTAGATTTTAGGTTTAGATTTTGGGTTAGGTTTAGATTTGGGGTTAGGTTTAGATTTTAGGTTTAGATTTGGGTTAGGTTTAGATTTTAGGTTTAGATTTGGGGTTAGGTTTAGATTTGGGGTTAGGTTTAGATTTTAGGTTTAGATTTGGGGTTAGGTTTAGATTTAGGTTTAGATTTGGGGTTAGGTTTAGATTTGGGGTTAGGTTTAGATTTTAGGTTTAGACTTGGGGTTAGGTTTAGATTTTAGGTTTAGATTTTAGATTTAGATTTGGGGTTAGGTTTAGATTTTAGGTTTAGATTTGGGGTTAGGTTTAGATTTTAGGTTTAGGTTTAAGGTTAGGTTTCGATTTTAGGTTTAGATTTGGGGTTAGGTTTAGATTTGGGGTTAGGTTTAGATTTTAGGTTTAGATTTGGGGTTAGGTTTAGATTTTAGGTTTAGATTTGGGATAGGTTTAGATTTTAGGTTTAGATTTGGGGTTAGGTTTAGATTTGAGGTTTAGATTTGGGGTTAGGTTTAGATTTTAGGTTTAGATTTGGGGTTAGGTTTAGATTTGGGGTTAGGTTTAGATTTTAGGTTTAGATTTGGGTTAGGTTTAGATTTGGGGTTAGGTTTAGATTTTAGGTTTAGATTTGGGGTTAGGTTTAGATTTTAGGTTTAGATTTTAGGTTTAGATTTGGGGATAGGTTTAGATTTTAGGTTTAGATTTGGGGTTAGGTTTAGATTTTAGGTTTAGATTTGGGGTTAGGTTTAGATTTTAGGTTTAGATTTGGGGTTAGGTTTAGATTTGGGGTTGGTTTAGATTTTAGGTTTAGATTTGGGGTTAGGTTTAGATTTTAGGTTTAGATTTTAGGTTTAGATTTGGGGTTAGGTTTAGATTTTAGGTTTAGATTTGGGGATAGGTTTAGATTTTAGGTTTAGATTTGGGGTTAGGTTTAGATTTGAGGTTTAGATTTGGGGTTAGGTTTAGATTTTAGGTTTAGATTTGGGGTTAGGTTTAGATTTGGGGTTAGGTTTAGATTTTAGGTTTAGATTTGGGGTTAGGTTTAGATTTTAGGTTTAGATTTGGGGTTAGGTTTAGATTTGGAGTTAGGTTTAGATTTTAGGTTTAGATTTGGGGTTAGGTTTAGATTTTATGGTTAGGTTTAGATTTTAGGTTTAGATTTGGGGTTAGGTTTAGATTTTAGGTTTAGATTTGGGTTAGGTTTAGATTTGGGGTTAGGTTTAGATTTTAGGTTTAGATTTGGGGTTAGGTTAGATTTGGGGTTAGGTTTAGATTTTAGGTTTAGATTTGGGGTTAGGTTTAGATTTTAGGCTTAGATTTGGGGTTAGGTTTAGATTTTAGGTTTAGATTTGGGGTTAGGTTTAGATTTGGGGTTAGGTTTAGATTTTAGGTTTAGATTTGGGGTTAGGTTTAGATTTGGGGTTAGGTTTAGATTTTAGGTTTAGATTTGGGGTTAGGTTTAGATTTGGGGTTAGGTTTAGATTTTAGGTTTAGATTTGGGGTTAGGTTTAGATTTGGGGTTAGGTTTAGATTTTAGGTTTAGATTTGGGGTTAGGTTTAGATTTGGGGTTAGGTTAGATTTTAGGTTTAGATTTGGGGTTAGGTTTAGATTTTAGGTTTAGATTTGGGGTTAGGTTTAGATTTTAGGTTTAGATTTGGGGTTAGGTTTAGATTTGGGGTTAGGTTTAGATTTTAGGTTTAGATTTGGGGTTAGGTTTAGATTTGGGGTTAGGTTTAGATTTTAGGTTTAGATTTGGGGTTAGGTTTAGATTTGGGGTTAGGTTTAGATTTTAGGTTTAGATTTGGGGTTAGGTTTAGATTTGGGGTTAGGTTTAGATTTTAGGTTTAGATTTGGGGTTAGGTTTAGATTTGGGGTTAGGTTTAGATTTTAGGTTTAGATTTGGGGTTAGGTTTAGATTTTAGGTTTAGATTTGGGGTTAGGTTTAGATTTGGGGTTAGGTTTAGATTTTAGGTTTAGATTTGGGGTTAGGTTTAGATTTGGGGTTAGGTTTAGATTTTAGGTTTAGATTTGGGGTTAGGTTTAGATTTTAGGTTAGATTTGGGGTTAGGTTTAGATTTGGGGTTAGGTTTAGATTTTAGGTTTAGACTTGGGGTTAGGTTTAGATTTTTAGGTTTAGATTTTAGGTTAGATTTGGGGTTAGGTTAGATTTTAGGTTTAGATTTGGGGTTAGGTTTAGATTTTAGGTTTAGATTTGGGGTTAGGTTTAGATTTGGGGTTAGGTTTAGATTTTAGTTTAGATTTGGGGTTAGGTTTAGATTTGGGGTTAGGTTTAGATTTTAGGTTTAGATTTGGGGTTAGGTTTAGATTTGGGGTTAGGTTTAGATTTTAGGTTTAGATTTGGGGTTAGGTTTAGATTTTAGGTTTAGATTTGGGGTTAGGTTTAGATTTTAGGTTTAGACTTGGGGTTAGGTTTAGATTTTAGGTTTAGATTTTAGATTTAGATTTGGGGTTAGGTTTAGATTTGGGGTTAGGTTTAGATTTTAGGTTTAGATTTGGGTTAGGTTTGATTTTAGGTTAGATTTGGGGGTAGGTTTAGATTTGGGGTTAGGTTTAGATTTTAGGTTTAGATTTGGGGTTAGGTTTAGATTTGGGGTTAGGTTTAGATTTAGGTTTAGATTGGGATTAGGTTAGATTTGGGGTTAGGTTTAGATTTTAGGTTTAGATTTTAGGTTTAGATTTGGGGTTAGGCTTAGATTTTAGGTTTAGATTTGGGGTTAGGTTTAGATTTTCGGTTTAGATTTGGGGTTAGGTTTAGATTTGGGGTTAGGTTTAGATTTTAGGTTTGGATTTGGGGTTAGGTTTAGATTTTAGGTTAGATTTGTGGTTAGGTTTAGATTTTAGGTTTAGATTTGGGGTTAGGTTTAGATTTTAGGTTTAGATTTGGGGTTAGGTTTAGATTTAGGTTTAGATTTGGGGTTAGGTTTAGATTTGGGGTTAGGTTTAGATTTTAGGTTTGGATTTGGGGTTAGGTTTAGATTATAGGTTTAGATTTGGGGTTAGGTTTAGACTTGTGGTTAGGTTTAGATTTTAGGTTTAGATTTGGGGTTAGGTTTAGATTTTAGGTTTAGATTTGGGGTTAGGTTTAGATTTGGGGTTAGGTTTAGATTTTAGGTTTAGATTTGGAGTTAGGTTTAGATTTGGGGTTAGGTTTAGATTTTAGGTTTAGATTTGGGGTTAGGTTTAGATTTTAGGTTTAGATTTGTGGTTAGGTTTAGATTTTAGGTTTAGATTTGGGGTTAGGTTTAGATTTTAGGTTTAGATTTGGGGTTAGGTTTAGATTTTAGGTTTAGATTTGGGGTTAGGTTTAGATTTGGGGTTAGGTTTAGATTTTAGGTTTAGATTTGGGGTTAGGTTTAGATTTTAGGCTTAGATTTGGGGTTAGGTTTAGATTTTAGGTTTAGATTTGGGGTTAGGTTTAGATTTGGGGTTAGGTTTAGATTATAGGTTTAGATTTGGGGTTAGGTTTAGATTTGGGGTTAGGTTTAGATTTTAGGTTTAGATTTGGGGTTAGGTTTAGATTTTAGGTTTAGATTTGGGGTTAGGTTTAGATTTGGGGTTAGGTTTAGATTTTAGGTTTAGATTTGGGGTTAGGTTTAGATTTGGGGTTAGGTTTAGATTTTAGGTTTAGATTTGGGGTTAGGTTTAGATTTGGGGTTAGGTTTAGATTTTAGGTTTAGATTTGGGGTTAGGTTTAGATTTGGGGTTAGGTTTAGATTTTAGGTTTAGATTTGGGGTTAGGTTTAGATTTGGGGTTAGGTTTAGATTTTAGGTTTAGATTTGGGGTTAGGTTTAGATTTGGGGTTAGGTTTAGATTTGGGGTTAGGTTTAGATTTTAGGTTTAGATTTGGGGTTAGGTTTAGATTTTAGGTTTAGATTTGGGGTTAGGTTTAGATTTGGGGTTAGGTTTAGATTTTTGGTTTAGATTTGGGGTTAGGTTTAGATTATAGGTTTAGATTTGGGGTTAGGTTTAGATTTGGGGTTAGGTTTAGATTTTAGGTTTAGATTTGGGGTTAGGTTTAGATTTTAGGTTTAGATTTGGGGTTAGGTTTAGATTTTAGGTTTAGATTTGGGGTTAGGTTTAGATTTGGGGTTAGGTTTAGATTTTAGGTTTAGATTTGGGGTTAGGTTTAGATTTGGGGTTAGGTTTAGATTTTAGGTTTAGATTTGGGGTTAGGTTTAGATTTGGGGTTAGGTTTAGATTTTAGGTTTAGATTTTGGGTTAGGTTTAGATTTGGGGTTAGGTTTAGATTTTAGGTTTAGATTTGGGGTTAGGTTTAGATTTTAGGTTTAGATTTGGGGTTAGGTTTAGATTTGGGGTTAGGTTTAGATTTTAGGTTTAGATTTGGGGTTAGGTTTAGATTTTAGGTTTAGATTTGGGGTTAGGTTTAGATTTGGGGTTAGGTTTAGATTTTAGGTTTAGACTTGGGGTTAGGTTTAGATTTTAGGTTTAGATTTTAGATTTAGATTTGGGGTTAGGTTTAGATTTTAGGTTTAGATTTGGGGTTAGGTTTAGATTTTAGGTTTAGGTTTAAGGTTAGGTTTCGATTTTAGGTTTAGATTTGGGGTTAGGTTTAGATTTGGGGTTAGGTTTAGATTTTAGGTTTAGATTTGGGGTTAGGTTTAGATTTTAGGTTTAGATTTTAGGTTTAGATTTGGGGATAGGTTTAGATTTTAGGTTTAGATTTGGGGTTAGGTTTAGATTTGAGGTTTAGATTTGGGGTTAGGTTTAGATTTTAGGTTTAGATTTGGGGTTAGGTTTAGATTTGGGGTTAGGTTTAGATTTTAGGTTTAGATTTGGGGTTAGGTTTAGATTTGGGTTAGGTTTAGATTTTAGGTTTAGATTTGGGGTTAGGTTTAGATTTTAGGTTTAGATTTTAGGTTTAGATTTGGGGATAGGTTTAGATTTTAGGTTTAGATTTGGGGTTAGGTTTAGATTTTAGGTTTAGATTTGGGGTTAGGTTTAGATTTTAGGTTTAGATTTGGGGTTAGGTTTAGATTTGGGGTTAGGTTTAGATTTTAGGTTTAGATTTGGGGTTAGGTTTAGATTTGGGGTTAGGTTTAGATTTTAGGTTTAGATTTGGGGTTAGGTTTAGATTTTAGGTTTAGATTTTAGGTTTAGATTTGGGGATAGGTTTAGATTTTAGGTTTAGATTTGGGGTTAGGTTTAGATTTGAGGTTTAGATTTGGGGTTAGGTTTAGATTTTAGGTTTAGATTTGGGGTTAGGTTTAGATTTGGGGTTAGGTTTAGATTTTAGGTTTAGATTTGGGGTTAGGTTTAGATTTTAGGTTTAGATTTGGGGTTAGGTTTAGATTTGGAGTTAGGTTTAGATTTTAGGTTTAGATTTGGGGTTAGGTTTAGATTTTATGGTTAGGTTTAGATTTTAGGTTTAGATTTGGGGTTAGGTTTAGATTTTAGGTTTAGATTTGGGGTTAGGTTTAGATTTGGGGTTAGGTTTAGATTTTAGGTTTAGATTTGGGGTTAGGTTTAGATTTGGGGTTAGGTTTAGATTTTAGGTTTAGATTTGGGGTTAGGTTTAGATTTTAGGCTTAGATTTGGGGTTAGGTTTAGATTTAGGTTTAGATTTGGGGTTAGGTTTAGATTTGGGGTTAGGTTTAGATTATAGGTTTAGATTTGGGGTTAGGTTTAGATTTGGGGTTAGGTTTAGATTTTAGGTTTAGATTTGGGGTTAGGTTTAGATTTTAGGTTTAGATTTGGGGTTAGGTTTAGATTTTAGGTTTAGATTTGGGGTTAGGTTTAGATTTGGGGTTAGGTTTAGATTTAGGTTTAGATTTGGGGTTAGGTTTAGATTTTAGGTTTAGATTTGGGGTTAGGTTTAGATTTGGAGTTAGGTTTAGATTTTAGGTTTAGATTTGGGGTTAGGTTTAGATTTTATGGTTAGGTTTAGATTTTAGGTTTAGATTTGGGGTTAGGTTTAGATTTTAGGTTTAGATTTGGGGTTAGGTTTAGATTTGGGGTTAGGTTTAGATTTTAGGTTTAGATTTGGGGTTAGGTTTCGATTTGGGGTTAGGTTTATATTTTAGGTTTAGATTTTGGGTTAGGTTTAGATTTGGGGTTAGGTTTAGATTTTAGGTTTAGATTTGGGGTTAGGTTTAGATTTTAGGTTTAGATTTGGGGTTAGGTTTAGATTTGGGGTTAGGTTTAGATTTTAGGTTTAGACTTGGGGTTAGGTTTAGATTTTAGGTTTAGATTTTAGATTTAGATTTGGGGTTAGGTTTAGATTTAGGTTTAGATTTGGGTTAGGTTTAGATTTTAGGTTTAGATTTGGGGTTAGGTTTAGATTTGGGGTTAGGTTTAGATTTTAGGTTTAGATTTGGGGTTAGGTTTAGATTTGGGGTTAGGTTTAGATTTTAGGTTTAGATTTGGGGTTAGGTTTAGATTTGGGGTTAGGTTTAGATTTTAGGTTTAGATTTGGGGTTAGGTTTAGATTTTAGGTTTAGATTTGGGGTTAGGTTTAGATTTTAGGTTTAGATTTGGGGTTAGGTTTAGATTTGGGGTTAGGTTTAGATTTTAGTATTAGATTTGGGGTTAGGTTTAGATTTTAGGTTTAGATTTGGGGTTAGGTTTAGATTTGGGGTTAGGTTTAGATTTTAGGTTTAGACTTGGGTTAGGTTTAGATTTTAGGTTTAGATTTTAGATTTAGATTTGGGGTTAGGTTTAGATTTGGGGTTAGGTTTAGATTTTAGGTTTAGATTTGGGTTTAGGTTTAGATTTTAGGTTTAGATTTGGGGTAGGTTTAGATTTGGGGTTAGGTTTAGATTTTAGGTTTAGATTTGGGGTTAGGTTTAGATTTGGGGTTAGGTTTAGATTTTAGGTTTAGATTTGGGATTAGGTTTAGATTTGGGGTTAGGTTTAGATTTTAGGTTTAGATTTTAGGTTTAGATTTGGGGTTAGGCTTAGATTTTAGGTTTAGATTTGGGGTTAGGTTTAGATTTTCGGTTTAGATTTGGGGTTAGGTTTAGATTTGGGGTTAGGTTTAGATTTTAGGTTTGGATTTGGGGTTAGGTTTAGATTTTAGGTTTAGATTTGTGGTTAGGTTTAGATTTTAGGTTTAGATTTGGGGTTAGGTTTAGATTTTAGGTTTAGATTTGGGGTTAGGTTTAGATTTTAGGTTTAGATTTGGGGTTAGGTTTAGATTTGGGGTTAGGTTTAGATTTTAGGTTTGGATTTGGGGTTAGGTTTAGATTATAGGTTTAGATTTGGGGTTAGGTTTAGACTTGTGGTTAGGTTTAGATTTTAGGTTTAGATTTGGGGTTAGGTTTAGATTTTAGGTTTAGATTTGGGGTTAGGTTTAGATTTGGGGTTAGGTTTAGATTTTAGGTTTAGATTTGGAGTTAGGTTTAGATTTGGGGTTAGGTTTAGATTTTAGGTTTAGATTTGGGGTTAGGTTTAGATTTTAGGTTTAGATTTGTGGTTAGGTTTAGATTTTAGGTTTAGATTTGGGGTTAGGTTTAGATTTTAGGTTAGATTTGGGGTTAGGTTTAGATTTTAGGTTTAGATTTGGGGTTAGGTTTAGATTTGGGGTTAGGTTTAGATTTTAGGTTTAGATTTGGGGTTAGGTTTAGATTTTAGGCTTAGATTTGGGGTTAGGTTTAGATTTTAGGTTTAGATTTGGGGTTAGGTTTAGATTTGGGGTTAGGTTTAGATTATAGGTTTAGATTTGGGGTTAGGTTTAGATTTGGGGTTAGGTTTAGATTTTAGGTTTAGATTTGGGGTTAGGTTTAGATTTTAGGTTTAGATTTGGGGTTAGGTTTAGATTTGGGGTTAGGTTTAGATTTTAGGTTTAGATTTGGGGTTAGGTTTAGATTTGGGGTTAGGTTTAGATTTTAGGTTTAGATTTGGGGTTAGGTTTAGATTTGGGGTTAGGTTTAGATTTTAGGTTTAGATTTGGGGTTAGGTTTAGATTTGGGGTTAGGTTTAGATTTTAGGTTTAGATTTGGGGTTAGGTTTAGATTTGGGGTTAGGTTTAGATTTTAGGTTTAGATTTGGGGTTAGGTTTAGATTTGGGGTTAGGTTTAGATTTGGGGTTAGGTTTAGATTTTAGGTTTAGATTTGGGGTTAGGTTTAGATTTTAGGTTTAGATTTGGGGTTAGGTTTAGATTTGGGGTTAGGTTTAGATTTTTGGTTTAGATTTGGGGTTAGGTTTAGATTATAGGTTTAGATTTGGGGTTAGGTTTAGATTTGGGGTTAGGTTTAGATTTTAGGTTTAGATTTGGGGTTAGGTTTAGATTTTAGGTTTAGATTTGGGGTTAGGTTTAGATTTGGGTTAGGTTTAGATTTTAGGTTTAGATTTGGGGTTAGGTTTAGATTTGGGGTTAGGTTTAGATTTTAGGTTTAGATTTGGGGTTAGGTTTAGATTTGGGGTTAGGTTTAGATTTTAGGTTTAGATTTTGGGTTAGGTTTAGATTTGGGGTTAGGTTTAGATTTTAGGTTTAGATTTGGGGTTAGGTTTAGATTTTAGGTTTAGATTTGGGGTTAGGTTTAGATTTGGGGTTAGGTTTAGATTTTAGGTTTAGATTTGGGGTTAGGTTTAGATTTTAGGTTTAGATTTGGGGTTAGGTTTAGATTTGGGGTTAGGTTTAGATTTTAGGTTTAGACTTGGGGTTAGGTTTAGATTTTAGGTTTAGATTTTAGATTTAGATTTGGGGTTAGGTTTAGATTTTAGGTTTAGATTTGGGGTTAGGTTTAGATTTTAGGTTTAGGTTTAAGGTTAGGTTTCGATTTTAGGTTTAGATTTGGGGTTAGGTTTAGATTTGGGGTTAGGTTTAGATTTTAGGTTTAGATTTGGGGTTAGGTTTAGATTTTAGGTTTAGATTTTAGGTTTAGATTTGGGGATAGGTTTAGATTTTAGGTTTAGATTTGGGGTTAGGTTTAGATTTGAGGTTTAGATTTGGGGTTAGGTTTAGATTTTAGGTTTAGATTTGGGGTTAGGTTTAGATTTGGGGTTAGGTTTAGATTTTAGGTTTAGATTTGGGGTTAGGTTTAGATTTGGGGTTAGGTTTAGATTTTAGGTTTAGATTTGGGGTTAGGTTTAGATTTTAGGTTTAGATTTTAGGTTTAGATTTGGGGATAGGTTTAGATTTTAGGTTTAGATTTGGGGTTAGGTTTAGATTTTAGGTTTAGATTTGGGGGTAGGTTTAGATTTTAGGTTTAGATTTGGGGTTAGGTTTAGATTTGGGGTTAGGTTTAGATTTTAGGTTTAGATTTGGGGTTAGGTTTAGATTTGGGGTTAGGTTTAGATTTTAGGTTTAGATTTGGGGTTAGGTTTAGATTTTAGGTTTAGATTTTAGGTTTAGATTTGGGGATAGGTTTAGATTTTAGGTTTAGATTTGGGGTTAGGTTTAGATTTGAGGTTTAGATTTGGGGTTAGGTTTAGATTTTAGGTTTAGATTTGGGGTTAGGTTTAGATTTGGGGTTAGGTTTAGATTTTAGGTTTAGATTTGGGGTTAGGTTTAGATTTTAGGTTTAGATTTGGGGTTAGGTTTAGATTTGGAGTTAGGTTTAGATTTTAGGTTTAGATTTGGGGTTAGGTTTAGATTTTATGGTTAGGTTTAGATTTTAGGTTTAGATTTGGGGTTAGGTTTAGATTTTAGGTTTAGATTTGGGGTTAGGTTTAGATTTGGGGTTAGGTTTAGATTTTAGGTTTAGATTTGGGGTTAGGTTTAGATTTGGGGTTAGGTTTAGATTTTAGGTTTAGATTTGGGGTTAGGTTTAGATTTTAGGCTTAGATTTGGGGTTAGGTTTAGATTTTAGGTTTAGATTTGGGGTTAGGTTTAGATTTGGGGTTAGGTTTAGATTTTAGGTTTAGATTTGGGGTTAGGTTTAGATTTTAGGTTTAGATTTGGGGTTAGGTTTAGATTTTAGGTTTAGATTTGGGGTTAGGTTTAGATTTGGGGTTAGGTTTAGATTTTAGGTTTAGATTTGGGGTTAGGTTTAGATTTTAGGTTTAGATTTGGGGTTAGGTTTAGATTTGGAGTTAGGTTTAGATTTTAGGTTTAGATTTGGGGTTAGGTTTAGATTTTATGGTTAGGTTTAGATTTTAGGTTTAGATTTGGGGTTAGGTTTAGATTTTAGGTTTAGATTTGGGGTTAGGTTTAGATTTGGGGTTAGGTTTAGATTTTAGGTTTAGATTTGGGGTTAGGTTTCGATTTGGGGTTAGGTTTAGATTTTAGGTTTAGATTTTGGGTTAGGTTTAGATTTGGGGTTAGGTTTAGATTTTAGGTTTAGATTTGGGGTTAGGTTTAGATTTTAGGTTTAGATTTGGGGTTAGGTTTAGATTTGGGGTTAGGTTTAGATTTTAGGTTTAGACTTGGGGTTAGGTTTAGATTTTAGGTTTAGATTTTAGATTTAGATTTGGGGTTAGGTTTAGATTTTAGGTTTAGATTTGGGGTTAGGTTTAGATTTTAGGTTTAGATTTGGGGTTAGGTTTAGATTTGGGGTTAGGTTTAGATTTTAGGTTTAGATTTGGGGTTAGGTTTAGATTTGGGGTTAGGTTTAGATTTTAGGTTTAGATTTGGGGTTAGGTTTAGATTTGGGGTTAGGTTTAGATTTTAGGTTTAGATTTGGGGTTAGGTTTAGATTTTAGGTTTAGATTTGGGGTTAGGTTTAGATTTGGGGTTAGGTTTAGATTTTAGGTTTAGACTTGGGGTTAGGTTTAGATTTTAGGTTTAGATTTTAGATTTAGATTTGGGGTTAGGTTTAGATTTGGGGTTAGGTTTAGATTTTAGGTTTAGATTTGGGTTTAGGTTTAGATTTTAGGTTTAGATTTGGGGGTAGGTTTAGATTTGGGGTTAGGTTTAGATTTTAGGTTTAGATTTGGGGTTAGGTTTAGATTTGGGGTTAGGTTTAGATTTTAGGTTTAGATTTGGGATTAGGTTTAGATTTGGGGTTAGGTTTAGATTTTAGGTTTAGATTTTAGGTTTAGATTTGGGGTTAGGCTTAGATTTTAGGTTTAGATTTGGGGTTAGGTTTAGATTTTCGGTTTAGATTTGGGGTTAAGTTTAGATTTGGGGTTAGGTTTAGATTTTAGGTTTAGATTTGGGGTTAGGTTTAGATTTTAGGTTTAGATTTGTGGTTAGGTTTAGATTTTAGGTTTAGATTTGGGGTTAGGTTTAGATTTTAGGTTTAGATTTGGGGTTAGGTTTAGATTTTAGGTTTAGATTTGGGGTTAGGTTTAGATTTGGGGTTAGGTTTAGATTTTAGGTTTGGATTTGGGGTTAGGTTTAGATTATAGGTTTAGATTTGGGGTTAGGTTTAGACTTGTGGTTAGGTTTAGATTTTAGGTTTAGATTTGGGGTTAGGTTTAGATTTTAGGTTTAGATTTGGGGTTAGGTTTAGATTTGGGGTTAGGTTTAGATTTTAGGTTTAGATTTGGGGTTAGGTTTAGATTTGGGGTTAGGTTTAGATTTTAGGTTTAGATTTGGGGTTAGGTTTAGATTTTAGGTTTAGATTTGGGGTTAGGTTTAGATTTTAGGTTTAGATTTGGGGTTAGGTTTAGATTTGGGGTTAGGTTTAGATTTTAGGTTTAGATTTGGGGTTAGGTTTAGATTTGGGGTTAGGTTTAGATTTTAGGTTTAGATTTGGGGTTAGGTTTAGATTTTAGGCTTAGATTTGGGGTTAGGTTTAGATTTTAGGTTTAGATTTGGGGTTAGGTTTAGATTTGGGGTTAGGTTTAGATTATAGGTTTAGATTTGGGGTTAGGTTTAGATTTGGGGTTAGGTTTAGATTTTAGGTTTAGATTTGGGGTTAGGTTTAGATTTTAGGTTTAGATTTGGGGTTAGGTTTAGATTTTAGGTTTAGATTTGGGGTTAGGTTTAGATTTGGGGTTAGGTTTAGATTTTAGGTTTAGATTTGGGGTTAGGCTTAGATTTGGGGTTAGGTTTAGATTTTAGGTTTAGATTTGGGGTTAGGTTTAGATTTGGGGTTAGGTTTAGATTTTAGGTTTAGATTTGGGGTTAGGTTTAGATTTGGGGTTAGGTTTAGATTTTAGGTTTAGATTTGGGGTTAGGTTTAGATTCTAAGTTTAGATTTGGGGTTAGGTTTAGATTTGGGGTTAGGTTTAGATTTTAGGTTTAGATTTGGGGTTAGGTTTAGATTTGGGGTTAGGTTTAGATTTTAGGTTTAGATTTGGGGTTAGGTTTAGATTTTAGGTTTAGATTTGGGGTTAGGTTTACATTTGGGGTTAGGTTTAGATTTTAGGTTTAGATTTGGGGTTAGGTTTAGATTATAGGTTTAGATTTGGGGTTAGGTTTAGATTTGGGGTTAGGTTTAGATTTTAGGTTTAGATTTGGGGTTAGGTTTAGATTTTAGGTTTAGATTTGGGGTTAGGTTTAGATTTTAGGTTTAGATTTGGGGTTAGGTTTAGATTTGGGGTTAGGTTTAGATTTTAGGTTTAGATTTGGGGTTAGGTTTAGATTTGGGGTTAGGTTTAGATTTTAGGTTTAGATTTGGGGTTAGGTTTAGATTTGGGGTTAGGTTTAGATTTTAGGTTTAGATTTGGGGTTAGGTTTAGATTTTAGGTTTAGATTTGGGGTTAGGTTTAGATTTGGGGTTAGGTTTAGATTTTAGGTTTAGATTTGGGGTTAGGTTTAGATTTTAGGTTTAAATTTGGGGTTAGGTTTAGATTTTAGGTTTAGATTTGGGGTTAGGTTTAGATTTTAGGTTTAGATTTGGGGTTAGGTTTAGATTTGGGGTTAGGTTTAGATTTTAGATTTAGATTTGGGGTTAGGTTTAGATTTTAGGTTTAAATTTGGGGTTAGGTTTAGATTTTAGGTTTAGATTTGGGGTTAGGTTTAGATTTTAGGTTTAGATTTGGGGTTAGGTTTAGATTTTAGGTTTAGATTTGGGGTTAGGTTTAGATTTGGGGTTAGGTTTAGATTTTAGGTTTAGATTTGGGGTTAGGTTTAGATTTGGGGTTAGGTTTAGATTTTAGGTTTAGATTTGGGGTTAGGTTTAGATTTTAGGTTTAGATTTTAGGTTTAGATTTGGGGATAGGTTTAGATTTTAGGTTTAGATTTGGGGTTAGGTTTAGATTTGAGGTTTAGATTTGGGGTTAGGTTTAGATTTTAGGTTTAGATTTGGGGTTAGGTTTAGATTTGGGGTTAGGTTTAGATTTTAGGTTTAGATTTGGGGTTAGGTTTAGATTTTAGGTTTAGATTTGGGGTTAGGTTTAGATTTGGGGTTAGGTTTAGATTTTAGGTTTAGATTTGGGGTTAGGTTTAGATTTGGGGTTAGGTTTAGATTTTAGGTTTAGATTTGGGGTTAGGTTTAGATTTTAGGTTTAGATTTTAGGTTTAGATTTGGGGATAGGTTTAGATTTTAGGTTTAGATTTGGGGTTAGGTTTAGATTTGAGGTTTAGATTTGGGGTTAGGTTTAGATTTTAGGTTTAGATTTGGGGTTAGGTTTAGATTTGGGGTTAGGTTTAGATTTTAGGTTTAGATTTGGGGTTAGGTTTAGATTTTAGGTTTAGATTTGGGGTTAGGTTTAGATTTGGAGTTAGGTTTAGATTTTAGGTTTAGATTTGGGGTTAGGTTTAGATTTTATGGTTAGGTTTAGATTTTAGGTTTAGATTTGAGGTTAGGTTTAGATTTTAGGTTTAGATTTGGGGTTAGGTTTAGATTTGGGGTTAGGTTTAGATTTTAGGTTTAGATTTGGGGTTAGGTTTAGATTTGGGGTTAGGTTTAGATTTTAGGTTTAGATTTGGGGTTAGGTTTAGATTTTAGGCTTAGATTTGG
Organism: Patagioenas fasciata; assembly: GCF_037038585.1. Taxonomy (NCBI): domain Eukaryota; kingdom Metazoa; phylum Chordata; class Aves; order Columbiformes; family Columbidae; genus Patagioenas; species Patagioenas fasciata. Next base: position 502,327 of record NW_027288622.1, read on the forward strand.
GGTTAGGTTTAGATTTTAGGTTTAGATTTGGGGTTAGGTTTAGATTTGGGGTTAGGTTTAGATTATAGGTTTAGATTTGGGGTTAGGTTTAGATTTGGGGTTAGGTTTAGATTTTAGGTTTAGATTTGGGGTTAGGTTTAGATTTTAGGTTTAGATTTGGGGTTAGGTTTAGATTTGGGGTTAGGTTTAGATTTTAGGTTTAGATTTGGGGTTAGGTTTAGATTTGGGGTTAGGTTTAGATTTTAGGTTTAGATTTGGGGTTAGGTTTAGATTTGGGGTTAGGTTTAGATTTTAGGTTTAGATTTGGGGTTAGGTTTAGATTTGGGGTTAGGTTTAGATTTTAGGTTTAGATTTGGGGTTAGGTTTAGATTCTAGGTTTAGATTTGGGGTTAGGTTTAGATTTGGGGTTAGGTTTAGATTTTAGGTTTAGATTTGGGGTTAGGTTTAGATTTGGGGTTAGGTTTAGATTTGGGGTTAGGTTTAGATTTTAGGTTTAGATTTGGGGTTAGGTTTAGATTTTAGGTTTAGATTTGGGGTTAGGTTTAGATTTGGGGTTAGGTTTAGATTTTAGGTTTAGATTTGGGGTTAGGTTTAGATTATAGGTTTAGATTTGGGGTTAGGTTTAGATTTGGGGTTAGGTTTAGATTTTAGGTTTAGATTTGGGGTTAGGTTTAGATTTTAGGTTTAGATTTGGGGTTAGGTTTAGATTTTAGGTTTAGATTTGGGGTTAGGTTTAGATTTGGGGTTAGGTTTAGATTTTAGGTTTAGATTTGGGGTTAGGTTTAGATTTGGGGTTAGGTTTAGATTTTAGGTTTAGATTTGGGGTTAGGTTTAGATTTGGGGTTAGGTTTAGATTTTAGGTTTAGATTTGGGGTTAGGTTTAGATTTTAGGTTTAGATTTGGGGTTAGGTTTAGATTTGGGGTTAGGTTTAGATTTTAGGTTTAGATTTGGGGTTAGGTTTAGATTTGGGGTTAGGTTTAGATTTTAGGTTTAGATTTGGGGTTAGGTTTAGATTTTAGGTTTAGATTTGGGGTTAGGTTTAGATTTGGGGTTAGGTTTAGATTTTAGGTTTAGACTTGGGGTTAGGTTTAGATTTTAGGTTTAGATTTTAGATTTAGATTTGGGGTTAGGTTTAGATTTTAGGTTTAGATTTGGGGTTAGGTTTAGATTTTAGGTTTAGATTTAAGGTTAGGTTTCGATTTCGGGTTACGTTTAGATTTTAGATTTAGATTTGGGGTTAGGTTTAGATTTTAGGTTTAAATTTGGGGTTAGGTTTAGATTTTAGGTTTAGATTTGGGGTTAGGTTTAGATTTTAGGTTTAGATTTGGGGTTAGGTTTAGATTTGGGGTTAGGTTTAGATTTTAGGTTTAGATTTGGGGTTAGGTTTAGATTTTAGGTTTAGATTTTAGGTTTAGATTTGGGGATAGGTTTAGATTTTAGGTTTAGATTTGGGGTTAGGTTTAGATTTGAGGTTTAGATTTGGGGTTAGGTTTAGATTTTAGTTTTAGATTTGGGGTTAGGTTTAGATTTGGGGTTAGGTTTAGATTTTAGGCTTAGATTTGGGGTTAGGTTTAGATTTTAGGTTTAGATTTGGGGTTAGGTTTAGATTTGGGGTTAGGTTTAGATTTTAGGTTTAGATTTGGGGTTAGGTTTAGATTTGGGGTTAGGTTTAGATTTTAGGTTTAGATTTGGGGTTAGGTTTAGATTTTAGGTTTAGATTTGGGGTTAGGTTTAGATTTGGAGTTAGGTTTAGATTTTAGGTTTAGATTTGGGGTTAGGTTTAGATTTTATGGTTAGGTTTAGATTTTAGGTTTAGATTTGAGGTTAGGTTTAGATTTTAGGTTTAGATTTGGGGTTAGGTTTAGATTTGGGGTTAGGTTTAGATTTTAGGTTTAGATTTGGGGTTAGGTTTAGATTTGGGGTTAGGTTTAGATTTTAGGTTTAGATTTGGGGTTAGGTTTAGATTTTAGGCTTAGATTTGGGGTTAGGTTTAGATTTTAGGTTTAGATTTGGGGTTAGGTTTAGATTTGGGGTTAGGTTTAGATTATAGGTTTAGATTTGGGGTTAGGTTTAGATTTGGGGTTAGGTTTAGATTTTAGGTTTAGATTTGGGGTTAGGTTTAGATTTTAGGTTTAGATTTGGGGTTAGGTTTAGATTTGGGGTTAGGTTTAGATTTTAGGTTTAGATTTGGGGTTAGGTTTAGATTTGGGGTTAGGTTTAGATTTTAGGTTTAGATTTGGGGTTAGGTTTAGATTTGGGGTTAGGTTTAGATTTTAGGTTTAGATTTGGGGTTAGGTTTAGATTTTAGGTTTAGATTTGGGGTTAGGTTTAGATTTGGGGTTAGGTTTAGATTTTAGGTTTAGATTTGGGGTTAGGTTTAGATTCTAGGTTTAGATTTGGGGTTAGGTTTAGATTTGGGGTTAGGTTTAGATTTTAGGTTTAGATTTGGGGTTAGGTTTAGATTTGGGGTTAGGTTTAGATTTGGGGTTAGGTTTAGATTTTAGGTTTAGATTTGGGGTTAGGTTTAGATTTTAGGTTTAGATTTGGGGTTAGGTTTAGATTTGGGGTTAGGTTTAGATTTTAGGTTTAGATTTGGGGTTAGGTTTAGATTATAGGTTTAGATTTGGGGTTAGGTTTAGATTTGGGGTTAGGTTTAGATTTTAGGTTTAGATTTGGGGTTAGGTTTAGATTTTAGGTTTAGATTTGGGGTTAGGTTTAGATTTTAGGTTTAGATTTGGGGTTAGGTTTAGATTTGGGGTTAGGTTTAGATTTTAGGTTTAGATTTGGGGTTAGGTTTAGATTTGGGGTTAGGTTTAGATTTTAGGTTTAGATTTGGGGTTAGGTTTAGATTTGGGGTTAGGTTTAGATTTGGGGTTAGGTTTAGATTTTAGGTTTAGATTTGGGGTTAGGTTTAGATTTTAGGTTTAGATTTGGGGTTAGGTTTAGATTTGGGGTTAGGTTTAGATTTTAGGTTTAGATTTGGGGTTAGGTTTAGATTTGTGGTTAGGTTTAGATTTTAGGTTTAGATTTGGGGTTAGGTTTAGATTTTAGGTTTAGATTTGGGGTTAGGTTTAGATTTTAGGTTTAGACTTGGGGTTAGGTTTAGATTTTAGGTTTAGATTTTAGATTTAGATTTGGGGTTAGGTTTAGATTTTAGGTTTAGATTTGGGGTTAGGTTTAGATTTTAGGTTTAGATTTAAGGTTAGCTTTCGATTTCGGGTTACGTTTAGATTTTAGATTTAGATTTGGGGTTAGGTTTAGATTTTAGGTTTAAATTTGGGGTTAGGTTTAGATTTTAGGTTTAGATTTGGGGTTAGGTTTAGATTTTAGGTTTAGATTTGGGGTTAGGTTTAGATTTTAGGTTTAGATTTGGGGTTAGGTTTAGATTTGGGGTTAGGTTTAGATTTTAGGTTTAGATTTGGGGTTAGGTTTAGATTTTAGGTTTAGATTTTAGGTTTAGATTTGGGGATAGGTTTAGATTTTAGGTTTAGATTTGGGGTTAGGTTTAGATTTGAGGTTTAGATTTGGGGTTAGGTTTAGATTTTAGGTTTAGATTTGGGGTTAGGTTTAGATTTGGGGTTAGGTTTAGATTTTAGGCTTAGATTTGGGGTTAGGTTTAGATTTTAGGTTTAGATTTGGGGTTAGGTTTAGATTTGGGGTTAGGTTTAGATTATAGGTTTAGATTTGGGGTTAGGTTTAGATTTGGGGTTAGGTTTAGATTTTAGGTTTAGATTTGGGGTTAGGTTTAGATTTTAGGTTTAGATTTGGGGTTAGGTTTAGATTTGGGGTTAGGTTTAGATTTTAGGTTTAGATTTGGGGTTAGGTTTAGATTTGGGGTTAGGTTTAGATTTTAGGTTTAGATTTGGGGTTAGGTTTAGATTTGGGGTTAGGTTTAGATTTTAGGTTTAGATTTGGGGTTAGGTTTAGATTTGGGGTTAGGTTTAGATTTTAGGTTTAGATTTGGGGTTAGGTTTAGATTCTAGGTTTAGATTTGGGGTTAGGTTTAGATTTGGGGTTAGGTTTAGATTTTAGGTTTAGATTTGGGGTTAGGTTTAGATTTGGGGTTAGGTTTAGATTTGGGGTTAGGTTTAGATTTTAGGTTTAGATTTGGGGTTAGGTTTAGATTTTAGGTTTAGATTTGGGGTTAGGTTTAGATTTGGGGTTAGGTTTAGATTTTAGGTTTAGATTTGGGGTTAGGTTTAGATTATAGGTTTAGATTTGGGGTTAGGTTTAGATTTGGGGTTAGGTTTAGATTTTAGGTTTAGATTTGGGGTTAGGTTTAGATTTTAGGTTTAGATTTGGGGTTAGGTTTAGATTTTAGGTTTAGATTTGGGGTTAGGTTTAGATTTTAGGTTTAGATTTGGGGTTAGGTTTAGATTTGGGGTTAGGTTTAGATTTTAGGTTTAGATTTGGGGTTAGGTTTAGATTTGTGGTTAGGTTTAGATTTTAGGTTTAGATTTGGGGTTAGGTTTAGATTTTAGGTTTAGATTTGGGGTTAGGTTTAGATTTTAGGTTTAGACTTGGGGTTAGGTTTAGATTTTAGGTTTAGATTTTAGATTTAGATTTGGGGTTAGGTTTAGATTTTAGGTTTAGATTTGGGGTTAGGTTTAGATTTTAGGTTTAGATTTAAGGTTAGCTTTCGATTTCGGGTTACGTTTAGATTTTAGATTTAGATTTGGGGTTAGGTTTAGATTTTAGGTTTAAATTTGGGGTTAGGTTTAGATTTTAGGTTTAGATTTGGGGTTAGGTTTAGATTTTAGGTTTAGATTTGGGGTTAGGTTTAGATTTTAGGTTTAGATTTGGGGTTAGGTTTAGATTTGGGGTTAGGTTTAGATTTTAGGTTTAGATTTGGGGTTAGGTTTAGATTTTAGGTTTAGATTTTAGGTTTAGATTTGGGGATAGGTTTAGATTTTAGGTTTAGATTTGGGGTTAGGTTTAGATTTGAGGTTTAGATTTGGGGTTAGGTTTAGATTTTAGGTTTAGATTTGGGGTTAGGTTTAGATTTGGGGTTAGGTTTAGATTTTAGGCTTAGATTTGGGGTTAGGTTTAGATTTTAGGTTTAGATTTGGGGTTAGGTTTAGATTTGGGGTTAGGTTTAGATTATAGGTTTAGATTTGGGGTTAGGTTTAGATTTGGGGTTAGGTTTAGATTTTAGGTTTAGATTTGGGGTTAGGTTTAGATTTTAGGTTTAGATTTGGGGTTAGGTTTAGATTTGGGGTTAGGTTTAGATTTTAGGTTTAGATTTGGGGTTAGGTTTAGATTTGGGGTTAGGTTTAGATTTTAGGTTTAGATTTGGGGTTAGGTTTAGATTTGGGGTTAGGTTTAGATTTTAGGTTTAGATTTGGGGTTAGGTTTAGATTTGGGGTTAGGTTTAGATTTTAGGTTTAGATTTGGGGTTAGGTTTAGATTCTAGGTTTAGATTTGGGGTTAGGTTTAGATTTGGGGTTAGGTTTAGATTTTAGGTTTAGATTTGGGGTTAGGTTTAGATTTGGGGTTAGGTTTAGATTTGGGGTTAGGTTTAGATTTTAGGTTTAGATTTGGGGTTAGGTTTAGATTTTAGGTTTAGATTTGGGGTTAGGTTTAGATTTGGGGTTAGGTTTAGATTTTAGGTTTAGATTTGGGGTTAGGTTTAGATTATAGGTTTAGATTTGGGGTTAGGTTTAGATTTGGGGTTAGGTTTAGATTTTAGGTTTAGATTTGGGGTTAGGTTTAGATTTTAGGTTTAGATTTGGGGTTAGGTTTAGATTTTAGGTTTAGATTTGGGGTTAGGTTTAGATTTGGGGTTAGGTTTAGATTTTAGGTTTAGATTTGGGGTTAGGTTTAGATTTGGGGTTAGGTTTAGATTTTAGGTTTAGATTTGGGGTTAGGTTTAGATTTGGGGTTAGGTTTAGATTTTAGGTTTAGATTTGGGGTTAGGTTTAGATTTGGGGTTAGGTTTAGATTTTAGGTTTAGACTTGGGGTTAGGTTTAGATTTTAGGTTTAGATTTTAGATTTAGATTTGGGGTTAGGTTTAGATTTTAGGTTTAGATTTGGGGTTAGGTTTAGATTTTAGGTTTAGATTTAAGGTTAGGTTTCGATTTCGGGTTACGTTTAGATTTTAGATTTAGATTTGGGGTTAGGTTTAGATTTTAGGTTTAAATTTGGGGTTAGGTTTAGATTTTAGGTTTAGATTTGGGGTTAGGTTTAGATTTTAGGTTTAGATTTTAGATTTAGATTTGGGGTTAGGTTTAGATTTTAGGTTTAGATTTGGGGTTAGGTTTAGATTTTAGGTTTAGATTTAAGGTTAGGTTTCGATTTCGGGTTACGTTTAGATTTTAGATTTAGATTTGGGGTTAGGTTTAGATTTTAGGTTTAAATTTGGGGTTAGGTTTAGATTTTAGGTTTAGATTTGGGGTTAGGTTTAGATTTTAGGTTTAGATTTGGGGTTAGGTTTAGATTTTAGGTTTAGATTTGGGGTTAGGTTTAGATTTGGGGTTAGGTTTAGATTTTAGGTTTAGATTTGGGGTTAGGTTTAGATTTTAGGTTTAGATTTTAGGTTTAGATTTGGGGATAGGTTTAGATTTTAGGTTTAGATTTGGGGTTAGGTTTAGATTTTAGGTTTAAATTTGGGGTTAGGTTTAGATTTTAGGTTTAGATTTGGGGTTAGGTTTAGATTTTAGGTTTAGATTTGGGGTTAGGTTTAGATTTGGGGTTAGGTTTAGATTTTAGGTTTAGATTTGGGGTTAGGTTTAGATTTGGGGTTAGGTTTAGATTTTAGGTTTAGATTTGGGGTTAGGTTTAGATTTGGGGTTAGGTTTAGATTTTAGGTTTAGATTTTAGGTTTAGATTTGGGGATAGGTTTAGATTTTAGGTTTAGATTTGGGGTTAGGTTTAGATTTGAGGTTTAGATTTGGGGTTAGGTTTAGATTTTAGGTTTAGATTTGGGGTTAGGTTTAGATTTGGGGTTAGGTTTAGATTTTAGGTTTAGATTTGGGGTTAGGTTTAGATTTTAGGTTTAGATTTGGGGTTAGGTTTAGATTTGGAGTTAGGTTTAGATTTTAGGTTTAGATTTGGGGTTAGGTTTAGATTTTATGGTTAGGTTTAGATTTTAGGTTTAGATTTGGGGTTAGGTTTAGATTTGGGGTTAGGCTTAGATTTTAGGTTTAGATTTGGGGTTAGGTTTAGATTTTAGGTTTAGATTTGGGGTTAGGTTTAGATTTGGGGTTAGGTTTAGATTTTAGGTTTAGATTTGGGGTTAGGTTTAGATTTGGGGTTAGGTTTAGATTTTAGGTTTAGATTTGGGGTTAGGTTTAGATTTGGGGTTAGGTTTAGATTTTAGGTTTAGATTTGGGGTTAGGTTTAGATTTTAGGTTTAGATTTGGGGTTAGGTTTAGATTTTAGGTTTAGATTTGGGGTTAGGTTTAGATTTTAGGTTTAGATTTGGGGTTAGGTTTAGATTTGGGGTTAGGTTTAGATTTTAGGTTTAGATTTGGGGTTAGGTTTAGATTTGGGGTTAGGTTTAGATTTTAGGTTTAGATTTGGGGTTAGGTTTAGATTTGGGGTTAGGTTTAGATTTTAGGTTTAGATTTGGGGTTAGTTTTAGATTTCGGGTTAGGTTTAGATTCTAGGTTTAGATTTGGGGTTAGGTTTAGATTTGGGGTTAGGTTTAGATTTTAGGTTTAGATTTGGGGTTAGGTTTAGATTTGGGGTTAGGTTTAGATTTTAGGTTTAGATTTGGGGTTAGGTTTAGATTTTAGGTTTAGATTTCGGGTTAGGTTTAGATTTGGGGTTAGGTTTAGATTTTAGGTTTAGATTTGGGGTTAGGTTTAGATTATAGGTTTAGATTTGGGGTTAGGTTTAGATTTGGGGTTAGGTTTAGATTTTAGGTTTAGATTTGGGGTTAGGTTTAGATTTTAGGTTTAGATTTGGGGTTAGGTTTAGATTTGGGGTTAGGTTTAGATTTTAGGTTTAGATTTGGGGTTAGGTTTAGATGTGGGGTTAGGTTTAGATTTTAGGTTTAGATTTGGGGTTAGGTTTAGATTTGGGGTTAGGTTTAGATTTTAGGTTTAGATTTGGGGTTAGGTTTAGATTTTAGGTTTAGATTTGGGGTTAGGTTTAGATTTGGGGTTAGGTTTAGATTTTAGGTTTAGATTTTGGGTTAGGTTTAGATTTGGGGTTAGGTTTAGATTTTAGGTTTAGATTTGGGGTTAGGTTTAGATTTGGGGTTAGGTTTAGATTTTAGGTTTAGACTTGGGGTTAGGTTTAGATTTTAGGTTTAGATTTTAGATTTAGATTTGGGGTTAGGTTTAGATTTTAGGTTTAGATTTGGGGTTAGGTTTAGATTTTAGGTTTAGATTTAAGGTTAGGTTTCGATTTCGGGTTAAGTTTAGATTTTAGATTTAGATTTGGGGTTAGGTTTAGATTTTAGGTTTAAATTTGGGGTTAGGTTTAGATTTTAGGTTTAGATTTGGGGTTAGGTTTAGATTTGGGGTTAGGTTTAGATTTTAGGTTTAGATTTGGGGTTAGGTTTAGATTTGGGGTTAGGTTTAGATTTTAGGTTTAGATTTGGGCTTAGGTTTAGATTTTAGGTTTAGATTTTAGGTTTAGATTTGGGGATAGGTTTAGATTTTAGGTTTAGATTTGGGGTTAGGTTTAGATTTTAGGTTTAGATTTGGGGTTAGGTTTAGATTTTAGGTTTAGATTTGGGGTTAGGTTTAGATTTGAGGTTTAGATTTGGGGTTAGGTTTAGATTTGGGGTTAGGTTTAGATTTTAGGTTTAGATTTGGGGTTAGGTTTAGATTTTAGGTTTAGATTTGGGGTTAGGTTTAGATTTGGGGTTAGGTTTAGATTTTAGGTTTAGATTTGGGGTTAGGTTTAGATTTGGGGTTAGGTTTAGATTTTAGGTTTAGATTTGGGGTTAGGTTTAGATTTTAGGTTTAGATTTTAGGTTTAGATTTGGGGATAGGTTTAGATTTTAGGTTTAGATTTGGGGTTAGGTTTAGATTTGAGGTTTAGATTTGGGGTTAGGTTTAGATTTTAGGTTTAGATTTGGGGTTAGGTTTAGATTTGGGGTTAGGTTTAGATTTGGGGTTAGGTTTAGATTTTAGGTTTAGATTTGGGGTTAGGTTTAGATTTTAGGTTTAGATTTGGGGTTAGGTTTAGATTTTAGGTTTAGATTTGGGGTTAGGTTTAGATTTGGGGTTAGGTTTAGATTTTAGGTTTAGATTTGGGGTTAGGTTTAGATTTGGGGTTAGGTTTAGATTTTAGGTTTAGATTTGGGGTTAGGTTTAGATTTGGGGTTAGGTTTAGATTTTAGGTTTAGATTTGGGGTTAGGTTTAGATTTGGGGTTAGGTTTAGATTTTAGGTTTAGATTTGGGGTTAGGTTTAGATTCTAGGTTTAGATTTGGGGTTAGGTTTAGATTTGGGGTTAGGTTTAGATTTTAGGTTTAGATTTGGGGTTAGGTTTAGATTTGGGGTTAGGTTTAGATTTGGGGTTAGGTTTAGATTTTAGGTTTAGATTTGGGGTTAGGTTTAGATTTTAGGTTTAGATTTGGGGTTAGGTTTAGATTTGGGGTTCGGTTTAGATTTTAGGTTTAGATTTGGGGTTAGGTTTAGATTATAGGTTTAGATTTGGGGTTAGGTTTAGATTTGGGGTTAGGTTTAGATTTTAGGTTTAGATTTGGGGTTAGGTTTAGATTTTAGGTTTAGATTTGGGGTTAGGTTTAGATTTTAGGTTTAGATTTGGGGTTAGGTTTAGATTTGGGGTTAGGTTTAGATTTTAGGTTTAGATTTGGGGTTAGGTTTAGATTTGGGGTTAGGTTTAGATTTTAGGTTTAGATTTGGGGTTAGGTTTAGATTTGGGGTTAGGTTTAGATTTTAGGTTTAGATTTGGGGTTAGGTTTAGATTTTAGGTTTAGATTTGGGGTTAGGTTTAGATTTGGGGTTAGGTTTAGATTTTAGGTTTAGATTTGGGGTTAGGTTTAGATTTGTGGTTAGGTTTAGATTTTAGGTTTAGATTTGGGGTTAGGTTTAGATTTTAGGTTTAGATTTGGGGTTAGGTTTAGATTTGGGGTTAGGTTTAGATTTTAGGTTTAGACTTGGGGTTAGGTTTAGATTTTAGGTTTAGATTTTAGATTTAGATTTGGGGTTAGGTTTAGATTTTAGGTTTAGATTTGGGGTTAGGTTTAGATTTTAGGTTTAGATTTAAGGTTAGGTTTCGATTTCGGGTTACGTTTAGATTTTAGATTTAGATTTGGGGTTAGGTTTAGATTTTAGGTTTAAATTTGGGGTTAGGTTTAGATTTTAGGTTTAGATTTGGGGTTAGGTTTAGATTTTAGGTTTAGATTTGGGGTTAGGTTTAGATTTTAGGTTTAGATTTGGGGTTAGGTTTAGATTTGGGGTTAGGTTTAGATTTTAAGTTTAGATTTGGGGTTAGGTTTAGATTTTAGGTTTAGATTTTAGGTTTAGATTTGGGGATAGGTTTAGATTTTAGGTTTAGATTTGGGGTTAGGTTTAGATTTGAGGTTTAGATTTGGGGTTAGGTTTAGATTTTAGGTTTAGATTTGGGGTTAGGTTTAGATTTGGGGTTAGGTTTAGATTTTAGGTTTAGATTTGGGGTTAGGTTTAGATTTGGGGTTAGGTTTAGATTTTAGGTTTAGATTTGGGGTTAGGTTTAGATTTTAGGTTTAGATTTTAGGTTTAGATTTGGGGATAGGTTTAGATTTTAGGTTTAGATTTGGGGTTAGGTTTAGATTTGAGGTTTAGATTTGGGGTTAGGTTTAGATTTTAGGTTTAGATTTGGGGTTAGGTTTAGATTTGGGGTTAGGTTTAGATTTTAGGTTTAGATTTGGGGTTAGGTTTAGATTTTAGGTTTAGATTTGGGGTTAGGTTTAGATTTGGGGTTAGGTTTAGATTTTAGGTTTAGATTTGGGGTTAGGTTTAGATTTGGGGTTAGGTTTAGATTTTAGGTTTAGATTTGGGGTTAGGTTTAGATTTTAGGTTTAGATTTTAGGTTTAGATTTGGGGATAGGTTTAGATTTTAGGTTTAGATTTGGGGTTAGGTTTAGATTTGAGGTTTAGATTTGGGGTTAGGTTTAGATTTTAGGTTTAGATTTGGGGTTAGGTTTAGATTTGGGGTTAGGTTTAGATTTTAGGTTTAGATTTGGGGTTAGGTTTAGATTTTAGGTTTAGATTTGGGGTTAGGTTTAGATTTGGAGTTAGGTTTAGATTTTAGGTTTAGATTTGGGGTTAGGTTTAGATTTTATGGTTAGGTTTAGATTTTAGGTTTAGATTTGGGGTTAGGTTTAGATTTGGGGTTAGGCTTAGATTTTAGGTTTAGATTTGGGGTTAGGTTTAGATTTTAGGTTTAGATTTGGGGTTAGGTTTAGATTTGGGGTTAGGCTTAGATTTTAGGTTTAGATTTGGGGTTAGGTTTAGATTTGGGGTTAGGTTTAGATTTTAGGTTTAGATTTGGGGTTAGGTTTAGATTTGGGGTTAGGTTTAGATTTTAGGTTTAGATTTGGGGTTAGGTTTAGATTTTAGGTTTAGATTTGGGGTTAGGTTTAGATTTTAGGTTTAGATTTGGGGTTAGGTTTAGATTTTAGGTTTAGATTTGGGGTTAGGTTTAGATTTGGGGTTAGGTTTAGATTTTAGGTTTAGATTTGGGGTTAGGTTTAGATTTGGGGTTAGGTTTAGATTTTAGGTTTAGATTTGGGGTTAGGTTTAGATTTGGGGTTAGGTTTAGATTTTAGGTTTAGATTTGGGGTTAGTTTTAGATTTGGGGTTAGGTTTAGATTCTAGGTTTAGATTTGGGGTTAGGTTTAGATTTGGGGTTAGGTTTAGATTTTAGGTTTAGATTTGGGGTTAGGTTTAGATTTGGGGTTAGGTTTAGATTTTAGGTTTAGATTTGGGGTTAGGTTTAGATTTTAGGTTTAGATTTCGGGTTAGGTTTAGATTTGGGGTTAGGTTTAGATTTTAGGTTTAGATTTGGGGTTAGGTTTAGATTATAGGTTTAGATTTGGGGTTAGGTTTAGATTTGGGGTTAGGTTTAGATTTTAGGTTTAGATTTGGGGTTAGGTTTAGATTTTAGGTTTAGATTTGGGGTTAGGTTTAGATTTTAGGTTTAGATTTGGGGTTAGGTTTAGATTTGGGGTTAGGTTTAGATTTTAGGTTTAGATTTGGGGTTTGGTTTAGATGTGGGGTTAGGTTTAGATTTTAGGTTTAGATTTGGGGTTAGGTTTAGATTTGGGGTTAGGTTTAGATTTTAGGTTTAGATTTGGGGTTAGGTTTAGATTTTAGGTTTAGATTTGGGGTTAGGTTTAGATTTGGGGTTAGGTTTAGATTTTAGGTTTAGATTTGGGGTTAGGTTTAGATTTTAGGTTTAGATTTGGGGTTAGGTTTAGATTTGGGGTTAGGTTTAGATTTTAGGTTTAGATTTGGGGTTAGGTTTAGATTTGTGGTTAGGTTTAGATTTTAGGTTTAGATTTGGGGTTAGGTTTAGATTTTAGGTTTAGATTTGGGGTTAGGTTTAGATTTGGGGTTAGGTTTAGATTTTAGGTTTAGACTTGGGGTTAGGTTTAGATTTTAGGTTTAGATTTTAGATTTAGATTTGGGGTTAGGTTTAGATTTTAGGTTTAGATTTGGGGTTAGGTTTAGATTTTAGGTTTAGATTTAAGGTTAGGTTTCGATTTCGGGTTACGTTTAGATTTTAGATTTAGATTTGGGGTTAGGTTTAGATTTTAGGTTTAAATTTGGGGTTAGGTTTAGATTTTAGGTTTAGATTTGGGGTTAGGTTTAGATTTTAGGTTTAGATTTGGGGTTAGGTTTAGATTTTAGGTTTAGATTTGGGGTTAGGTTTAGATTTGGGGTTAGGTTTAGATTTTAGGTTTAGATTTGGGGTTAGGTTTAGATTTTAGGTTTAGATTTTAGGTTTAGATTTGGGGATAGGTTTAGATTTTAGGTTTAGATTTGGGGTTAGGTTTAGATTTGAGGTTTAGATTTGGGGTTAGGTTTAGATTTTAGGTTTAGATTTGGGGTTAGGTTTAGATTTGGGGTTAGGTTTAGATTTTAGGTTTAGATTTGGGGTTAGGTTTAGATTTGGGGTTAGGTTTAGATTTTAGGTTTAGATTTGGGGTTAGGTTTAGATTTTAGGTTTAGATTTTAGGTTTAGATTTGGGGATAGGTTTAGATTTTAGGTTTAGATTTGGGGTTAGGTTTAGATTTGAGGTTTAGATTTGGGGTTAGGTTTAGATTTTAGGTTTAGATTTGGGGTTAGGTTTAGATTTGGGGTTAGGTTTAGATTTTAGGTTTAGATTTGGGGTTAGGTTTAGATTTTAGGTTTAGATTTGGGGTTAGGTTTAGATTTGGGGTTAGGTTTAGATTTTAGGTTTAGATTTGGGGTTAGGTTTAGATTTGGGGTTAGGTTTAGATTTTAGGTTTAGATTTGGGTTTAGGTTTAGATTTTAGGTTTAGATTTTAGGTTTAGATTTGGGGATAGGTTTAGATTTTAGGTTTAGATTTGGGGTTAGGTTTAGATTTGAGGTTTAGATTTGGGGTTAGGTTTAGATTTTAGGTTTAGATTTGGGGTTAGGTTTAGATTTGGGGTTAGGTTTAGATTTTAGGTTTAGATTTGGGGTTAGGTTTAGATTTTAGGTTTAGATTTGGGGTTAGGTTTAGATTTGGAGTTAGGTTTAGATTTTAGGTTTAGATTTGGGGTTAGGTTTAGATTTTATGGTTAGGTTTAGATTTTAGGTTTAGATTTGGGGTTAGGTTTAGATTTGGGGTTAGGCTTAGATTTTAGGTTTAGATTTGGGGTTAGGTTTAGATTTTAGGTTTAGATTTGGGGTTAGGTTTAGATTTGGGGTTAGGTTTAGATTTTAGGTTTAGATTTGGGGTTAGGTTTAGATTTGGGGTTAGGTTTAGATTTTAGGTTTAGATTTGGGGTTAGGTTTAGATTTGGGGTTAGGTTTAGATTTTAGGTTTAGATTTGGGGTTAGGTTTAGATTTTAGGTTTAGATTTGGGGTTAGGTTTAGATTTTAGGTTTAGATTTGGGGTTAGGTTTAGATTTTAGGTTTAGATTTGGGGTTAGGTTTAGATTTGGGGTTAGCTTTAGATTTTAGGTTTAGATTTGGGGTTAGGTTTAGATTTGGGGTTAGGTTTAGATTTTAGGTTTAGATTTGGGGTTAGGTTTAGATTTGGGGTTAGGTTTAGATTTTAGGTTTAGATTTGGGGTTAGTTTTAGATTTGGGGTTAGGTTTAGATTCTAGGTTTAGATTTGGGGTTAGGTTTAGATTTGGGGTTAGGTTTAGATTTTAGGTTTAGATTTGGGGTTAGGTTTAGATTTGGGGTTAGGTTTAGATTTTAGGTTTAGATTTGGGGTTAGGTTTAGATTTTAGGTCTAGATTTCGGGTTAGGTTTAGATTTGGGGTTAGGTTTAGATTTTAGGTTTAGATTTGGGGTTAGGTTTAGATTATAGGTTTAGATTTGGGATTAGGTATAGATTTGGGGTTAGGTTTAGATTTTAGGTTTAGATTTGGGGTTAGGTTTAGATTTTAGGTTTAGATTTGGGGTTAGGTTTAGATTTTAGGTTTAGATTTGGGGTTAGGTTTAGATTTGGGGTTAGGTTTAGATTTTAGGTTTAGATTTGGGCTTAGGTTTAGATTTGGGGTTAGGTTTAGATTTTAGGTTTAGATTTGGGGTTAGGTTTAGATTTGGGGTTAGGTTTAGATTTTAGGTTTAGATTTGGGGTTAGGTTTAGATTTTAGGTTTAGATTTGGGGTTAGGTTTAGATTTGGGGTTAGGTTTAGATTTTAGGTTTAGATTTTGGGTTAGGTTTAGATTTGGGGTTAGGTTTAGATTTTAGGTTTAGATTTGGGGTTAGGTTTAGATTTGGGGTTAGGTTTAGATTTTAGGTTTAGACTTGGGGTTAGGTTTAGATTTTAGGTTTAGATTTTAGATTTAGATTTGGGGTTAGGTTTAGATTTTAGGTTTAGATTTGGGGTTAGGTTTAGATTTTAGGTTTAGATTTAAGGTTAGGTTTCGATTTCGGGTTACGTTTAGATTTTAGATTTAGATTTGGGGTTAGGTTTAGATTTTAGGTTTAAATTTGGGGTTAGGTTTAGATTTTAGGTTTAGATTTGGGGTTAGGTTTAGATTTGGGGTTAGGTTTAGATTTTAGGTTTAGATTTGGGGTTAGGTTTAGATTTGGGGTTAGGTTTAGATTTTAGGTTTAGATTTGGGCTTAGGTTTAGATTTTAGGTTTAGATTTTAGGTTTAGATTTGGGGATAGGTTTAGATTTTAGGTTTAGATTTGGGGTTAGGTTTAGATTTTAGGTTTAGATTTGGGGTTAGGTTTAGATTTTAGGTTTAGATTTGGGGTTAGGTTTAGATTTGGGGTTAGGTTTAGATTTGGGGTTAGGTTTAGATTTTAGGTTTAGATTTGGGGTTAGGTTTAGATTTTAGGTTTAGATTTTAGGTTTAGATTTGGGGATAGGTTTAGATTTTAGGTTTAGATTTGGGGTTAGGTTTAGATTTGAGGTTTCGATTTGGGGTTAGGTTTAGATTTTAGGTTTAGATTTGGGGTTAGGTTTAGATTTGGGGTTAGGTTTAGATTTTAGGTTTAGATTTGGGGTTAGGTTTAGATTTTATGTTTAGATTTGGGGTTAGGTTTAGATTTGGAGTTAGGTTTAGATTTTAGGTTTAGATTTGGGGTTAGTTTTATATTTTATGGTTAGGTTTAGATTTTAGGTTTAGATTTGGGGTTAGGTTTAGATTTGGGGTTAGGCTTAGATTTTAGGTTTAGATTTGGGGTTAGGTTTAGATTTTAGGATTAGATTTGGGGTTAGGTTTAGATTTTAGGTTTAGATTTGGGGTTAGGTTTAGATTTGTGGTTAGGTTTAGATTTGGGGTTAGGTTTAGATTTTAGGTTTAGATTTGGGGTTAGGTTTAGATTTTAGGTTTAGATTTTAGGTTTAGATTTGGGGTTAGGTTTAGATTTGGGGTTAGGTTTAGATTTTAGGTTTAGATTTGTGGTTAGGTTTAGATTTTTTGGTTTAGATTTGGGGTTAGGTTTAGATTTTAGGTTTAGATTTGGGGTTAGGTTTAGATTTGGGGTTAGGTTTAGATTTTAGGTTTAGATTTGGGATTAGGTTTAGATTTGGGATTAGGTTTAGATTTTAGGTTTAGATTTTAGGTTTATATTTGGGGTTAGGCTTAGATTTTAGGTTTATATTTGGGGTTAGGTTTAGATTTTCGGTTTAGATTTGGGGTTAAGTTTAGATTTGGGGTTAGGTTTAGATTTTAGGTTTAGATTTGGGGTTAGGTTTAGATTTTAGGTTTAGATTTGTGGTTAGGTTTAGATTTTAGGTTTAGATTTGGGGTTAGGTTTAGATTTTAGGTTTAGATTTGGGGTCAGGTTTATATTTCAGGTTTAGATTTGGGGTTAGGTTTAGATTTTAGGTTTAGATTTGGGGTTAGGTTTAGATTTGGGGTTAGGTTTAGAATTTAGGTTTAGATTTGGGGTTAGGTTTAGATTTGGGGTTAGGTTTAGATTTGAGGTTTCGATTTGGGGTTAGGTTTAGATTTTAGGTTTAGATTTGGGGTTAGGTTTAGATTTGGGGTTAGGTTTAGATTTTAGGTTTAGATTTGGGGTTAGGTTTAGATTTTATGTTTAGATTTGGGGTTAGGTTTAGATTTGGAGTTAGGTTTAGATTTTAGGTTTAGATTTGGGGTTAGTTTTATATTTTATGGTTAGGTTTAGATTTTAGGTTTAGATTTGGGGTTAGGTTTAGATTTGGGGTTAGGCTTAGATTTTAGGTTTAGATTTGGGGTTAGGTTTAGATTTTAGGATTAGATTTGGGGTTAGGTTTAGATTTTAGGTTTAGATTTGGGGTTAGGTTTAGATTTGTGGTTAGGTTTAGATTTGGGGTTAGGTTTAGATTTTAGGTTTAGATTTGGGGTTAGGTTTAGATTTTAGGTTTAGATTTTAGGTTTAGATTTGGGGTTAGGTTTAGATTTGGGGTTAGGTTTAGATTTTAGGTTTAGATTTGTGGTTAGGTTTAGATTTTTTGGTTTAGATTTGGGGTTAGGTTTAGATTTTAGGTTTAGATTTGGGGTTAGGTTTAGATTTGGGGTTAGGTTTAGATTTTAGGTTTAGATTTGGGATTAGGTTTAGATTTGGGGTTAGGTTTAGATTTTAGGTTTAGATTTTAGGTTTATATTTGGGGTTAGGCTTAGATTTTAGGTTTAGATTTGGGGTTAGGTTTAGATTTTCGGTTTAGATTTGGGGTTAAGTTTAGATTTGGGGTTAGGTTTAGATTTTAGGTTTAGATTTGGGGTTAGGTTTAGATTTTAGGTTTAGATTTGTGGTTAGGTTTAGATTTTAGGTTTAGATTTGGGGTTAGGTTTAGATTTTAGGTTTAGATTTGGGGTCAGGTTTATATTTCAGGTTTAGATTTGGGGTTAGGTTTAGATTTTAGGTTTAGATTTGGGGTTAGGTTTAGATTTGGGGTTAGGTTTAGAATTTAGGTTTAGATTTGGGGTTAGGTTTAGATTTGGGGTTAGGTTTAGATTTTAGGTTTAGATTTGGGGTTAGGTTTAGATTTTAGGTTTAGATTTGGGGTTAGGTTTAGATTTTAGGTTTAGATTTGGGGTTAGGTTTAGATTTGGGGTTAGGTTTAGATTTTAGGTTTGGATTTGGGGTTAGGTTTAGATTTTAGGTTTAGATTTGGGGTTAGGTTTAGATTTTAGGTTTAGATTTGGGGTTAGGTTTAGATTTTAGGTTTAGATTTGGGGTTAGGTTTAGATTTTAGGTTTATATTTAAGGTTAGGTTTCGATTTCGGGTTACGTTTAGATTTTAGGTTTAGATTTTGGGTTAGGTTTAGATTTTAGGTTTAAATTTGGGGTTAGGTTTAGATTTCAGGTTTAGATTTGGGGTTAGGTTTAGATTTTAGGTTTAGATTTGGGGTTAAGTTTAGATTTGGGGTTAGGTTTAGATTTTAGGTTTAGATTTGGGGTTAGGTTTAGATTTGGGGTTAGGTTTAGATTTTAGGTTTAGATTTGGGGTTAGGTTTAGATTTTAGGTTTAGATTTGGGGTTAGGTTTAGATTTGGGGTTAGGTTTAGACTTGGGGTTAGGTTTAGATTTTAGGTTTAGATTTGGGGTTAGGTTTAGATTTTAGTTTTAGATTTGGGGTTAGGTTTAGATTTTAGGTTTAGATTTGGGGTTAGGTTTAGATTTGGGGTTAGGTTTAGATTTTAGGTTTAGATTTGGGGTTAGGTTTAGATTTGGGGTTAGGTTTAGATTTTAGGTTTAGATTTGGGGTTAGGTTTAGATTTTAGGTTTAGATTTGGGGTTAGGTTTAGATTTGGGGTTAGGTTTAGATTTTAGGTTTAGGTTTAGATTTTAGGTTTAGATTTTAGGTTTAGATTTGGGGTTAGGTTTAGATTTTAAGTCTAGATTTAAGGTTAGGTTTCGATTTCGGGTTACGTTTAGATTTTAGGTTTAGATTTGGGGTTAGGTTTAGATTTTAGGTTTAGATTTGAGGTTAGGTTTAGATTTCAGGTTTAGATTTGGGGTTAGGTTTAGATTTTAGGTTTAGATTTGGGGTTAGGTTTAGATTTGAGGTTTAGATTTGGGGTTAGGTTTAGATTTGGGGTTAGGTTTAGATTTTAGGTTTAGATTTGGGGTTAGGTTTAGATTTTAGGTTTAGATTTGGGGTTAGATTTAGATTTGGGGTTAGGTTTAGATTTTAGGTTTAGATTTGGGGTTAGGTTTAGATTTGGGGTTAGGTTTAGATTTTAGGTTTAGATTTGGGGTTAGGTTTAGATTTGGGGTTAGGTTTAGATTTTAGGTTTAGATTTGGGGTTAGGTTTAGATTTGGGGTTAGGTTTAGATTTTAGGTTTAGATTTGGGGTTAGGTTTAGATTTTAGGTTTAGATTTGGGGTTAGGTTTAGATTTGGGGTTAGGTTTAGATTTTAGGTTTAGATTTGGGTTTAGGTTTAGATTTTAGGTTTAGATTTTAGGTTTAGATTTGGGGTTAGGTTTAGATTTTATGTTTAGATTTGGGGTTAGGTTTAGATTTGGAGTTAGGTTTAGATTTTAGGTTTAGATTTGGGGTTAGTTTTATATTTTATGGTTAGGTTTAGATTTTAGGTTTAGATTTGGGGTTAGGTTTAGATTTGGGGTTAGGCTTAGATTTTAGGTTTAGATTTGGGGTTAGGTTTAGATTTTAGGATTAGATTTGGGGTTAGGTTTAGATTTTAGGTTTAGATTTGGGGTTAGGTTTAGATTTGTGGTTAGGTTTAGATTTGGGGTTAGGTTTAGATTTTAGGTTTAGATTTGGGGTTAGGTTTAGATTTTAGGTTTAGATTTTAGGTTTAGATTTGGGGTTATGTTTAGATTTGGGGTTAGGTTTAGATTTTAGGTTTAGATTTGTGGTTAGGTTTAGATTTTTTGGTTTAGATTTGGGGTTAGGTTTAGATTTTAGGTTTAGATTTGGGGTTAGGTTTAGATTTGGGGTTAGGTTTAGATTTTAGGTTTAGATTTGGGATTAGGTTTAGATTTGGGGTTAGGTTTAGATTTTAGGTTTAGATTTTAGGTTTATATTTGGGGTTAGGCTTAGATTTTAGGTTTAGATTTGGGGTTAGGTTTAGATTTTCGGTTTAGATTTGGGGTTAAGTTTAGATTTGGGGTTAGGTTTAGATTTTAGGTTTAGATTTGGGGTTAGGTTTAGATTTTAGGTTTAGATTTGGGGTTAGGTTTAGATTTTAGGTTTAGATTTGGGGTTAGGTTTAGATTTTAGGTTTAGATTTGGGGTCAGGTTTATATTTCAGGTTTAGATTTGGGGTTAGGTTTAGATTTTAGGTTTAGATTTGGGGTTAGGTTTAGATTTGGGGTTAGGTTTAGAATTTAGGTTTAGATTTGGGGTTAGGTTTAGATTTGGGGTTAGGTTTAGATTTTAGGTTTAGATTTGGGGTTAGGTTTAGATTTTAGGTTTAGATTTGGTGTTAGGTTTAGATTTTAGGTTTAGATTTGGGGTTAGGTTTAGATTCTAGGTTTAGATTTGGGGTTAGGTTTAGATTTGGGGTTAGGTTTAGATTTTAGGTTTAGATTTGGGGTTAGGTTTAGATTTGGGGTTAGGTTTAGATTTGGGGTTAGGTTTAGATTTTAGGTTTAGATTTGGGGTTAGGTTTAGATTTTAGGTTTAGATTTGGGGTTAGGTTTAGATTTGGGGTTAGGTTTAGATTTTAGGTTTAGATTTGGGGTTAGGTTTAGATTATAGGTTTAGATTTGGGGTTAGGTTTAGATTTGGGGTTAGGTTTAGATTTTAGGTTTAGATTTGGGGTTAGGTTTAGATTTTAGGTTTAGATTTGGGGTTAGGTTTAGATTTTAGGTTTAGATTTGGGGTTAGGTTTAGATTTGGGGTTAGGTTTAGATTTTAGGTTTATATTTGGGGTTAGGTTTAGATTTGGGGTTAGGTTTAGATTTTAGGTTTAGATTTGGGGTTAGGTTTAGATTTGGGGTTAGGTTTAGATTTGGGGTTAGGTTTAGATTTTAGGTTTAGATTTGGGGTTAGGTTTAGATTTTAGGTTTAGATTTGGGGTTAGGTTTAGATTTGGGGTTAGGTTTAGATTTTAGGTTTAGATTTGGGGTTAGGTTTAGATTTGTGGTTAGGTTTAGATTTTAGGTTTAGATTTGGGGTTAGGTTTAGATTTTAGGTTTAGATTTGGGGTTAGGTTTAGATTTTAGGTTTAGACTTGGGGTTAGGTTTAGATTTTAGGTTTAGATTTTAGATTTAGATTTGGGGTTAGGTTTAGATTTTAGGTTTAGATTTGGGGTTAGGTTTAGATTTTAGGTTTAGATTTAAGGTTAGGTTTCGATTTCGGGTTACGTTTAGATTTTAGATTTAGATTTGGGGTTAGGTTTAGATTTTAGGTTTAGATTTGGGGTTAGGTTTAGATTTTAGGTTTAGATTTGGGGTTAGGTTTAGATTTTAGGTTTAGATTTGGGGTTAGGTTTAGATTTTAGGTTTAGATTTGGGGTTAGGTTTAGATTTGGGGTTAGGTTTAGATTTTAGGTTTAGATTTGGGGTTAGGTTTAGATTTTAGGTTTAGATTTTAGGTTTAGATTTGGGGATAGGTTTAGATTTTAGGTTTAGATTTGGGGTTAGGTTTAGATTTTAGGTTTAGATTTGGGGTTAGGTTTAGATTTGGGGTTAGGTTTAGATTTTAGGCTTAGATTTGGGGTTAGGTTTAGATTTTAGGTTTAAATTTGGGGTTAGGTTTAGATTTGGGGTTAGGTTTAGATTATAGGTTTAGATTTGGGGTTAGGTTTAGATTTGGGGTTAGGTTTAGATTTTAGGTTTAGATTTGGGGTTAGGTTTAGATTTTAGGTTTAGATTTGGGGTTAGGTTTAGATTTGGGGTTAGGTTTAGATTTTAGGTTTAGATTTGGGGTTAGGTTTAGATTTGGGGTTAGGTTTAGATTTTAGGTTTAGATTTGGGGTTAGGTTTAGATTTGGGGTTAGGTTTAGATTTTAGGTTTAGATTTGGGGTTAGGTTTAGATTTGGGGTTAGGTTTAGATTTTAGGTTTAGATTTGGGGTTAGGTTTAGATTCTAGGTTTAGATTTGGGGTTAGGTTTAGATTTGGGGTTAGGTTTAGATTTTAGGTTTAGATTTGGGGTTAGGTTTAGATTTGGGGTTAGGATTAGATTTGGGGTTAGGTTTAGATTTTAGGTTTAGATTTGGGGTTAGGTTTAGATTTTAGGTTTAGATTTGGGGTTAGGTTTAGATTTGGGGTTAGGTTTAGATTTTAGGTTTAGATTTGGGGTTAGGTTTAGATTATAGGTTTAGATTTGGGGTTAGGTTTAGATTTGGGGTTAGGTTTAGATTTTAGGTTTAGATTTGGGGTTAGGTTTAGATTTTAGGTTTAGATTTGGGGTTAGGTTTAGATTTTAGGTTTAGATTTGGGGTTAGGTTTAGATTTGGGGTTAGGTTTAGATTTTAGGTTTAGATTTGGGGTTAGGTTTAGATTTGGGGTTAGGTTTAGATTTTAGGTTTAGATTTGGGGTTAGGTTTAGATTTGGGGTTAGGTTTAGATTTTAGGTTTAGATTTGGGGTTAGGTTTAGATTTTAGGTTTAGATTTGGGGTTAGGTTTAGATTTGGGGTTAGGTTTAGATTTTAGGTTTAGATTTGGGGTTAGGTTTAGATTTGGGGTTAGGTTTAGATTTTAGGTTTAGATTTGGGGTTAGGTTTAGATTTGGGGTTAGGTTTAGATTTTAGGTTTAGATTTGGGGTTAGGTTTAGATTTTAGGTTTAGATTTGGGGTTAGGTTTAGATTTTAGGTTTAGATTTTAGGTTTAGATTTGGGGTTAGGTTTAGATTTGGGGTTAGGTTTAGATTTTAGGTTTAGATTTGTGGTTAGGTTTAGATTTTTTGGTTTAGATTTGGGGTTAGGTTTAGATTTTAGGTTTAGATTTGGGGTTAGGTTTAGATTTGGGGTTAGGTTTAGATTTTAGGTTTAGATTTGGAATTAGGTTTAGATTTGGGGTTAGGTTTAGATTTTAGGTTTAGATTTTAGGTTTATATTTGGGGTTAGGCTTAGATTTTAGGTTTAGATTTGGGGTTAGGTTTAGATTTTCGGTTTAGATTTGGGGTTAGGTTTAGATTTGGGGTTAGGTTTAGATTTTAGGTTTAGATTTGGGGTTAGGTTTAGATTTTAGGTTTAGATTTGTGGTTAGGTTTAGATTTTAGGTTTAGATTTGGGGTTAGGTTTAGATTTTAGGTTTAGATTTGGGGTCAGGTTTATATTTCAGGTTTAGATTTGGGGTTAGGTTTAGATTTTAGGTTTAGATTTGGGGTTAGGTTTAGATTTGGGGTTAGGTTTAGAATTTAGGTTTAGATTTGGGGTTAGGTTTAGATTTGGGGTTAGGTTTAGATTTTAGGTTTAGATTTGGGGTTAGGTTTAGATTTTAGGTTTAGATTTGGGGTTAGGTTTAGATTTTAGGTTTAGATTTGGGGTTAGGTTTAGATTTGGGGTTAGGTTTAGATTTTAGGTTTGGATTTGGGGTTAGGTTTAGATTTTAGGTTTAGATTTGGGGTTAGGTTTAGATTTTAGGTTTAGATTTGGGGTTAGGTTTAGATTTTAGGTTTAGATTTGGGGTTAGGTTTAGATTTTAGGTTTATATTTAAGGTTAGGTTTCGATTTCGGGTTACGTTTAGATTTTAGGTTTAGATTTTGGGTTAGGTTTAGATTTTAGGTTTAAATTTGGGGTTAGGTTTAGATTTCAGGTTTAGATTTGGGGTTAGGTTTAGATTTTAGGTTTAGATTTGGGGTTAAGTTTAGATTTGGGGTTAGGTTTAGATTTTAGGTTTAGATTTGGGGTTAGGTTTAGATTTGGGGTTAGGTTTAGATTTTAGGTTTAGATTTGGGGTTAGGTTTAGATTTTAGGTTTAGATTTGGGGTTAGGTTTAGATTTGGGGTTAGGTTTAGACTTGGGGTTAGGTTTAGATTTTAGGTTTAGATTTGGGGTTAGGTTTAGATTTTAGTTTTAGATTTGGGGTTAGGTTTAGATTTTAGGTTTAGATTTGGGGTTAGGTTTAGATTTGGGGTTAGGTTTAGATTTTAGGTTTAGATTTGGGGTTAGGTTTAGATTTGGGGTTAGGTTTAGATTTTAGGTTTAGATTTGGGGTTAGGTTTAGATTTTAGGTTTAGATTTGGGGTTAGGTTTAGATTTGGGGTTAGGTTTAGATTTTAGGTTTAGGTTTATATTTTAGGTTTAGATTTTAGGTTTAGATTTGGGGTTAGGTTTAGATTTTAAGTCTAGATTTAAGGTTAGGTTTCGATTTCGGGTTACGTTTAGATTTTAGGTTTAGATTTGGGGTTAGGTTTAGATTTTAGGTTTAGATTTGAGGTTAGGTTTAGATTTCAGGTTTAGATTTGGGGTTAGGTTTAGATTTTAGGTTTAGATTTGGGGTTAGGTTTAGATTTGAGGTTTAGATTTGGGGTTAGGTTTAGATTTGGGGTTAGGTTTAGATTTTAGGTTTAGATTTGGGGTTAGGTTTAGATTTTAGGTTTAGATTTGGGGTTAGATTTAGATTTGGGGTTAGGTTTAGATTTTAGGTTTAGATTTGGGGTTAGGTTTAGATTTGGGGTTAGGTTTAGATTTTAGGTTTAGATTTGGGGTTAGGTTTAGATTTGGGGTTAGGTTTAGATTTTAGGTTTAGATTTGGGGTTAGGTTTAGATTTGGGGTTAGGTTTAGATTTTAGGTTTAGATTTGGGGTTAGGTTTAGATTTTAGGTTTAGATTTGGGGTTAGGTTTAGATTTGGGGTTAGGTTTAGATTTTAGGTTTAGATTTGGGTTTAGGTTTAGATTTTAGGTTTAGATTTTAGGTTTAGATTTGGGGTTAGGTTTAGATTTTATGTTTAGATTTGGGGTTAGGTTTAGATTTGGAGTTAGGTTTAGATTTTAGGTTTAGATTTGGGGTTAGTTTTATATTTTATGGTTAGGTTTAGATTTTAGGTTTAGATTTGGGGTTAGGTTTAGATTTGGGGTTAGGCTTAGATTTTAGGTTTAGATTTGGGGTTAGGTTTAGATTTTAGGATTAGATTTGGGGTTAGGTTTAGATTTTAGGTTTAGATTTGGGGTTAGGTTTAGATTTGTGGTTAGGTTTAGATTTGGGGTTAGGTTTAGATTTTAGGTTTAGATTTGGGGTTAGGTTTAGATTTTAGGTTTAGATTTTAGGTTTAGATTTGGGGTTATGTTTAGATTTGGGGTTAGGTTTAGATTTTAGGTTTAGATTTGTGGTTAGGTTTAGATTTTTTGGTTTAGATTTGGGGTTAGGTTTAGATTTTAGGTTTAGATTTGGGGTTAGGTTTAGATTTGGGGTTAGGTTTAGATTTTAGGTTTAGATTTGGGATTAGGTTTAGATTTGGGGTTAGGTTTAGATTTTAGGTTTAGATTTTAGGTTTATATTTGGGGTTAGGCTTAGATTTTAGGTTTAGATTTGGGGTTAGGTTTAGATTTTCGGTTTAGATTTGGGGTTAAGTTTAGATTTGGGGTTAGGTTTAGATTTTAGGTTTAGATTTGGGGTTAGGTTTAGATTTTAGGTTTAGATTTGTGGTTAGGTTTAGATTTTAGGTTTAGATTTGGGGTTAGGTTTAGATTTTAGGTTTAGATTTGGGGTCAGGTTTATATTTCAGGTTTAGATTTGGGGTTAGGTTTAGATTTTAGGTTTAGATTTGGGGTTAGGTTTAGATTTGGGGTTAGGTTTAGAATTTAGGTTTAGATTTGGGGTTAGGTTTAGATTTGGGGTTAGGTTTAGATTTTAGGTTTAGATTTGGGGTTAGGTTTAGATTTTAGGTTTAGATTTGGGGTTAGGTTTAGATTTTAGGTTTAGATTTGGGGTTAGGTTTAGATTCTAGGTTTAGATTTGGGGTTAGGTTTAGATTTGGGGTTAGGTTTAGATTTTAGGTTTAGATTTGGGGTTAGGTTTAGATTTGGGGTTAGGTTTAGATTTGGGGTTAGGTTTAGATTTTAGGTTTAGATTTGGGGTTAGGTTTAGATTTTAGGTTTAGATTTGGGGTTAGGTTTAGATTTGGGGTTAGGTTTAGATTTTAGGTTTAGATTTGGGGTTAGGTTTAGATTATAGGTTTAGATTTGGGGTTAGGTTTAGATTTGGGGTTAGGTTTAGATTTTAGGTTTAGATTTGGGGTTAGGTTTAGATTTTAGGTTTAGATTTGGGGTTAGGTTTAGATTTTAGGTTTAGATTTGGGGTTAGGTTTAGATTTGGGGTTAGGTTTAGATTTTAGGTTTATATTTGGGGTTAGGTTTAGATTTGGGGTTAGGTTTAGATTTTAGGTTTAGATTTGGGGTTAGGTTTAGATTTGGGGTTAGGTTTAGATTTGGGGTTAGGTTTAGATTTTAGGTTTAGATTTGGGGTTAGGTTTAGATTTTAGGTTTAGATTTGGGGTTAGGTTTAGATTTGGGGTTAGGTTTAGATTTTAGGTTTAGATTTGGGGTTAGGTTTAGATTTGGGGTTAGGTTTAGATTTTAGGTTTAGATTTGGGGTTAGGTTTAGATTTTAGGTTTAGATTTGGGGTTAGGTTTAGATTTTAGGTTTAGACTTGGGGTTAGGTTTAGATTTTAGGTTTAGATTTTAGATTTAGATTTGGGGTTAGGTTTAGATTTTAGGTTTAGATTTGGGGTTAGGTTTAGATTTTAGGTTTAGATTTAAGGTTAGGTTTCGATTTCGGGTTACGTTTAGATTTTAGATTTAGATTTGGGGTTAGGTTTAGATTTTAGGTTTAGATTTGGGGTTAGGTTTAGATTTTAGGTTTAGATTTGGGGTTAGGTTTAGATTTTAGGTTTAGATTTGGGGTTAGGTTTAGATTTTAGGTTTAGATTTGGGGTTAGGTTTAGATTTGGGGTTAGGTTTAGATTTTAGGTTTAGATTTGGGGTTAGGTTTAGATTTTAGGTTTAGATTTTAGGTTTAGATTTGGGGATAGGTTTAGATTTTAGGTTTAGATTTGGGGTTAGGTTTAGATTTGAGGTTTAGATTTGGGGTTAGGTTTAGATTTTAGGTTTAGATTTGGGGTTAGGTTTAGATTTGGGGTTACGTTTAGATTTTAGGCTTAGATTTGGGGTTAGGTTTAGATTTTAGGTTTAGATTTGGGGTTAGGTTTAGATTTGGGGTTAGGTTTAGATTATAGGTTTAGATTTGGGGTTAGGTTTAGATTTGGGTTTAGGTTTAGATTTTAGGTTTAGATTTGGGGTTAGGTTTAGATTTTAGGTTTAGATTTGGGGTTAGGTTTAGATTTGGGGTTAGGTTTAGATTTTAGGTTTAGATTTGGGGTTAGGTTTAGATTTGGGGTTAGGTTTAGATTTTAGGTTTAGATTTGGGGTTAGGTTTAGATTTGGGGTTAGGTTTAGATTTTAGGTTTAGATTTGGGGTTAGGTTTAGATTTGGGGTTAGGTTTAGATTTTAGGTTTAGATTTGGGGTTAGGTTTAGATTCTAGGTTTAGATTTGGGGTTAGGTTTAGATTTGGGGTTAGGTTTAGATTTTAGGTTTAGATTTGGGGTTAGGTTTAGATTTGGGGTTAGGTTTAGATTTGGGGTTAGGTTTAGATTTTAGGTTTAGATTTGGGGTTAGGTTTAGATTTTAGGTTTAGATTTGGGGTTAGGTTTAGATTTGGGGTTAGGTTTAGATTTTAGGTTTAGATTTGGGGTTAGGTTTAGATTATAGGTTTAGATTTGGGGTTAGGTTTAGATTTGGGGTTAGGTTTAGATTTTAGGTTTAGATTTGGGGTTAGGTTTAGATTTTAGGTTTAGATTTGGGGTTAGGTTTAGATTTTAGGTTTAGATTTGGGGTTAGGTTTAGATTTGGGGTTAGGTTTAGATTTTAGGTTTAGATTTGGGGTTAGGTTTAGATTTGGGGTTAGGTTTAGATTTTAGGTTTAGATTTGGGGTTAGGTTTAGATTTGGGGTTAGGTTTAGATTTTAGGTTTAGATTTGGGGTTAGGTTTAGATTTTAGGTTTAGATTTGGGGTTAGGTTTAGATTTGGGGTTAGGTTTAGATTTTAGGTTTAGATTTGGGGTTAGGTTTAGATTTGTGGTTAGGTTTAGATTTTAGGTTTAGATTTGGGGTTAGGTTTAGATTTTAGGTTTAGATTTGGGGTTAGGTTTAGATTTGGGGTTAGGTTTAGATTTTAGGTTTAGACTTGGGGTTAGGTTTAGATTTTAGGTTTAGATTTTAGATTTAGATTTGGGGTTAGGTTTAGATTTTAGGTTTAGATTTGGGGTTAGGTTTAGATTTTAGGTTTAGATTTAAGGTTAGGTTTCGATTTCGGGTTACGTTTAGATTTTAGATTTAGATTTGGGGTTAGGTTTAGATTTTAGGTTTAAATTTGGGGTTAGGTTTAGATTTTAGGTTTAGATTTGGGGTTAGGTTTAGATTTTAGGTTTAGATTTGGGGTTAGGTTTAGATTTTAGGTTTAGATTTGGGGTTAGGTTTAGATTTGGGGTTAGGTTTAGATTTTAGGTTTAGATTTGGGGTTAGGTTTAGATTTTAGGTTTAGATTTTAGGTTTAGATTTGGGGATAGGTTTAGATTTTAGGTTTAGATTTGGGGTTAGGTTTAGATTTGAGGTTTAGATTTGGGGTTAGGTTTAGATTTTAGGTTTAGATTTGGGGTTAGGTTTAGATTTGGGGTTAGGTTTAGATTTTAGGTTTAGATTTGGGGTTAGGTTTAGATTTGGGGTTAGGTTTAGATTTTAGGTTTAGATTTGGGGTTAGGTTTAGATTTTAGGTTTAGATTTTAGGTTTAGATTTGGGGATAGGTTTAGATTTTAGGTTTAGATTTGGGGTTAGGTTTAGATTTGAGGTTTAGATTTGGGGTTAGGTTTAGATTTTAGGTTTAGATTTGGGGTTAGGTTTAGATTTGGGGTTAGGTTTAGATTTTAGGTTTAGATTTGGGGTTAGGTTTAGATTTTAGGTTTAGATTTGGGGTTAGGTTTAGATTTGGGGTTAGGTTTAGATTTTAGGTTTAGATTTGGGGTTAGGTTTAGATTTGGGGTTAGGTTTAGATTTTAGGTTTAGATTTGGGGTTAGGTTTAGATTTTAGGTTTAGATTTTAGGTTTAGATTTGGGGATAGGTTTAGATTTTAGGTTTAGATTTGGGGTTAGGTTTAGATTTGAGGTTTAGATTTGGGGTTAGGTTTAGATTTTAGGTTTAGATTTGGGGTTAGGTTTAGATTTGGGGTTAGGTTTAGATTTTAGGTTTAGATTTGGGGTTAGGTTTAGATTTTAGGTTTAGATTTGGGGTTAGGTTTAGATTTGGAGTTAGGTTTAGATTTTAGGTTTAGATTTGGGGTTAGGTTTAGATTTTATGGTTAGGTTTAGATTTTAGGTTTAGATTTGGGGTTAGGTTTAGATTTGGGGTTAGGCTTAGATTTTAGGTTTAGATTTGGGGTTAGGTTTAGATTTTAGGTTTAGATTTAAGGTTAGGTTTAGATTTGGGGTTAGGTTTAGATTTTAGGTTTAGATTTGGGGTTAGGTTTAGATTTGGGGTTAGGTTTAGATTTTAGGTTTAGATTTGGGGTTAGGTTTAGATTTGGGGTTAGGTTTAGATTTTAGGTTTAGATTTGGGGTTAGGTTTAGATTTTAGGTTTAGATTTGGGGTTAGGTTTAGATTTTAGGTTTAGATTTGGGGTTAGGTTTAGATTTTAGGTTTAGATTTGGGGTTAGGTTTAGATTTGGGGTTAGGTTTAGATTTTAGGTTTAGATTTGGGGTTAGGTTTAGATTTGGGGTTAGGTTTAGATTTTAGGTTTAGATTTGGGGTTAGGTTTAGATTTGGGGTTAGGTTTAGATTTTAGGTTTAGATTTGGGGTTAGTTTTAGATTTGGGGTTAGGTTTAGATTCTAGGTTTAGATTTGGGGTTAGGTTTAGATTTGGGGTTAGGTTTAGATTTTAGGTTTAGATTTGGGGTTAGGTTTAGATTTGGGGTTAGGTTTAGATTTTAGGTTTAGATTTGGGGTTAGGTTTAGATTTTAGGTTTAGATTTCGGGTTAGGTTTAGATTTGGGGTTAGGTTTAGATTTTAGGTTTAGATTTGGGGTTAGGTTTAGATTATAGGTTTAGATTTGGGGTTAGGTTTAGATTTGGGGTTAGGTTTAGATTTTAGGTTTAGATTTGGGGTTAGGTTTAGATTTTAGGTTTAGATTTGGGGTTAGGTTTAGATTTTAGGTTTAGATTTGGGGTTAGGTTTAGATTTGGGGTTAGGTTTAGATTTTAGGTTTAGATTTGGGGTTAGGTTTAGATGTGGGGTTAGGTTTAGATTTTAGGTTTAGATTTGGGGTTAGGTTTAGATTTGGGGTTAGGTTTAGATTTTAGGTTTAGATTTGGGGTTAGGTTTAGATTTTAGGTTTAGATTTGGGGTTAGGTTTAGATTTGGGGTTAGGTTTAGATTTTAGGTTTAGATTTTGGGTTAGGTTTAGATTTGGGGTTAGGTTTAGATTTTAGGTTTAGATTTGGGGTTAGGTTTAGATTTGGGGTTAGGTTTAGATTTTAGGTTTAGACTTGGGGTTAGGTTTAGATTTTAGGTTTAGATTTTAGATTTAGATTTGGGGTTAGGTTTAGATTTTAGGTTTAGATTTGGGGTTAGGTTTAGATTTTAGGTTTAGATTTAAGGTTAGGTTTCGATTTCGGGTTAAGTTTAGATTTTAGATTTAGATTTGGGGTTAGGTTTAGATTTTAGGTTTAAATTTGGGGTTAGGTTTAGATTTTAGGTTTAGATTTGGGGTTAGGTTTAGATTTGGGGTTAGGTTTAGATTTTAGGTTTAGATTTGGGGTTAGGTTTAGATTTGGGGTTAGGTTTAGATTTTAGGTTTAGATTTGGGCTTAGGTTTAGATTTTAGGTTTAGATTTTAGGTTTAGATTTGGGGATAGGTTTAGATTTTAGGTTTAGATTTGGGGTTAGGTTTAGATTTTAGGTTTAGATTTGGGGTTAGGTTTAGATTTTAGGTTTAGATTTGGGGTTAGGTTTAGATTTGAGGTTTAGATTTGGGGTTAGGTTTAGATTTGGGGTTAGGTTTAGATTTTAGGTTTAGATTTGGGGTTAGGTTTAGATTTTAGGTTTAGATTTGGGGTTAGGTTTAGATTTGGGGTTAGGTTTAGATTTTAGGTTTAGATTTGGGGTTAGGTTTAGATTTGGGGTTAGGTTTAGATTTTAGGTTTAGATTTGGGGTTAGGTTTAGATTTTAGGTTTAGATTTTAGGTTTAGATTTGGGGATAGGTTTAGATTTTAGGTTTAGATTTGGGGTTAGGTTTAGATTTGAGGTTTAGATTTGGGGTTAGGTTTAGATTTTAGGTTTAGATTTGGGGTTAGGTTTAGATTTGGGGTTAGGTTTAGATTTTAGGTTTAGATTTGGGGTTAGTTTTAGATTTTAGGTTTAGATTTGGGGTTAGGTTTAGATTTGGAGTTAGGTTTAGATTTTAGGTTTAGATTTGGGGTTAGGTTTAGATTTTATGGTTAGGTTTAGATTTTAGGTTTAGATTTGAGGTTAGGTTTAGATTTTAGGTTTAGATTTGGGGTTAGGTTTAGATTTGGGGTTAGGTTTAGATTTTAGGTTTAGATTTGGGGTTAGGTTTAGATTTTAGGCTTAGATTTGGGGTTAGGTTTAGATTTTAGGTTTAGATTTGGGGTTAGGTTTAGATTTGGGGTTAGGTTTAGATTATAGGTTTAGATTTGGGGTTAGGTTTAGATTTGGGGTTAGGTTTAGATTTTAGGTTTAGATTTGGGGTTAGGTTTAGATTTTAGGTTTAGATTTGGGGTTAGGTTTAGATTTTAGGTTTAGATTTGGGGTTAGGTTTAGATTTGGGGTTAGGTTTAGATTTTAGGTTTAGATTTGGGGTTAGGTTTAGATTTGGGGTTAGGTTTAGATTTTAGGTTTAGATTTGGGGTTAGGTTTAGATTTGGGGTTAGGTTTAGATTTTAGGTTTAGATTTGGGGTTAGGTTTAGATTTGGGGTTAGGTTTAGATTTTAGGTTTAGATTTGGGGTTAGGTTTAGATTTGGGGTTAGGTTTAGATTTTAGGTTTAGATTTGGGGTTAGGTTTAGATTTGGGGTTAGGTTTAGATTTTAGGTTTAGATTTGGGGTTAGGTTTAGATTTTAGGTTTAGATTTGGGGATAGGTTTAGATTTTAGGTTTAGATTTGGGGTTAGGTTTAGATTTGAGGTTTAGATTTGGGGTTAGGTTTAGATTTTAGGTTTAGATTTGGGGTTAGGTTTAGATTTGGGGTTAGGTTTAGATTTTAGGTTTAGATTTGGGGTTAGGTTTAGATTTTAGGTTTAGATTTGGGGTTAGGTTTAGATTTGGGGTTAGGTTTAGATTTTAGGTTTAGATTTGGGGTTAGGTTTAGATTTGGGGTTAGGTTTAGATTTTAGGTTTAGATTTTAGGTTTAGATTTGGGGATAGGTTTAGATTTTAGGTTTAGATTTGGGGTTAGGTTTAGATTTGAGGTTTAGATTTGGGGTTAGGTTTAGATTTTAGGTTTAGATTTGGGGTTAGGTTTAGATTTGGGGTTAGGTTTAGATTTTAGGTTTAGATTTGGGGTTAGGTTTAGATTTTAGGTTTAGATTTGGGGTTAGGTTTAGATTTGGAGTTAGGTTTAGATTTTAGGTTTAGATTTGGGGTTAGGTTTAGATTTTATGGTTAGGTTTAGATTTTAGGTTTAGATTTGGGGTTAGGTTTAGATTTGGGGTTAGGCTTAGATTTTAGGTTTAGATTTGGGGTTAGGTTTAGATTTTAGGTTTAGATTTGGGGTTAGGTTTAGATTTGGGGTTAGGTTTAGATTTTAGGTTTAGATTTGGGGTTAGGTTTAGATTTGGGGTTAGGTTTAGATTTTAGGTTTAGATTTGGGGTTAGGTTTAGATTTGGGGTTAGGTTTAGATTTTAGGTTTAGATTTGGGGTTAGGTTTAGATTTTAGGTTTAGATTTGGGGTTAGGTTTAGATTTTAGGTTTAGATTTGGGGTTAGGTTTAGATTTTAGGTTTAGATTTGGGGTTAGGTTTAGATTTGGGGTTAGGTTTAGATTTTAGGTTTAGATTTGGGGTTAGGTTTAGATTTGGGGTTAGGTTTAGATTTTAGGTTTAGATTTGGGGTTAGGTTTAGATTTGGGGTTAGGTTTAGATTTTAGGTTTAGATTTGGGGTTAGTTTTAGATTTGGGGTTAGGTTTAGATTCTAGGTTTAGATTTGGGGTTAGGTTTAGATTTGGGGTTAGGTTTAGATTTTAGGTTTAGATTTGGGGTTAGGTTTAGATTTGGGGTTAGGTTTAGATTTTAGGTTTAGATTTGGGGTTAGGTTTAGATTTTAGGTTTAGATTTCGGGTTAGGTTTAGATTTGGGGTTAGGTTTAGATTTTAGGTTTAGATTTGGGGTTAGGTTTAGATTATAGGTTTAGATTTGGGGTTAGGTTTAGATTTGGGGTTAGGTTTAGATTTTAGGTTTAGATTTGGGGTTAGGTTTAGATTTTAGGTTTAGATTTGGGGTTAGGTTTAGATTTTAGGTTTAGATTTGGGGTTAGGTTTAGATTTGGGGTTAGGTTTAGATTTTAGGTTTAGATTTGGGGTTAGGTTTAGATGTGGGGTTAGGTTTAGATTTTAGGTTTAGATTTGGGGTTAGGTTTAGATTTGGGGTTAGGTTTAGATTTTAGGTTTAGATTTGGGGTTAGGTTTAGATTTTAGGTTTAGATTTGGGGTTAGGTTTAGATTTGGGGTTAGGTTTAGATTTTAGGTTTAGATTTGGGGTTAGGTTTAGATTTTAGGTTTAGATTTGGGGTTAGGTTTAGATTTGGGGTTAGGTTTAGATTTTAGGTTTAGATTTGGGGTTAGGTTTAGATTTGTGGTTAGGTTTAGATTTTAGGTTTAGATTTGGGGTTAGGTTTAGATTTTAGGTTTAGATTTGGGGTTAGGTTTAGATTTGGGGTTAGGTTTAGATTTTAGGTTTAGATTTGGGGTTAGGTTTAGATTTGGGGTTAGGTTTAGATTTTAGGTTTAGATTTGGGGTTAGGTTTAGATTTTAGGTTTAGATTTGGGGTTAGGTTTAGATTTGGGGTTAGGTTTAGATTTTAGGTTTAGATTTGGGGTTAGGTTTAGATTTTAGGTTTAGATTTTAGGTTTAGATTTGGGGTTAGGTTTAGATTTTAGGTTTAGATTTGGGGTTAGGTTTAGATTTGGGGTTAGGTTTAGATTTTAGGTTTAGACTTGGGGTTAGGTTTAGATTTTAGGTTTAGATTTTAGATTTAGATTTGGGGTTAGGTTTAGATTTTAGGTTTAGATTTGGGGTTAGGTTTAGATTTTAGGTTTAGATTTAAGGTTAGGTTTCGATTTCGGGTTACGTTTAGATTTTAGATTTAGATTTGGGGTTAGGTTTAGATTTTAGGTTTAAATTTGGGGTTAGGTTTAGATTTTAGGTTTAGATTTGGGGTTAGGTTTAGATTTTAGGTTTAGATTTGGGGTTAGGTTTAGATTTTAGGTTTAGATTTGGGGTTAGGTTTAGATTTGGGGTTAGGTTTAGATTTTAGGTTTAGATTTGGGGTTAGGTTTAGATTTTAGGTTTAGATTTTAGGTTTAGATTTGGGGATAGGTTTAGATTTTAGGTTTAGATTTGGGGTTAGGTTTAGATTTGAGGTTTAGATTTGGGGTTAGGTTTAGATTTTAGGTTTAGATTTGGGGTTAGGTTTAGATTTGGGGTTAGGTTTAGATTTTAGGTTTAGATTTGGGGTTAGGTTTAGATTTGGGGTTAGGTTTAGATTTTAGGTTTAGATTTGGGGTTAGGTTTAGATTTTAGGTTTAGATTTTAGGTTTAGATTTGGGGATAGGTTTAGATTTTAGGTTTAGATTTGGGGTTAGGTTTAGATTTGAGGTTTAGATTTGGGGTTAGGTTTAGATTTTAGGTTTAGATTTGGGGTTAGGTTTAGATTTGGGGTTAGGTTTAGATTTTAGGTTTAGATTTGGGGTTAGGTTTAGATTTTAGGTTTAGATTTGGGGTTAGGTTTAGATTTGGGGTTAGGTTTAGATTTTAGGTTTAGATTTGGGGTTAGGTTTAGATTTGGGGTTAGGTTTAGATTTTAGGTTTAGATTTGGGGTTAGGTTTAGATTTTAGGTTTAGATTTTAGGTTTAGATTTGGGGATAGGTTTAGATTTTAGGTTTAGATTTGGGGTTAGGTTTAGATTTGAGGTTTAGATTTGGGGTTAGGTTTAGATTTTAGGTTTAGATTTGGGGTTAGGTTTAGATTTGGGGTTAGGTTTAGATTTTAGGTTTAGATTTGGGGTTAGGTTTAGATTTTAGGTTTAGATTTGGGGTTAGGTTTAGATTTGGAGTTAGGTTTAGATTTTAGGTTTAGATTTGGGGTTAGGTTTAGATTTTATGGTTAGGTTTAGATTTTAGGTTTAGATTTGGGGTTAGGTTTAGATTTGGGGTTAGGCTTAGATTTTAGGTTTAGATTTGGGGTTAGGTTTAGATTTTAGGTTTAGATTTGGGGTTAGGTTTAGATTTGGGGTTAGGTTTAGATTTTAGGTTTAGATTTGGGGTTAGGTTTAGATTTGGGGTTAGGTTTAGATTTTAGGTTTAGATTTGGGGTTAGGTTTAGATTTGGGGTTAGGTTTAGATTTTAGGTTTAGATTTGGGGTTAGGTTTAGATTTTAGGTTTAGATTTGGGGTTAGGTTTAGATTTTAGGTTTAGATTTGGGGTTAGGTTTAGATTTTAGGTTTAGATTTGGGGTTAGGTTTAGATTTGGGGTTAGCTTTAGATTTTAGGTTTAGATTTGGGGTTAGGTTTAGATTTGGGGTTAGGTTTAGATTTTAGGTTTAGATTTGGGGTTAGGTTTAGATTTGGGGTTAGGTTTAGATTTTAGGTTTAGATTTGGTGTTAGGTTTAGATTTGGGGTTAGGTTTAGATTCTAGGTTTAGATTTGGGGTTAGGTTTAGATTTGGGGTTAGGTTTAGATTTTAGGTTTAGATTTGGGGTTAGGTTTAGATTTGGGGTTAGGTTTAGATTTTAGGTTTAGATTTGGGGTTAGGTTTAGATTTTAGGTTTAGATTTCGGGTTAGGTTTAGATTTGGGGTTAGGTTTAGATTTTAGGTTTAGATTTGGGGTTAGGTTTAGATTATAGGTTTAGATTTGGGGTTAGGTTTAGATTTGGGGTTAGGTTTAGATTTTAGGTTTAGATTTGGGGTTAGGTTTAGATTTTAGGTTTAGATTTGGGGTTAGGTTTAGATTTGGGGTTAGGTTTAGATTTTAGGTTTAGATTTGGGCTTAGGTTTAGATGTGGGGTTAGGTTTAGATTTTAGGTTTAGATTCGGGGTTAGGTTTAGATTTGGGGTTAGGTTTAGATTTTAGGTTTAGATTTGGGGTTAGGTTTAGATTTTAGGTTTAGATTTGGGGTTAGGTTTAGATTTGGGGTTAGGTTTAGATTTTAGGTTTAGATTTTGGGTTAGGTTTAGATTTGGGGTTAGGTTTAGATTTTAGGTTTAGATTTGGGGTTAGGTTTAGATTTGGGGTTAGGTTTAGATTTTAGGTTTAGACTTGGGGTTAGGTTTAGATTTTAGGTTTAGATTTTAGATTTAGATTTGGGGTTAGGTTTAGATTTTAGGTTTAGATTTGGGGTTAGGTTTAGATTTTAGGTTTAGATTTAAGGTTAGGTTTCGATTTCGGGTTACGTTTAGATTTTAGATTTAGATTTGGGGTTAGGTTTAGATTTTAGGTTTAAATTTGGGGTTAGGTTTAGATTTTAGGTTTAGATTTGGGGTTAGGTTTAGATTTGGGGTTAGGTTTAGATTTTAGGTTTAGATTTGGGGTTAGGTTTAGATTTGGGGTTAGGTTTAGATTTTAGGTTTAGATTTGGGCTTAGGTTTAGATTTTAGGTTTAGATTTTAGGTTTAGATTTGGGGATAGGTTTAGATTTTAGGTTTAGATTTGGGGTTAGGTTTAGATTTTAGGTTTAGATTTGGGGTTAGGTTTAGATTTTAGGTTTAGATTTGGGGTTAGGTTTAGATTTGGGGTTAGGTTTAGATTTTAGGTTTAGATTTGGGGTTAGGTTTAGATTTGGGGTTAGGTTTAGATTTTAGGTTTAGATTTGGGGTTAGGTTTAGATTTTAGGTTTAGATTTTAGGTTTAGATTTGGGGATAGGTTTAGATTTTAGGTTTAGATTTGGGGTTAGGTTTAGATTTGAGGTTTCGATTTGGGGTTAGGTTTAGATTTTAGGTTTAGATTTGGGGTTAGGTTTAGATTTGGGGTTAGGTTTAGATTTTAGGTTTAGATTTGGGGTTAGGTTTAGATTTTATGTTTAGATTTGGGGTTAGGTTTAGATTTGGAGTTAGGTTTAGATTTTAGGTTTAGATTTGGGGTTAGTTTTATATTTTATGGTTAGGTTTAGATTTTAGGTTTAGATTTGGGGTTAGGTTTAGATTTGGGGTTAGGCTTAGATTTTAGGTTTAGATTTGGGGTTAGGTTTAGATTTTAGGATTAGATTTGGGGTTAGGTTTAGATTTTAGGTTTAGATTTGTGGTTAGGTTTAGATTTTTTGGTTTAGATTTGGGGTTAGGTTTAGATTTTAGGTTTAGATTTGGGGTTAGGTTTAGATTTGGGGTTAGGTTTAGATTTTAGGTTTAGATTTGGGATTAGGTTTAGATTTGGGGTTAGGTTTAGATTTTAGGTTTAGATTTTAGGTTTATATTTGGGGTTAGGCTTAGATTTTAGGTTTAGATTTGGGGTTAGGTTTAGATTTTCGGTTTAGATTTGGGGTTAAGTTTAGATTTGGGGTTAGGTTTAGATTTTAGGTTTAGATTTGGGGTTAGGTTTAGATTTTAGGTTTAGATTTGTGGTTAGGTTTAGATTTTAGGTTTAGATTTGGGGTTAGGTTTAGATTTTAGGTTTAGATTTGGGGTCAGGTTTATATTTCAGGTTTAGATTTGGGGTTAGGTTTAGATTTTAGGTTTAGATTTGGGGTTAGGTTTAGATTTGGGGTTAGGTTTAGAATTTAGGTTTAGATTTGGGGTTAGGTTTAGATTTGGGGTTAGGTTTAGATTTTAGGTTTAGATTTGGGGTTAGGTTTAGATTTTAGGTTTAGATTTGGGGTTAGGTTTAGATTTGGGGTTAGGTTTAGATTTTAGGTTTGGATTTGGGGTTAGGTTTAGATTTTAGGTTTAGATTTGGGGTTAGGTTTAGATTTTAGGTTTAGATTTGGGGTTAGGTTTAGATTTTAGGTTTATATTTAAGGTTAGGTTTCGATTTCGGGTTACGTTTAGATTTTAGGTTTAGATTTTGGGTTAGGTTTAGATTTTAGGTTTAAATTTGGGGTTAGGTTTAGATTTCAGGTTTAGATTTGGGGTTAGGTTTAGATTTTAGGTTTAGATTTGGGGTTAAGTTTAGATTTGGGGTTAGGTTTAGATTTTAGGTTTAGATTTGGGGTTAGGTTTAGATTTGGGGTTAGGTTTAGATTTTAGGTTTAGATTTGGGGTTAGGTTTAGATTTTAGGTTTAGATTTGGGGTTAGGTTTAGATTTGGGGTTAGGTTTAGACTTGGGGTTAGGTTTAGATTTTAGGTTTAGATTTGGGGTTAGGTTTAGATTTTAGTTTTAGATTTGGGGTTAGGTTTAGATTTTAGGTTTAGATTTGGGGTTAGGTTTAGATTTGGGGTTAGGTTTAGATTTTAGGTTTAGATTTGGGGTTAGGTTTAGATTTGGGGTTAGGTTTAGATTTTAGGTTTAGATTTGGGGTTAGGTTTAGATTTTAGGTTTAGATTTGGGGTTAGGTTTAGATTTGGGGTTAGGTTTAGATTTTAGGTTTAGGTTTAGATTTTAGGTTTAGATTTTAGGTTTAGATTTGGGGTTAGGTTTAGATTTTAAGTCTAGATTTAAGGTTAGGTTTCGATTTCGGGTTACGTTTAGATTTTAGGTTTAGATTTGGGGTTAGGTTTAGATTTTAGGTTTAGATTTGAGGTTAGGTTTAGATTTCAGGTTTAGATTTGGGGTTAGGTTTAGATTTTAGGTTTAGATTTGGGGTTAGGTTTAGATTTGAGGTTTAGATTTGGGGTTAGGTTTAGATTTGGGGTTAGGTTTAGATTTTAGGTTTAGATTTGGGGTTAGGTTTAGATTTTAGGTTTAGATTTGGGGTTAGATTTAGATTTGGGGTTAGGTTTAGATTTTAGGTTTAGATTTGGGGTTAGGTTTAGATTTGGGGTTAGGTTTAGATTTTAGGTTTAGATTTGGGGTTAGGTTTAGATTTGGGGTTAGGTTTAGATTTTAGGTTTAGATTTGGGGTTAGGTTTAGATTTGGGGTTAGGTTTAGATTTTAGGTTTAGATTTGGGGTTAGGTTTAGATTTTAGGTTTAGATTTGGGGTTAGGTTTAGATTTGGGGTTAGGTTTAGATTTTAGGTTTAGATTTGGGTTTAGGTTTAGATTTTAGGTTTAGATTTTAGGTTTAGATTTGGGGTTAGGTTTAGATTTTATGTTTAGATTTGGGGTTAGGTTTAGATTTGGAGTTAGGTTTAGATTTTAGGTTTAGATTTGGGGTTAGGTTTAGATTTTATGGTTAGGTTTAGATTTTAGGTTTAGATTTGGGGTTAGGTTTAGATTTGGGGTTAGGCTTAGATTTTAGGTTTAGATTTGGGGTTAGGTTTAGATTTTAGGATTAGATTTGGGGTTAGGTTTAGATTTTAGGTTTAGATTTGGGGTTAGGTTTAGATTTGTGGTTAGGTTTAGATTTGGGGTTAGGTTTAGATTTTAGGTTTAGATTTGGGGTTAGGTTTAG
This sequence comes from Patagioenas fasciata, assembly GCF_037038585.1. NCBI lineage: Eukaryota > Metazoa > Chordata > Aves > Columbiformes > Columbidae > Patagioenas > Patagioenas fasciata. Next base: position 541,620 of record NW_027288622.1, read on the forward strand.
ATTTGGGGTTAGGTTTAGATTTTAGGTTTGGATTTGGGGTTAGGTTTAGATTATAGGTTTAGATTTGGGGTTAGGTTTAGACTTGTGGTTAGGTTTAGATTTTAGGTTTAGATTTGGGGTTAGGTTTAGATTTTAGGTTTATATTTGGGGTTAGGTTTAGATTTTAGGTTTAGATTTGGGGTTATGTTTAGATTTGGGGTTAGGTTTAGATTTTAGGTTTAGATTTGTGGTTAGGTTTAGATTTTTTGGTTTAGATTTGGGGTTAGGTTTAGATTTTAGGTTTAGATTTGGGGTTAGGTTTAGATTTGGGGTTAGGTTTAGATTTTAGGTTTAGATTTGGGATTAGGTTTAGATTTGGGGTTAGGTTTAGATTTTAGGTTTAGATTTTAGGTTTATATTTGGGGTTAGGCTTAGATTTTAGGTTTAGATTTGGGGTTAGGTTTAGATTTTCGGTTTAGATTTGGGGTTAAGTTTAGATTTGGGGTTAGGTTTAGATTTTAGGTTTAGATTTGGGGTTAGGTTTAGATTTTAGGTTTAGATTTGTGGTTAGGTTTAGATTTTAGGTTTAGATTTGGGGTTAGGTTTAGATTTTAGGTTTAGATTTGGGGTCAGGTTTATATTTCAGGTTTAGATTTGGGGTTAGGTTTAGATTTTAGGTTTAGATTTGGGGTTAGGTTTAGATTTGGGGTTAGGTTTAGAATTTAGGTTTAGATTTGGGGTTAGGTTTAGATTTGGGGTTAGGTTTAGATTTTAGGTTTAGATTTGGGGTTAGGTTTAGATTTTAGGTTTAGATTTGGGGTTAGGTTTAGATTTTAGGTTTAGATTTGGGGTTAGGTTTAGATTTGGGGTTAGGTTTAGATTTTAGGTTTGGATTTGGGGTTAGGTTTAGATTTTAGGTTTAGATTTGGGGTTAGGTTTAGATTTTAGGTTTAGATTTGGGGTTAGGTTTAGATTTTAGGTTTAGATTTGGGGTTAGGTTTAGATTTTAGGTTTATATTTAAGGTTAGGTTTCGATTTCGGGTTACGTTTAGATTTTAGGTTTAGATTTTGGGTTAGGTTTAGATTTTAGGTTTAAATTTGGGGTTAGGTTTAGATTTCAGGTTTAGATTTGGGGTTAGGTTTAGATTTTAGGTTTAGATTTGGGGTTAAGTTTAGATTTGGGGTTAGGTTTAGATTTTAGGTTTAGATTTGGGGTTAGGTTTAGATTTGGGGTTAGGTTTAGATTTTAGGTTTAGATTTGGGGTTAGGTTTAGATTTTAGGTTTAGATTTGGGGTTAGGTTTAGATTTGGGGTTAGGTTTAGACTTGGGGTTAGGTTTAGATTTTAGGTTTAGATTTGGGGTTAGGTTTAGATTTTAGTTTTAGATTTGGGGTTAGGTTTAGATTTTAGGTTTAGATTTGGTGTTAGGTTTAGATTTGGGGTTAGGTTTAGATTTTAGGTTTAGATTTGGGGTTAGGTTTAGATTTGGGGTTAGGTTTAGATTTTAGGTTTAGATTTGGGGTTAGGTTTAGATTTTAGGTTTAGATTTGGGGTTAGGTTTAGATTTGGGGTTAGGTTTAGATTTTAGGTTTAGGTTTAGATTTTAGGTTTAGATTTTAGGTTTAGATTTGGGGTTAGGTTTAGATTTTAAGTCTAGATTTAAGGTTAGGTTTCGATTTCGGGTTACGTTTAGATTTTAGGTTTAGATTTGGGGTTAGGTTTAGATTTTAGGTTTAGATTTGAGGTTAGGTTTAGATTTCAGGTTTAGATTTGGGGTTAGGTTTAGATTTTAGGTTTAGATTTGGGGTTAGGTTTAGATTTGAGGTTTAGATTTGGGGTTAGGTTTAGATTTGGGGTTAGGTTTAGATTTTAGGTTTAGATTTGGGGTTAGGTTTAGATTTTAGGTTTAGATTTGGGGTTAGATTTAGATTTGGGGTTAGGTTTAGATTTTAGGTTTAGATTTGGGGTTAGGTTTAGATTTGGGGTTAGGTTTAGATTTTAGGTTTAGATTTGGGGTTAGGTTTAGATTTGGGGTTAGGTTTAGATTTTAGGTTTAGATTTGGGGTTAGGTTTAGATTTGGGGTTAGGTTTAGATTTTAGGTTTAGATTTGGGGTTAGGTTTAGATTTTAGGTTTAGATTTGGGGTTAGGTTTAGATTTGGGGTTAGGTTTAGATTTTAGGTTTAGATTTGGGTTTAGGTTTAGATTTTAGGTTTAGATTTTAGGTTTAGATTTGGGGTTAGGTTTAGATTTTAGGTTTAGATTTAAGGTTAGGTTTCGATTTCGGGTTACGTTTAGATTTTAGGTTTAGATTTGGGGTTAGGTTTAGATTTTAGGTTTAGATTTGGGGTTAGGTTTAGATTTGGGGTTAGGTTTAGATTTTAGGTTTAGATTTGGGGTTAGGTTTAGATTTGGGGTTAGGTTTAGATTTGGGGTTAGGTTTAGATTTTAGGTTTAGATTTGGGGTTAGGTTTAGATTTGGGGTTAGGTTTAGATTTTAGGTTTAGATTTGGGGTTAGGTTTAAATTTTTTGGTTTAGATTTGGGGTTAGGTTTAGATTTTAGGTTTAGATTTGGGGTTAGGTTTAGATTTGGGGTTAGGTTTAGATTTTAGGTTTAGATTTGGGATTAGGTTTAGATTTGGGGTTAGGTTTAAATTTTAGGTTTAGATTTTAGGTTTAGATTTGGGGTTAGGCTTAGATTTTAGGTTTAGATTTGGGGTTAGGTTTAGATTTTCGGTTTAGATTTGGGGTTAAGTTTAGATTTGGGGTTAGGTTTAGATTTTAGGTTTAGATTTGGGGTTAGGTTTAGATTTTAGGTTTAGATTTGTGGTTAGGTTTAGATTTTAGGTTTAGATTTGGGGTTAGGTTTAGATTTTAGGTTTAGATTTGGGGTTAGGTTTAGATTTTAGGTTTAGATTTGGGGTTAGGTTTAGATTTGGGGTTAGGTTTAGATTTTAGGTTTAGATTTGGGGTTAGGTTTAGATTTTAGGTTTAGATTTGGGGTTAGGTTTAGATTTTAGGTTTATATTTGGGGTAAGGTTTAGATTTGGGGTTAGGTTTAGATTTTAGGTTTAGATTTGGGGTTAGGTTTAGATTTGGGGTTAGGTTTTGATTTTAGGTTTAGATTTGGGGTTAGGTTTAGATTTTAGGTTTAGATTTGGGGTTAGGTTTAGATTTTAGGTTTAGATTTTACGTTTAGATTTGGGGTTAGGTTTAGATTTTAGGTTTAGATTTAAGGTTAGGTTTCGATTTTAGGTTTAGATTTTACGTTTAGATTTGGGGTTAGGTTTAGATTTTAGGTTTAGATTTAAGGTTAGGTTTCGATTTCGGGTTAGGTTTAGATTTTAGGTTTAGATTTGGGGTTAGGTTTAGATTTTAGGTTTAGATTTGGGGTTAGGTTTAGATTTTAGGTTTAGATTTGGGGTTAGGTTTAGATTTGGGGTTAGGTTTAGATTTTAGGTTTAGATTTGGGGTTAGGTTTAGATTTGGGGTTAGGTTTAAATTCTAGGTTTAGATTTGGGGTTAGGTTTAGATTTGGGGTTAGGTTTAGATTTTAGGTTTAGATTTGGGGTTAGGTTTAGATTTGGGGTTAGGTTTAGATTTTAGGTTTAGATTTGGGGTTAGGTTTAGATTTTAGGTTTAGATTTGGGGTTAGGTTTAGATTTGGGGTTAGGTTTAGATTTTAGGTTTAGATTTGGGGTTAGGTTTAGATTTTAGGTTTAGATTTGGGGTTAGGTTTAGATTTTAGGTTTAGATTTGGGGTTAGGTTTAGATTTGGGGTTAGGTTTAGATTTTAGGTTTAGATTTGGGGTTAGGTTTAGATTTGGGGTTAGGTTTAGATTTTAGGTTTAGATTTGGGGTTAGGTTTAGATTTGGGGTTAGGTTTAGATTTTAGGTTTAGATTTGGGGTTAGGTTTAGATTTTAGGTTTAGATTTGGGGTTAGTTTTAGATTATAGGTTTAGATTTGGGGTTAGGTTTAGATTTGGGGTTAGGTTTAGATTTTAGGTTTAGATTTGGGGTTAGGTTTAGATTTTAGGTTTAGATTTGGGGTTAGGTTTAGATTTTAGGTTTAGATTTGGGGTTAGGTTTAGATTTGGGGTTAGGTTTAGATTTTAGGTTTAGATTTGTGGTTAGGTTTAGATTTTAGGTTTAGATTTGGGGTTAGGTTTAGATTTTAGGTTTAGATTTGGGGTTAGGTTTAGATTTTAGGTTTAGATTTGGGGTTAGGTTTAGATTTGGGGTTAGGTTTAGATTTTAGGTTTAGATTTGGGGTTAGGTTTAGATTTGGGGTTAGGTTTAGATTTTAGGTTTAGATTTGGGGTTAGGTTTAGATTTTAGGTTTAGATTTGGGGTTAGGTTTAGATTTGGGGTTAGGTTTAGATTTTAGGTTTAGATTTGGGGTTAGGTTTAGATTTTAGGTTTAGATTTGGGGTTAGGTTTAGATTTGGGGTTAGGTTTAGATTTTAGGTTTAGACTTGGGGTTAGGTTTAGATTTTAGGTTTAGATTTTAGGTTAGATTTGGGGTTAGGTTTAGATTTTAGGTTTAGATTTGGGGTTAGGTTTAGATTTTAGGTTTAGATTTAAGGTTAGGTTTCGATTTCGGGTTACGTTTAGATTTTAGATTTAGATTTGGGGTTAGGTTTAGATTTTAGGTTTAGATTTGGGGTTAGGTTTAGATTTTAGGTTTAGATTTGGGGTTAGGTTTAGATTTGGGGTTAGGTTTAGATTTTAGGTTTAGATTTGGGGTTAGGTTTAGATTTGGGGTTAGGTTTAGATTCTAGGTTTAGATTTGGGGTTAGGTTTAGATTTGGGGTTAGGTTTAGATTTTAGGTTTAGATTTGGGGTTAGGTTTAGATTTTAGGTTTAGATTTGGGGTTAGGTTTAGATTTTAGGTTTAGATTTTAGGTTTAGATTTGGGGATAGGTTTAGATTTTAGGTTTAGATTTGGGGTTAGGTTTAGATTTTAGGTTTAGATTTGGGGTTAGGTTTAGATTTTAGGTTTAGATTTGGGGTTAGGTTTAGATTTGGGGTTAGGTTTAGATTTTAGGTTTAGATTTGGGGTTAGGTTTAGATTTTAGGTTTAGATTTTGGGTTAGGTTTAGATTTTAGGTTTACAGTTGGGGTTAGGTTTAGATTTGGGGTTAGGTTTAGATTTTAGGTTTAGATTTGGGGTTAGGTTTAGATTTTAGGTTTAGATTTGGGGTTAGGTTTAGATTTGGGGTTAGGTTTAGATTTGGGGTTAGGTTTAAATTTTAGGTTTAGATTTTAGGTTTAGATTTGGGGTTAGGCTTAGATTTTAGGTTTAGATTTGGGGTTAGGTTTAGATTTTCGGTTTAGATTTGGGGTTAAGTTTAGATTTGGGGTTAGGTTTAGATTTTAGGTTTAGATTTGGGGTTAGGTTTAGATTTTAGGTTTAGATTTGGGGTTAGGTTTAGATTTTAGGTTTAGATTTGGGGTTAGGTTTAGATTTTAGGTTTATATTTGGGGTAAGGTTTAGATTTGGGGTTAGGTTTAGATTTTAGGTTTAGATTTGGGGTTAGGTTTAGATTTGGGGTTAGGTTTTGATTTTAGGTTTAGATTTGGGGTTAGGTTTAGATTTTAGGTTTAGATTTGGGGTTAGGTTTAGATTTGGGGTTAGGTTTAGATTTTAGGTTTAGATTTGGGGTTAGGTTTAGATTTTAGGTTTAGATTTTAGGTTAGGTTTAGATTTTAGGTTTAGATTTTACGTTTAGATTTGGGGTTAGGTTTAGATTTTAGGTTTAGATTTAAGGTTAGGTTTCGATTTCGGGTTACGTTTAGATTTTAGATTTAGATTTGGGGTTAGGTTTAGATTTTAGGTTTAAATTTGGGGTTAGGTTTAGATTTTAGGTTTAGATTTGGGGTTAGGTTTAGATTTGGGGTTAGGTTTAGATTTTAGGTTTAGATTTGGGGTTAGGTTTAGATTTGGGGTTAGGTTTAAATTCTAGGTTTAGATTTGGGGTTAGGTTTAGATTTGGGGTTAGGTTTAGATTTTAGGTTTAGATTTGGGGTTAGGTTTAGATTTGGGGTTAGGTTTAGATTTTAGGTTTAGATTTGGGGTTAGGTTTAGATTTGGGGTTAGGTTTCGATTTTAGGTTTAGATTTGGGGTTAGGTTTAGATTTTAGGTTTAGATTTGGGGTTAGGTTTAGATTTGGGGTTAGGTTTAGATTTTAGGTTTAGATTTGGGGTTAGGTTTAGATTTTAGGTTTAGATTTGGGGTTAGGTTTAGATTTTAGGTTTAGATTTGGGGTTAGGTTTAGATTTGGGGTTAGGTTTAGATTTTAGGTTTAGATTTGGGGTTAGGTTTAGATTTTAGGTTTAGATTTGGGGTTAGGTTTAGATTTGGGGTTAGGTTTAGATTTTAGGTTTAGATTTGGGGTTAGGTTTAGATTTGGGGTTAGGTTTAGATTTTAGGTTTAGATTTGGTGTTAGGTTTAGATTTTAGGTTTAGATTTGGGGTTAGTTTTAGATTATAGGTTTAGATTTGGGGTTAGGTTTAGATTTTAGGTTTAGATTTGGGGTTAGGTTTAGATTTTAGGTTTAGATTTGGGGTTAGGTTTAGATTTTAGGTTTAGATTTGGGGTTAGGTTTAGATTATAGGTTTAGATTTGGGGTTAGGTTTAGATTTGGGGTTAGGTTTAGATTTTAGGTTTAGATTTGGGGTTAGGTTTAGATTTTAGGTTTAAATTTGGGGTTAGGTTTAGATTTTAGGTTTAGATTTGGGGTTAGGTTTAGATTTGGGGTTAGGTTTAGATTTTAGGTTTAGATTTGTGGTTAGGTTTAGATTTTAGGTTTAGATTTGGGGTTAGGTTTAGATTTGGGGTTAGGTTTAGATTTTAGGTTTAGATTTGGGGTTAGGTTTAGATTTGGGGTTAGGTTTAGATTTTAGGTTTAGATTTGGGGTTAGGTTTAGATTTTAGGTTTAGATTTGGGGTTAGGTTTAGATTTGGGGTTAGGTTTAGATTTTAGGTTTAGATTTGGGGTTAGGTTTAGATTTTAGGTTTAGATTTGGGGTTAGGTTTAGATTTGGGGTTAGGTTTAGATTTTAGGTTTAGATTTTAGGTTAGATTTGGGGTTAGGTTTAGATTTTAGGTTTAGATTTGGGGTTAGGTTTAGATTTTAGGTTTAGATTTAAGGTTAGGTTTCGATTTCGGGTTACGTTTAGATTTTAGATTTAGATTTGGGGTTAGGTTTAGATTTTAGGTTTAGATTTTAGGTTAGATTTGGGGTTAGGTTTAGATTTTAGGTTTAGATTTGGGGTTAGGTTTAGATTTTAGGTTTAGATTTGGGGTTAGGTTTAGATTTGGGGTTAGGTTTAGATTTTAGGTTTAGATTTGGGGTTAGGTTTAGATTTGGGGTTAGGTTTAGATTTTAGGTTTAGACTTGGGGTTAGGTTTAGATTTTAGGTTTAGATTTTAGGTTAGATTTGGGGTTAGGTTTAGATTTTAGGTTTAGATTTGGGGTTAGGTTTAGATTTTAGGTTTAGATTTAAGGTTAGGTTTCGATTTCGGGTTACGTTTAGATTTTAGATTTAGATTTGGGGTTAGGTTTAGATTTTAGGTTTAGATTTGGGGTTAGGTTTAGATTTTAGGTTTAGATTTGGGGTTAGGTTTAGATTCTAGGTTTAGATTTGGGGTTAGGTTTAGATTTGGGGTTAGGTTTAGATTTTAGGTTTAGATTTGGGGTTAGGTTTAGATTTTAGGTTTAGATTTGGGGTTAGGTTTAGATTTTAGGTTTAGATTTTAGGTTTAGATTTGAGGATAGGTTTAGATTTTAGGTTTAGATTTGGGGTTAGGTTTAGATTTTAGGTTTAGATTTGGGGTTAGGTTTAGATTTTAGGTTTAGATTTGGGGTTAGGTTTAGATTTGGGGTTAGGTTTAGATTTTAGGTTTAGATTTGGGGTTAGGTTTAGATTTTAGGTTTAGATTTGGGGTTAGGTTTAGATTTTAGGTTTAGATTTGGGGTTAGGTTTAGATTTGGGGTTAGGTTTAGATTTTAGGTTTAGATTTGGGGTTAGGTTTAGATTTTAGGTTTAGATTTGGGGTTAGGTTTAGATTTGGGGTTAGGTTTAGATTTTAGGTTTAGATTTGGGGTTAGGTTTAGATTTGGGGTTAGGTTTAGATTTTAGGTTTAGATTTGGGGTTAGGTTTAGATTTGGGGTTAGGTTTAGATTTTAGGTTTAGATTTGGGGTTAGGTTTAGATTTTAGGTTTAGATTTTAGATTTAGATTTGGGGTTAGGTTTAGATTTTACGTTTAGATTTAAGGTAAGGTTTCGATTTCGGGTTACGTTTAGATTTTAGGTTTAGATTTGGGGTTAGGTTTAGATTTGGGGTTAGGTTTAGATTTTAGGTTTAGATTTGGGGTTAGGTTTAGATTTTAGGTTTAGATTTGGGGTTAGGTTTAGATTTGGGGTTAGGTTTAAATTCTAGGTTTAGATTTGGGGTTAGGTTTAGATTTGGGGTTAGGTTTAGATTTTAGGTTTAGATTTGGGGTTAGGTTTAGATTTGGGGTTAGGTTTAGATTTTAGGTTTAGATTTGGGGTTAGGTTTAGATTTGGGGTTAGGTTTAGATTTTAGGTTTAGATTTGGGGTTAGGTTTAGATTTTAGGTTTAGATTTGGGGTTAGGTTTAGATTTGGGGTTAGGTTTAGATTTTAGGTTTAGATTTGGGGTTAGGTTTAGATTTTAGGTTTAGATTTGGGGTTAGGTTTAGATTTTAGGTTTAGATTTGGGGTTAGGTTTAGATTTTAGGTTTAGATTTGGGGTTAGGTTTAGATTTGGGGTTAGGTTTAGATTTTAGGTTTAGATTTGGGGTTAGGTTTAGATTTGGGGTTAGATTTAGATTTTAGGTTTAGATTTGGTGTTAGGTTTAGATTTTAGGTTTAGATTTGGGGTTAGTTTTAGATTATAGGTTTAGATTTGGGGTTAGGTTTAGATTTGGGGTTAGGTTTAGATTTTAGGTTTAGATTTGGGGTTAGGTTTAGATTTTAGGTTTAGATTTGGGGTTAGGTTTAGATTATAGGTTTAGATTTGGGGTTAGGTTTAGATTTGGGGTTAGGTTTAGATTTTAGGTTTAGATTTGGGGTTAGGTTTAGATTTTAGGTTTAAATTTGGGGTTAGGTTTAGATTTTAGGTTTAGATTTGGGGTTAGGTTTAGATTTGGGGTTAGGTTTAGATTTTAGGTTTAGATTTGTGGTTAGGTTTAGATTTTAGGTTTAGATTTGGGGTTAGGTTTAGATTTGGGGTTAGGTTTAGATTTTAGGTTTAGATTTGGGGTTAGGTTTAGATTTGGGGTTAGGTTTAGATTTTAGGTTTAGATTTGGGGTTAGGTTTAGATTTTAGGTTTAGATTTGGGGTTAGGTTTAGATTTGGGGTTAGGTTTAGATTTTAGGTTTAGATTTGGGGTTAGGTTTAGATTTTAGGTTTAGATTTGGGGTTAGGTTTAGATTTGGGGTTAGGTTTAGATTTTAGGTTTAGATTTTAGGTTAGATTTGGGGTTAGGTTTAGATTTTAGGTTTAGATTTGGGGTTAGGTTTAGATTTTAGGTTTAGATTTAAGGTTAGGTTTCGATTTCGGGTTACGTTTAGATTTTAGATTTAGATTTGGGGTTAGGTTTAGATTTTAGGTTTAGATTTGGGGTTAGGTTTAGATTTTAGGTTTAGATTTGGGGTTAGGTTTAGATTTGGGGTTAGGTTTAGATTTTAGGTTTAGATTTGGGGTTAGGTTTAGATTTGGGGTTAGGTTTAGATTTTAGGTTTAGACTTGGGGTTAGGTTTAGATTTTAGGTTTAGATTTTAGGTTAGATTTGGGGTTAGGTTTAGATTTTAGGTTTAGATTTGGGGTTAGGTTTAGATTTTAGGTTTAGATATAAGGTTAGGTTTCGATTTCGGGTTACGTTTAGATTTTAGATTTAGATTTGGGGTTAGGTTTAGATTTTAGGTTTAGATTTGGGGTTAGGTTTAGATTTTAGGTTTAGATTTGGGGTTAGGTTTAGATTTGGGGTTAGGTTTAGATTCTAGGTTTAGATTTGGGGTTAGGTTTAGATTTGGGGTTAGGTTTAGATTTTAGGTTTAGATTTGGGGTTAGGTTTAGATTTTAGGTTTAGATTTGGGGTTAGGTTTAGATTTTAGGTTTAGATTTTAGGTTTAGATTTGAGGATAGGTTTAGATTTTAGGTTTAGATTTGGGGTTAGGTTTAGATTTTAGGTTTAGATTTGGGGTTAGGTTTAGATTTTAGGTTTAGATTTGGGGTTAGGTTTAGATTTGGGGTTAGGTTTAGATTTTAGGTTTAGATTTGGGGTTAGGTTTAGATTTTAGGTTTAGATTTGGGGTTAGGTTTAGATTTTAGGTTTAGATTTGGGGTTAGGTTTAGATTTGGGGTTAGGTTTAGATTTTAGGTTTAGATTTGGGGTTAGGTTTAGATTTTAGGTTTAGATTTGTGGTTAGGTTTAGATTTGGGGTTAGGTTTAGATTTTAGGTTTAGATTTGGGGTTAGGTTTAGATTTGGGGTTAGGTTTAGATTTTAGGTTTAGATTTGGGGTTAGGTTTAGATTTGGGGTTAGGTTTAGATTTTAGGTTTAGATTTGGGGTTAGGTTTAGATTTTAGGTTTAGATTTTAGATTTAGATTTGGGGTTAGGTTTAGATTTTAGGTTTAGATTTAAGGTTAGGTTTCGATTTCGGGTTACGTTTAGATTTTAGGTTTAGATTTGGGGTTAGGTTTAGATTTGGGGTTAGGTTTAGATTTTAGGTTTAGATTTGGGGTTAGGTTTAGATTTGGGGTTAGGTTTAGATTTTAGGTTTAGATTTGGGGTTAGGTTTAGATTTTAGTTCTAGATTAGATTTTAGGTTTAGATTTGGGGTTAGGTTTAGATTTTAGGTTTAGATTTGGGGTTAGGTTTAGATTTTAGGTTTGGATTAGGGGTTAGGTTTAGATTTTAGGTTTAGATTTGGGGTTAGGTTTAGATTTGGGGTTAGGTTTAGATTTAAGGTTTAGATTTGGGGTTAGGTTTAGATTTTAGGTTTAGATTTGGGGTTAGGTTTAGATTTTAGGTTTATATTTAAGGTTAGGTTTCGATTTCGGGTTACGTTTAGATTTTAGGTTTAGATTTGGGGTTAGGTTTAGATTTTAGGTTTAGATTTGGGGTTAGGTTTAGATTTCAGGTTTAGATTTGGGGTTAGGTTTAGATTTTAAGTTTAGATTTGGGGTTAAGTTTAGATTTGGGGTTAGGTTTAGATTTTAGGTTTAGATTTGGAGTTAGGTTTAGATTTGGGGTTAGGTTTAGACTTGGGGTTAGGTTTAGATTTTAGGTTTAGATTTGGGGTTAGGTTTAGATTTTAGGTTTAGATTTGGGGTTAGGTTTAGATTTTAGGTTTAGATTTGGGGTTAGGTTTAGATTTTAGGTTTAGATTTGGGGTTAGGTTTAGATTTGGGGTTAGGTTTAGATTTTAGGTTTAGATTTGGGGTTAGGTTTAGATTTGGGGTTAGGTTTAGATTTTAGGTTTAGATTTGGGGTTAGGTTTAGATTTTAGGTTTAGATTTGGGGTTAGGTTTAGATTTGGGTTTAGGTTTAGATTTTAGGTTTAGATTTGGGGTTAGGTTTAGATTTTAGGTTTAGATTTGGGGTTAGGTTTAGATTTGGGGTTAGGTTTAGATTTTAGGTTTAGACTTGGGGTTAGGTTTAGATTTTAGGTTTAGATTTTAGGTTAGATTTGGGGTTAGGTTTAGATTTTAGGTTTAGATTTGGGGTTAGGTTTAGATTTTAGGTTTAGATTTAAGGTTAGGTTTCGATTTCGGGTTACGTTTAGATTTTAGATTTAGATTTGGGGTTAGGTTTAGATTTTAGGTTTAGATTTGGGGTTAGGTTTAGATTTTAGGTTTAGATTTGGGGTTAGGTTTAGATTTGGGGTTAGGTTTAGATTTTAGGTTTAGATTTGGGGTTAGGTTTAGATATGGGGTTAGGTTTAGATTTTTTGGTTTAGATTTGGGGTTAGGTTTAGATTTGGGGTTAGGTTTAGATTTTAGGTTTAGATTTGGGGTTAGGTTTAGATTTTAGGTTTAGATTTGGGGTTAGGTTTAGATTTTAGGTTTAGATTTTAGGTTTAGATTTGGGGATAGGTTTAGATTTTAGGTTTAGATTTGGGGTTAGGTTTAGATTTTAGGTTTAGATTTGGGGTTAGGTTTAGATTTTAGGTTTAGATTTGGGGTTAGGTTTAGATTTGGGGTTAGGTTTAGATTTTAGGTTTAGATTTGGGGTTAGGTTTAGATTTTAGGTTTAGATTTGGGGTTAGGTTTAGATTTTAGGTTTAGAGTTGGGGTTAGGTTTAGATTTGGGGTTAGGTTTAGATTTTAGGTTTAGATTTGGGGTTAGGTTTAGATTTTAGGTTTAGATTTGGGGTTAGGTTTAGATTTGGGGTTAGGTTTAGATTTGGGGTTAGGTTTAAATTTTAGGTTTAGATTTTAGGTTTAGATTTGGGGTTAGGCTTAGATTTTAGGTTTAGATTTGGGGTTAGGTTTAGATTTTCGGTTTAGATTTGGGGTTAAGTTTAGATTTGGGGTTAGGTTTAGATTTTAGGTTTAGATTTGGGGTTAGGTTTAGATTTTAGGTTTAGATTTGTGGTTAGGTTTAGATTTTAGGTTTAGATTTGGGGTTAGGTTTAGATTTTAGGTTTAGATTTGGGGTTAGGTTTAGATTTTAGGTTTAGATTTGGGGTTAGGTTTAGATTTGGGGTTAGGTTTAGATTTTAGGTTTAGATTTGGGGTTAGGTTTAGATTTTAGGTTTAGATTTGGGGTTAGGTTTAGATTTTAGGTTTATATTTGGGGTAAGGTTTAGATTTGCGGTTAGGTTTAGATTTTAGGTTTAGATTTGGGGTTAGGTTTAGATTTGGGGTTAGGTTTAGATTTTAGGTTTAGATTTGGGGTTAGGTTTAGATTTTAGGTTTAGATTTGGGGTTAGGTTTAGATTTGGGGTTAGGTTTAGATTTTAGGTTTAGATTTGGGGTTAGGTTTAGATTTTAGGTTTAGATTTTAGGTTAGGTTTAGATTTTAGGTTTAGATTTTAGGTTTAGATTTGGGGTTAGGTTTAGATTTTAGGTTTAGATTTAAGGTTAGGTTTCGATTTCGGGTTACGTTTAGATTTTAGATTTAGATTTGGGGTTAGGTTTAGATTTTAGGTTTAGATTTGGGGTTAGGTTTAGATTTGGGGTTAGGTTTAGATTTTAGGTTTAGATTTGGGGTTAGGTTTAGATTTGGGGTTAGGTTTAAATTCTAGGTTTAGATTTGGGGTTAGGTTTAGATTTGGGGTTAGGTTTAGATTTTAGGTTTAGATTTGGGGTTAGGTTTAGATTTGGGGTTAGGTTTAGATTTTAGGTTTAGATTTGGGGTTAGGTTTAGATTTGGGGTTAGGTTTAGATTTTAGGTTTAGATTTGGGGTTAGGTTTAGATTTTAGGTTTAGATTTGGGGTTAGGTTTAGATTTTAGGTTTAGATTTGGGGTTAGGTTTAGATTATAGGTTTAGATTTGGGGTTAGGTTTAGATTTGGGGTTAGGTTTAAATTCTAGGTTTAGATTTGGGGTTAGGTTTAGATTTGGGGTTAGGTTTAGATTTTAGGTTTAGATTTGGGGTTAGGTTTAGATTTGGGGTTAGGTTTAGATTTTAGGTTTAGATTTGGGGTTAGGTTTAGATTTGGGGTTAGGTTTAGATTTTAGGTTTAGATTTGGGGTTAGGTTTAGATTTTAGGTTTAGATTTGGGGTTAGGTTTAGATTTTAGGTTTAGATTTGGGGTTAGGTTTAGATTTTAGGTTTAGATTTGGGGTTAGGTTTAGATTTTAGGTTTAGATTTGGGGTTAGGTTTAGATTTGGGGTTAGGTTTAAATTCTAGGTTTAGATTTGGGGTTAGGTTTAGATTTGGGGTTAGGTTTAGATTTTAGGTTTAGATTTGGGGTTAGGTTTAGATTTGGGGTTAGGTTTAGATTTTAGGTTTAGATTTGGGGTTAGGTTTAGATTTGGGGTTAGGTTTAGATTTTAGGTTTAGATTTGGGGTTAGGTTTAGATTTGGGGTTAGGTTTAGATTTTAGGTTTAGATTTGGTGTTAGGTTTAGATTTTAGGTTTAGATTTGGGGTTAGTTTTAGATTATAGGTTTAGATTTGGGGTTAGGTTTAGATTTGGGGTTAGGTTTAGATTTTAGGTTTAGATTTGGGGTTAGGTTTAGATTTTAGGTTTAGATTTGGGGTTAGGTTTAGATTTTAGGTTTAGATTTGGGGTTAGGTTTAGATTATAGTTTTAGATTTGGGGTTAGGTTTAGATTTGGGGTTAGGTTTAGATTTTAGGTTTAGATTTGGGGTTAGGTTTAGATTTTAGGTTTAAATTTGGGGTTAGGTTTAGATTTTAGGTTTAGATTTGGGGTTAGGTTTAGATTTGGGGTTAGGTTTAGATTTTAGGTTTAGATTTGTGGTTAGGTTTAGATTTTAGGTTTAGATTTGGGGTTAGGTTTATATTTTAGGTTTAGATTTGGGGTTAGGTATAGATTTGGGGTTAGGTTTAGATTTTAGGTTTAGATTTGGGGTTAGGTTTAGATTTGGGGTTAGGTTTAGATTTTAGGTTTAGATTTGGGGTTAGGTTTAGATTTTAGGTTTAGATTTGGGGTTAGGTTTAGATTTGGGGTTAGGTTTAGATTTTAGGTTTAGATTTGGGGTTAGGTTTAGATTTTAGGTTTAGATTTGGGGTTAGGTTTAGATTTGGGGTTAGGTTTAGATTTTAGGTTTAGATTTTAGGTTAGATTTGGGGTTAGGTTTAGATTTTAGGTTTAGATTTGGGGTTAGGTTTAGATTTTAGGTTTAGATTTAAGGTTAGGTTTCGATTTCGGGTTACGTTTAGATTTTAGATTTAGATTTGGGGTTAGGTTTAGATTTTAGGTTTAGATTTGGGGTTAGGTTTAGATTTTAGGTTTAGATTTGGGGTTAGGTTTAGATTTGGGGTAGGGTTAGATTTTAGGTTTAGATTTGGGGTTAGGTTTAGATTTGGGGTTAGGTTTAGATTTTAGGTTTAGATTTGGGGTTAGGTTTAGATTTTAGGTTTAGATTTTAGGTTAGATTTGGGGTTAGGTTTAGATTTTAGGTTTAGATTTGGGGTTAGGTTTAGATTTTAGGTTTAGATTTAAGGTTAGGTTTCGATTTCGGGTTACGTTTAGATTTTAGATTTAGATTTGGGGTTAGGTTTAGATTTTAGGTTTAGATTTGGGGTTAGGTTTAGATTTTAGGTTTAGATTTGGGGTTAGGTTTAGATTTGGGGTTAGGTTTAGATTTTAGGTTTATATTTGGGGTTAGGTTTAGATTTGGGGTTAGGTTTAGATTCTAGGTTTAGATTTGGGGTTAGGTTTAGATTTGGGGTTAGGTTTAGATTTTAGGTTTAGATTTGGGGTTAGGTTTAGATTTTAGGTTTAGATTTGGGGTTAGGTTTAGATTTTAGGTTTAGATTTTAGGTTTAGATTTGAGGATAGGTTTAGATTTTAGGTTTAGATTTGGGGTTAGGTTTAGATTTTAGGTTTAGATTTGGGGTTAGGTTTAGATTTTAGGTTTAGATTTGGGGTTAGGTTTAGATTTGGGGTTAGGTTTAGATTTTAGGTTTAGATTTGGGGTTAGGTTTAGATTTTAGGTTTAGATTTGGGGTTAGGTTTAGATTTTAGGTTTAGAGTTGGGGTTAGGTTTAGATTTGGGGTTAGGTTTAGATTTTAGGTTTAGATTTGGGGTTAGGTTTAGATTTTAGGTTTAGATTTGGGGTTAGGTTTAGATTTGGGGTTAGGTTTAGATTTTAGGTTTAGATTTGGGGTTAGGTTTAGATTTTAGGTTTAGATTTGGGGTTAGGTTTAGATTTGGGGTTAGGTTTAGATTTTAGGTTTAGATTTGGGGTTAGGTTTAGATTTTAGGTTTAGATTTTAGATTTAGATTTGGGGTTAGGTTTAGATTTTAGGTTTAGATTTAAGGTTAGGTTTCGATTTCGGGTTACGTTTAGATTTTAGGTTTAGATTTGGGGTTAGGTTTAGATTTGGGGTTAGGTTTAGATTTTAGGTTTAGATTTGGGGTTAGGTTTAGATTTGGGGTTACGTTTAGATTTTAGGTTTAGATTTGGGGTTAGGTTTAGATTTTAGTTTTAGATTAGATTTTAGGTTTAGATTTGGGGTTAGGTTTAGATTTTAGGTTTAGATTTGGGGTTAGGTTTAGATTTTAGGTTTGGATTTGGGGTTAGGTTTAGATTTTAGGTTTAGATTTGGGGTTAGGTTTAGATTTGGGGTTAGGTTTAGATTTAAGGTTTAGATTTGGGGTTAGGTTTAGATTTTAGGTTTAGATTTGGGGTTAGGTTTAGATTTTAGGTTTATATTTAAGGTTAGGTTTCGATTTCGGGTTACGTTTAGATTTTAGGTTTAGATTTGGGGTTAGGTTTAGATTTTAGGTTTAGATTTGGGGTTAGGTTTAGATTTCAGGTTTAGATTTGGGGTTAGGTTTAGATTTTAAGTTTAGATTTGGGGTTAAGTTTAGATTTGGGGTTAGGTTTAGATTTTAGGTTTAGATTTGGAGTTAGGTTTAGATTTGGGGTTAGGTTTAGACTTGGGGTTAGGTTTAGATTTTAGGTTTAGATTTGGGGTTAGGTTTAGATTTTAGGTTTAGATTTGGGGTTAGGTTTAGATTTTAGGTTTAGATTTGGGGTTAGGTTTAGATTTTAGGTTTAGATTTGGGGTTAGTTTTAGATTTTAGGTTTAGATTTGGGGTTAGGTTTAGATTTGGGGTTAGGTTTAGATTTTAGGTTTAGATTTGGGGTGAGGTTTAGATTTTAGGTTTAGATTTGGGGTTAGGTTTAGATTTGGGTTTAGGTTTAGATTTTAGGTTTAGATTTGGGGTTAGGTTTAGATTTTAGGTTTAGATTTGGGGTTAGGTTTAGATTTTAGGTTTGGATTTGGGGTTAGGTTTAGATTTTAGGTTTAGATTTGGGGTTAGGTTTAGATTTTAGGTTTAGATTTGGGGTTAGGTTTAGATTTTAGGTTTAGATTTGGGGTTAGGTTTAGATTTGGGGTTAGGTTTAGATTTTAGGTTTAGATTTGGGGTTAGGTTTAGATTTGGGGTTAGGTTTAGATTTTAGGTTTAGATTTGGGGTTAGGTTTAGATTTTAGGTTTAGATTTGGGGTTAGGTTTAGATTTCAGGTTTAGATTTGGGGTTAGGTTTAGATTATAGGTTTAGATTTGGGGTTAGGTTTAGATTTGGGGTTAGGTTTAGATTTTAGGTTTAAATTTGGGGTTAGGTTTAGATTTTAGGTTTAAATTTGGGGTTAGGTTTAGATTTTAGGTTTAGATTTGGGGTTAGGTTTAGATTTGGGGTTAGGTTTAGATTTTAGGTTTAGATTTGGGGTTAGGTTTAGATTTTAGGTTTAGATTTGGGCTTAGGTTTAGATTTGGGGTTAGGTTTAGATTTTAGGTTTAGATTTGGGGTTAGGTTTAGATTTGGGGTTAGGTTTAGATTTTAGGTTTAGATTTGGGGTTAGGTTTAGATTTGGGGTTAGGTTTAGATTTTAGGTTTAGATTTGGGGTTAGGTTTAGATTTGGGGTTAGGTTTAGATTTTAGGTTTAGATTTGGGGTTAGGTTTAGATTTTAGGTTTAGATTTGGGGTTAGTTTTAGATTATAGGTTTAGATTTGGGGTTAGGTTTAGATTTGGGGTTAGGTTTAGATTTTAGGTTTAGATTTGGGGTTAGGTTTAGATTTTAGGTTTAGATTTGGGGTTAGGTTTAGATTTGGGGTTAGGTTTAGATTTTAGGTTTAGATTTGGGGTTAGGTTTAGATTTGGGGTTAGGTTTAGATTTTAGGTTTAGATTTGGTGTTAGGTTTAGATTTTAGGTTTAGATTTGGGGTTAGTTTTAGATTATAGGTTTAGATTTGGGGTTAGGTTTAGATTTGGGGTTAGGTTTAGATTTTAGGTTTAGATTTGGGGTTAGGTTTAGATTTTAGGTTTAGATTTGGGGTTAGGTTTAGATTTTAGGTTTAGATTTGGGGTTAGGTTTAGATTATAGTTTTAGATTTGGGGTTAGGTTTAGATTTGGGGTTAGGTTTAGATTTTAGGTTTAGATTTGGGGTTAGGTTTAGATTTTAGGTTTAAATTTGGGGTTAGGTTTAGATTTTAGGTTTAGATTTGGGGTTAGGTTTAGATTTGGGGTTAGGTTTAGATTTTAGGTTTAGATTTGTGGTTAGGTTTAGATTTTAGGTTTAGATTTGGGGTTAGGTTTATATTTTAGGTTTAGATTTGGGGTTAGGTATAGATTTGGGGTTAGGTTTAGATTTTAGGTTTAGATTTGGGGTTAGGTTTAGATTTGGGGTTAGGTTTAGATTTTAGGTTTAGATTTGGGGTTAGGTTTAGATTTTAGGTTTAGATTTGGGGTTAGGTTTAGATTTGGGGTTAGGTTTAGATTTTAGGTTTAGATTTGGGGTTAGGTTTAGATTTTAGGTTTAGATTTGGGGTTAGGTTTAGATTTGGGGTTAGGTTTAGATTTTAGGTTTAGATTTTAGGTTAGATTTGGGGTTAGGTTTAGATTTTAGGTTTAGATTTGGGGTTAGGTTTAGATTTTAGGTTTAGATTTAAGGTTAGGTTTCGATTTCGGGTTACGTTTAGATTTTAGATTTAGATTTGGGGTTAGGTTTAGATTTTAGGTTTAGATTTGGGGTTAGGTTTAGATTTTAGGTTTAGATTTGGGGTTAGGTTTAGATTTGGGGTTAGGTTTAGATTTTAGGTTTAGATTTGGGGTTAGGTTTAGATTTGGGGTTAGGTTTAGATTTTAGGTTTAGACTTGGGGTTAGGTTTAGATTTTAGGTTTAGATTTTAGGTTAGATTTGGGGTTAGGTTTAGATTTTAGGTTTAGATTTGGGGTTAGGTTTAGATTTTAGGTTTAGATTTAAGGTTAGGTTTCGATTTCGGGTTACGTTTAGATTTTAGATTTAGATTTGGGGTTAGGTTTAGATTTTAGGTTTAGATTTGGGGTTAGGTTTAGATTTTAGGTTTAGATTTGGGGTTAGGTTTAGATTTGGGGTTAGGTTTAGATTTTAGGTTTATATTTGGGGTTAGGTTTAGATTTGGGGTTAGGTTTAGATTCTAGGTTTAGATTTGGGGTTAGGTTTAGATTTGGGGTTAGGTTTAGATTTTAGGTTTAGATTTGGGGTTAGGTTTAGATTTTAGGTTTAGATTTGGGGTTAGGTTTAGATTTTAGGTTTAGATTTTAGGTTTAGATTTGAGGATAGGTTTAGATTTTAGGTTTAGATTTGGGGTTAGGTTTAGATTTTAGGTTTAGATTTGGGGTTAGGTTTAGATTTTAGGTTTAGATTTGGGGTTAGGTTTAGATTTGGGGTTAGGTTTAGATTTTAGGTTTAGATTTGGGGTTAGGTTTAGATTTTAGGTTTAGATTTGGGGTTAGGTTTAGATTTTAGGTTTAGAGTTGGGGTTAGGTTTAGATTTGGGGTTAGGTTTAGATTTTAGGTTTAGATTTGGGGTTAGGTTTAGATTTTAGGTTTAGATTTGGGGTTAGGTTTAGATTTGGGGTTAGGTTTAGATTTTAGGTTTAGATTTGGGGTTAGGTTTAGATTTTAGGTTTAGATTTGGGGTTAGGTTTAGATTTGGGGTTAGGTTTAGATTTTAGGTTTAGATTTGGGGTTAGGTTTAGATTTTAGGTTTAGATTTTAGATTTAGATTTGGGGTTAGGTTTAGATTTTAGGTTTAGATTTAAGGTTAGGTTTCGATTTCGGGTTACGTTTAGATTTTAGGTTTAGATTTGGGGTTAGGTTTAGATTTGGGGTTAGGTTTAGATTTTAGGTTTAGATTTGGGGTTAGGTTTAGATTTGGGGTTAGGTTTAGATTTTAGGTTTAGATTTGGGGTTAGGTTTAGATTTTAGTTTTAGATTAGATTTTAGGTTTAGATTTGGGGTTAGGTTTAGATTTTAGGTTTAGATTTGGGGTTAGGTTTAGATTTTAGGTTTGGATTTGGGGTTAGGTTTAGATTTTAGGTTTAGATTTGGGGTTAGGTTTAGATTTGGGGTTAGGTTTAGATTTAAGGTTTAGATTTGGGGTTAGGTTTAGATTTTAGGTTTAGATTTGGGGTTAGGTTTAGATTTTAGGTTTATATTTAAGGTTAGGTTTCGATTTCGGGTTACGTTTAGATTTTAGGTTTAGATTTGGGGTTAGGTTTAGATTTTAGGTTTAGATTTGGGGTTAGGTTTAGATTTCAGGTTTAGATTTGGGGTTAGGTTTAGATTTTAAGTTTAGATTTGGGGTTAAGTTTAGATTTGGGGTTAGGTTTAGATTTTAGGTTTAGATTTGGAGTTAGGTTTAGATTTGGGGTTAGGTTTAGACTTGGGGTTAGGTTTAGATTTTAGGTTTAGATTTGGGGTTAGGTTTAGATTTTAGGTTTAGATTTGGGGTTAGGTTTAGATTTTAGGTTTAGATTTGGGGTTAGGTTTAGATTTTAGGTTTAGATTTGGGGTTAGTTTTAGATTTTAGGTTTAGATTTGGGGTTAGGTTTAGATTTGGGGTTAGGTTTAGATTTTAGGTTTAGATTTGGGGTGAGGTTTAGATTTTAGGTTTAGATTTGGGGTTAGGTTTAGATTTGGGTTTAGGTTTAGATTTTAGGTTTAGATTTGGGGTTAGGTTTAGATTTTAGGTTTAGATTTGGGGTTAGGTTTAGATTTTAGGTTTGGATTTGGGGTTAGGTTTAGATTTTAGGTTTAGATTTGGGGTTAGGTTTAGATTTTAGGTTTAGATTTGGGGTTAGGTTTAGATTTTAGGTTTAGATTTGGGGTTAGGTTTAGATTTGGGGTTAGGTTTAGATTTTAGGTTTAGATTTGGGGTTAGGTTTAGATTTGGGGTTAGGTTTAGATTTTAGGTTTAGATTTGGGGTTAGGTTTAGATTTTAGGTTTAGATTTGGGGTTAGGTTTAGATTTCAGGTTTAGATTTGGGGTTAGGTTTAGATTATAGGTTTAGATTTGGGGTTAGGTTTAGATTTGGGGTTAGGTTTAGATTTTAGGTTTAAATTTGGGGTTAGGTTTAGATTTTAGGTTTAAATTTGGGGTTAGGTTTAGATTTTAGGTTTAGATTTGGGGTTAGGTTTAGATTTGGGGTTAGGTTTAGATTTTAGGTTTAGATTTGGGGTTAGGTTTAGATTTTAGGTTTAGATTTGGGCTTAGGTTTAGATTTGGGGTTAGGTTTAGATTTTAGGTTTAGATTTGGGGTTAGGTTTAGATTTGGGGTTAGGTTTAGATTTTAGGTTTAGATTTGGGGTTAGGTTTAGATTTGGGGTTAGGTTTAGATTTTAGGTTTAGATTTGGGGTTAGGTTTAGATTTGGGGTTAGGTTTAGATTTTAGGTTTAGATTTGGGGTTAGGTTTAGATTTTAGGTTTAGATTTGGGGTTAGCTTTAGATTTGGGGTTAGGTTTAGATTTTAGGTTTAGATTTGGGGTTAGGTTTAGATTTGGGGTTAGGTTTAGATTTTAGGTTTAGATTTGGGGTTAGGTTTAGATTTGGGGTTAGGTTTAGATTTTAGGTTTAGATTTGGGGT
The DNA here is from genome assembly GCF_037038585.1 of Patagioenas fasciata. Taxonomy (NCBI): domain Eukaryota; kingdom Metazoa; phylum Chordata; class Aves; order Columbiformes; family Columbidae; genus Patagioenas; species Patagioenas fasciata. The sequence continues at coordinate 563,198 of NW_027288622.1, forward strand.
TAGGTTTAGATTTTAGGTTTAGATTTGGGGTTAGGTTTAGATTTGGGGTTAGGTTTAGATTTTAGGTTTAGATTTTAGGTTAGATTTGGGGTTAGGTTTAGATTTTAGGTTTAGATTTGGGGTTAGGTTTAGATTTTAGGTTTAGATTTAAGGTTAGGTTTCGATTTCGGGTTACGTTTAGATTTTAGATTTAGATTTGGGGTTAGGTTTAGATTTTAGGTTTAGATTTGGGGTTAGGTTTAGATTTTAGGTTTAGATTTGGGGTTAGGTTTAGATTTGGGGTTAGGTTTAGATTTTAGGTTTAGATTTGGGGTTAGGTTTAGATTTGGGGTTAGGTTTAGATTTTAGGTTTAGACTTGGGGTTAGGTTTAGATTTTAGGTTTAGATTTGGGGTTAGGTTTGGGGTTAGGTTTAGATTTTAGGTTTAGATTTGGGGTTAGGTTTAGATTTTAGGTTTAGATTTAAGGTTAGGTTTCGATTTCGGGTTACGTTTAGATTTTAGATTTAGATTTGGGGTTAGGTTTAGATTTTAGGTTTAGATTTGGGGTTAGGTTTAGATTTTAGGTTTAGATTTGGGGTTAGGTTTAGATTTGGGGTTAGGTTTAGATTTTAGGTTTATATTTGGGGTTAGGTTTAGATTTGGGGTTAGGTTTAGATTCTAGGTTTAGATTTGGGGTTAGGTTTAGATTTGGGGTTAGGTTTAGATTTTAGGTTTAGATTTGGGGTTAGGTTTAGATTTTAGGTTTAGATTTGGGGTTAGGTTTAGATTTTAGGTTTAGATTTGGGGTTAGGTTTAGATTTGGGGTTAGGTTTAGATTTTAGGTTTAGATTTGGGGTTAGGTTTAGATTTTAGGTTTAGATTTGGGGTTAGGTTTAGATTTTAGGTTTAGAGTTGGGGTTAGGTTTAGATTTGGGGTTAGGTTTAGATTTTAGGTTTAGATTTGGGGTTAGGTTTAGATTTTAGGTTTAGATTTGGGGTTAGGTTTAGATTTGGGGTTAGGTTTAGATTTTAGGTTTAGATTTGGGGTTAGGTTTAGATTTTAGGTTTAGATTTGGGGTTAGGTTTAGATTTGGGGTTAGGTTTAGATTTTAGGTTTAGATTTGGGGTTAGGTTTAGATTTTAGGTTTAGATTTTAGATTTAGATTTGGGGTTAGGTTTAGATTTTAGGTTTAGATTTAAGGTTAGGTTTCGATTTCGGGTTACGTTTAGATTTTAGGTTTAGATTTGGGGTTAGGTTTAGATTTGGGGTTAGGTTTAGATTTTAGGTTTAGATTTGGGGTTAGGTTTAGATTTGGGGTTAGGTTTAGATTTTAGGTTTAGATTTGGGGTTAGGTTTAGATTTTAGTTTTAGATTAGATTTTAGGTTTAGATTTGGGGTTAGGTTTAGATTTTAGGTTTAGATTTGGGGTTAGGTTTAGATTTTAGGTTTGGATTTGGGGTTAGGTTTAGATTTTAGGTTTAGATTTGGGGTTAGGTTTAGATTTGGGGTTAGGTTTAGATTTAAGGTTTAGATTTGGGGTTAGGTTTAGATTTTAGGTTTAGATTTGGGGTTAGGTTTAGATTTTAGGTTTATATTTAAGGTTAGGTTTCGATTTCGGGTTACGTTTAGATTTTAGGTTTAGATTTGGGGTTAGGTTTAGATTTTAGGTTTAGATTTGGGGTTAGGTTTAGATTTCAGGTTTAGATTTGGGGTTAGGTTTAGATTTTAAGTTTAGATTTGGGGTTAAGTTTAGATTTGGGGTTAGGTTTAGATTTTAGGTTTAGATTTGGAGTTAGGTTTAGATTTGGGGTTAGGTTTAGACTTGGGGTTAGGTTTAGATTTTAGGTTTAGATTTGGGGTTAGGTTTAGATTTTAGGTTTAGATTTGGGGTTAGGTTTAGATTTTAGGTTTAGATTTGGGGTTAGGTTTAGATTTTAGGTTTAGATTTGGGGTTAGTTTTAGATTTTAGGTTTAGATTTGGGGTTAGGTTTAGATTTGGGGTTAGGTTTAGATTTTAGGTTTAGATTTGGGGTGAGGTTTAGATTTTAGGTTTAGATTTGGGGTTAGGTTTAGATTTGGGGTTAGGTTTAGATTTTAGGTTTAGATTTGGGGTTAGGTTTAGATTTTAGGTTTAGATTTGGGGTTAGGTTTAGATTTTAGGTTTGGATTTGGGGTTAGGTTTAGATTTTAGGTTTAGATTTGGGGTTAGGTTTAGATTTTAGGTTTAGATTTGGGGTTAGGTTTAGATTTTAGGTTTAGATTTGGGGTTAGGTTTAGATTTGGGGTTAGGTTTAGATTTTAGGTTTAGATTTGGGGTTAGGTTTAGATTTGGGGTTAGGTTTTGATTTTAGGTTTAGATTTGGGGTTAGGTTTAGATTTTAGGTTTAGATTTGGGGTTAGGTTTAGATTTCAGGTTTAGATTTGGGGTTAGGTTTAGATTTGGGGTTAGGTTTAGATTTTAGGTTTAGATTTGGGGTTAGGTTTAGATTTTAGGTTTGGATTTGGGGTTAGGTTTAGATTTTAGGTTTAGATTTGGGGTTAGGTTTAGATTTTAGGTTTAGATTTGGGGTTAGGTTTAGATTTTAGGTTTAGATTTGGGGTTAGGTTTAGATTTGGGGTTAGGTTTAGATTTTAGGTTTAGATTTGGGGTTAGGTTTAGATTTGGGGTTAGGTTTAGATTTTAGGTTTATATTTGGGGTTAGGTTTAGATTTGGGGTTAGGTTTAGATTCTAGGTTTAGATTTGGGGTTAGGTTTAGATTTGGGGTTAGGTTTAGATTTTAGGTTTAGATTTTAGGTTTAGATTTGAGGATAGGTTTAGATTTTAGGTTTAGATTTGGGGTTAGGTTTAGATTTTAGGTTTAGATTTGGGGTTAGGTTTAGATTTTAGGTTTAGATTTGGGGTTAGGTTTAGATTTGGGGTTAGGTTTAGATTTTAGGTTTAGATTTGGGGTTAGGTTTAGATTTTAGGTTTAGATTTGGGGTTAGGTTTAGATTTTAGGTTTAGAGTTGGGGTTAGGTTTAGATTTGGGGTTAGGTTTAGATTTTAGGTTTAGATTTGGGGTTAGGTTTAGATTTTAGGTTTAGATTTGGGGTTAGGTTTAGATTTGGGGTTAGGTTTAGATTTTAGGTTTAGATTTGGGGTTAGGTTTAGATTTTAGGTTTAGATTTGGGGTTAGGTTTAGATTTGGGGTTAGGTTTAGATTTTAGGTTTAGATTTGGGGTTAGGTTTAGATTTTAGGTTTAGATTTTAGATTTAGATTTGGGGTTAGGTTTAGATTTTAGGTTTAGATTTAAGGTTAGGTTTCGATTTCGGGTTACGTTTAGATTTTAGGTTTAGATTTGGGGTTAGGTTTAGATTTGGGGTTAGGTTTAGATTTTAGGTTTAGATTTGGGGTTAGGTTTAGATTTGGGGTTAGGTTTAGATTTTAGGTTTAGATTTGGGGTTAGGTTTAGATTTTAGTTTTAGATTAGATTTTAGGTTTAGATTTGGGGTTAGGTTTAGATTTTAGGTTTAGATTTGGGGTTAGGTTTAGATTTTAGGTTTGGATTTGGGGTTAGGTTTAGATTTTAGGTTTAGATTTGGGGTTAGGTTTAGATTTGGGGTTAGGTTTAGATTTAAGGTTTAGATTTGGGGTTAGGTTTAGATTTTAGGTTTAGATTTGGGGTTAGGTTTAGATTTTAGGTTTATATTTAAGGTTAGGTTTCGATTTCGGGTTACGTTTAGATTTTAGGTTTAGATTTGGGGTTAGGTTTAGATTTTAGGTTTAGATTTGGGGTTAGGTTTAGATTTCAGGTTTAGATTTGGGGTTAGGTTTAGATTTTAAGTTTAGATTTGGGGTTAAGTTTAGATTTGGGGTTAGGTTTAGATTTTAGGTTTAGATTTGGAGTTAGGTTTAGATTTGGGGTTAGGTTTAGACTTGGGGTTAGGTTTAGATTTTAGGTTTAGATTTGGGGTTAGGTTTAGATTTTAGGTTTAGATTTGGGGTTAGGTTTAGATTTTAGGTTTAGATTTGGGGTTAGTTTTAGATTTTAGGTTTAGATTTGGGGTTAGGTTTATATTTGGGGTTAGGTTTAGATTTTAGGTTTAGATTTGGGGTGAGGTTTAGATTTTAGGTTTAGATTTGGGGTTAGGTTTAGATTTGGGGTTAGGTTTAGATTTTAGGTTTAGATTTGGGGTTAGGTTTAGATTTTAGGTTTAGATTTGGGGTTAGGTTTAGATTTTAGGTTTGGATTTGGGGTTAGGTTTAGATTTTAGGTTTAGATTTGGGGTTAGGTTTAGATTTTAGGTTTAGATTTGGGGTTAGGTTTAGATTTTAGGTTTAGATTTGGGGTTAGGTTTAGATTTGGGGTTAGGTTTAGATTTTAGGTTTAGATTTGGGGTTAGGTTTAGATTTGGGGTTAGGTTTAGATTTTAGGTTTAGATTTGGGGTTAGGTTTAGATTTTAGGTTTAGATTTGGGGTTAGGTTTAGATTTCAGGTTTAGATTTGGGGTTAGGTTTAGATTATAGGTTTAGATTTGGGGTTAGGTTTAGATTTGGGGTTAGGTTTAGATTTTAGGTTTAGATTTGGGGTTAGGTTTAGATTTTAGGTTTAAATTTGGGGTTAGGTTTAGATTTTAGGTTTAGATTTGGGGTTAGGTTTAGATTTGGGGTTAGGTTTAGATTTTAGGTTTAGATTTGGGGTTAGGTTTAGATTTTAGGTTTAGATTTGGGCTTAGGTTTAGATTTGGGGTTAGGTTTAGATTTTAGGTTTAGATTTGGGGTTAGGTTTAGATTTGGGGTTAGGTTTAGATTTTAGGTTTAGATTTGGGGTTAGGTTTAGATTTGGGGTTAGGTTTAGATTTTAGGTTTAGATTTGGGGTTAGGTTTAGATTTGGGGTTAGGTTTAGATTTTAGGTTTAGATTTGGGGTTAGGTTTAGATTTTAGGTTTAGATTTGGGGTTAGCTTTAGATTTGGGGTTAGGTTTAGATTTTAGGTTTAGATTTGGGGTTAGGTTTAGATTTGGGGTTAGGTTTAGATTTTAGGTTTAGATTTGGGGTTAGGTTTAGATTTGGGGTTAGGTTTAGATTTTAGGTTTAGATTTGGGGTTAGGTTTAGATTTTAGGTTTAGACTTGGGGTTAGGTTTAGATTTTAGGTTTAGATTTAAGGTTAGGTTTCGATTTCGGGTTACGTTTAGATTTTAGATTTATATTTGGGGTTAGGTTTAGATTTTAGGTTTAAATTTGGGGTTAGGTTTAGATTTTAGGTTTAGATTTGGGGTTAGGTTTAGATTTTAAGTTTAGATTTGGGGTTAGGTTTAGATTTGGGGTTAGGTTTAGATTTTAGGTTTAGATTTGGGGTTAGGTTTAGATTTGGGGTTAGGTTTAGATTCTATGTTTAGATTTGGGGTTAGGTTTAGATTTGGGGTTAGGTTTAGATTTTAGGTTTAGATTTGGGGTTAGGTTTAGATTTGGGGTTAGGTTTAGATTTTAGGTTTAGATTTGGGGTTAGGTTTAGATTTTAGGTTTAGATTTTAGGTTTAGATTTGGGGATAGGTTTAGATTTTAGGTTTCGATTTGGGGTTAGGTTTAGATTTTAGGTTTAGATTTGGGGTTAGGTTTAGATTTTAGGTTTAGATTTGGGGTTAGGTTTAGATTTGGGGTTAGGTTTAGATTTTAGGTTTAGATTTGGGGTTAGGTTTAGATTTTAGGTTTAGATTTGGGGTTAGGTTTAGATTTGGAGTTAGGTTTAGATTTTAGGTTTAGATTTGGGGTTAGGTTTAGATTTTAGGTTTAGATTTGGGGTTAGGTTTAGATTTTAGGTTTAGATTTGGGGTTAGGTTTAGATTTCAGGTTTATATTTGGGGTTAGGTTTAGATTTTAGGTTTAGATTTGGGGTTAGGTTTAGATTTGGGGTTAGGTTTAGACTTGGGGTTAGGTTTAGATTTTAGGTTTAGATTTGGGGTTAGGTTTAGATTTTAGGTTTAGATTTGGGGTTAGGTTTAGATTTGGGGTTAGGTTTAGATTTTAGGTTTAGATTTGGGGTTAGGTTTAGATTTGGGGTTAGGTTTAGATTTTAGGTTTAGATTTGGGGTTAGGTTTAGATTTTTGGTTTAGATTTGGGGTTAGGTTTAGATTTGGGGTTAGGTTTAGATTTTAGGTTTAGATTGGGTTTTAGGTTTAGATTTTAGGTTTAGATTTTAGGTTTAGATTTGGGCTTAGGTTTAGATTTTAGGTTTAGATTTAAGGTTAGGTTTCGATTTCGGGTTACGTTTAGATTTTAGGTTTAGATTTGGGGTTAGGTTTAGATTTTAGGTTTAGATTTGGGGTTAGGTTTAGATTTGGGGTTAGGTTTAGATTTTAGGTTTAGATTTGGGGTTAGGTTTAGATTTGGGTTTAGGTTTAGATTTTAGGTTTAGATTTGGGGTTAGGTTTAGATTTTAGGTTTAGATTTGGGGTTAGGTTTAGATTTGGGGTTAGGTTTAGATTTTAGGTTTAGATTTGGGGTTAGGTTTAGATTTGGGGTTAGGTTTAGATTTCAGGTTTAGATTTGGGTTTAGGTTTAGATTTAGGTTTAGATTTTAGATTTAGATTTGGGGTTAGGTTTAGATTTTAGGTTTAGATTTAAGGTTAGGTTTCGATTTCGGGTTACGTTTAGATTTTAGGTTTAGATTTGGGGTTAGGTTTAGATTTTAGGTTTAGATTTGGGGTTAGGTTTAGATTTCAGGTTTAGATTTGGGGTTAGGTTTAGATTTTAGGTTTAGATTTGGGGTTAGGTTTAGATTTGGGGTTAGGTTTAGATTTTAGGTTTAGATTTGGGGTTAGGTTTAGATTTGGGGTTAGGTTTAGATTTTAGGTTTAGATTTGTGGTTAGGTTTAGATTTTAGGTTTAGATTTGGGGTTAGGTTTAGATTTTAGGTTTAGATTTGGGGTTAGGTTTAGATTTTAGGTTTAGATTTGGGGTTAGGTTTATATTTGGGGTTAGGTTTAGATTTTAGGTTTGGATTTGGGGTTAGGTTTAGATTTTAGGTTTAGATTTGGGGTTAGGTTTAGATTTGGGGTTAGGTTTAGATTTTAGGTTTAGATTTGGGGTTAGGTTTAGATTTTAGGTTTATATTTAAGGTTAGGTTTCGATTTCGGGTTACGTTTAGATTTTAGGTTTAGATTTGGGGTTAGGTTTAGATTTTAGGTTTAGATTTGGGGTTAGGTTTAGATTTCAGGTTTAGATTTGGGGTTAGGTTTAGATTTTAGGTTTAGATTTGGGGTTAAATTTAGATTTGGGGTTAGGTTTAGATTTTAGGTTTAGATTTGGGGTTAGGTTTAGATTTGGGGTTAGGTTTAGATTTTAGGTTTAGATTTGGGGTTAGGTTTAGATTTTAGGTTTAGATTTGGGGTTAGGTTTAGATTTTGGGGTTAGGTTTAGATTTTAGGTTTAGATTTGGGGTTAGGTTTAGATTTGGGGTTAGGTTTAGATTTTAGGTTTAGATTTGGGGTTAGGTTTAGATTTTAGGTTTAGATTTGGGGTTAGGTTTAGATTTGGGGTTAGGTTTAGATTTTAGGTTTAGATTTGGGTTTAGGTTTAGATTTTAGGTTTAGATTTTAGGTTTAGATTTGGGCTTAGGTTTAGATTTTAGGTTTAGATTTAAGGTTAAGTTTCTATTTCGGGTTACGTTTAGATTTTAGGTTTAGATTTGGGGTTAGGTTTAGATTTTAGGTTTAGATTTGGGGTTAGGTTTAGATTTCAGGTTTAGATTTGGTTTTAGGTTTTGATTTTAGATTTAGATTTGGGCTTAGGTTTAGATTTGGGGTTAGGTTTAGATTTTAGGTTTAGATTTGGGGTTAGGTTTAGATTTGGGGTTAGGTTTAGATTTTAGGTTTAGATTTGGGGTTAGGTTTAGATTTTAGGTTTAGATTTGGGGTTAGGTTTAGATTTGGGGTTAGGTTTAGATTTTAGGTTTAGATTTGGGGTTAGGTTTAGATTTGGGGTTAGGTTTAGATTTTAGGTTTAGATTTGGGGTTAGGTTTATATTTGGGGTTAGGTTTAGATTTTAGGTTTAGATTTGGGGTTAGGTTTAGATTTTAGGTTTAGACTTGGGGTTAGGTTTAGATTTTAGGTTTAGATTTTAGATTTAGATTTGGGGTTAGGTTTAGATTTTAGGTTTAGATTTGGGGTTAGGTTTAGATTTTAGGTTTAGATTTAAGGTGTAGGTTTCGATTTCGGGTTACGTTTAGATATTAGATTTAGATTTGGGGTTAGGTTTAGATTTTAGGTTTAAATTTGGGGTTAGGTTTAGATTTTAGGTTTAGATTTGGGGTTAGGTTTAGATTTGGGGTTAGGTTTAGATTTTAGGTTTAGATTTGGGGTTAGGTTTAGATTTGGGGTTAGGTTTAGATTCTAGGTTTAGATTTGGGGTTAGGTTTAGATTTGGGGTTAGGTTTAGATTTTAGGTTTAGATTTGGGGTTAGGTTTAGATTTGGGATTAGGTTTAGATTTTAGGTTTAGATTTGGGGTTAGGTTTAGATTTTAGGTTTAGATTTTAGGTTTAGATTTGGGGATAGGTTTAGATTTTAGGTTTCGATTTGGGGTTAGGTTTAGATTTTAGGTTTAGATTTGGGGTTAGGTTTAGATTTTAGGTTTAGATTTGGGGTTAGGTTTAGATTTGGGGTTAGGTTTAGATTTTAGGTTTAGATTTGGGGTTAGGTTTAGATTTTAGGTTTAGATTTGGGGTTAGGTTTAGATTTGGAGTTAGGTTTAGATTTTAGGTTTAGATTTGGGGTTAGGTTTAGATTTTAGGTTTAGATTTGGGGTTAGGTTTAGATTTTGGGGTTAGGTTTAGATTTTAGGTTTAGATTTGGGGTTAGGTTTAGATTTGGGGTTAGGTTTAGATTTTAGGTTTAGATTTGGGGTTAGGTTTAGATTTTAGGTTTAGATTTGGGGTTAGGTTTAGATTTGGGGTTAGGTTTAGATTTTAGGTTTAGATTTGGGTTTAGGTTTAGATTTTAGGTTTAGATTTTAGGTTTAGATTTGGGCTTAGGTTTAGATTTTAGGTTTAGATTTAAGGTTAAGTTTCTATTTCGGGTTACGTTTAGATTTTAGGTTTAGATTTGGGGTTAGGTTTAGATTTTAGGTTTAGATTTGGGGTTAGGTTTAGATTTCAGGTTTAGATTTGGTTTTAGGTTTTGATTTTAGATTTAGATTTGGGCTTAGGTTTAGATTTGGGGTTAGGTTTAGATTTTAGGTTTAGATTTGGGGTTAGGTTTAGATTTGGGGTTAGGTTTAGATTTTAGGTTTAGATTTGGGGTTAGGTTTAGATTTTAGGTTTAGATTTGGGGTTAGGTTTAGATTTGGGGTTAGGTTTAGATTTTAGGTTTAGATTTGGGGTTAGGTTTAGATTTGGGGTTAGGTTTAGATTTTAGGTTTAGATTTGGGGTTAGGTTTATATTTGGGGTTAGGTTTAGATTTTAGGTTTAGATTTGGGGTTAGGTTTAGATTTTAGGTTTAGACTTGGGGTTAGGTTTAGATTTTAGGTTTAGATTTTAGATTTAGATTTGGGGTTAGGTTTAGATTTTAGGTTTAGATTTGGGGTTAGGTTTAGATTTTAGGTTTAGATTTAAGGTGTAGGTTTCGATTTCGGGTTACGTTTAGATATTAGATTTAGATTTGGGGTTAGGTTTAGATTTTAGGTTTAAATTTGGGGTTAGGTTTAGATTTTAGGTTTAGATTTGGGGTTAGGTTTAGATTTGGGGTTAGGTTTAGATTTTAGGTTTAGATTTGGGGTTAGGTTTAGATTTGGGGTTAGGTTTAGATTCTAGGTTTAGATTTGGGGTTAGGTTTAGATTTGGGGTTAGGTTTAGATTTTAGGTTTAGATTTGGGGTTAGGTTTAGATTTGGGATTAGGTTTAGATTTTAGGTTTAGATTTGGGGTTAGGTTTAGATTTTAGGTTTAGATTTTAGGTTTAGATTTGGGGATAGGTTTAGATTTTAGGTTTCGATTTGGGGTTAGGTTTAGATTTTAGGTTTAGATTTGGGGTTAGGTTTAGATTTTAGGTTTAGATTTGGGGTTAGGTTTAGATTTGGGGTTAGGTTTAGATTTTAGGTTTAGATTTGGGGTTAGGTTTAGATTTTAGGTTTAGATTTGGGGTTAGGTTTAGATTTGGAGTTAGGTTTAGATTTTAGGTTTAGATTTGGGGTTAGGTTTAGATTTTAGGTTTAGATTTGGGGTTAGGTTTAGATTTTAGGTTTAGATTTGGGGTTAGGTTTAGATTTGGGGTTAGGTTTAGATTTTAGGTTTAGATTTGGGGTTAGGTTTAGATTTGGGGTTAGGTTTAGACTTGGGGTTAGGTTTAGATTTTAGGTTTAGATTTGGGGTTAGGTTTAGATTTTAGGTTTAGATTTGGGGTTAGGTTTAGATTTTAGGTTTAGATTTGGGGTTAGGTTTAGATTTGGGGTTAGGTTTAGATTTTAGGTTTAGATTTGGGGTTAGGTTTAGATTTTAGGTTTAGATTTGGGGTTAGGTTTAGATTTTAGGTTTAGATTTGGGGTTAGGTTTAGATTTGGGGTTAGGTTTAGATTTTAGGTTTAGATTGGGTTTTAGGTTTAGATTTTAGGTTTAGATTTGGGGTTAGGTTTAGATTTGGGGTTAGGTTTAGATTTTAGGTTTAGATTTGGGGTTAGTTTTAGATTTGGGGTTAGGTTTAGATTTTAGGTTTAGATTTGGGGTTAGGTTTAGATTTGGGGTTAGGTTTAGATTTTAGGTTTAGATTTGGGGTTAGGTTTAGATTTGGGGTTAGGTTTAGATTTTAGGTTTAGATTTGGGGTTAGGTTTAGATTTTAGGTTTAGATTTGGGGTTAGCTTTAGATTTGGGGTTAGGTTTAGATTTTAGGTTTAGATTTGGGGTTAGGTTTAGATTTGGGGTTAGGTTTAGATTTTAGGTTTAGATTTGGGGTTAGGTTTAGATTTGGGGTTAGGTTTAGATTTTAGGTTTAGATTTGGGGTTAGGTTTAGATTTTAGGTTTAGACTTGGGGTTAGGTTTAGATTTTAGGTTTAGATTTTAGATTTAGATTTGGGGTTAGGTTTAGATTTTAGGTTTAGATTTGGGGTTAGGTTTAGATTTTAGGTTTAGATTTAAGGTTAGGTTTCGATTTCGGGTTACGTTTAGATTTTAGATTTAGATTTGGGGTTAGGTTTAGATTTTAGGTTTAAATTTGGGGTTAGGTTTAGATTTTAGGTTTAGATTTGGGGTTAGGTTTAGATTTGGGGTTAGGTTTAGATTTTAGGTTTAGATTTGGGGTTAGGTTTAGATTTGGGGTTAGGTTTAGATTTTAGGTTTAGATTTGGGGTTAGGTTTAGATTTTAGGTTTAGATTTTAGGTTTAGATTTGGGGGTAGGTTTAGATTTTAGGTTTAGATTTGGGGTTAGGTTTAGATTTTAGGTTTAGATTTGGGGTTAGGTTTAGATTTTAGGTTTAGATTTGGGGTTAGGTTTAGATTTTAGGTTTAGATTTGGGGTTAGGTTTAGATTTGGGGTTAGGTTTAGATTTTAGGTTTAGATTTTGGGTTAGGTTTAGATTTGGGGTTAGGTTTAGATTTTAGGTTTAGATTTGGGGTTAGGTTTAGATTTTAGGTTTAGATTTGGGGTTAGGTTTAGATTTTAGGTTTAGATTTTAGATTTAGATTTGGGGTTAGGTTTAGATTTTAGGTTTAGATTTGGGTTTAGGTTTAGATTTGGGGTTAGGTTTAGATTTTAGGTTTAGATTTGGGGTTAGGTTTAGATTTTAGGTTTAGATTTGGGGTTAGGTTTAGATTTTAGGTTTAGATTTGGGGTTAGGTTTAGATTTGGGGTTAGGTTTAGACTTGGGGTTAGGTTTAGATTTTAGGTTTAGATTTGGGGTTAGGTTTAGATTTTAGGTTTAGATTTGGGGTTAGGTTTAGATTTGGGGTTAGGTTTAGATTTTAGGTTTAGATTTGGGGTTAGGTTTAGATTTGGGGTTAGGTTTAGATTTTAGGTTTAGATTTGGGGTTAGGTTTAGATTTTAGGTTTAGATTTGGGGTTAGGTTTAGATTTGGGGTTAGGTTTAGATTTTAGGTTTAGATTGGGTTTTAGGTTTAGATTTTAGGTTTAGATTTTAGGTTTAGATTTGGGCTTAGGTTTAGATTTTAGGTTTAGATTTAAGGTTAGGTTTCGATTTCGGGTTACGTTTAGATTTTAGGTTTAGATTTGGGGTTAGGTTTAGATTTTAGGTTTAGATTTTGGTTTAGGTTTAGATTTCAGGTTTAGATTTGGGGTTAGGTTTAGATTTTAGGTTTAGATTTGGGGTTAGGTTTAGATTTGGGGTTAGGTTTAGATTTTAGGTTTAGATTTGGGGTTAGGTTTAGATTTGGGGTTAGGTTTAGATTTTAGGTTTAGATTTGGGGTTAGGTTTAGATTTTAGGTTTAGATTTGGGGTTAGGTTTAGATTTGGGGTTAGGTTTAGATTGCAGGTTTAGATTTGGGTTTAGGTTTAGATTTAGGTTTAGATTTTAGATTTAGATTTGGGGTTAGGTTTAGATTTTAGGTTTAGATTTAAGGTTAGGTTTCGATTTCGGGTTACGTTTAGATTTTAGGTTTAGATTTGGGGTTAGGTTTAGATTTTAGGTTTAGATTTGGGGTTAGGTTTAGATTTCAGGTTTAGATTTGGGGTTAGGATTAGATTTTAGGTTTAGATTTGGGGTTAGGTTTAGATTTGGGGTTAGGTTTAGATTTTAGGTTTAGATTTGGGGTTAGGTTTAGATTTGGGGTTAGGTTTAGATTTTAGGTTTAGATTTGGGGTTAGGTTTAGATTTTAGGTTTAGATTTGGGGTTAGGTTTAGATTTTAGGTTTAGATTTGGGGTTAGGTTTAGATTTTAGGTTTAGATTTGGGGTTAGGTTTATATTTGGGGTTAGGTTTAGATTTTAGGTTTGGATTTGGGGTTAGGTTTAGATTTTAGGTTTAGATTTGGGGTTAGGTTTAGATTTGGGGTTAGGTTTAGATTTTAGGTTTAGATTTGGGGTTAGGTTTAGATTTTAGGTTTATATTTAAGGTTAGGTTTCTATTTCGGGTTATGTTTAGATTTTAGGTTTAGATTTGGGGTTAGGTTTAGATTTTAGGTTTAGATTTGGGGTTAGGTTTAGATTTCAGGTTTAGATTTGGGGTTAGGTTTAGATTTTAGGTTTAGATTTGGGGTTAAGTTTAGATTTGGGGTTAGGTTTAGATTTTAGGTTTAGATTTGGGGTTAGGTTTAGATTTTAGGTTTAGATTTAAGGTGTAGGTTTCGATTTCGGGTTACGTTTAGATATTAGATTTAGATTTGGGGTTAGGTTTAGATTTTAGGTTTAAATTTGGGGTTAGGTTTAGATTTTAGGTTTAGATTTGGGGTTAGGTTTAGATTTGGGGTTAGGTTTAGATTTTAGGTTTAGATTTGGGGTTAGGTTTAGATTTGGGGTTAGGTTTAGATTCTAGGTTTAGATTTGGGGTTAGGTTTAGATTTGGGGTTAGGTTTAGATTTTAGGTTTAGATTTGGGGTTAGGTTTAGATTTGGGATTAGGTTTAGATTTTAGGTTTAGATTTGGGGTTAGGTTTAGATTTTAGGTTTAGATTTTAGGTTTAGATTTGGGGATAGGTTTAGATTTTAGGTTTCGATTTGGGGTTAGGTTTAGATTTTAGGTTTAGATTTGGGGTTAGGTTTAGATTTTAGGTTTAGATTTGGGGTTAGGTTTAGATTTGGGGTTAGGTTTAGATTTTAGGTTTAGATTTGGGGTTAGGTTTAGATTTTAGGTTTAGATTTGGGGTTAGGTTTAGATTTGGAGTTAGGTTTAGATTTTAGGTTTAGATTTGGGGTTAGGTTTAGATTTTAGGTTTAGATTTGGGGTTAGGTTTAGATTTTAGGTTTAGATTTGGGGTTAGGTTTAGATTTGGGGTTAGGTTTAGATTTTAGGTTTAGATTTGGGGTTAGGTTTAGATTTGGGGTTAGGTTTAGACTTGGGGTTAGGTTTAGATTTTAGGTTTAGATTTGGGGTTAGGTTTAGATTTTAGGTTTAGATTTGGGGTTAGGTTTAGATTTTAGGTTTAGATTTGGGGTTAGGTTTAGATTTGGGGTTAGGTTTAGATTTTAGGTTTAGATTTGGGGTTAGGTTTAGATTTTAGGTTTAGATTTGGGGTTAGGTTTAGATTTGGGGTTAGGTTTAGATTTTAGGTTTAGATTGGGTTTTAGGTTTAGATTTTAGGTTTAGATTTGGGCTTAGGTTTAGATTTGGGGTTAGGTTTAGATTTTAGGTTTAGATTTGGGGTTAGGTTTAGATTTGGGGTTAGGTTTAGATTTTAGGTTTAGATTTGGGGTTAGGTTTAGATTTGGGGTTAGGTTTAGATTTTAGGTTTAGATTTGGGGTTAGGTTTAGATTTGGGGTTAGGTTTAGATTTTAGGTTTAGATTTGGGGTTAGGTTTAGATTTTAGGTTTAGATTTGGGGTTAGCTTTAGATTTGGGGTTAGGTTTAGATTTTAGGTTTAGATTTGGGGTTAGGTTTAGATTTGGGGTTAGGTTTAGATTTTAGGTTTAGATTTGGAGTTAGGTTTAGATTTGGGGTTAGGTTTAGATTTTAGGTTTAGATTTGGGGTTAGGTTTAGATTTTAGGTTTAGACTTGGGGTTAGGTTTAGATTTTAGGTTTAGATTTTAGATTTAGATTTGGGGTTAGGTTTAGATTTTAGGTTTAGATTTGGGGTTAGGTTTAGATTTTAGGTTTAGATTTAAGGTTAGGTTTCGATTTCGGGTTACGTTTAGATTTTAGATTTAGATTTGGGGTTAGGTTTAGATTTTAGGTTTAAATTTGGGGTTAGGTTTAGATTTTAGGTTTAGATTTGGGGTTAGGTTTAGATTTGGGGTTAGGTTTAGATTTTAGGTTTAGATTTGGGGTTAGGTTTAGATTTGGGGTTAGGTTTAGATTTTAGGTTTAGATTTGGGGTTAGGTTTAGATTTTAGGTTTAGATTTTAGGTTTAGATTTGGGGGTAGGTTTAGATTTTAGGTTTCGATTTGGGGTTAGGTTTAGATTTTAGGTTTAGATTTGGGGTTAGGTTTAGATTTTAGGTTTAGATTTGGGTTTAGGTTTAGATTTGGGGTTAGGTTTAGATTTTAGGTTTAGATTTGGGGTTAGGTTTAGATTTTAGGTTTAGATTTGGGGTTAGGTTTAGATTTTAGGTTTAGATTTGGGGTTAGGTTTAGATTTTAGGTTTAGATTTGGGGTTAGGTTTAGATTTGGGGTTAGGTTTAGACTTGGGGTTAGGTTTAGATTTTAGGTTTAGATTTGGGGTTAGGTTTAGATTTTAGGTTTAGATTTGGGGTTAGGTTTAGATTTGGGGTTAGGTTTAGATTTTAGGTTTAGATTTGGGGTTAGGTTTAGATTTGGGGTTAGGTTTAGATTTTAGGTTTAGATTTGGGGTTAGGTTTAGATTTTAGGTTTAGATTTGGGGTTAGGTTTAGATTTGGGGTTAGGTTTAGATTTTAGGTTTAGATTGGGTTTTAGGTTTAGATTTTAGGTTTAGATTTTAGGTTTAGATTTGGGCTTAGGTTTAGATTTTAGGTTTAGATTTAAGGTTAGGTTTCGATTTCGGGTTACGTTTAGATTTTAGGTTTAGATTTGGGGTTAGGTTTAGATTTTAGGTTTAGATTTTGGTTTAGGTTTAGATTTCAGGTTTAGATTTGGGGTTAGGTTTAGATTTTAGGTTTAGATTTGGGGTTAGGTTTAGATTTGGGGTTAGGTTTAGATTTTAGGTTTAGATTTGGGGTTAGGTTTAGATTTGGGGTTAGGTTTAGATTTTAGGTTTAGATTTGGGGTTAGGTTTAGATTTTAGGTTTAGATTTGGGGTTAGGTTTAGATTTGGGGTTAGGTTTAGATTTCAGGTTTAGATTTGGGTTTAGGTTTAGATTTAGGTTTAGATTTTAGATTTAGATTTGGGGTTAGGTTTAGATTTTAGGTTTAGATTTAAGGTTAGGTTTCGATTTCGGGTTACGTTTAGATTTTAGGTTTAGATTTGGGGTTAGGTTTAGATTTTAGGTTTAGATTTGGGGTTAGGTTTAGATTTCAGGTTTAGATTTGGGGTTAGGTTTAGATTTTAGGTTTAGATTTGTGGTTAGGTTTAGATTTGGGGTTAGGTTTAGATTTTAGGTTTAGATTTGGGGTTAGGTTTAGATTTGGGGTTAGGTTTAGATTTTAGGTTTAGATTTGGGGTTAGGTTTAGATTTTAGGTTTAGATTTGGGGTTAGGTTTAGATTTTAGGTTTAGATTTGGGGTTAGGTTTAGATTTTAGGTTTAGATTTGGGGTTAGGTTTATATTTGGGGTTAGGTTTAGATTTTAGGTTTGGATTTGGGGTTAGGTTTAGATTTTAGGTTTAGATTTGGGGTTAGGTTTAGATTTGGGGTTAGGTTTAGATTTTAGGTTTAGATTTGGGGTTAGGTTTAGATTTTAGGTTTATATTTAAGGTTAGGTTTCTATTTCGGGTTATGTTTAGATTTTAGGTTTAGATTTGGGGTTAGGTTTAGATTTTAGGTTTAGATTTGGGGTTAGGTTTAGATTTCAGGTTTAGATTTGGGGTTAGGTTTAGATTTTAGGTTTAGATTTGGGGTTAGGTTTAGATTTGGGGTTAGGTTTAGATTTTAGGTTTAGATTTGGGGTTAGGTTTAGATTTTAGGTTTAGATTTGGGGTTAGGTTTAAATTTGGGGTTAGGTTTAGATTTTAGGTTTAGATTTGGGGTTAGGTTTAGATTTGGGGTTAGGTTTAGATTTTAGGTTTAGATTTGGGGTTAGGTTTAGATTTTAGGTTTAGATTTGGGGTTAGGTTTAGATTTGGGGTTAGGTTTAGATTTTAGGTTTAGATTTGGGGTTAGGTTTAGATTTTAGGTTTAGACTTGGGGTTAGGTTTAGATTTTAGGTTTAGATTTTAGATTTAGATTTGGGGTTAGGTTTAGATTTTAGGTTTAGATTTGGGGTTAGGTTTAGATTTTAGGTTTAGATTTAAGGTTAGGTTTCGATTTCGGGTTACGTTTAGATATTAGATTTAGATTTGGGGTTAGGTTTAGATTTTAGGTTTAAATTTGGGGTTAGGTTTAGATTTTAGGTTTAGATTTGGGGTTAGGTTTAGATTTGGGGTTAGGTTTAGATTTTAGGTTTAGATTTGGGGTTAGGTTTAGATTTGGGGTTAGGTTTAGATTCTAGGTTTAGATTTGGGGTTAGGTTTAGATTTGGGGTTAGGTTTAGATTTTAGGTTTAGATTTGGGGTTAGGTTTAGATTTGGGGTTAGGTTTAGATTTTAGGTTTAGATTTGGGGTTAGGTTTAGATTTTAGGTTTAGATTTTAGGTTTAGATTTGGGGATAGGTTTAGATTTTAGGTTTCGATTTGGGGTTAGGTTTAGATTTTAGGCTTAGATTTGGGGTTAGGTTTAGATTTTAGGTTTAGATTTGGGGTTAGATTTAGATTTGGGGTTAGGTTTAGATTTTAGGTTTAGATTTGGGGTTAGGTTTAGATTTTAGGTTTAGATTTGGGGTTAGGTTTAGATTTGGAGTTAGGTTTAGATTTTAGGTTTAGATTTGGGGTTAGGTTTAGATTATAGGTTTAGATTTGGGGTTAGGTTTAGATTTGGGGTTAGGTTTAGATTTTAGGTTTAGATTTGGGGTTAGGTTTAGATTTTAGGTTTAAATTTGAGGTTAGGTTTAGATTTTAGGTTTAGATTTGGGGTTAGGTTTAGATTTTAGGTTTAGATTTGGGGTTAGGTTTAGATTTGGGGTTAGGTTTAGATTTTAGGTTTAGATTTGGGGTTAGGTTTAGATTTTAGGTTTAGATTTGGGGTTAGGTTTAGATTTGGAGTTAGGTTTAGATTTTAGGTTTAGATTTGGGGTTAAGTTTAGATTTGGGGTTAGGTTTAGATTTTAGGTTTAGATTTGGGGTTAGGTTTAGATTTGGGGTTAGGTTTAGATTTTAGGTTTAGATTTGGGGTTAGGTTTAGATTTTAGGTTTAGATTTGGGGTTAGGTTTATATTTGGGGTTAGGTTTAGATTTTAGGTTTGGATTTGGGGTTAGGTTTAGATTTTAGGTTTAGATTTGGGGTTAGGTTTAGATTTGGGGTTAGGTTTAGATTTTAGGTTTAGATTTGGGGTTAGGTTTAGATTTTAGGTTTATATTTAAGGTTAGGTTTCGATTTCGGGTTATGTTTAGATTTTAGGTTTAGATTTGGGGTTAGGTTTAGATTTTAGGTTTAGATTTGGGGTTAGGTTTAGATTTCAGGTTTAGATTTGGGGTTAGGTTTAGATTTTAGGTTTAGATTTGGTGTTAAGTTTAGATTTGGGGTTAGGTTTAGATTTTAGGTTTAGATTTGGGGTTAGGTTTAGATTTGGGGTTAGGTTTAGATTTTAGGTTTAGATTTGGGGTTAGGTTTAGATTTTAGGTTTAGATTTGGGGTTAGGTTTAGATTTGGGGTTAGGTTTAGATTTTAGGTTTAGATTTGGGGTTAGGTTTAGATTTGGGGTTAGGTTTAGATTTTAGGTTTAGATTTGGGGTTAGGTTTAGATTTTAGGTTTAGATTTGGGGTTAGGTTTAGATTTGGGGTTAGGTTTAGATTTTAGGTTTAGATTTGGGGTTAGGTTTAGATTTTAGGTTTAGACTTGGGGTTAGGTTTAGATTTTAGGTTTAGATTTTAGATTTAGATTTGGGGTTAGGTTTAGATTTTAGGTTTAGATTTGGGGTTAGGTTTAGATTTTAGGTTTAGATTTAAGGTTAGGTTTCGATTTCGGGTTACGTTTAGATATTAGATTTAGATTTGGGGTTAGGTTTAGATTTTAGGTTTAAATTTGGGGTTAGGTTTAGATTTTAGGTTTAGATTTGGGGTTAGGTTTAGATTTGGGGTTAGGTTTAGATTTTAGGTTTAGATTTGGGGTTAGGTTTAGATTTGGGGTTAGGTTTAGATTCTAGGTTTAGATTTGGGGTTAGGTTTAGATTTGGGGTTAGGTTTAGATTTTAGGTTTAGATTTGGGGTTAGGTTTAGATTTGGGGTTAGGTTTAGATTTTAGGTTTAGATTTGGGGTTAGGTTTAGATTTTAGGTTTAGATTTTAGGTTTAGATTTGGGGATAGGTTTAGATTTTAGGTTTCGATTTGGGGTTAGGTTTAGATTTTAGGTTTAGATTTGGGGTTAGGTTTAGATTTTAGGTTTAGATTTGGGGTTAGATTTAGATTTGGGGTTAGGTTTAGATTTTAGGTTTAGATTTGGGGTTAGGTTTAGATTTTAGGTTTAGATTTGGGGTTAGGTTTAGATTTGGAGTTAGGTTTAGATTTTAGGTTTAGATTTGGGGTTAGGTTTAGATTATAGGTTTAGATTTGGGGTTAGGTTTAGATTTGGGGTTAGGTTTAGATTTTAGGTTTAGATTTGGGGTTAGGTTTAGATTTTAGGTTTAAATTTGGGGTTAGGTTTAGATTTTAGGTTTAGATTTGGGGTTAGGTTTAGATTTTAGGTTTAGATTTGGGGTTAGGTTTAGATTTGGGGTTAGGTTTAGATTTTAGGTTTAGATTTGGGGTTAGGTTTAGATTTTAGGTTTAGATTTGGGGTTAGGTTTAGATTTGGAGTTAGGTTTAGATTTTAGGTTTAGATTTGGGGTTAAGTTTAGATTTGGGGTTAGGTTTAGATTTTAGGTTTAGATTTGGGGTTAGGTTTAAATTTTAGGTTTAGATTTGGGGTTAGGTTTAGATTTTAGGTTTAGATTTGGGGTTAGGTTTAGATTTGGAGTTAGGTTTAGATTTTAGGTTTAGATTTGGGGTTAAGTTTAGATTTGGGGTTAGGTTTAGATTTTAGGTTTAGATTTGGGGTTAGGTTTAGATTTGGGGTTAGGTTTAGATTTTAGGTTTAGATTTGGGGTTAGGTTTAGATTTTAGGTTTAGATTTGGGGTTAGGTTTAGATTTGGGGTTAGGTTTAGATTTTAGGTTTAGATTTGGGGTTAGTTTTAGATTTGGGGTTAGGTTTAGATTTTAGGTTTAGATTTGGGGTTAGGTTTAGATTTGGGGTTAGGTTTAGATTTTAGGTTTAGATTTGGGGTTAGGTTTAGATTTTAGGTTTAGACTTGGGGTTAGGTTTAGATTTTAGGTTTAGATTTTAGATTTAGATTTGGGGTTAGGTTTAGATTTTAGGTTTAGATTTGGGGTCAGGTTTAGATTTTAGGTTTAGATTTAAGGTTAGGTTTCGATTTCGGGTTACGTTTAGATATTAGATTTAGATTTGGGGTTAGGTTTAGATTTTAGGTTTAAATTTGGGGTTAGGTTTAGATTTTAGGTTTAGATTTTAGGTTTAGATTTGGGGATAGGTTTAGATTTTAGGTTTCGATTTGGGGTTAGGTTTAGATTTTAGGTTTAGATTTGGGGTTAGGTTTAGATTTTAGGTTTAGATTTGGGGTTAGGTTTAGATTTGGGGTTAGGTTTAGATTTTAGGTTTAGATTTGGGGTTAGGTTTAGATTTTAGGTTTAGATTTGGGGTTAGGTTTAGATTTGGAGTTAGGTTTAGATTTTAGGTTTAGATTTGGGGTTAGGTTTAGATTTTAGGTTTAGATTTGGGGTTAGGTTTAGATTTTAGGTTTAGATTTGGGGTTAGGTTTAGATTTTAGGTTTAGATTTGGGGTTAGGTTTAGATTTGGGGTTAGGTTTAGACTTGGGGTTAGGTTTAGACTTGGGGTTAGGTTTAGATTTTAGGTTTAGATTTGGGGTTAGGTTTAGATTTTAGGTTTAGATTTGGGGTTAGGTTTAGATTTTAGGTTTAGATTTGGGGTTAGGTTTAGATTTGGGGTTAGGTTTAGATTTTAGGTTTAGATTTGGGGTTAGGTTTAGATTTGGGGTTAGGTTTAGATTTTAGGTTTAGATTTGGGGTTAGGTTTAGATTTTAGGTTTAGATTTGGGGTTAGGTTTAGATTTTAGGTTTAGATTGGGTTTTAGGTTTAGATTTTAGGTTTAGATTTTGGCTTAGGTTTAGATTTGGGGTTAGGTTTAGATTTTAGGTTTAGATTTGGGGTTAGGTTTAGATTTGGGGTTAGGTTTAGATTTTAGGTTTAGATTTGGGGTTAGGTTTAGATTTGGGGTTAGGTTTAGATTTTCGGTTTAGATTTGGGGTTAGGTTTAGATTTGGGGTTAGGTTTAGATTTTAGGTTTAGATTTGGGGTTAGGTTTAGATGTTAGGTTTAGATTTGGGGTTAGCTTTAGATTTGGGGTTAGGTTTAGATTTTAGGTTTAGATTTGGGGTTAGGTTTAGATTTGGGGTTAGGTTTAGATTTTAGGTTTAGATTTGGGGTTAGGTTTAGATTTGGGGTTAGGTTTAGATTTTAGGTTTAGATTTGGGGTTAGGTTTAGATTTTAGGTTTAGACTTGGGGTTAGGTTTAGATTTTAGATTTAGATTTGGGGTTAGGTTTAGATTTTAGGTTTAGATTTGGGGTTAGGTTTAGATTTTAGGTTTAGATTTAAGGTTAGGTTTCGATTTCGGGTTACGTTTAGATTTTAGATTTAGATTTGGGGTTAGGTTTAGATTTTAGGTTTAAATTTGGGGTTAGGTTTAGATTTTAGGTTTAGATTTGGGGTTAGGTTTAGATTTGGGGTTAGGTTTAGATTTTAGGTTTAGATTTGGGGTTAGGTTTAGATTTGGGGTTAGGTTTAGATTCTACGCTTAGATTTGGGGTTAGGTTTAGATTTGGGGTTAGGTTTAGATTTTAGGTTTAGATTTGGGGTTAGGTTTAGATTTTAGGTTTAGATTTGGGGTTAGGTTTAGATTTTAGGTTTAGATTTTAGGTTTAGATTTGGGGATAGGTTTAGATTTTAGGTTTCGATTTGGGGTTAGGTTTAGATTTTAGGTTTAGATTTGGGGTTAGGTTTAGATTTTAGGTTTAGATTTGGGGTTAGGTTTAGATTTGGGGTTAGGTTTAGATTTTAGGTTTAGATTTGGGGTTAGGTTTAGATTTTAGGTTTAGATTTGGGGTTAGGTTTAGATTTGGAGTTAGGTTTAGATTTTAGGTTTAGATTTGGGGTTAGGTTTAGATTTTAGGTTTATATTTGGGGTTAGGTTTAGATTTTAGGTTTAGATTTGGGGTTAGGTTTAGATTTTAGGTTTAGATTTGGGGTTAGGTTTAGATTTGGGGTTAGGTTTAGACTTGGGGTTAGGTTTAGACTTGGGGTTAGGTTTAGATTTTAGGTTTAGATTTGGGGTTAGGTTTAGATTTTAGGTTTAGATTTGGGGTTAGGTTTAGATTTTAGGTTTAGATTTGGGGTTAGGTTTAGATTTGGGGTTAGGTTTAGATTTTAGGTTTAGATTTGGGGTTAGGTTTAGATTTGGGGTTAGGTTTAGATTTTAGGTTTAGATTTGGGGTTAGGTTTAGATTTTAGGTTTAGATTTGGGGTTAGGTTTAGATTTTAGGTTTAGATTGGGTTTTAGGTTTAGATTTTAGGTTTAGATTTGGGCTTAGGTTTAGATTTGGGGTTAGGTTTAGATTTTAGGTTTAGATTTGGGGTTAGGTTTAGATTTGGGGTTAGGTTTAGATTTTAGGTTTAGATTTGGGGTTAGGTTTAGATTTGGGGTTAGGTTTAGATTTTCGGTTTAGATTTGGGGTTAGGTTTAGATTTGGGGTTAGGTTTAGATTTTAGGTTTAGATTTGGGGTTAGGTTTAGATTTTAGGTTTAGATTTGGGGTTAGCTTTAGATTTGGGGTTAGGTTTAGATTTTAGGTTTAGATTTGGGGTTAGGTTTAGATTTGGGGTTAGGTTTAGATTTTAGGTTTAGATTTGGGGTTAGGTTTAGATTTGGGGTTAGGTTTAGATTTTAGGTTTAGATTTGGGGTTAGGTTTAGATTTTAGGTTTAGACTTGGGGTTAGGTTTAGATTTTAGATTTAGATTTGGGGTTAGGTTTAGATTTTAGGTTTAGATTTGGGGTTAGGTTTAGATTTTAGGTTTAGATTTAAGGTTAGGTTTCGATTTCGGGTTACGTTTAGATTTTAGATTTAGATTTGGGGTTAGGTTTAGATTTTAGGTTTAAATTAGGGGTTAGGTTTAGATTTTAGGTTTAGATTTGGGGTTAGGTTTAGATTTGGGGTTAGGTTTAGATTTTAGGTTTAGATTTGGGGTTAGGTTTAGATTTGGGGTTAGGTTTAGATTCTACGTTTAGATTTGGGGTTAGGTTTAGATTTGGGGTTAGGTTTAGATTTTAGTTTTAGATTTGGGGTTAGGTTTAGATTTGGGGTTAGGTTTAGATTTTAGGTTTAGATTTGGGGTTAGGTTTAGATTTTAGGTTTAGATTTTAGGTTTAGATTTGGGGATAGGTTTAGATTTTAGGTTTCGATTTGGGGTTAGGTTTAGATTTTAGGTTTAGATTTGGGGTTAGGTTTAGATTTTAGGTTTAGATTTGGGGTTAGGTTTAGATTTGGGGTTAGGTTTAGATTTTAGGTTTAGATTTGGGGTTAGGTTTAGATTTTAGGTTTAGATTTGGGGTTAGGTTTAGATTTGGAGTTAGGTTTAGATTTTAGGTTTAGATTTGGGGTTAGGTTTAGATTTTAGGTTTAGATTTGGGGTTAGGTTTAGATTTGGGGTTAGGTTTAGATTTTAGGTTTAGATTTGGGGTTAGGTTTAGATTTGGGGTTAGGTTTAGATTTTAGGTTTAGATTTGGGGTTAGGTTTAGATTTGGGGTTAGGTTTAGACTTGGGGTTAGGTTTAGATTTTAGGTTTAGATTTGGGGTTAGGTTTAGATTTTAGGTTTAGATTTGGGGTTAGGTTTAGATTTGGGGTTAGGTTTAGATTTTAGGTTTAGATTTGGGGTTAGGTTTAGATTTGGGGTTAGGTTTAGATTTTAGGTTTAGATTTGGGGTTAGGTTTAGATTTTAGGTTTAGATTTGGGGTTAGGTTTAGATTTGGGGTTAGGTTTAGATTTTAGGTTTAGATTGGGTTTTAGGTTTAGATTTTAGGTTTAGATTTTAGGTTTAGATTTGGGCTTAGGTTTAGATTTTAGGTTTAGATTTAAGGTTAGGTTTCGATTTCGGGTTACGTTTAGATTTTAGGTTTAGATTTGGGGTTAGGTTTAGATTTTAGGTTTAGATTTTGGTTTAGGTTTAGATTTCAGGTTTAGATTTGGGGTTAGGTTTAGATTTTAGGTTTAGATTTGGGGTTAGGTTTAGATTTGGGGTTAGGTTTAGATTTTAGGTTTAGATTTGGGGTTAGGTTTAGATTTGGGGTTAGGTTTAGATTTTAGGTTTAGATTTGGGGTTAGGTTTAGATTTGGGGTTAGGTTTAGATTTTAGGTTTAGATTTGGGGTTAGGTTTAGATTTTAGGTTTAGATTTGGGGTTAGGTTTAGATTTTAGGTTTAGATTTGGGGTTAGGTTTAGATTTTAGGTTTAGATTTGGGATTAGGTTTAGATTTGGGGTTAGGTTTAGATTTTAGGTTTGGATTTGGGGTTAGGTTTAGATTTTAGGTTTAGATTTGGGGTTAGGTTTAGATTTGGGGTTAGGTTTAGATTTTAGGTTTAGATTTGGGGTTAGGTTTAGATTTTAGGTTTATATTTAAGGTTAGGTTTCGATTTCGGGTTACGTTTAGATTTTAGGTTTAGATTTGGGGTTAGGTTTAGATTTTAGGTTTAGATTTGGGGTTAGGTTTAGATTTCAGGTTTAGATTTGGGGTTAGGTTTAGATTTTAGGTTTAGATTTGGGGTTAAGTTTAGATTTGGGGTTAGGTTTAGATTTTAGGTTTAGATTTGGGGTTAGGTTTAGATTTGGGGTTAGGTTTAGATTTTAGGTTTAGATTTGGGGTTAGGTTTAGATTTTAGGTTTAGATTTGGGGTTAGGTTTAGATTTGGGGTTAGGTTTAGATTTTAGGTTTAGATTTGGGGTTAGGTTTAGATTTGGGGTTAGGTTTAGATTTTAGGTTTAGATTTGGGGTTAGGTTTAGATTTTAGGTTTAGATTTGGGGTTAGGTTTAGATTTTAGGTTTAGACTTGGGGTTAGGTTTAGATTTTAGGTTTAGATTTTAGATTTAGATTTGGGGTTAGGTTTAGATTTTAGGTTTAGATTTGGGGTTAGGTTTAGATTTTAGGTTTAGATTTAAGGTTAGGTTTCGATTTCGGGTTACGTTTAGATATTAGATTTAGATTTGGGGTTAGGTTTAGATTTTAGGTTTAGATTTGGGGTTAGGTTTAGATTTTAGGTTTAGATTTGGGGTTAGGTTTAGATTTGGGGTTAGGTTTAGATTTTAGGTTTAGATTTGGGGTTAGGTTTAGATTTGGGGTTAGGTTTAGATTCTAGGTTTAGATTTGGAATTAGGTTTAGATATGGGGTTAGGTTTAGATTTTAGGTTTAGATTTGGGGTTAGGTTTAGATTTAGGGTTAGGTTTAGATTTTAGGTTTAGATTTGGGGTTAGGTTTAGATTTTAGGTTTAGATTTTAGGTTTAGATTTGGGGATAGGTTTAGATTTTAGGTTTCGATTTGGGGTTAGGTTTAGATTTTAGGTTTAGATTTGGGGTTAGGTTTAGATTTTAGGTTTAGATTTGGGGTTAGGTTTAGATTTGGGGTTAGGTTTAGATTTTAGGTTTAGATTTGGGGTTAGGTTTAGATTTTAGGTTTAGATTTGGGGTTAGGTTTAGATTTGGAGTTAGGTTTAGATTTTAGGTTTAGATTTGGGGTTAGGTTTAGATTTTAGGTTTAGATTTGGGGTTAGGTTTAGATTTTAGGTTTAGATTTGGGGTTAGGTTTAGATTTGGGGTTAGGTTTAGATTTTAGGTTTAGATTTGGGGTTAGGTTTAGATTTGGGGTTAGGTTTAGACGTGGGGTTAGGTTTAGATTTTAGGTTTAGATTTGGGGTTAGGTTTAGATTTTAGGTTTAGATTTGGGGTTAGGTTTAGATTTTAGGTTTAGATTTGGGTTTAGGTTTAGATTTGGGGTTAGGTTTAGATTTGGGGTTAGGTTTAGATTTTAGGTTTAGATTTGGGCTTAGGTTTAGATTTGGGGTTAGGTTTAGATTTTAGGTTTAGATTTGGGGTTAGGTTTAGATTTTAGGTTTAGATTTGGGGTTAGGTTTAGATTTGGGGTTAGGTTTAGATTTTAGGTTTAGATTGGGTTTTAGGTTTAGATTTTAGGTTTAGATTTTAGGTTTAGATTTGGGCTTAGGTTTAGATTTTAGGTTTAGATTTAAGGTTAGGTTTCGATTTCGGGTTACGTTTAGATTTTAGGTTTAGATTTGGGGTTAGGTTTAGATTTTAGGTTTAGATTTTGGTTTAGGTTTAGATTTCAGGTTTAGATTTGGGGTTAGGTTTAGATTTTAGGTTTAGATTTGGGGTTAGGTTTAGATTTGGGGTTAGGTTTAAATTTTAGGTTTAGATTTGAGGTTAGGTTTAGATTTTAGGTTTAGATTTGGGGTTAGGTTTAGATTTGGGGTTAGGTTTAGATTTTAGGTTTAGATTTGGGGTTAGGTTTAGATTTTAGGTTTAGATTTGGGTTTAGGTTTAGATTTAGGTTTAGATTTTAGATTTAGATTTGGGGTTAGGTTTAGATTTTAGGTTTAGATTTAAGGTTGGGTTTCGATTTCGGGTTACGTTTAGATTTTAGGTTTAGATTTGGGGTTAGGTTTAGATTTTAGGTTTAGATTTGGGGTTAGGTTTAGATTTCAGGTTTAGATTTGGGGTTAGGTTTAGATTTTAGGTTTAGATTTGGGGTTAGGTTTAGATTTGGGGTTAGGTTTAGATTTTAGGTTTAGATTTGGGGTTAGGTTTAGATTTGGGGTTAGGTTTAGATTTTAGGTTTAGATTTGGGGTTAGGTTTAGATTTTAGGTTTAGATTTGGGGTTAGGTTTAGATTTTAGGTTTATATTTAAGGTTAGGTTTCGATTTTGGGTTACGTTTAGATTTTAGGTTTAGATTTGGGGTTAGGTTTAGATTTTAGGTTTAGATTTGGGGTTAGGTTTAGATTTTAGGTTTAGATTTGGGGTTAGGTTTAGATTTTAGGTTTAGATTTGGGGTTAGGTTTAGATTTTAGGTTTATATTTAAGGTTAGGTTTCGATTTTGGGTTACGTTTAGATTTTAGGTTTAGATTTGGGGTTAGGTTTAGATTTTAGGTTTAGATTTGGGGTTAGGTTTAGATTTTAGGTTTAGATTTGGGGTTAGGTTTAGATTTTAGGTTTATATTTAAGGTTAGGTTTCGATTTCGGGTTACGTTTATATATTAGATTTAGATTTGGGGTTAGGTTTAGATTTTAGGTTTAGATTTGGGGTTAGGTTTAGATTTTAGGTTTAGATTTGGGGTTAGGTTTAGATTTGGGGTTAGGTTTAGATTTTAGGTTTAGATTTGGGGTTAGGTTTAGATTTGGGGTTAGGTTTAGATTCTAGGTTTAGATTTGGGGTTAGGTTTAGATTTGGGGTTAGGTTTAGATTTTAGGTTTAGATTTGGGGTTAGGTTTAGATTTGGGGTTAGGTTTAGATTTTAGGTTTAGATTTGGGGTTAGGTTTAGATTTTAGGTTTAGATTTTAGGTTTACATTTGGGGATAGGTTTAGATTTTAGGTTTCGATTTGCGGTTAGGTTTAGATTTTAGGTTTAGATTTGGGGTTAGGTTTAGATTTTAGGTTTAGATTTGGGGTTAGGTTTAGATTTGGGGTTAGGTTTAGATTTTAGGTTTAGATTTGGGGTTAGGTTTAGATTTTAGGTTTAGATTTGGGGTTAGGTTTAGATTTGGAGTTAGGTTTAGATTTTAGGTTTAGATTTGGGGTTAGGTTTAGATTTTAGGTTTAGATTTGGGGTTAGGTTTAGATTTTAGGTTTAGATTTGGGGTTAGGTTTAGATTTGGGGTTAGGTTTAGATTTTAGGTTTAGATTTGGGGTTAGGTTTAGATTTGGGGTTAGGTTTAGACGTGGGGTTAGGTTTAGATTTTAGGTTTAGATTTGGGGTTAGGTTTAGATTTTAGGTTTAGATTTGTGGTTAGGTTTAGATTTTAGGTTTAGATTTGGGTTTAGGTTTAGATTTGGGGTTAGGTTTAGATTTGGGGTTAGGTTTAGATTTTAGGTTTAGATTTGGGGTTAGGTTTAGATTTGGGGTTAGGTTTAGATTTTAGGTTTAGATTTGGGGTTAGGTTTAGATTTTAGGTTTAGATTTGGGGTTAGGTTTAGATTTGGGGTTAGGTTTAGATTTTAGGTTTAGATTGGGTTTTAGGTTTAGATTTTAGGTTTAGATTTTAGGTTTAGATTTGGGCTTAGGTTTAGATTTTAGGTTTAGATTTAAGGTTAGGTTTCGATTTCGGGTTACGTTTAGATTTTAGGTTTAGATTTGGGGTTAGGTTTAGATTTTAGGTTTAGATTTTGGTTTAGGTTTAGATTTCAGGTTTAGATTTGGGGTTAGGTTTAGATTTTAGGTTTAGATTTGGGGTTAGGTTTAGATTTGGGGTTAGGTTTAAATTTTAGGTTTAGATTTGGGGTTAGGTTTAGATTTTAGGTTTAGATTTGGGGTTAGGTTTAGATTTGGGGTTAGGTTTAGATTTTAGGTTTAGATTTGGGGTTAGGTTTAGATTTTAGGTTTAGATTTGGGTTTAGGTTTAGATTTAGGTTTAGATTTTAGATTTAGATTTGGGGTTAGGTTTAGATTTGGGGTTAGGTTTAGATTTTAGGTTTAGATTTGGGGTTAGGTTTAGATTTTAGGTTTAGATTTGGGGTTAGGTTGAGATTTTAGGTTTAGATTTGGGGTTAGGTTTAGATTTTAGGTTTAGATTTGGGGTTAGGTTGAGATTTTAGGTTTAGATTTGGGGTTAGGTTTAGATTTGGGGTTAGGTTTAAATTTTAGGTTTAGATTTGGGGTTAGGTTTAGATTTTAGGTTTAGATTTGGGGTTAGGTTTAGATTTGGGGTTAGGTTTAGATTTTAGGTTTAGATTTGGGGTTAGGTTTAGATTTTAGGTTTAGATTTGGGGTTAGGTTGAGATTTTAGGTTTAGATTTGGGGTTAGGTTTAGATTTTAGGTTTAGATTTGGGGTTAGGTTGAGATTTTAGGTTTAGATTTGGGGTTAGGTTTAGATTTTAGGTTTAGATTTGGGGTTAGGTTTAGATTTGGGCTTAGGTTTAGATTTTAGGTTTAGATTTGGGGTTAGGTTTAGATTTGGGGTTAGGTTTAGATTTTAGGTTTAGATTTGGGGTTAGGTTTAGATTTTAGGTTTAGATTTGGGGTTAGGTTTAGATTTTAGGTTTAGATTTGGGGTTAGATTTAGATTTTAGGTTTAGATTTGGGGTTAGGTTTAGATTTGGGGTTAGGTTTAGATTTTAGGTTTGGATTTGGGGTTAGGTTTAGATTTTAGGTTTAGATTTGGGGTTAGGTTTAGATTTGGGGTTAGGTTTAGATTTTAGGTTTAGATTTGGGGTTAGGTTTAGATTTTAGGTTTAGATTTGGGGTTAGGTTTAGATTTGGGGTTAGGTTTAGATTTTAGGTTTAGATTTGGGGTTAGGTTTAGATTTTAGGTTTAGATTTGGGGTTAGGTTTAGATTTGGGGTTAGGTTTAGATTTTAGGTTTAGATTTGGGTTTAGGTTTAGATTTTAGGTTTAGATTTTAGGTTTAGATTTGGGGTTAGGTTTAGATTTTAGGTTTAGATTTAAGGTTAGGTTTCGATTTCGGGTTACGTTTAGATTTTAGGTTTAGATTTGGGGTTAGGTTTAGATTTTAGGTTTAGATTTGGGGTTAGGTTTAGATTTCAGGTTTAGATTTGGGGTTAGGTTTAGATTTTAGGTTTAGATTTTAGGTTTAGATTTGGGGTTAGGTTTAGATTTTAGGTTTAGATTTGGGTTTAGGTTTAGATTTTAGGTTTAGATTTGGGGTTAGGTTTAGATTTTAGGTTTAGATTTGGGGTTAGGTTTAGATTTGGGGTTAGGTTTAGATTTTAGGTTTAGATTTGGGGTTAGGTTTAGATTTTAGGTTTAGATTTGGGGTTAGATTTAGATTTTAGGTTTAGATTTGGGGTTAGGTTTAGATTTTAGGTTTATATTTGGGGTTAGGTTTAGATTTTTTGGTTTAGATTTGGCGTTAGGTTTAGATTTTAGGTTTAGATTTGGGGTTAGGGTTAGATTTGGGGTTAGGTTTAGATTTTAGGTTTAGATTTGGGATTAGGTTTAGATTTGGGGTTAGGTTTAGATTTTAGGTTTAGATTTTAGGTTTAGATTTGGGGTTAGGTTTAGATTTTAGGTTTAGATTTGGGGTTAGGTTTAGATTTTCGGTTTAGATTTGGGGTTAAGTTTAGATTTGGGGTTAGGTTTAGATTTTAGGTTTAGATTTGGGGTTAGGTTTAGATTTGGGGTTAGGTTTAGATTTTAGGTTTAGATTTGGGTTTAGGTTTAGATTTTAGGTTTAGATTTTAGGTTTAGATTTGGGGTTAGGTTTAGATTTTAGGTTTAGATTTAAGGTTAGGTTTCGATTTCGGGTTACGTTTAGATTTTAGGTTTAGATTTGGGGTTAGGTTTAGATTTTAGGTTTAGATTTGGGGTTAGGTTTAGATTTCAGGTTTAGATTTGGGGTTAGGTTTAGATTTTAGGTTTAGATTTGGGGTTAGGTTTAGATTTGGGGTTAGGTTTAGATTTTAGGTTTAGATTTGGGTTTAGGTTTAGATTTTAGGTTTAGATTTGGGGTTAGGTTTAGATTTTAGGTTTAGATTTGGGGTTAGGTTTAGATTTGGGGTTAGGTTTAGATTTTAGGTTTAGATTTGGGGTTAGGTTTAGATTTTAGGTTTAGATTTGGGGTTAGATTTAGATTTTAGGTTTAGATTTGGGGTTAGGTTTAGATTTTAGGTTTATATTTGGGGTTAGGTTTAGATTTTTTGGTTTAGATTTGGCGTTAGGTTTAGATTTTAGGTTTAGATTTGGGGTTAGGGTTAGATTTGGGGTTAGGTTTAGATTTTAGGTTTAGATTTGGGATTAGGTTTAGATTTGGGGTTAGGTTTAGATTTTAGGTTTAGATTTTAGGTTTAGATTTGGGGTTAGGTTTAGATTTTAGGTTTAGATTTGGGGTTAGGTTTAGATTTTCGGTTTAGATTTGGGGTTAAGTTTAGATTTGGGGTTAGGTTTAGATTTTAGGTTTAGATTTGGGGTTAGGTTTAGATTTTAGGTTTAGATTTGGGGTTAGGTTTAGATTTTAGGTTTAGATTTGGGGTTAGGTTTAGATTTTCGGTTTAGATTTGGGGTTAGGTTTAGATTTGGGGTTAGGTTTAGATTTTAGGTTTAGATTTGGGGTTAGGTTTAGATTTTAGGTTTAAATTTGGGGTTAGGTTTAGACTTGTGGTTAGGTTTAGATTTTAGGTTTAGATTTGGGGTTAGGTTTAGATTTTAGGTTTAGATTTGGGGTTAGGTTTAGATTTGGGGTTAGGTTTAGATTTTAGGTTTAGATTTGGGGTTAGGTTTAGATTTTAGGTTTAGATTTGGGGTTAGGTTTAGATTTGGGGTTAGGTTTAGATTTTAGGTTTAGATTTGGGGTTAGGTTTAGATTTGGGGTTAGGTTTAGATTTTAGGTTTAGATTTGAGGTTAGGTTTAGATTTTAGGTTTAGATTTGGGGTTAGGTTTAGATTTGGGGTTAGGTTTAGATTTTAGGTTTAGATTTGGGGTTAGGTTTAGATTTGGGGTTAGGTTTAGATTTTAGGTTTAGATTGGGTTTTAGGTTTAGATTTTAGGTTTAGATTTTAGGTTTAGATTTGGGCTTAGGTTTAGATTTTAGGTTTAGATTTAAGGTTAGGTTTCGATTTCGGGTTACGTTTAGATTTTAGGTTTAGATTTGGGGTTAGGTTTAGATTTTAGGTTTAGATTTTGGTTTAGGTTTAGATTTCAGGTTTAGATTTGGGGTTAGGTTTAGATTTTAGGTTTAGATTTGGGGTTAGGTTTAGATTTGGGGTTAGGTTTAAATTTTAGGTTTAGATTTGGGGTTAGGTTTAGATTTTAGGTTTAGATTTGGGGTTAGGTTTAGATTTGGGGTTAGGTTTAGATTTTAGGTTTAGATTTGGGGTTAGGTTTAGATTTTAGGTTTAGATTTGGGTTTAGGTTTAGATTTAGGTTTAGATTTTAGATTTAGATTTGGGGTTAGGTTTAGATTTGGGGTTAGGTTTAGATTTTAGGTTTAGATTTGGGGTTAGGTTTAGATTTTAGGTTTAGATTTGGGGTTAGGTTGAGATTTTAGGTTTAGATTTGGGGTTAGGTTTAGATTTTAGGTTTAGATTTGGGGTTAGGTTGAGATTTTAGGTTTAGATTTGGGGTTAGGTTTAGATTTGGGGTTAGGTTTAAATTTTAGGTTTAGATTTGGGGTTAGGTTTAGATTTTAGGTTTAGATTTGGGGTTAGGTTTAGATTTGGGGTTAGGTTTAGATTTTAGGTTTAGATTTGGGGTTAGGTTTAGATTTTAGGTTTAGATTTGGGGTTAGGTTGAGATTTTAGGTTTAGATTTGGGGTTAGGTTTAGATTTTAGGTTTAGATTTGGGGTTAGGTTGAGATTTTAGGTTTAGATTTGGGGTTAGGTTTAGATTTTAGGTTTAGATTTGGGGTTAGGTTTAGATTTGGGCTTAGGTTTAGATTTTAGGTTTAGATTTGGGGTTAGGTTTAGATTTGGGGTTAGGTTTAGATTTTAGGTTTAGATTTGGGGTTAGGTTTAGATTTTAGGTTTAGATTTGGGGTTAGGTTTAGATTTTAGGTTTAGATTTGGGGTTAGGTTTAGATTTTAGGTTTAGATTTGGGGTTAGGTTTAGATTTGGGGTTAGGTTTAGATTTTAGGTTTGGATTTGGGGTTAGGTTTAGATTTTAGGTTTAGATTTGGGGTTAGGTTTAGATTTGGGGTTAGGTTTAGATTTTAGGTTTAGATTTGGGGTTAGGTTTAGATTTTAGGTTTAGATTTGGGGTTAGGTTTAGATTTGGGGTTAGGTTTAGATTTTAGGTTTAGATTTGGGGTTAGGTTTAGATTTTAGGTTTAGATTTGGGGTTAGGTTTAGATTTGGGGTTAGGTTTAGATTTTAGGTTTAGATTTGGGTTTAGGTTTAGATTTTAGGTTTAGATTTTAGGTTTAGATTTGGGGTTAGGTTTAGATTTTAGGTTTAGATTTAAGGTTAGGTTTCGATTTCGGGTTACGTTTAGATTTTAGGTTTAGATTTGGGGTTAGGTTTAGATTTTAGGTTTAGATTTGGGGTTAGGTTTAGATTTCAGGTTTAGATTTGGGGTTAGGTTTAGATTTTAGGTTTAGATTTTAGGTTTAGATTTGGGGTTAGGTTTAGATTTTAGGTTTAGATTTGGGTTTAGGTTTAGATTTTAGGTTTAGATTTGGGGTTAGGTTTAGATTTTAGGTTTAGATTTGGGGTTAGGTTTAGATTTGGGGTTAGGTTTAGATTTTAGGTTTAGATTTGGGGTTAGATTTAGATTTTAGGTTTAGATTTGGGGTTAGGTTTAGATTTTAGGTTTATATTTGGGGTTAGGTTTAGATTTTTTGGTTTAGATTTGGCGTTAGGTTTAGATTTTAGGTTTAGATTTGGGGTTAGGGTTAGATTTGGGGTTAGGTTTAGATTTTAGGTTTAGATTTGGGATTAGGTTTAGATTTGGGGTTAGGTTTAGATTTTAGGTTTAGATTTTAGGTTTAGATTTGGGGTTAGGTTTAGATTTTAGGTTTAGATTTGGGGTTAGGTTTAGATTTTCGGTTTAGATTTGGGGTTAAGTTTAGATTTGGGGTTAGGTTTAGATTTTAGGTTTAGATTTGGGGTTAGGTTTAGATTTGGGGTTAGGTTTAGATTTTAGGTTTAGATTTGGGTTTAGGTTTAGATTTTAGGTTTAGATTTTAGGTTTAGATTTGGGGTTAGGTTTAGATTTTAGGTTTAGATTTAAGGTTAGGTTTCGATTTCGGGTTACGTTTAGATTTTAGGTTTAGATTTGGGGTTAGGTTTAGATTTTAGGTTTAGATTTGGGGTTAGGTTTAGATTTCAGGTTTAGATTTGGGGTTAGGTTTAGATTTTAGGTTTAGATTTGGGGTTAGGTTTAGATTTGGGGTTAGGTTTAGATTTTAGGTTTAGATTTGGGTTTAGGTTTAGATTTTAGGTTTAGATTTGGGGTTAGGTTTAGATTTTAGGTTTAGATTTGGGGTTAGGTTTAGATTTGGGGTTAGGTTTAGATTTTAGGTTTAGATTTGGGGTTAGGTTTAGATTTTAGGTTTAGATTTGGGGTTAGGTTTAGATTTTAGGTTTAGATTTGGGGTTAGGTTTAGATTTTAGGTTTATATTTGGGGTTAGGTTTAGATTTTTTGGTTTAGATTTGGCGTTAGGTTTAGATTTTAGGTTTAGATTTGGGGTTAGGGTTAGATTTGGGGTTAGGTTTAGATTTTAGGTTTAGATTTGGGATTAGGTTTAGATTTGGGGTTAGGTTTAGATTTTAGGTTTAGATTTTAGGTTTAGATTTGGGGTTAGGTTTAGATTTTAGGTTTAGATTTGGGGTTAGGTTTAGATTTTCGGTTTAGATTTGGGGTTAAGTTTAGATTTGGGGTTAGGTTTAGATTTTAGGTTTAGATTTGGGGTTAGGTTTAGATTTTAGGTTTAGATTTGGGGTTAGGTTTAGATTTTAGGTTTAGATTTGGGGTTAGGTTTAGATTTTCGGTTTAGATTTGGGGTTAGGTTTAGATTTGGGGTTAGGTTTAGATTTTAGGTTTAGATTTGGGGTTAGGTTTAGATTTTAGGTTTAAATTTGGGGTTAGGTTTAGACTTGTGGTTAGGTTTAGATTTTAGGTTTAGATTTGGGGTTAGGTTTAGATTTTAGGTTTAGATTTGGGGTTAGGTTTAGATTTGGGGTTAGGTTTAGATTTTAGGTTTAGATTTGGGGTTAGGTTTAGATTTTAGGTTTAGATTTGGGGTTAGGTTTAGATTTGGGGTTAGGTTTAGATTTTAGGTTTAGATTTGGGGTTAGGTTTAGATTTGGGGTTAGGTTTAGATTTTAGGTTTAGATTTGAGGTTAGGTTTAGATTTTAGGTTTAGATTTGGGGTTAGGTTTAGATTTGGGGTTAGGTTTAGATTTTAGGTTTAGATTTGGGGTTAGGTTTAGATTTTAGGTTTAGATTTGGGTTTAGGTTTAGATTTAGGTTTAGATTTTAGATTTAGATTTGGGGTTAGGTTTAGATTTTAGGTTTAGATTTAAGGTTGGGTTTCGATTTCGGGTTACGTTTAGATTTTAGGTTTAGATTTGGGGTTAGGTTTAGATTTTAGGTTTAGATTTGGGGTTAGGTTTAGATTTCAGGTTTAGATTTGGGGTTAGGTTTAGATTTTAGGTTTAGATTTGGGGTTAGGTTTAGATTTGGGGTTAGGTTTAGATTTTAGGTTTAGATTTGGGGTTAGGTTTAGATTTGGGGTTAGGTTTAGATTTTAGGTTTAGATTTGGGGTTAGGTTTAGATTTTAGGTTTAGATTTGGGGTTAGGTTTAGATTTTAGGTTTATATTTAAGGTTAGGTTTCGATTTTGGGTTACGTTTAGATTTTAGGTTTAGATTTGGGGTTAGGTTTAGATTTTAGGTTTAGATTTGGGGTTAGGTTTAGATTTTAGGTTTAGATTTGGGGTTAGGTTTAGATTTTAGGTTTAGATTTGGGGTTAGGTTTAGATTTTAGGTTTATATTTAAGGTTAGGTTTCGATTTTGGGTTACGTTTAGATTTTAGGTTTAGATTTGGGGTTAGGTTTAGATTTTAGGTTTAGATTTGGGGTTAGGTTTAGATTTTAGGTTTAGATTTGGGGTTAGGTTTAGATTTTAGGTTTATATTTAAGGTTAGGTTTCGATTTCGGGTTACGTTTATATATTAGATTTAGATTTGGGGTTAGGTTTAGATTTTAGGTTTAGATTTGGGGTTAGGTTTAGATTTTAGGTTTAGATTTGGGGTTAGGTTTAGATTTGGGGTTAGGTTTAGATTTTAGGTTTAGATTTGGGGTTAGGTTTAGATTTGGGGTTAGGTTTAGATTCTAGGTTTAGATTTGGGGTTAGGTTTAGATTTGGGGTTAGGTTTAGATTTTAGGTTTAGATTTGGGGTTAGGTTTAGATTTGGGGTTAGGTTTAGATTTTAGGTTTAGATTTGGGGTTAGGTTTAGATTTTAGGTTTAGATTTTAGGTTTAGATTTGGGGATAGGTTTAGATTTTAGGTTTCGATTTGCGGTTAGGTTTAGATTTTAGGTTTAGATTTGGGGTTAGGTTTAGATTTTAGGTTTAGATTTGGGGTTAGGTTTAGATTTGGGGTTAGGTTTAGATTTTAGGTTTAGATTTGGGGTTAGGTTTAGATTTTAGGTTTAGATTTGGGGTTAGGTTTAGATTTGGAGTTAGGTTTAGATTTTAGGTTTAGATTTGGGGTTAGGTTTAGATTTTAGGTTTAGATTTGGGGTTAGGTTTAGATTTTAGGTTTAGATTTGGGGTTAGGTTTAGATTTGGGGTTAGGTTTAGATTTTAGGTTTAGATTTGGGGTTAGGTTTAGATTTGGGGTTAGGTTTAGACGTGGGGTTAGGTTTAGATTTTAGGTTTAGATTTGGGGTTAGGTTTAGATTTTAGGTTTAGATTTGGGGTTAGGTTTAGATTTTAGGTTTAGATTTGGGTTTAGGTTTAGATTTGGGGTTAGGTTTAGATTTGGGGTTAGGTTTAGATTTTAGGTTTAGATTTGGGGTTAGGTTTAGATTTGGGGTTAGGTTTAGATTTTAGGTTTAGATTTGGGGTTAGGTTTAGATTTTAGGTTTAGATTTGGGGTTAGGTTTAGATTTGGGGTTAGGTTTAGATTTTAGGTTTAGATTGGGTTTTAGGTTTAGATTTTAGGTTTAGATTTTAGGTTTAGATTTG